>NC_081364.1:54257533-54924415 GCF_030684315.1 Stegostoma tigrinum | reverse complement strand
AATTCTTGTTCCTTCACTGCTTCCTTATTTGTCAAATTTGTGTCATTAGAATCCAGAACTCTGATTTCATCCCCTGAGTAACAACTTACAAATGCTTTCTCCTTTACACTGAGGCCCACCAGTAATTCACACAAATAGGTTAAAACAGAAAACTATTATTTCAACAAACAATTCTTTACTAAAATAAACAAGTCAAGTCTCAGTGCAACATTTATAATTCAAATAAAATCCATTGCAAATAACTCTGCGACCTTCCTTTTTTGCAATTTGCAGGATAACCTTTAAATAGAATTGCTGATTTGAACAAGTGACTAGGGTAGGACTGTCAGTAGCATTCAAAAGGATTAGGGTGAATTTAATACACAGGCTGAGGATTTTCCCAAGGATAACTGAATGTAAATTTATGCTCATAGCATGAGTAAAGTGCATACTCAATTACAAACATGGCTGATAACATAAGTAACAAAGGAAAAGGATTGTTTACTTACCAGTGACTTAAAGCTGGAATCTGTGGGGCTAGTTTTGCACTGAAATGTTTCTCCCTACAATATGAATTCTTTACAAAAATGCAAAACCTTACACCATGGCCCCTCATCTATATTCTAGGAATAGATGCTTTATTCACCTAAGTTCTCCCCTTTCTGATGAATGTACACCATCCTGTTCAAGGTCAGAATCTTTATCTCACATGCAGTGCCAGAATGGTGCACAGTCTTCCAGATGTAGTCAAAACAGGACTTCATTTAGCTTAAGTGAAACTATACGCTTAGAGGCGAATATTCCATTTGCTGTTTCTGGCTGTTTGTTTTCTACTTGACTGCTACATTTTATTGACTGTACAGACATACTGCCAAATCTCTCTGGTCTTCCTCTAGCTTTTCACCATTTAAAAAAAATGCTTGCAACACTATATTCTTGTCAAAACGGATAATCTCACCTGTGTTGAAATTAAGTTGACATATCTTTGCTCATTCAATTAATATGTCAATGTATTTTTGAAATTCTATGCATGACGTACAGTGCCATCGATCAGTTTCGACAATAAACTTGAACATGCGATTGTAGCATACAGGTTATTTTTGCAGTGAATGGCAGAAGCCTACTACAGCTTCTTCTGGGTCATTATTAGATAACTTGTTTCCAGCTAAAGCGTATATCATTTATTTGACTGCCTAACCAAGTTAATACTTTGTCTTCAATTGCAAAGAGTCATAAAGTTGTACACTGCAGAAACAGACTCCTCAGTCCAACATGTCCATGCTGACCAGATATCCTTAATAAATCCAGTCCTATTTGCCAGCATATGGCCCATATCCCTCTAATCCCTTCCTATTCACATACCCATCCAGATGCCTTTTAAATATTGCAATTGTACCAACCACCACCACTTCCTCTGGCAGCTCATTCTGTACACACACCATTGTCTGCATGAAAAAGTTGCCCCTTAGGTCCCTTTTAAATCTTGCCCTTTGCACCTTAAACCTATTCTCTAGTTTTGGACTCCCCCATCCTGGGAAAATAGGCTATTCACCCTAACCACACCCCTCATGATTTTATAAACCTTGATAATGTTACCCCTCAGCCTCCGACGCTCAAGGGAAAACAGCCTCAGCCTATTCGGCATCTCCCAGTCGCTCAAACCCTCCAGTCCCAGAAACATCCTTATGAATCTTTCCTGAATGCCTTCAAGTTTAGCAGTATCTTTCCTATAGCAGTGAGGCCAGAATTTAATGCAGTTTTGCAAAAGTGGCGGAACCAACGTCCTGTACAGCCACAACATGACACACGTGCTTTCATTTTAGCTCAAAGGCAAACAATGGGTTGCAGCATCAAGGGGCTGAGTCTAATGAAGGAGGGAAATGCAAAATATTGAGGTATTAGTTACCAGGACTATACTGAAGGATTAGGCCTGCTCAGGAAAATGGCTGCAAAGCTTTTAATGCTCAGTTCGCAAATGGAATGCAGACCGAAACAATGAATGTTTTTTTTATAAACACTGGCCTGAGGCAGTGCTGATACATATGAATAAATAAAAGGTTTGTGCAGCGATACTCCTTTTAAACATGCAGACATTGCCTTTCAGGTGTCAGAAGAGATCGCAGCAGGAGAATCAGAACATGGAGAGACTCCTTGCAATTTTATGAATATTGGGAGGTATTCGCTGGAAATTTATCAATACTTGAAGAGGTTTGCCTGATTATATCAATAGCGGCTGTTTTTCAATATTTACCTGGAAATACAGAAAAGTTTGAAAACGGTCGAACTATTTGCGAAAGCAACTACACAATAAAAAGATTGTAGGAACGGCTGATGCTGGAGACTGAGATAACAGAGGAGCAGGAAAGTTGACATTTCGGGGTGTTCAAGGTGTTGGTTTATCTTCAGAGCCCGAGGTGAATATATTAAAATGATTGAAGACTCAAAAAGTGGAAATTAAAATAGTTCAGCCGAGCAATTCACTGAGTTATTCACCTTGCGCAGGAAAAATCCAACATAGTAGAAAGTCAGGGCTGGGATAATGAATAGAGTGCCCCGTTCTGTCTCCCTATGAGTACGGCCTGCAACTCCACACAGCACAAAAACATCTCTTTTTAAGTACTCCAGCATCATTAAATTGTCACATTAATAGGAAAATGTTATTAAAAACATGACAGGTGTCCCAGGCAAAAGGATTGCATGTAAATATAATGGGTCACTTGTGAATACATTTAACATACAAGTGTTATTGGCAGGCAGCAAAAGGAGTTGAGAATGATTCAATACTAATCGCAATAACCACAGCAGTCTGACAAGAGCCAAGTAACCAACAAGCTTGGTTCTGGTGCACATTAGATAGTGCAGGCTGAGTATAGGCTGAAAGAAGGCCAGAGATGGGAAAAATGCAAAATACAGCAATTGGGTGGAAGCCATATGCCACTAACAGGTACAATATCACTGTATAAATTGACATTTTGCAGATAATACAGGTCAAGGGTGATAGTCACACTCACAAAAGGTGCTGGTAGTTTTTTTTTACAATTGATGACTTTGCTGCTTTGGTGTTGCCGGTACCCAGAAACCGAAGGATTCCAGGGGAGAGCGGAGGGGCAGTTAAGCATGAAGATAGGTAGCCATGATATCTTTAAGTAATATACAGTGTGGAAAGACAGGTTACTGATGAGTAGAAGCTACCCAAGACAATGGAGTCAAATGTAGGCTGAGGGTGGGGATAATGCCTGCAGTTTTGAAGATCCAACAACAGTGTCAAGGGACAAATGAACATGAAATAGTTCTCAAAGAAAATCATTGTGTTTGTAAAGGCTGGGGAAATGAGGAAAAGCTATGGGATCGTGCACAGAGTGGGAATGGTGGAATGATTAAGATGAAGGAAGTGTTTGAGAGTTGAGTACAATGTTTAGAATAGGTCTCAATGGCATATTGGGCCAAAATCTAGGTGCCATATTTCAATAAGGCATCAAAGTCTTGGAAGATTGATTGATTGATTGATACCAGAGATGAGGGATAGTGGTTATCTGGACTGTACGAAGAAGTTGAAATTGTTCTTCTCAGAAAATAAATGTCAAATTTTATAGACATGGTTATTGAGGAGAAACTGTTTCCACTGTCAGAGAAATTACAAATTTGAGAAAATTAGCAAAAAAACCAGAGGGGAGATAATAACTTGAGAAGTGATGGACCGGAATGCACTGCCCAAAAGTGTGATGAAAAAAAATTCAATCATAATTTCAATAATAGAAAGGAAATTGCAACATATTCTTGAAAATGAACTTTATGCAGAACTACTTAGAGACAGTAAGGTATAGTATTTAATTCAATAGTGACTTCAAGCAGATAGCATAGTTAAGACTGACTGAATGGCCACCTCTGTGTTCAATTGTTCTACCAAGCAGCTGAGATAATTCAGCTGCATAATTCAACTGTTGAGACTAAAAAACTGAGTGCTTTAAATTTGGATTTGAATTACTAAAATCATCTTCATCATGAAAGAAATGCTCTACAGTTCTGGTTTCCTTCCTTAAGCTCTCAACTATATATTGCTCCAGACTCAGAGCTTGCATGATTTATTTTTGTCGCAGAGCGTTTATATGGTCACAAAACAATTCAACTTAAACTGAAATAAGTTTTGGTACTTTTCCATCACGTGCATTTTACATGACTCACCTCTTGAAGTTTTGCTTTCTGTAGTTCAGGTACTTGGGAGGTCTCCTTTGTAGAAGGGTCAACTTTTTTGTCTGTACTGATCACTTTTGATGATGCAGGTACTGTGGTGCTCTGTATTGCAGGTTTTGGTTTCTCCCTTGGTGACTGTGATTTGTTTGGGATCGTAGTCTGGGCCTCGCTGTGCCCGGGATGCATTTGCTGAGCATGTTGCTTATCCACAACCATTGGACCTTGTTGTTTCGTTTGCATGGGTTGTCCCAGTTTAGCAGTTGGTGTTTCCCTACGTTGAGATAATTGTTGACCCGATGTTACGGGGACCTTCTGCAGCTGGACAGGGCCTGCTTGCTGTTGGCTAGCCCCTTTTCTTTGTTGCACACTGACAACTGTTTGCCCTGTTTGATGGTGTGGTGACATTGATGGCTGTTGCTTTGATACTGGTGATGGAACAGGAAGTGGTGCATCTCCCAAATTTCCAGACATCAGTCGTTGGGTCTGACAGTTCAAACAAAGCCATTCATTTTTCTATAAGGCACAGACAGACAAATACAAAGAATAGGGTTAACCATAGTAATACATATATGTACTTACGTATTAAAAAATAAATTATACAGCAGCCAAACAATGAATTTGTGATTGATCTGTGCTGGATATTCTGAGCTTTGGTGTCACCAGTTATACCACTAGTTACACATTTCCAGCCTGAAAATGTTCGTCTGATCCCAACTCTCCAATTTCTATTAGTTACCCAATCCTCTATCCCTGCTAATATACTATCTCCACCACCACGGACTACTATCATATTAAGTAGTCCAATAGCACCTTATCAAATATATCATCTCTGCTGCTTCCTCAGTTTCATGGGCACAGTACTGACTCACACATTTCGAAATAAAATGACAATCCAAATGGATATAAACCAGAACATAACAACACATATTCATATTTTTAAAAATGTATCTTTTGTTTCTCTTTTGTCACATTTCTCAATATTCACTAAATGTAGGGAGTGACAGTCACTCCAATCTTGAGGTGAGGGTTTCAGTAAAGTACGACTGCAATTTTTATTCTTTGGGCATTTGAAGTGAATCATAATGACTAAAGTTGACTTTGCCTGGAGACAGCAGCTTGAGGTATGGGGCATGTCTGTCACCAGTGCTGATGGTAGTTAAAAATGATAATTACACAAAGTATACTAAAACACTGTCAAGATTACTAATTTAAGGATGTTGAATCCTCCAATGTTTTGGGGACCAAATAACAGTAATAAATAGTTGACAGCTGGGTATTTTGCCTTGGTAAAAGTGGACATGGAACGGTGGCTTATTTATTGCAGTGACATCCACGTCACATTGCTGAGCTTCCTACGTCTACCCATTGCAGTACAGGGCCAGACAAAGTTTTTCATTCCTACATTTTTGATACTTTTGGCTAATTTTCACAGCATCTTTGTTAACTCGAGAAAAAGAGTTACAAATGTAACCCCTCCAAGTAAAATAAGCATAATATAACTGACAATCTGGCAGAATAATCTATCCGTTAACCATGGGTGCGATGAATTCAATTCTCATTGACTGCCTCGAGCAAAGTTCAGATACTTTTCATGGAATTGCTAACATATCAGCTGGACTGTCACATCATCAAATTAGTCTAAATTGTTAATGAGGATTTCACAAATCCAAAAATAGTTGGTTGCTTCAATTTCAGACTGTTCCACAGGACAAAACAGATGAAATTACCTATGCACTGATCCCAGAAAAACCTGGGTGGTTTGGACAGAGGTTAGTCTCTTTCTTTCCACCTCACAGTACAAAACAGTCAAACTCTCAAAACAGATTGATAAATAGTCTGCTCTTACTGCAGTGAACATGTCTACATAACATTCATTTAAGTTTTTAACTAACAATGTTGAACGTGGAGAAAGGTCGGTGGCTCTCCAAAGACGTCGCCAGATCCAACAGTCCTTTTGTTATGCCTGCATAATAGGGAGCTCTCTATAAAATTACTTAAAGGTGGGTTCAGAATCGTGCAATCGAGATGAACGATCAATCTATTATTGTCGTATTGTATCGCTTATTGATGAATTTCATCTCCCTCCAGTAATGGCATCTTCAAAGCAAATATGAAGAAGTCTACAAGATCACAAAGTGTGGAGCTGGATGAACACAGCAGGCCAAGCCGCATCTTAGGAGCACAAAAGCTGACATTTCGGGCCAAGACCCTTCATCAGAAAAGGTGGATGGGGAGAGGATTCTGAAATAACTGGGGGGGGGGGGGGGGGGGGGGGGGGGAGGCGGACTGAAGATGGATAGAGGAGAAGATAGGTGGAGAGGAGAGAATGGATGGGGAGGTGGGGGGGGGAATAGATCAGTCCGGGGAGGACGGACAGGTCAAGGGGTCGGGATGAGGTTAGTAGGTAGGAAATGGAGGTGCGGCTTGAGGTGGAAGGAGGGGATAGGTGAGAGGAAGAACAGGTTAGGGAGGCTGAGACAAACTGGGCTGGTTTTGGGATGCAGTGGGGGGATCCCCCTTTTCTGATGAAGGGTCTAGGCCCGAAACGTCAGCTTTTGTGTTCCTAAGATGCTGCTTGGCCTGCTGTGTTCATCCAGCTCCACACTTTGTTAACTTGGATTCTCCAGCATCAGCCGTTCCCATTATCTATGAAGAAGTCTACAATCCATCCAGCCACCTGGCAGCTCATTGCTCTTACATACATCTAGAAACTGCTTTTTTGTCTAGCTTTTGAGTAAGGCTGATCAGCAAGTCCAATGGATACAAAATTTGGACCTTTCATTATGTCTGGTGTGCATTTTATTGGCACATTTCCACTGGCTAAGGATGACTATTCTAGTCCCCTTTCTGGGTTTAATGATATCTATGTCCTGGTTGGGGCCTTGCAACACTACCCGACAGTCACATTGTAAATCGGACAAGTAATTCAGAATCCTACAATGTGCACGCCATTGATCAGCTTGTACTTCGAAGGATTCGCGCTGTATGGTGAGGTAACATTTATAATTAGGTTTATACTCATGCCTTATAGTGACTGCATCTATATGGGCTGCTGAAGATACACGAAAGTGATGTTCTTTTCATCCATAACTTGTCTATGACTGGCTCTGCACACCATGAACTAGTGAAATGGTTGAATGAATTGCTACAGCCACTCCAAGCAAGTTGTCCATTTCAATAGTGAAGGAATATTTCACACTTGCGAAGATCATTCAGATCTTGCGTATTGATAGTAATGCAATATGTATGATTTCATTTCATGTTGCTAGCATATTCACCAATGTAGAACTGCACTATTAAGAAGCTATCGACACCTGCCTGCATTAATATATTGTAGTGATTTCAGACTCACTGCTATTGCATGAATCAATATTCATTCAATTTATGAACTCAGTAACCCAGCTGAGATAAATTTCATTCACGTCATGGCCTTGGAATCCCCTCTAAGCCTAAAACTCCCACATACTTTGTTGGATTCGGTGATAAATGCATCTTCAACGTATTGACACCTAACCTCCTAATCCTTTCATATTTCTGATATATTGTTGCTATGATTGCTATATCTCAAATCAGAGCAACAGGTTCTCACAAGACATAATGAGGTCCTGTACTTAAATTCACATTTGAAACAGAACAGGCAAATGAGCTCCTTTTTCTCGATGTCCTTGCTAACAGCTCAGCTGGAATTCTCTCCTATTGTCTACCACAAACATCCTTTCAATGTTCATTACATGTATTGGGAATACCACAATTCCATGCGTTATACGATTTGTGTGATTGGTACCCAAGTATATAGGGCTTGAGACATTTTTTCATAATTCAAACAATGGTGAAATAGGGTGCATCAAAGCAGTCCTGTAGGATATTGAGATCTTTGAATAGGTTACTTGTTGCTGCATATCTTGTAAACTCACGGAAGACCTGCAGACAGTAGCTCTTGCTGGTCCTTAAACACCCAGACTATTTTAGATTACCCTTAAAAGGGAAGGTATCTCAAAAGATTGAGTAACAAGTCAAGCTAGCCGTTTCGCACTATGACAAAAAAGTAACAATGAATGGTGTTCACCATTAACTTGATACTGTTATCAAGCCAGAAGACATAATGCTTATCATGCAAATGATCAATATATGATATTCAGTGTGGGTATGTTATTGGGTTTGTGGGCTGTACGACCTACAGATGGAAGGTCTGTATCAAACCTCTCCACCATTTGGCTGTTGGTAAGAAGATATTTGTTGACTGTACCCAACCAGTACATGCAAAACTAGCAGGTTTTGAGAAGATTTGTAGCTCAGGTTGAGGTTCTGGATGTGAGTTTGCTCGCTGAGCTGGAAGGTTAGTTTTCAGATGTTTCGTCACCATTCTAGGTAACATCATCAGTGAGCCTCCAATGAAGCGTTGGTGTTATGTCCCGCTTTCTATTTATCTGTTTAGGTTTCCTTGGGTTGGTGATGTCATTTCCTGCATTGGTGATGTCATGTCCTGTTCTTTTTCTTAGAGGATGGTAGATTGATTTGGAGCCAATGTGTTTGTTGATGGAGTTCCGGTTGGAATGCCATGCCTCTAGGAATTCTCGTGCGTGTCTCTGTTTGGCTTGTCCGAGGATGGATGTGTTGTCCCAATCAAAGTGGTGTCCTTCCTCATCTGTATGTAAGGATACGAGTGATAGTGGGTCATGTCGTTTTGTGGCTAGTTGATGTTCATGTATCCTGGTGGCTAGCTTTCTGCCTGTTTGTCCAATGTAGTGTTTGTCACAGTTCTTGCAAGGTATTTTGTAGATGACGTTCGTTTTGTTTGTTGTCTGTATCGGGTCTTTTAAGTTCATTAGCTGCTGTTTTAGTGTGTTGGTGGGTTTGTGGGCTACCCTGATGCCAAGGGGTCCGAGTAGTCTGGCAGCCATTTCGGAAATGTCTTTGATGTAGGGGAGAGTGGTTACGGTTTCTGGGCCCGTTCTGTCTGTTTGTTTGGGTTTGTTGCTGAGAAATCGGCGGACTGTGTTCATAGGGTACCCGTTCTTTTTGAATACGCTGTATAGGTGATTTTCCTCTGCTCTGTGTAGTTCCTCTGTGCTGCAGTGTGTGGTGGCTCGTTGGAATAATGTTCTAATGCAGCTCCATTTGTGGGTGTTGGGATGGTTGCTCCTGTAGTTCAGTATTTGGTCCGTATGTGTTGTTTTCCTGTAGACGCTGGTTTGAAGTTCCCCATTGACTGTTCGCTCTACTGTGACATCGAGGAATGGCAGTTTGTTGTTGTTTTCCTCCTCTTTTGTGAATGTTATGCCAGTAAAGGGTATTATTGATGGTCTTGAAGGTTTCCTCTAATTTGTTTTGTTTAGTGATGACAAAGGTGTCATCCACGTAGCGGACACAAAGTTTGGGTTGGATGGTTCAATGGGGAACTTCAAACTAGCATCTACAGGAAAACAGAGCCGGATTCCCCTGCCTTCATACCCCCAACGTGGGGGATGCCACCCAGAAGGCAGCACGGACGGTTTCCTGAGCCCAGAGAGCATCCAGCAGTTAGCCCAGACATAGGCATGAAGGGACAGATGGAGGGGCTGGACCTTGGACTTGGGGAGGGTACTGCGGTCACTGCCCACAATGGGGGTACGAGTTGCGAGCATTAATGTGCGCAGCGTCAAGTCCACCGCAAGATGTGTATCCACATTGGCCTACCTGACCACCGTCAAGGCAGACATCCTGTTTCTGCAGGAGTGTGGGATACCACACCTCAGCAGGTACGGGAAATGGAGGGGCGCCTGGACCTGTGGGCCTTCGATCTGGTTGGGGGTAACGACTGTCACTCCTCGGGCCTGGCTATTCTGCTGCGGGGGCACAACTTCACCATCTCTCAAGTTCAGGAGGTGGTGGGGGGGTGCCTCCTAGTGGCCGATGTCACCTACAGGAGCGCTCCCCTGATGCTGATCAACGTGTACGCCCCAGTGGTACGGAGTGAGCAGTTGGCCGTCCTGCAGCGGCTTCCACCCCTGCTGGCTATGTCCAGGCCGGTCATCCTAGGCGGAGACTTCAACTGCATCATTGATGCAGATGGAAGATCCGGCGTGGGGACAGCAGATGGGGGGAGTCAACTGGACGTCATGTCCAGATTCCTGATGGGCATGGTGAAGGATGCCAAGCTGCTCGACGTCTTCAGCACTCCTGCAGGTGGAGCGCAGCGGAGATACACCTGGTCGCGGCCAGACGGGTCTATCCGCTCAAGGATAGACTTCCTGTTTGTGTCACGGACGTTCTCGGTCAGGTCCACCGGCGTCAAGCCGGTATTCTTCTCTGACCACTGCCTCCTGCTGGCCGACTGTCACTTACAGGATGACCAGCAGGTCGGCAAGCGGACGTGGACGCTCGTCACGACTCTGTTGACCCCAAAGAACGTCGAGGAGCTTAAGAGGGAGTACGCTGGTTGGAGAACCGTGAAACCCCTCTTTGAGTCTCCGGGTGACTGGTGGGAGACAGTGAAGGAGAACATCAAGAGGTTCTTTGTCCTCAAGGGTGTTCGGAAGGCGAGAGAGAGGCGGGCAAGGCTGTCGCGACTCCAGAAAAGGGTGCAGAATCTGCTCCTTCTGCAGTTGATGGGGGTCGATGTCACGGAGGACCACCGCGAGGTGAGGAACCAGCAAGCCTCGCTCTTCGCCGTGGAGGCCTCCAGGATAATCTTCCGGTCCAGGGTCCACTCCATGGAGCAGGACGAGATGTGCTCGCGTTTCTTCTTTCAGAAGGTGCACAAAAAGAGCTCTGTGCTTAGCCAGCTGAAGGAGGACGACGGCTCGTTGATGTCGTCTTGGCCCGACATTTTGAGGCTCAGCAGATCCTTCTATGCCGCACTGTATGACGCGAAGCCCACGGACAGCACGGCCTCCGAGTCGTTCCTGTCGTCTATCACGGAGGTCTTAGACGACAGCATGAGGGAGTGGCTGGACCGGCCAATATCCCTGGACGAGCTGACCAGAACCCTCAAGTCCTTGGAGAGGAATAAGACTTCCGGGAGCGACGGCTTACCGGTCGAGCTGTATTCCGCTCTGTGGGACCTGGTCGGCCAGGACCTGCTGGAGGTGTACGATAGTGCGCTTCGGGCAGACGAAATGTGCAAGTCCATGAGGAAGGGCATCATCACCCTCATTTACAACAGGAAGGGGGAGAGGGAAGAAATTAAGAATTGGCGTCCCATTTCACTATTGAACGTGGACTACAAAATCCTGGCCAAGGTCATAGCCAACCGGGTCAGGTCTGTCCTGGAGTCGGTGATTCACCCTGACCAAACCTGTGCTGTGCCGGGCAGGAAGATCGCTGAGAGCCTCACGCTCATCAGGGATACGATCGCCTACGTGCAGGACAGGCGGTGGACACCTGCCTTGTCAGCCTGGACCAGGAGAAGGCCTTCAAAAGGGTCTCTCATGCTTACATGAGGGACGTCCTCTCCAAATTGGGCTTCGGGGAGGGCATCCGCAATTGGATCCGGCTGCTCTACACAAGCATCGTTAGCGCAGTCTCGATCAATAGGTGGGAATCGGACAGTTTTCCCGTCAGATCTCGAGTCAGGCAGGGCTGCCCGCTCTCTCCTGCCTTGTTCATGTGCTGTGTAGAGCCCTTCACCGCATCCATCAGGAAGGACGTGAGCCTGAAGGGCGTGACTATCCCAGGCAGCGGAGGCCTTCAGGTCAAGACCTCCCTGTACATGGACAACGTTGCCGTCTTCTGCACCGATCGTCGGTCGGTGAGTAGGCTGTTGGACATCTGCGGCCAGTTTGAACTGGTCTCGGGTGCCAAAGTCAATAGGGGTAAGAGCGAGGCCATGTTCTTTGGGAAATGGGATGACCGCTCCTTCATCCCCTTCACCGTCAGGACAGACTACCTGAAGGTGCTGGGTGTTTGGTTTGGTGGAGCTGGGGCGTGCACTAAGACTTGGGAGGAGCGTATCACCAAACTGAAGCAGAATCTGGGCAGGTGGATGCTCTGGTCCCTCTCCATCGCAGGTAAGAACCTGGTTGTCAGGTGCAAGGGTGTTTTGGTACTGTTCTATGTGGCGCAGGCCTGGCCTATTCCCTGGACCTGTGCTGCTGCAGTCACCCGGGCCATCTTCCACTTCATTTGGGGGTCAAGGATGGACCGGGTCCGCAGGGACACCATGTACAAAGACCTGGAAAATGGGGGAAAGGGCGTACCGAACACCACCCTCGCCCTGATGGCTACCTTTGTGTGCGGGTCCATCAAGCTGTGCGTAGATCCTCAGTACGCAAACACCAAGTGTCACTACTTACTGAGGTTCTACCTGTCCCCGGTGTTGCGAAGGATGGGCCTGGCTTCGTTGCCGCGGAACGCTCCGAGTAGTTGGACCGTCCCGTACCACCTGTCCTTCGTGGAGAAATTTTTGAAGGGAAACACCTTTGACCACAAGGCCGTCAGGCAGTGGTCAGCACGTAGTATCCTCGAGACCCTTCGGGGAAAAGGAGAGGGTGGATCCCGTCGTGTGGTTCCCCACGCAGACTGCCAGAGTCGTTTGGCAGAATGCCTCATCGCCAGAACTTTCAAACAAGCACAAGGACATTGCTTGGCTGGCGGTGAGAGGGGCTCTGCCAGTGAGATCCTTTATGCATGCCCGGAATCTCTGCGCCACTGCACACTGCCCTCGAGGTGGCTGCGGGGGGGATGAGACTGTCTATCACCTCCTTCTGGAGTGTGCCTATGTGCAGGTGGTCTGGAGGGGGATGCAGTGGTATTTGTCGAGGTTCGTCCCGAGCAGCTCCGTGACACGGGACTCTGTGCTGTACGGGCTGTTTCCCGGGACGCACACCGAGACCAACATCAACTGCGCCTGGAGGACCATCAATACGGTGAAAGACGCTCTTTGGTCTGCCCGCAACTTGCTGGTCTGCCAGCTGAAAGAACTGACCCCGACCGAGTGTTGCAGACTGGCGCACTCCAAGGTCCAGGACTACGTGCTGAGGGACGCGCTGAAGCTTGGGGCAGCCGCTGCCAAGGCGCGGTGGGGAAAGATCGCCGTATGAAACCCCTCATCCAGAATAGGAAAAAGGGCCCTATCTGGTAACTGGGCCCAGCTGGCGCCTTCCCCAACTGGTCAGGGGGCCAACGGGGACTGTGCGGGGAGACGACTGCCGGGGTATTTGCTTTGCTTTGTTTTTTTTTCTTCTTTGTTTTGTTTTTGCCTTTAGTTGGTGTACGTACCCCCTGGGTAACCCGGAGCGGCTTGCATGACTGGGTAGGTGTATAAATGTTTTTTTTTGTACATTCTATGAATAAAGTATATTTTTTCAAATAAAAAGTGACGAAATGTCTGAAAACTAACCTTCCAGCTCAGCGAGCAAACTTACATCCAGACATGCAAAACTCTCAGTGTGGTGCCTAAAATTAGATGTGATTTTGCAATTGGACCACATATAACACCCTTTTTCAGTCTGGCCTACATTGGCCTCCAGATTCACAGCAATGTAGTTGAATCTTAGCTACCCTCTGAAATGGGTCATTCGATTCAAGTGCAATTTGGGATGAGAAACAAACACAGGTATTGCCAGCGATACTTATATGACATGAAAAAAGATGAAAAAAAGTGTACTCAATTATAACACTGATTAGACTGCTAGTCTCCAAGGGGGATGTTAGGAAAGCCAAGTTCCATTCAATGCAGTGTCAGATTCTGATCAATACATTGCAGAAGATGGTACAAGTGATTCCTGTAGTTATATAAAAAGAAATACAAACAGCTGAGGTCACTCAATGGATGGTTCCTTTTGTGGACAAGCACAACTGGGAGAACTGGATGAATTACAGACTATTACATGCAGGCATACCATGTGTGCATCTTTTCTTCATGTTCTGTCACAGGTTTCAAAAAAAAACGATACTGTGCAAAGTTAATGAAGCATATTATGAAGCACATGGTGACTCATTAGAAATGAGACAGAACAGTCGCCAATGACAGCAGTGGGCATCAGTACTTGACAGTGTGCATTTTGAGCACAAATCAATGAAAAGCATTTGCAGCCTTTCTTTTCAGAAAAATGAGACATTTTCTGATGATTACTGCTTCAGGGAGGCAGGGAGGTTAAATGATCGTCTTGTGGTGAATCACCAGCATACAATGTGAACAATGTTTCACACTTCATGCTTAATAATATAAAAATGGTGACATCGGCTGTTTCGACAATTCTGACAGAGACAAAAGAGGAAACGAAGAGAAAGGGTAAAATAATCTTGAATCTAAAATCAATCACAAATTTTGAGAAGCAGAAGACTGTGTGCATAAATCAGCAAAGCAAGAACAATAGCAAAAGAGCAATCACACCATCAAATCCCATCCTGGCAGCGTGGAAGTTGTGAATCATATTACAGTGAGGGCTGTAATCAAGAATATCAATAAGCAGTGAGTTTCATTAAGTTTTGCCATCTTCTGCCAAATCCATCTTCCAACAGACAGTGATTAAGTGTACACATTTGCATGGTGGTACAGTGATTTAACAACCGCCTCAGATGAGCAAATGTTCCCTGTGTGAAGAAGTCAACCTTAGGACTTGTCATATATGTGGGTTTGAAAATCTACCACAAGGCTAAGACAGCCAAATGTGGATAGACAATAGATAGACAATAGACAACAGGTGCTGGAGTAGGCCATTCGGCCCTTCGAGCCAGCACCACCATTCATTATGGTCACGGCTGATCATCCACAATCAGTATCCTGTTCCTGCCTTATCCCCATAACCCCATAGGATTGTCTCTTTTTCATAACTTTCAGTTGCCTGTATTATGTAATCTTAAATCCAGAGACGTACTTAAAGGAAAGCTGGATGAACATATTAGGGAGAAAGGAATGAAAGGATTTTCTGATTCAATGAAACAAAGTGGGTTGGAAGGCAATTCATGTCAGTCATAAGCACTGGCAAAGATCAGTGGCTTTAAATGGCTGTTTCTGCAGAATAAATAACATAAGATATATAGTGCAAAATTACATGTAATTTCATGTAAAATTTAACATAAATCAACATCAACAAAGGGCATAAAATGGAGTAAGCTATTTAACTTCTCAGGCCTGCTTTGCTATTCAGTAAGATTATACTGCATTTGTGCAGATCACAGGTCATTCTGTGCAACTGGCTGCCAAAATACTCAACTTTCTTGATGATCAAAAACCTCTCTTACTCAACCTTGAAAATAATCAATTGCACTCAGCGTAAAGAAATACAAAGTTTAATATTTGCTGACAGAAGATGCACCTCTTCATCTAGTTAAAGGGAGATATCTTAGTTTGAAGTTACACCCCTGGTTCTAAATTCTCTCATGAAGGGAAATGTTCCCCGAGCATCCACACTGTACTGGGGGGCTTGGGCTACAATGGCTGTGTGCCTGCCTTTGGGGAAGGAGGTCTGGGTTCAAGCTTCACTAGAGCCGGAAATGTTTCATACTGTGTCGAAATAGATTGATTCAAAATACTCCTAAATTCCACTCAGCATAGGCCCACCATACTTAATCTTTAATCATTAGAAAAGCCTTTCATTCCAGGAATAAACTCAGTCAACCTTCTCTGAACTGCCTCCAATGTAAATACATTCCTTTTCAACGAAGTAGACCACAACTATATGCAAGTGCGGTATCACCAATGTCCTGTAGTGTTGTGATATTACTGCCTTGTTTTTCTATGACTTCATTGCAGTGAAGGTCAATATTCTAGTGGCATTCTTAATTATCTGTTGTACTCACATGATACCATTTTGTGATTTATGTACAAAGATATCCAAATCTCGTCAATCACAGTATTACACAATTACTTTAAATTTCACTAATAGTCAATTTTCTAATTCTCCTTCTCAAAGTAGGCAATTTCACTACTTACAATTGATCTGTCAAGTTTTTACATACTCACACGGCCCAACTCTTTTTTAGCTACTAACGGCATGCAGACGTTACTGGCTGGGCTGGCATTTAGTGTCCATCCCTGGTCGCCCTCGAAAAGATGTGCGTGAGCTGCCTTCATGAACGACTGCTGTCTGTTTGTTGTGGGAAGACCCACATTGCTGTTAGGGAGAGATTTTGACCCTGTGATGCTGAAGGAACAGCAATACAGTTCCAAGCCAGAATGGCGAATGACTTGGAGGGGAGTTTGTAGCTGGTGGCATTTCCATGTATCCACTATCCTTCTAGACAGTAGTAATCATGCGTTTGGAAGCTGCTGTCTAAGAAGTAATGGTAGATTTCTGCACAGTGGTGAAGGAAATTAATGTTTGTAGATTTGGTGCCCATCAAGCAATTCTTTGTCCTGGATGTGTTGGAGTTGCACTAATTCAAGTAAGTGGGGACCTTTGAATCCCGCTCCTAACTTGTGACCTGTAGGTGTTGGGACAGGCTTTGGCGATTCAGGGTGAGAGTTAATTGCTGTAGGATTCCTAGCCTGCGACCTGCTCTCGTTGCTCTTTTGGCTAATCCAGTTCAACTTCTGGTCAATGGTAGCCCTGAGGATGTTAAAAACAGGGAATTCAGTAATGATAATGCCACAGTACTTCTTTTAGCTAGTCTAGTTCAGTTTCTAGTCAATCATAACCCTAAGGATGTTAATAACAGGAGATGCTGTCATGATAACACCATTGTCAGGCCTAACTTGAAAACTGTCCAGATCTTGCTGCATTTGCACAAGGACTGCTTCAGAATGGGCAGTATCAAATGCTAGCCCAGCCGGTGAAGCTGAATGAATTAAAAAGGTAGAGCTTTTAGG
Organism: Stegostoma tigrinum; assembly: GCF_030684315.1. Lineage (NCBI taxonomy): Eukaryota > Metazoa > Chordata > Chondrichthyes > Orectolobiformes > Stegostomatidae > Stegostoma > Stegostoma tigrinum. The sequence goes on along the minus strand of NC_081364.1, from coordinate 54,907,512 downwards.
AGATGAAGCTATTGAAAGGAGATTGACAAATGGGGACATAAAGTATAATTTGAGATGGTGACAGGAAGGATGGATGGATGAGTTAGGTAGTATGGTGTAGAATGTAGGGAGTAGAGTTTTACATGGGCTAAAGTTTATTGATAGTGGTGAATCAGTCAACAAAAGGGAAGGGTCAAAGCTGATTTTGGAGTAAAACAGGATTCCACAGTGGCTGCTGTAATATAAGAAATGTAGCAGCAAATTTGCTCACAGTTAAATCCTGTAAACTGCATTACTCTAACGACCGGATAATCTGCTTTAATTGCATTGAGTGAAGTATCTATTATTTTTCATTTAATTATAACTTGCATTTATTGAAAGAAAATGTGTTGGAAAAAAACCTTCAAATTCACTTCAAGTATACTTCATTGGCTGTAAAATACTTTGGAATATCATGAGATATTGTAAGTAGTTTTATATAAAGGTGATTTTTGACCAGGACACTAAAGATCTCTCTTGCTGTTCTTCTATATTCACCTGGGGTAGACAAGCCATTGGTTTAATATCTTTTCTGAGAGGTAGCACACAGGACAATGTGGTGTACCCTCAGAGCTCCAGTAGATTATCAGAGTAGATTATGTTACAAACCTACTGAGTGGAACTTGAACCCTGGAGCAAGATTATCATCGCCACCATAGCCACAGTTTCCATTTTCTGGAAGTAACATGGAAAAGGAGTTTAATGAGACTTAGTACCAGAGAAAAGAAACTTGAAGTCATCACAATCCCAAATTGGGTGAAAGACTTAGAATTCCTGATCAGATCTTCCTACAGTGCAAATGTTTTCTTTGGGCCAATTTTAGTTTTGATGTATTTTAATGTTGGCAGCTGCCTCCTGCTCAGACGCTGCGAGTTAATGTGCATCATACGGTCAATGTGTAATTGTGTTCAAACTGAAAGGTGAACAGTCGGTATCTGAAAATTTATTGAGGAATAAAGGGCAGTAGATTACCACAAAATTCAATTACCAACATATTTATTTTTAAACTGATACAGATTGGTAAAAAAAATGGTAAAATCAGTTTAATTTTAAGGAAATATTAAGCAACAAGTAAGTATCAAACTAGTAAGATATTGTCAATAACACAATCAACGTAGAAGGTACCTCTTGTTATCTTTTAACACTTAATCATAAAATCCTTACAGTGTGGAAACAGGCTATTCGGCCCAACAAGTCCACACCAACCCTCTGACCAGAATCCCACCCAGACCCATCCCCCTTCCCTATCCCTGTAACCCTGCATTTCCAGTTGCTAATGCACCTAACCTAAATATTCCTGGACACTATGGGCAATTTAGGATAGTGAATCCACCGAGCTTGCACATCTTTGAACTGTGGGTGGAAACCACAGCACCCAGAGGAAATCCACGCAAACATGGGAAGAATGTGTAAACAGCATGCAGACAGTGGCCCGAGGATGGAATTGAACCTGGGTCCCTGGTGCTGTGTTCACAACAGTGCCAGCCACTGAGGCAGCGTGCTGAAATCCTATAAGATTTTGTGACCTCATTAAAAAAAAGGCAGCAAGTATTTTCTGCTACACATGCGGTAATCATATTAAATTATCATTTATACAATGCGCCAAAGCATGAAATTTTCTGTAATTCACGTTCAGCAAACTGTCTTTCGTGATCAGATTGACCTTGGACTCAGACTGCTGCAAATGGTATTGACCTATGAAGTAATGGAGTCCCAAGGCATCTTAATTTAACTCTGTAGAAACAAAGAAAGAGGCTATGTAGCCCATCATAGCTGGATGGACTGACAAAGAGCCATTCTAATCCCACTTTTGAACCTTTGGTCCATAGCCATGTGAGTTAAAGCACTTCAAATGAACACACTTCAAATGAACATCCAAGCTTTTTATTAAATACATTGAGAACTTCTGTCTCCCCCACTCTTTCAGGTAAATGGCCATCCATTTATCTTTGTTGTAAGATAAGAAAAATGCTGCTGATGCCAGCAATATAAAAGAAAAACACAAAATTGCGAGAGAAACAAACATATATGTGGTGGGAAAGGCAGCAGAGGAGTCATATTGTATTCAAAATGTTAAGTCTGTTTCTGTCTCCCTTCAGTAACAGAGGACATTCAGTGCCTTGAGCCTGTCCCAGTATTCAACACAATCATGACCGACTGAACGTTTCATCACCTTCTATTCATCCCATAACTTTGTAGGCCACTGCTGATCTTCAACCTCTTCCTTGAATGTATTCAAAGACTTCATTTTAACGTTTGTTACTTGACCACAGCATGTTTTCCACTAACATGACCTCAAGCACTCAGAACATGGGACACTAAACCAACAACAAATGAATTTAGACAAAACAGTTCAACTTCCCACTTTATTGGGCAGAATTTTGTTTTCAAAACCTGCTTGATGGTCTCAACAATGGTACAAAATTTACCAGGTTGTGTTATATCTTCTCCAGTTTCCTTTGACAATTCCATTACAACTGCAAGCTTGGGCAAAGATTAGGTACAAACTTAATTCAGGCCCTCACTAAGTAACTCAAGGTCACACATAAAATGGCACACAGGATTCTCTCCCCAAAAGTAGTTTATTTCTAGTTTTTGCTCACAGTCATCTTTTATTGACATAGCTTTGAACTAAATCTTACCATACACACGTGTGCAATTGTTCACCAGTGTTTTACCTCATTTTGCTACAATTATTTTGTGCTCAAATGTGCTGTGCTGTGCCTCAAACTGCATTTTTTTTATGTTTCAAAGAGAAAGGATAGAAGAACTGATCACGGAGAATTAAAAAAAGGTGAAAATCAGTTGCTAATGAGGAATGGGAATGAATAAGAGAAGATGGAAGTACCAGCCATTGTCATAAAGACTGTGAAAATCCATCTGTCCAAAGGAAATGTTTTACTGTAGTGGCAGGGAGCAGGTACAGATCACATTAGCCATTTATTATAAAGAGAAAACTCAGTTTATACTGGGGATAAATGAGTATTTCAATCATTTCTTTCATATTGAAAGGATCATTTAATTTTCAAGTCAATACCTTTTCACTGAATCCTGACAAGTGGTTATGCAAGACCTACTTCCCACTAATTTTACATCTATACTGTAAAACATATTTGTACTGCACAAATTTAATGTGCAGTCGACAATAGTGGTATATTTCTGCCAGTAGAAGTTGACAAAACTATTTAATTGATTATTGCAACAAGGAGCTAAAGCACCATATATAGCCATGTATCCACAACTTGAAAATTCACCATCTGATAGTCAACTATGCATAGTGTACTAGTATATAAATTTATAAAATAATGTGGATGCCTCATTTCGTTTACACTTATTTGTCACCTTACTTGGTAACAGTGATGTGATAGTAAATACCAGCAGACACTATTACTATTATACAAACGCCTTTTTTTTATTTGAGTATTAAAGTAAATGTCAGAGGAGTGGTAACTGATTGTGGAGAAGATCAGTGTTGAGGCAAATTGCTACCTAATATTCACAATCTCAATCAGAGTTTTTGGCTTAAAATTGGCAATGTGGATTGCAGTGATAGAGATTCTAATTTAACTCCTTCATTAGTGAAATCATTGAATTCCATACAATTGAGTGATCAAAACTGCAAGTAAGAAAGTTAGCAATTTTAGCAATTCTTCTTGTTTTTCCTTTTCTAGAAAATATAGTTCAAAATCACATGGAAATAAATTAGATTGACCTTCTGTACATTTGGCAAGTTTTACATAAAAGTGGATTGGAATGGGCTACAACAAGAAATAAAGTTCAATTGCCATTAACACACCAAATCATAAATTACTGAGTGACACAGTATTCAACATCCCTGAACAAGGAAGACTGGGATAAGAGATAAAGAAAAGATGTTTTTTTCTCCATAGCCACCACAATTATTACAAACAATGAGTTGAAAGGTTATACAGCATGAACAGGAAAGTGAAGTTGAGGCTTTGAGACAAGATCACAATAAATGGCATTGCAGGCTCAAGGGGCTGAATTGCCTACCGCTGTTCATAGTTTCTATGTTCAAAGACTAGGGAAACCTTTCTAAGATAATGATGAAATGGTTTCTTGATGGTCTCTCCTAAAGTATTATACTGATTCCTCAGAAACAAACCTCCCACCCCAGAGTAGAAAACAAAAGATTGGACATTAGCACCTGGCTTGCCACTAACAGCATTAGATTACGTAAGTTCTGGACATGATTTTCATCTTTTAATAGAGATGTAAATCAGCTATTTTGCTTTACATGGTTAACAATTTTTCTTCGCCTTCCCAATTTTATTGTGGCATCTTATAGTTTCAGGAGATGTTAGGCATAAAATGCACATGCATTCTTCTCATTACAGGGACTATAACTGTATTTCTTCACATGATTTCTGCATGCTTCCTTGGAGAGTTTGGGACCAATGCATTAAATTTGTTGAGAAGCCACAAATGTTCAAAGGTAGGTGCTAAATGTTTGATGCCTTTAATGTCACTTTTAGGTGCTGCTGTATGGTAAGATAGAATCATTTTCAATGGCATTTCATCATTGGGATTGTTTCTTCAAAGTTACATTGACCATTCTTGAGGAAGTTTTGTCAGGCACTTCAGATGGTATATTTCCATTAGGAAAGTGCCGTAATGCATAATAAATATAAAACAACATTTCCTGTCAACCCCTGCTGTCATATAAATCAATGTCAACCATCACATTACACCAGGTTATAGTTTAACAGGTTTATTTAGAGACATAGAGATATACAGCACTGAAACAAACCCTTTGGCCCAATTCGTCCATGCCGACCAGATATCCTAAATTAATCTAGTCCCATTTACTGAGGTTTGACCCATTTCCCTTTAAACCTTTCCTATTCATATACCCATCCAAATGCCTTTTAAATGTTGTATCAGCCTGCACTACTTCCTCTGGCAGCTCATTCCATACACACACTATCCCCTGCATGAAAAAGTTGCCCATTAGGTCCCTTGTAAATCTTTTCCCTCTCATGTTAAATCTATGCTCTCCAGTTTTGTACTCCCCCACCCGAGGAAAAGACCTTATCTATTTCCCCCGTCCATGCCCCTCACGATTTTATAAACCATTTTCAGGTCAGCCCTTTTCCTCTGATGCTTCAGGGAAAACAGCCCCAGCCTATTCAACCTCTCCCTATTGCTCAAACCATCCAAACTAGGCAACATCCTTGTAAATCTTTTCTGAATCATTTCAAGTTTCGCAACATCCTTCTTATAGCGGGGAATCATTTTCTATGTGGCCTCTGCCTTTGTCTCTCTTCTTCCTTTTTAACGTGCTGGTGTTTTGATCTTCTTTATCCCCCCTAAGTTCCAAAACAATGCAACTGCTTATCAAACAGTGATTACTGCTCCAAAAATTCAAGGAAACCAGATCCAACACTGAAAATACATCAGAAAAGGAATAGCTGTTACAGCCACAACTTTTCCCCAACCTCCAACTTGGATTACAAATTCACAAGGGTGCAAGGTGCTGCCCCTTTGTCAGGTGAAGTGGAGAGGGCACCATGGCACAGACTGCATTACCAGAGAGATCAAAAGATCATACAAATGGTGTGAGTGGAGTGTTGACAACCCGTATAATGAGAATAATGAACAAAGAACAACACAGCACATCTATTAAAATCACCTCGCCCCCCCCCCCCTCACAATTGACCCCTCTACCCTGGAAAAAGCCTTACACTTTCCACTCCATCAATGCCATTCACATACTTATAAACTGCGATCAGATCGCCCCTCAACCTGCATTCCACTGAAAACAAGCCCAGTCTGGCCAACCTTTCTTCATAGCTAAAAATCCCCCGTACCAGATAACATCAAGGTAAACCTTTTCTGTCCCCTCTCCAAAGCATCCACGTCCTTCCGTGGTTGGGTGACCAGAACTGTGTGCAATATTCCAAGTGTGGTCCAGCTAAAGTTCTATAAAGCTGGCAGCCAAGTTCCGTACCCATGAATACGTCCTCAACTGTGATCCTGGGTTCATGTCATGTTACATGTGACCTCACCATACTGTTCTGTAAAATCTTCCTTACTGTCCTGTTCTTGATAACTTGTTATGATCTCTCCACCTGCATTGGTTTGTACAGTTTTAGATTACTTATTACTTATTACAATCAAGACTTAGATTGGGTTACTGTGATTTGTATACCAAGCATATTATTCCAGTCATTTGGTTTGTCTCCAGCACCACTTTATTTAATTTTTCTTTATAACTATCTCTTTGCCTCAATTAATTGGATTATAGATCATCCTTTCACTTGTTACTCAGCTGTTGACATTTCACTCACACTATCTGACACATGATCACCCGCAGGGACTGAGTATTCATCCTGTCAACATCCCACTCGCACATTTCTGGTTACGCAGTGTGTGTCTGGGTGCTCTCTTCACTTCACCTGACAAAGGACAGCACTCAGAAAGCTTGTGATTTCAAATAAACCCGTTGAACTATAACATAGTGTCATATGACTTTTGACCTTGCCCACCCCAGCACCTCCTGATCATACAAATGCCTGTTTTCGAAGGTCGATTAAAATAATGGGACCTCCTCCTTTGGACTGATTGACAGGCACACTGCTTTGAAATGAAAATGAGATGCAATTCTATTGTCAGTATTTTTTTCTGAAGGGACAGGAGAACCTTCTCATGACATCAGCAACCATTATGAATGCTTGACATGTTTACAAATCGGAATAATGGCTTCAAACGCAATAGGTAGTCAAATAATTAAGAATAACTGAAACTTTTCAGAAACTATGACAATTTCATATGTCTTTGACATGCAACATAGTTGGTACTTAAACGGTTTACTTTCGCACGAGAGTGTTTTTTTATTTCTTTGCTGTGTCAATGACGATGTGCTTGATTTCAGGATTTTACTATATTGTGAGAGGTGTAACTTTTATCTCCCCAGTAATTTTAAGATAATTATTATTGTTCTTGAATGGATCTTGAGCATTGTGGATACTGCATATGGTAATGAGGGATACTTAAGACAGGGTACAGAAATGGCATGGGATCCTAAAAGGTCATGATGGATGCATGGAGGATGAAGTGGACATAAAGGTAGCAAGGATAATCTAAGGGGACATGAGGGATTGGGGGGCAACTGGAGGGGAGAGTTTTAGTGTGATTATCAATGATGTTGGGAACTAGGCTGGTGTGTTAGAATACTGACACAGGTCTCATCACCAAACTGTATTGCAAACCCGACTCCTGCGTGAAAAGCAATGTGCAAAGTTGCTTGTCAGATATGCATTTTGGAAGTTATGCAAGTGTACAGGTTGGGAATGCCTGAGCCCACAGGAAAAGTCAACTCTGGTTCACGGGCCTTTCCAGACTTATCTGGATCAGAGCTCGAAGGTGGAGGTGCCTACTTCCAACCCTCCAGCCATCTCTTGTAGGGACTTTGCATGTCCGCAAGATAAGGTTAAAGCCATATTTCAGGATAACTCTAACTGCAGAAATTAAGACAGGGAGCCTGCTACTTAAGTAGCTGCAATCCTTAATTCATGCTATGTTTTTATTAACAATGAAGCTTTTTTTCTGTCATCTGCATAAATTCTGTCACATAAAAAAAATCCAGCTGATCTATTAGTGTCCGCAGGTGACTATGGGAGATTTTACAATTGGAGGAATGAAATTCATCTGTCCACTGCTGCATTCCAGGGGGCATTAGTCTAAAGCACATCATAAATGTCTCTCTTTACGTCATGATATATTACACAATTGAAACAAAGTACTTACATCAGGAAAATAAGATGGTTGGAGAGAGTGAAGAAGACAAGGCTAAGTCAATGAGTGGCTGAGCTTAAAACTACAGTCAAGATTTTAAAATTCAAAAAGGGAAGAGGAGCAAGGGAAAAAAATACAGAAGCGTAACAATTTGGTGACCTTAAGTGACAGCAAGTTCGAGTGAATCACTGTGTGATAAGTAATTAAAAGGGCTTGTATGTGGTTTTAGTTATGACAAATTTGCATTGAAATCCTGTAACAAGCGAAAAATCTCATTGGAACTCAGCAACAACAAATCACCTCTTCTCTTTATAACTTCTGGTTTTTACAAGAGGCACAAGCAGTTCTAGGCCTGAGAAAGAGGTTGGCAAACTTTAGCCTGAAGTCTACTGAATTGTTCCAGCTCCCATAACCTTTATCAGATAACGAACACATGCAATCAGAGTGCTAGGAAAATTGCATCTGTCTGATTTAAAGACCAAAAAGGTTCAAGATTCTCTGAAATTTTCTTCAGGCAACTGTTCATCTTATTGCATTCAAGATTTATCATTTACTTCAGGGGTTGTTTCTTTTGTACCCTTAAGTCGAAGCCAAGAAAATGACTAGCAGAAATAAAACTCAGAAGACAGGAAAAAAAGTTTTCTTCTGTATTTGTTAAATAAACTCTTGATGGAATAGCACCATGGTAAAAATTTGGGACCATCATTTAAAAATGAACTTGGGATTGGCACGATCTGTAAACCAAGTAACAGAATTCTGCTGAAAACTTTTAATGATCCTGCACATTTCCAAGGTGATGGAAGTACAAAGGACTGAATAAATTGCTTTCTGTTGGTTCCTGCTCATTTCAAAAAAATTTCATGGTTGTTTTTCTTTCCACTTAGATTCTCATCAATACTGATGTAAGTTACAAAATTAACTAGTAGACTAATACTGAATGAGTGGGTTTTCCAGCCGGACCCAGCTATGTGGTGTGTTACTAAGTAAAGCATCAATGTAGGGATTGTTAAATAAATCAGCTGGCATGAGAGATACTTTGCATTTACATGTGAATACTGATACGATCTAATGTACTAACAGTGGTAAAGTAACCTTGCTTGGTCAGGCAATTGATGCATGACAACAGTCTTTTTATTCTGTGGGATGTTGGTCTGGCAGATCCTTGATAATACCACAGCTCTGTTGATGCCTGACTAACCATAACGCTAGATGCTTCCCTAGAATCCCCAAATCACAGGAGGGCATATTTGCAGGGATATTGACAGTGATGCATGGAAGGCATCGTTGATTTTTCATCAGCTTTCTTACTGGACATGCTATACAATATCAGAAGAGCAAGATTGGCAACTCTATATCCCAGGATATAGATCATTCAGGTGGGATAGAGAGGGAGGTAAAAGGGGTGGAGGAGTTGCATTACTGCTCAAAGAAGATATCACAGCTGTGCTCAAGGAGGGCATTATGGAGAACTCAAGCAGTGAGGCATTACGGACAAGCTCAGAAATAGGAAGGGTGCGGTAATAATGTTGAGGCTGTACTACTGGCCTCCCAACAGCGGGCATGAGATAGAGGCACACATATGTAAACAGATTATGGAAAGATGTAGGAACAACAGTCTGGTGGTGATGGGAGATTTTAATTTTCCCAACATTGATCGGGATTCACTAAGGGTGAGGGGTTTAGATGGAGCAGAATTTGTGAGGAGCATCCAGGAGGGTTTTCTAGAGCAGTATGTAAAGGAAGGGGCCATGCTGGACCTCGTGTTGGGGAATGAGCCTGGTCAGGTGGTTGAAGTTTCAGTAGGTGATTACTTTGGGAATAGTGATCGCAATTCCGTAAGTTTTAGAATACTCACAGACAAAGACAAGAGTGGTCCTAAAGGAAGAGTGCTAATTTGGGGGAAGGCCAACTACAGCAAAATTTGACAGGAGCTGGCGAATGTGGATTGGGACCAGCTGTTTGAAGGTAAATCCACCTTTGATATGTGAGAGGCTTTTAAGGAGAGGTTGATTAGAGTGCAGGACAGACTTGTCCCTGTGAAAATGAGGGATAGAAAGGGCAAGATTAGGGAACTGTGGATGACAGGTGAAATTGTGAGACCAGCAAAGAGGAAAAGGGAAGCATACATAAGGTCTAGGTGACTGAAAACAGCTGAAGCTTCGGAAGAATGTCGGGAAAGTAGGACCGATCTGAAACGAGGAATTAAGAGGGCTAAAAGGAGTCACAAAATATCTTTAGCAAACAAGGTTAAAGAAAATCGCAAAGCCCTTTATTCATACATAAGGAACAAGAGAGCTTAACTAGAGAAAGGGTTGGAACACTCAAGGACAAAAGAGGGAAGTTATGCGAGGAGTCAGGGGAAATGAGTGAGATTCTTAATGAGTACTTTGCGTCAATATTCACTGAGGAGAAGGACATGATGGATGTTGAGGTTAGGGATAGATGTTTGATTACTCTAGGTCAAGTCAGCATAAGGAAGGGGGAAAAGTGTTGGGTGTTCTAAAAGGCATTAGGGTGGACAAGTCCCCAGGTCCAGCTGGGATCTATCCCAGGTTACTGAGGGAATTGAGAGAGGAAATAGCTGGGGCCTTAACAGATATCTTTGCAGCATCCTTGAGCATGGGTGAGGACCCAGAGGACAGGAGATTTGCTAATGTTGTCCCCTTGTTTAAGAAGGGTAGCAAGGATAATCCAGGAAATTATAGATCGGTGACCCTGGTGTCAGTGGTGGGGAAGCTGCTGGAGAAGATACTGAAGGACAGGATCTATTTACATTTGGAAGAAAATGGGCTTATTATTGATAGGCAGCATGGTTTTGTGCAAGGAAGGTCATGTCTTACCAACTTGATAGAATTATTTGAGGAAGTGACAAAGTTGATACATGAGGGAAGGGTTGTAGATGTCGTATACATGGACTTCAGTAAGATGATTGATAAGATTCCCCATGATAGGCTGATGGAGAGAGCGAAGTTGCATGGGGTCCAGGGTGTACTAGCTAGTTGGATAGAGAACTGGCTGGTCAACAGCAGAGAGAGAGTTGTCGTGGAAGCAAGTTTCTCAAAATGAAGAACTGTGACTAGTGGTGTTCCACAGGGACCCTTGTTGGGACCAACTGTTGTTTGTGATATACATAAATGATCTTGAGGAAGGTTTAGATGGTTTGATTAGCAAGTTTGCAGATGACACTAAGATTGGTGGAGTAGCAGATGATGAAGGGGACTGTCGGAAAATGCAGCTGAATATAGATAGATTGGAGAGTAGGGCAGAGAAAGGGCAGATGGAGTTCAATCCAGGCAAATGTGAGGTGATGCATTTTGAAAGATCCAATTCAAGAGCGAACTATATGGTAAATGGAAAAGCCCTGGGAAAAATTGATGCACAGAGAAATCTGTGTGTTCAGATCCATTGTACCCTGAAGGTGGTAATGCAGGTGGGTAGAGTGATCAAGAAGGCATACCGCATACTTTCATTCATTGGGTGGAGTATTGAGTGCAAGTTTTGGCAGGTCATGTTACAGTTGTATAGGACTTTAGTTCAACCATATTTGGAATACTGGATACAGTTCTGGTTGCCACATTACCAAAAGGATGTGGATGCTTTGGAGAGGGTGCAGAGGAGGTTCACCAGGACGTTGCCTGGTAGGGAGGGCACTAGCTGTGAAGATAGGTTAAATAGATTAGGATTATTTACATTAGGAATATGGAGGTTGAGGGGGGACCTGATTGAGGTCTACAAAATCATGAGAGGTATTGACAGGGTGAATAGCAAGAAGCTTTATCCCCAGAGTGGGGGGCTCAATTACTAGGGGTCATGAGTTCAAGGTGAGAGGAGAAAAATTTAAGGGAGGTATGTGTGGAAAGTTCCTCATGCAGAAGATAGTGGGTGCAGGGAACGTGTTGCCAGCGGAGGTGGTGGAGGCGGGCATGATAGTGTCATTTAAAGATGTATCTAGATAGATACATGAATGGGCAGGGAGCAGAGGGATACAGATCCTTGGAAAATAGGTGACAGGTTTAGACAGAGGATATAGATTGGCGCAGGCTTGGAGTGTCAAAGAGCCTGTTCCTGTGCTGAAATTTTCTTTGTTCTTTGTTCTTCTTTGTATATTTTCAGACCATATCTGCAGGCTCCAGCATGCGTATGTATCAACACCACGAGAAACTGTCTCCATATCAGAAAAGCAAACAAGCAAATCTGCTATGTTTTAACCGAGATACTTTTCAAAGGTAGCTGTTGTGATGTAACATTATGCTGCGGTTAATTTGTGCACAACGTGGTCCCATAAACAGCAATGCAAGAGGAGAGTGGGGATTTGATTTTGGCATGTCACGTGACAGTCAACTTTTCCAGACAGTGCCATTCTTCTTTAGTATTGCACTGAACTTTTAACTAAAACATATACTTCAATTTCTAGGGTGGTGCTTAAAATCTCTGCCTCTCTGATCTGATTGATAGTATTGAACCAAGGTTACTTGTCTAAAACACCTACACTCATGACACTTGCATTATAGGGTCATACAGCATAGAAACAGACCCCGCTGTGGACAACTTATACATGCGAACCAGGTTTCCCAAGCTCAACTATTGTGAAAAGCATACAAATAAATAATGAAGTTACACACAGAGCCATGTTTGATAGTAACAGATGACTGAAATCCTTCAAAAATTAAGAACTAATCTGCAATGCTGCAGTTTTTTCTTTTTAATACAAGTGTAATCAAGCAGTGAATTGTGAGAATTGAAAAGTTCTGAAATTGTATCAAATGCTTAAGGTAAATTACATTTTCTTGGTAGATCTTGTTGGTTTTATCACCAAAGTCAATACACAATGTGGTCCCCTGCTGCTAAAAATAGACTATTTCTGGTCGAGGTTCCCATTGTAATCTTTCTAAATTAATTTGGATTACCAAGAAATTTCATGGACATGTCCAAAGACACCAAAAATATAGTTTTGTTTCGCCATCTTTGTTCATTCTGTTCATGGATCATCTGCACTTAATTAGAATTTTCCTGTAATAAAATATTTTTCGAAACATAGATTTTGAAACTGGGAGACAAATGGTATCCATGTGTTCAATTTGTCGCATTTGAATCAAGGGATTGAAAGGAACAGAAAGCTAGCAATATTACATGGTAATTAATCAATAATGAATCAAACTTTATTTATAAGGTCAGATCATTAATAACGTACAGTTCGTAGAGCTAGAAAATTTGAATGTCATATTCCAGGAAGAGAACTTGTATTTACATAACACCTTTTATAATTAAGGACATCCCAAAGCATATTTACAAACAATTTTGTACGTTTTTGCAAATATTGTCACAGGAAAAGTAGCAACAAATTTATTCATGATGATGTTCCACATATATCAATGTAGTAGTAACAGAGAATCTGATTTTGTTTAGCAAGAGTGTTCATGGATGCTGTTCCATGAAATATTTTATTTCTCAATGAGACAGTAAACGTGATCTCAGTGTGACATGTTAGACTTCCAACAATGCAGAGCTCCGTGTACTCAGTACTCAGTGTATATGATGTGCTTAAGCTTTAGGGTATGAATTAAAATCTGTGGGATATATGGGTTGGATTTGTGGTATTTGAATCAATTCCTCAAAACAAAATAGTTACGCTTCCAGCAGCAAATCCATTTGTGATTATCTACAATGGGAATGGAGTCATGTATTTGCAAGGCAGGATCCTAATCAGGCATTTGAGTCAAATGGTATTGCTTTTACTTGAGTTGGCAGGATATGAATTCAAGCTCCACTTGAGAAACATGAGCACAAAATTGAGATTTTAATACTGAAAACTGCTTCAATGGTGCAAGTACTTTTCAGGTGTCTCAGTTACTTGAGGATATAATGTCTGTGCTGTCTGCTCTGTCAGCCATATGCTCTGGCTCACAATTATCTCACAAACAATATCTCACGGTATAGAACGTCTGGATATTTCTTATTCCTGTTTGTGAGAGCTTTCTGTGCACAAAACAACTTGCACTTTTCCATACTGAACAAGACTGACCATACTGCAAAAAAAAGCCTGTGATGTGCTTTTGATATCCAGAAGTCTTAAATGGTTAAAAAATAAGTTATTTTGCTTTCATTAAGAAGAACAAAGTGGTATTCTCATTGGCATTGTGTTCACCGGAATAAGTGACAATATTACAGCCTACTACACAAACAGGAATTTGCATCAATGAATTAATTACTAAATTTTATTAGGTCCATATATATAAGACAAATTGTTATAATAATTGGCACAAACATTGACCCTGATCTGAAGACCCCAAGACTGTTTTTAAAGTAACCACTCAGGGATGCATCAGGGATATCAAACAGTTTGATCAAAGTCCCGTGAAACACTGTGGAGCATTTTATTGAGTAAATGCTTTATAAATATAAATTTGATTGTCCAAGCTGTGTTGGTTAGTTTTAAAAAGTGAAACATGGTTATGAAAACTTTATATGAATCACAGATATGTAAAATGGATATCATGGATATGTAAAATGGGACCTTCAAAATTCATATTATTTATACATACAAAGATTGGATGGGTACCCAATATATTTACCTCAAAGGGAAGATTACTGCATCGTACTTCTGTCTCTTGTGACTAAGAAGCCAATGCTGAGGGAACGCTATTTTTCTGGCTATGAAGCTTTGGTTTAAAAAGAATTACTGTGTCAATGAGCTCTTTATTTTCATAGTTATATAAGCATGGTATTGTCACGACAGCATGAGTCAGACACGCTCAGAATGCAGTCCAAAGGAGGTACAATACTTCTGGCATCAAAATGGAAAAGCTCCAATGTTACACAGTAGAATGCTCTGCAACACAATAAGATAGTCACACAGGATTCACAGCACTTTAGCAAGGAGGTAGCGGGAACTGCAGATGCTGGAGAATCTGAGATAACAAGGTGTAGAGCTGGATGAACACAGCAGGCCAAACAGTATCAGAGGAGCAGGAAGGCTGACTTTTTGGGCCTAGACCCTTCTTCAGATTAATATTGCTGGCAATAGTAATTTCAAGAAATGCGAAATTACACTGGAATTATGGAAGAATACAATGTAACAATACAGACAGCAACACCTCCTTGCTATCCTTCAGGCTTTTGCATTATAATTGGGAATACAAAAGTACAGAATACAAACAGGATTACTTGATAACTCTTCTTCATATTAATTGTAACAAAATTTATTTATGTTTGATTACATCTGCTTAAAATGTCATTTATATATAAGAGGTGTTGCTGTCTGCAAGGAAACAATATATTCTTAATAGCACACAATAGAACCTAAGAACCATGAACATCTTGTGTGCAGCATTTTAGAGGCAGAGTAACAGCAATGTTTTATTCACACTGCATTACATATGTTACATTTACAAACCAAGAGTGAATTCCCTGCAGACCAAATGTGTCTAGGTTAACAGCCTTACAGCTGCATTTTTTTTTAACACGCAGAGTTCAAACTAAATGATAAGCGTACACCAAGCACAGAAAATTAACATAGGTGTCTTGATGACCTCTCTTCTATCATGATAATTCTTTGACATGCAGGATTGATGCCAGCGTGCCCAAATCAAACCAATTAAAGGCTTAAAGTATTAGCAGCGGTAAGAATGAGAAACAAAAGCTACCTCTCCTTGATAATATTTCATATTATGAAACATTTTTCAGCAAAATACTCTGTGCAGAACCAAATGAAGTCATTAGGTTAAATTCATTGTTTCTTTTAAAAAGTCACAGTCACACGAGCGTTTTCTAAATCTTGCACTCTGGGCATCCTGAATCAAATGCATTTTTCAGGACCTAACTTCTTTTGTGTTATCTGCAGTTTTAAAATGCATTTCTACAACATATATCATACTTTGCTCTCTAAAGCAAAACTCCAAAGGTTTCAAGGCTCCTAAAGTATAAAAGTAACTTTTGCACTTCTTCTGCACCCATGTTTTCATGAGAAGGGCCCGCGCTATTTCAAAATGATGTTTTGAGCATCATAGCTTCTACTTCACACTACAATACAGCTTCTTCAGTGGCTCCCTGGCAGCGCTGAAACACAAAAGTATCAAAATACAGGTTGAAACAGTTGAGATTCATGAGATAACCTGAGGTGGCGTATTTCTGGACATATGCTCCTTCCTTCCCACTTCATGCAAGAAAGTGCAAAGACAAAGGCCAGGAAATTTGGGCCCGATCCCTGTCATTGACTGAGGATTTTGTGCCACACTTCCAGAAAGCTGCTGAACTGTGCAAAGGTGCAGTAAATAGTGACTAAAAATCAGGACTTCGCTGATATTGCTGGCCTGAAGTAAGTGAAAAGGAATGGGAAGTCACAACAGGAGAGGGGCATGGGTTTGGATATAATACTGTGCATTTAACAATTATAAACCAACAACCTCACCTTCACAGTCAGCAAATAACCTAAAATCGCACAGGCAGATTAATGGAAAAAGAATAGTTTTCTCTCTGCAAATATTCAGTTTGGGAAAAACACTATTAGTCTTAGTTCTCAAAGACAAAAAGAATAAAGTTTGAGATGTTCAGTTGGCTGATGGTCTGACATTCTGGCATGTGTATATGGTTATCACTAAATGTAGATATTTATCTCTGAAGTCTTGGCAGAGGCAACTTCCTCAGGAAACACTGTGGAGGAATCTTCCAGTACTTTTCAGGAGGGTAATCAAGATTCACAACAAGCAGTTTTTTTTTTCTCCCAGAAACCAGAAAGCTCAACTGGGAGCTCATTTCCTTTGTTCGCTGGTTACCAACTACTTCACAAAATATACGCAGCCTGATATTTGTAAGCCCAGGGAGTCATCAGCAGTCAAGCAATTATCACAAAGCATGTGACTACAGAGGAATGTTTAAAAAAAGGTTCCATGATACTTTAATTGAACTCTTTAAACAGAAAAGAAACAATCCAAGTGTCTACAATCCCCCAAACACAGGTACAAAAATTATTAAATATGAAGCCAACATAACACTAAATATAAAGCAGCCACTCTATCACCAGCCCAACTGTTGACAAAAATATCAAGCTGACCCCTTTAAAAATGGGGAAGCAATTATTAAAAAGTACTTTATAATATAATTCTTATGAGAATTAATTAATTTGTTCAAGTCTTAAGATATTGAAAAATACCACAGTTGATTATTGAGACAGCTTCATCTGATCTATTCAGACTCCATTCAACAAAGCACAGAAACGCAATTTTTATTAAGGTTTTGATTGATCAAAATACCATATTGATTAGCTACTGAATGCACTTCTGATGAAAGATGGCTGTTTCAGCAGGACTCCAATGTAGCGCACTAAATACAGCATTGATTCAAACTGTGGTGTCATCTTGTAAAATGATCATACATAGAACACTTCTGAATATTGAGTTCTACTGAATGGCCCAAAACTTATCCAAATTGAAATATATTGTGATTATTTCATGCTGCAATTTCTGCAAGATTGATTGTTTATCTCTCTTAAAATATATTTTTGACGATTTCATTACAATCTCCCAACACAGATCATGTGATGTATCAATGACTTTTTACTGCTGACGACTCTCTTTTGTTACACTTTTAAGATGAGTTACCTTATCTGATCACAGTTATATCTATGTCTTCAGTGTCCCTGGCTAGGATGGAGAGGAAAAAGATAAAGACCACCTGATTCCTGTTCATTCCTATTCAGTAGTAGCTGGAATGTGCACATGGGTGGGTCTGAGGTGAGATCAAGATTGCTTTCACTCACGAGTGCTCTCAGACATAGTAGCCTATGGATACTCAATGAACCTTTGTATGGTGAAGGGCTGCACCATCAAAATACAAAGTTTATAGCTTGCAAATTCCCCTGCGCTTATTTGCTTAAAACCATGGTTTCATCATGGAAGACACGTATAATCATAAAACAAAGCTGACTCTATGTTGATATAACACAATGTGGAGCTGGAGGAACACAGCAGGCCAGGCAGCATTGGAGGAGCAGGAAAGCTGACGTTTTGGGTCAGGACCCTTCTTCAGAAATGGGGCCATATGTGAGGCAACAATATGATAACATGAGGTGCTGCTCCTCCAGTTTGCATGTGGTATCATTGTGACACTGGAGGAGGCCCAGGATGGACCTATCACCCAGGGAGTGGGAGCAGGAGTTAAAATGGTTGGCAACCAGAAGGTGTTGTTGTTTGTTGCATACAGAGCGCAGATACTCTACAAAATAGTCTGAGTCTACACTCAGTCTTACCAATGTAGAGGAGGACACATCAGGAACAGTGAATACAGTAAACGAAGTTGACGGATGTGCAGGTGAACCCCTGTCAGATATGGAAGGTTTGTTTTGTGCCTTGAATGGAGGTGGGGGGGTGGTGGTGTAGGGGCAGGTGTAGCACTTCCTGCAGTTGTAGGGAAAGGTGTCAGGGCTAGTGGAGAGTGTGGAGCGGATGAGGGAATTGCAGACCAAGCAGTCCCCAAAGGGAAATAGGGTTGGGGAGGGAAGTATCTCTTTGGTTGTAGGGTCGGATTGGAGGGTCAGATTGTGGTGCCAGAAGCGATGGAGAATGATACAGTGGATACAGAGGTTGGTGGGGTGATATGTGAGGAGAAGGGAGATTCTGTCTTTATTTTTGTTGGGGGGAGGGGATGTGAGGGCAGAAGCGCGAGAAATGCAAGAGATGCGGTTAAGGGCATTTTCGATCACTGGAGGGGTGAAGTTACGGTCCTAGTTTCTTAAGACAAGCTTTAAACTAATTCATGTATATATCTCTTGGCTTGTCCTATGTCTGTTTTTGTTTACATGCTGAAATCTCAGTAGCTGTCTGCCAGATTTCTGCTACTTCACTGACTTCTGATGAATTCTCTCCCCTAAATTGTTATAATTTGTGAGGATGCAAACCATCTGGACTCGATGATTTATCCTTTATAAGTCAGATTTATTCATCAATTCTCTCCCCAAATTCCTTCCGAAATGCAGTGATATCCTTTTTGATTTCTTCTTTTAATGTTAGATCCATCATGTATAGTTCCCTTGCAACTACCAAAATGGCAGAAATACTAAATCATTACATGTTATTTTGTGCCTGGAGATTGCTAATTTAACATTCCATGATGGTTAACTTTTTCAAATTCATTTTGCTTTCTTATACTTTGGCTCCTGAAGTTTTTCGTAACTCCTTTTGTCATTCTTTCTTTTGATGTGAATATATTTAGTCCACGCCTGTTCATTCATTTCAATTTTTTGCTTTATTTATTCATTCAGCCATTGTGCATCATTTCTGGCTAGTTTATTCTTGCCTTTTCAGTAAGTATTTTCTTTTTCTCAGGACTCTCATGATTCGGTTTATTTTTCTAGGTCCATTTCTAATTCTTAAACATCAGCTTTTTTATTCCCACATTTATTATTTGTCATTTTATATTTAATATGCTTCCTAATGTGTATCTTATACCATGTTATGTCATGAACATGGAGTGACTGCTATGACTTTTCAGTCAGTTTTTCAAAACTAATACACTTGGGTTGGAAAATGTAATGTTTAAGATAGTCCTTTTGGCTTGGACAATGTTTGGAGTGTGAATGGTTGAAAATAAAGCTGCATATTGATTGATTTTTATTAGTATATTCAATCCAAGCAACCTGCAATTGCAGCCTTTGCTTTGTGAAATTCCATGCTATACTTTATATTGCTCATCAGTGACCTGTTGCTTTTTCTCCGATGTTACATTATGAAGACAAAGTCTCAGAATGCAGCAAGCTGAAAGTGCCCCTTTACTACTCCAAGCATCATGTGCAATTTTAAATGGAGCCCATAGATTTCTAAACTTTATAGTTGTTTACCAGGCGGAATTTATTAGAGAGGATCTGCAGCGCTGTTTTTGAAATTACAATGGTTTGACAATGCTTGAAAAAAAGCAACACATTTTAAACATAATCTTTATGGAAACATGTCCTTGTCAAAGTGGTCATTTAGATTTATAATTTTATTGGGGACATTCGTAATTATTAGAGGTTCAAATATTTTGGTTAAAATAGCAAATGTAAAGCGAAATAATAACATTATTGTTCAATGAATGTGAAGAAATCAAAGATAGTTAGATTTCAAAGATGCCTAACTGTTTTTAAAATTAAAAAGCAGTCACATCATTGATACTTATCAACCTATTGATGAATTTGTGGCAGGTATAACTCAAAAGGTTTAGATGAACAGCTTGCTGGGCAATCGTCTCCTTATCAAACACACCATTCCCATAAAAGAAGCATTCAAAACCAAGCCCTGCAATTCCAGAGGATGTGGACAGCAGAATTCTATAATATTCAAGGTGTATTAATGTGTACTTAAAAATATGCACTTCGGCACATTTCTTATTCTGACTATTCATTTTTTTTGTTCTTGGGACACAACACTGTATTCTATATGACTCTATTATTCAGTGTTTCCCTGCTGTTACTCTCCTTTTTAACTCTGTCATTTTTACTTTCTGCCTGTTATTCTCTTCTTTCTTGGTACTTGTCCTAGTGTATTTACTTATCCACTTTCATCCTCATCACTTTCTCCTAAGAGCTCTCTGTGTTCCTCCTTGTCTTGAACTTGCGCTCTGTGAATACTTCTCTTCAGCTGATCAGTATATTGTGCAGAATTTACCCTGCTGTGCTGTCCAAAAGGGTTCTCTCGTCCCTATGCCTCAAACATCTTATCAGTGCTCATCTAGCTATGTAGTAACCTGGGCATATATCTTATGCAGAGGTATATTCAAAA
Organism: Stegostoma tigrinum; assembly: GCF_030684315.1. Taxonomy (NCBI): domain Eukaryota; kingdom Metazoa; phylum Chordata; class Chondrichthyes; order Orectolobiformes; family Stegostomatidae; genus Stegostoma; species Stegostoma tigrinum. Next base: position 54,886,987 of record NC_081364.1, on the reverse strand, counting down.
CTGCCTTTAGCTAGCTTTACTGGAAACCTAGAAAACAAATACATAATTTCCTGTAATGTACACATGTGGAGCAGTCTATAAAACAAATCAAACTTCATTCCTCATACCCTATTTCACTATGAACACAGCCACCAGATTCCCATGTCTTTCAATCACTTGTCTCCTGGGTGTAGGATTACAGCGTATATCACATCAGTTCCATTAAGTTAAATCCTTAAGAGTCCAAATAAATATCAACCTTGCATTTGCAAACACCATATGTCTTGCAGACAAAGACTCAAAAATAGAAATCCACAGAGACTACTATTACATCTTACAACTGAACTCCGTAAAGACATTTTACACCAAATCTGCATAATAAAATGATAACAAGGGAAAATGTGTTCCGAACAAGACAAACAGCAGGGTGGGTGTTGATCATTTTGTTTCAAGCTTACCATAGTCACTGACTGGGATTTACAAATATTAAATTTCAAAAATATATGATAGAAAGAGAGTTCAGTTGACATCCTTATACATGAGACTACATTTATTTTCTGAGCTTTTGTATTTTTCAACAAAGTGGAAAAATTCTCATCTGACTGGGGCTAAGTGCAAGACAAATGATTATCCTGATAAACCTGGTCACAGGTGCATAATTTAAGGCGGTCAGGCTATTTGACCATTGATGCTTTATAGGGACTTATTGACATCGATCACTGAATTCCGTACATGCAGGTAGAACTTTCTTTTCATATGAAATTATGATATTTCTTTGCATTTAACACTAACACTGTAAAACTGAATAGTTAAAGTACATGTTCATAATCAAATAATAATCACTCAGAAATCCCAACTGCTTTTGACATGTCCAAGTAAAAGTACCAGGAGCTCCGGTTTCCTCCCACAGTCCAAAGATGTGCAGGTTAGGTGGATTGGCCATGCTAAATTGCTCGTAGTGTTCAGGTGTGTGGGGTTTATAGGGGGTTAGGTCTGGGTGGGATGCTCTAAAGGGGCGGCGTGCACTTGTTGGGCCGAAGGGCCTGTTTCCACACTGCAGGGAATCTAATCTAATCTAACAGAAAAAATTTACAGAGTTGAATGAAGTACTTGGCAACCACTGTTGTGACGTTACTTTATATAAACAGTGTGATCCTCATCTTGCCTATCTCTGCTTTATTGTTTAAAACGTAAGACATGAAGAAGAATGTAATGTCAATGGCCATATGTATGATAGAGATGTTGATATTGTTGTGGCCATTTCAAATGATTAGTAATGTTATTGGAGCATATAGACATTTCCAACACAAGTTCATGTGCATGCAACATATTTCACTGCACCACACATTTGTTGAGCATGGATTTCAAATAACTGACAATGCATTGCAATGAAAGTCAAACATATATCAATGAAACAAAGCATCTTTTCATGTACTTTTTTTATCCTTATGTTAGTATGGAATCTAGCAGAGTTCATTGATTGACCACAAACATGCCTATATAAACCTAAAGAACTGCGGGTGCTGTAAATCAGGAACTAAAACAGAAGTTGCTAGAAAAGCTCAGCAGGTCTGGCAGCATCTCTGAAGAGAAGATCAGAGTTAATTTTTTGGGTCATGGTGACGCTTCCTCTCCACAGATGCTGCCAGACCTGCTGAGCTTTTCCAGCAACTTCTGTTTTTGTTTCTGATTTATAGCACCCGCAGTTCCTTCTGATTTTCACATCATGTATATATTACATATGTATGCACAGACTGTTAGAATGGCTCCTGAGCTGCACCAAAAACAATGCTCCTGTGATGACTGCTAGGTTATAAACAGCTTCCACCATTTTACTCTGGGGGATCATCAAGCTTAATTCTGAACAGTCAGATTCGCAGGGCTGAGGAACAGAATAATGACTTTATGTGTGCTTTTGTAACATGAGGAAAGAAGACAAAAACATGTTATATGTAGAATAGTGGTGACTTGAGGAATGACATTAGCTGCTTTCATTTGGTCAAATATGACTGCAAGAAAGGTATCGCATTGGGAAGAGTAGCACTGGATAAATAAAAAAAATCAACCTTGAGCATAATCCAAAGACTTGTAAGAGAAGTTACAGGATTCCAAGAAAGAGAGGATGGCTTCACATGGATGGGGTGTGTTGAGGGTTACATTGACTGGAGATGCCAGTTCACAGGGAAAGAAAAATAATGGATTCTAAATCATTAAAGTGACTGCAAGATCCACTTTATCACAATTAACAAGCACAGCCAGCCATTCATTACTTCAGGTATTTGAAAAGGGATACAAAAAGCCTGCTGAAATCTTCCAACTGTAAAACAAAAACGACGGAATTTGCAGAGTAGTATGTTTTGAAGACCAATTGGTAGTGGAGGATGGTCAACAAGTCACCCATCTGCATGACAGCTAGTAGCTTTATACACCTTATGTAGCTTCACTGTAGTATACACTAACCACAAATACAATTTTTCAGCTATCAAAAATGCTTTAAGAAAATGCTTATCATACAATGCTCTTTACCTTAATACATTATAAAAAATACATTATAAACGTCAATCATACAAACTAACTTGTGAATCAGGTTAAGCATCACAGGATTTGTGTCAGTGCTGTTGAACTGCATTTTCTTTACATGATGTGGAAATCTATCTGTTCATGATCTGTCGTCAAAACAGGACTAGTTGTTAGGCTTAAGGACAAATGAAAAAGAGAAGCCTGCACTCCAAACATTTTGCTGGACGTGTACACAAGAATAAAGAACACCAGGTGTAAACATACCTTTAGCATGTTTATTGAGATGTGTATTAGGCCTCAGACAAGCTTGTTTGTCCTTTGCAACCAGGCTGTCTTATATGAAGTGTGCAGTTTTGATTTTAAGAAGATAATACTGATAAGTCAGAGCCCTGGTATACATCAGCACAAATGTAGGTTTTATTTGTGTGATTAACTATGCTGATGATGTATTGCCCTGTATCTTCAGTGTCAACACTGAGCTCCTTCTGCACCAGCAGTACACTTTGATTTTCTCTATCACCCACATTTGTCTTGAGTTGGATCATCAGTTCGATAGTGCTTACTTCAGAATTTAAAATAGCAGTTGATACTTTCATTACGATTGCCAACATTAGATTGAGATCCAGATTCTAGAGGGGAGAAACGCCTCTATAGCGTATACCAACCAAATCTGCAATACTTCACAACATTTTGTATGATTTTCTGATGTACTGGCAGCTTGGAAATGTCACTACTTTGCAGTATTATGTAGTCTTTGTCAGACTGTTAATATGGAAAAAGAAGTGCTTTGGCTTTATGGCAAAATTGTGGGGTAATTGGTTCCCTCTTTCCCAATGAGTTGGACTAAAGTCCCTCAAGATAGGAGATCTTGCAATCAGTTCTGGTACAGTGACCATAATTTGGTAGGCACAGGTCAGAAAAAAAACCAAATCTCTGTTTTCAGCATTTACAGTTGACTGTACAGCTACCAGAAGTGGATATGGGCAAATATGGGTATTTAGAGCTAAGTCAAACAGATTAACCATGATCACATGCAGGTGGAACATGTTTGAGGATCAAATCAGCCTACGCCTGCGCTATGAAACAGAGAGAAAAATAAAGAACTCTGCTGTATTATTATTCCACGCTGAGATGAATGAAAATAGCCAGATTACCAGTGTTGCAATATATGGAAGAACTGATTAGAACTGTCAAGTCATTAGCAACTTGCAGTGAACAAACAGCTTTGAGAATTGCTTCTAATCTGCATAGTTGGTTCAGATTTTCAAAACTTGGGAATTTATCAGCTTCTGAAATCACAGCACCAATACAAGTTTTACAAAGGCAGGAACAAAATGATCAAACAATTTCGGGAAACCAAATGTTTTTCCACATTTTGATCCAATATCAGACACAAGCTCTTCGAGGTCAGGTTTAAAACAGCTACAGAATAAACCATACTCCACTACGTTCCAACAGTATGCCTTAATCTAAAACGCACAGAAGCATGCTTCCAGTGTGCCCATGTGCCACAGCTCCTTCTTGCTGCTAATTTTGCAAAAAATAATTGAGAAATAACATAAAACTTGAACACAGCATAAGGCTCTTAGCTTCTTGGCCTTAAATGTGAACAAAAATAGAGAAACTATTAATGAATTTACAAAAGGAAAGGAATGTTCTTACTTATAATTTACTCTTACAGTTCAGAAGCAATTTATGAAATATGCCAAAATAAAACAAAGAACTGCAGATGCTGGAAATATGAACCAAATACAGAGATTGCTGACCAAACTCAAAAGGTCTCGTTGCGTCCAAACGTTAACTCCACTTTCTCTCCACAGATGATGACAAACCTGTTTTCTCCAGCGATTTCTGCTTTTATTTCTGATATCTTCCATTCCCTATCTTCTGGAAGGTAATCTGTGGTTTGGGGTGGCGAGGTTATAATGAATTCAAATTTATCTAGTATTGAACCTTGGACAATCAATCCCATGCAGCAGTTAAATTCAATGATAAATTGCCCTCTTGTCAATGAACATGATTTGAAAATCCAGCAGTTCATTAGTCAGAAGGTTTCTCAAGTAGTGATCGATGACGCATTCATAATAGGCTTGGCATGGTCAAATGAATAAGTACTTATGCTAGTATCCCTTTTTTTTAAATTTTGCAGGCAGTATCTTCACAGGACATAGAAACAAAAGTGTGAATTTACCTTAGAACAGGAATAATCTCAAATTGAAGGTCTGCCAAAACTAAACAGTAAAAATGAAAAGAAAAGAAAACTTGCTGAATTACAGGGCCGTTACTGGATCAATTTAACAGCGAATTGTTAGGAGGACCTGACGGTGTAGTGCTTTTGTCAGTCTACCAGTAATTCAAATATTCAAGTAATGGTCTGGGGATCTCAGTTCAAATCCTACAGCAACAAATTTTTTAAAAATCTTGAATGGAAAGTTTGATGATGACCAGGAAACCATTGCCATCTGATTCTCTAGTGTGCTCACCTGCTGTCCATACCTTGCAAGGTATTCTGACCTACAGCATTCTGGACTCTTAACTCTTCCTCTGTGGAGTCTCTCACACTGAAGCATACTTTGGGGGAAAGAAAATTAATGCTGAGAAAATTGTGAGATATCTGTAGGTTGCTGTCAGTAGGGTGAAAGGTAGTTCACTGTAGGCTGTTCACTTCTATTGGTTGTAAAGTCCAGATTGATGATGTAAATCTGTTCAAAGTCTCTCTCATGCACAATTTTGCCAAGTTAATAACATTTTCAAGAATGGTGATTGGCATTCATCAGGTACGTTGATCACTTTCGCTTGTAATAGAGGAATTAATGTCATGCAACTTAGATTAAAATTTCTATTTTAAAAAAAGTAAAATGTGCTTTTAGTTTATACTAAATAGAATTTTGGAACAGAACAGATATAGATCTAAAGTCATAAACTATACTTATCCACATGGCTTCAGAAAATGTTTGCTGAAAACACATTAATGATCAGAGAGTGTTATCGTGTTGAAGTCCATTGTGTTGTAGGCAATCTATCACTCAAGTTCATGCTCTGCCTCTTTCTGTATTGTAAATATTATTATTTCTTGACATTTTATCATTGCTGCAAAAATAAGGAATAAGCCTGGATCATGAGTTGGTCATTCAACCCCTTAAGCCTGTTCTACCTTTCAGTTAAATTACAGTCAATCTATACATCTAATTCCATTTACCCACCATTGCTCCATATCCCTTAAAATCCCATCTGAACAAAAAATACATTGACCCTTAGTTTTATTTACCCAGTTTTCTGACGAGGTGAAGAAGTCTAGGACGGCCTCTCTGTTTTCCCACCAGTTGTTTGACTACAGCAATTTGTTTCAGTAAATGACATGTTTGCCTTTCATTGAGCTCTTAACTGCTTATAAGTCATGACTACATGAGATATGGAGTCAGGCTTGCTGGAATATTTTAAAATGAGAAGAAAATACTGAATCAAACAAAATCAAGGTAAAACAATAAAAAATCGCTCCAACTTTCATGAATGAAGAGATTAGAGAGTCGGGAAATAGATTTGATAGTCTCAAGTCCAGTAAACATAAAGTGGTGTACAGATTTTGAACACTGGCGACGTGATTGTATTCAGACTGAACTTGATGGTTCTGGGTTCAGCACTGATGCGTTGAGCACGTTTAAAGTTAATTTCTCTCCCTCTCTAGACAGTTACTACTAGGTTGATTCTTTACGCTTGACCTGCAAAACAGTGATCAGAGCCAAAACTTACACATTAGTTAGAAACTCACTTAGTGTGTGTTTCTTCAACATCTTGTTTGCTTGTGCCCTGGTCTACACAGAAACAAAATGCTTGAACACACAAGGGTTAGTTGACAAGTCGCACAACACTCTTTTCAATTGCCCTGTGACCTCTTTAAGGTCTTACCTGTGATGTGTACGCTTGACTTGGGCAGCACGATGGCTCGATCGTTAGCACTTCTGCGCCAGCAATCTGGGTTCAAATCCAGCATTGAGTGATTGTGAGTGTGGAGTTTGTGCTTTCTCACTGTGTCTCATGTGGGTTTCCTCCGGGTGCTCTAGTTTCCTCCCATAGTCCAAAGATGTGCAGGTTAGGTGGACTGACCATGCTAAATTGCCCATAATGTCCAAGGATGTGCAGGCTAGGTGGTTTAGCCATGGGAAATGCAAGGTTACAAGCATAGGGTGGTGGGTGGGGGTCGAGGTGGGATGCTGTTTTTTGGGCTGGTGTAGGGTCGATGGGCTGAATGGCCTGCTTCCATACCATAGGGATTCTATGGCATAGTCAAAATACAGTGTGCAAAGAAGTATGATTTCCCACAGAGCTTCAAGCATTTGACAAATATAGAATTGAAAGGCAGTACTCTCTTCTCACAATACACTATGTGATTAAAGGTGGTTTCATACGCCACACTAAGCATCTTAATTATGCTTCCTAGTAACATGGCTGCTGTGATGTAGGAGGAGGAGCAGGTTTGATGCTAAATTCCAATACCTGCATTAATCTTTTCCAGCATTGCATAGCTTAGGCAGAAGAGTAATAATGTTTTAAATTTTATGAATCAACTTAACAGACCAAGTGTACAATGTGACAAAATGATTGAGACAGATTGGAGGAAGGAGGAAGTAGGAACTAAGATTTTGAAAATGCAGGGGCCTCAGCGAAGAATGAATTTATGTTGGAGACTCGATGATGAATTTGGATTTCAGTACACTGAAGATGAGAAAAAAAAGCTCATCAGACTGTATAACAGTTTTCAAGATATTGCACTTCTTAAAATATACAGATCAAAGATCTCATCTCCTCTGTTCATTTTGCTTGCCAAAGAAGAGCCACATTCAATGTTCACTGCAGGCCATTCTCCTTTTATTTTAAGTTGGTGATGCTTAGAGATCCATCGACAACATTTGCCATCTTTTGCCATCAGTTTGCTTAGGTAACGAATAAAATAAAATTCCGTTTCCTGTTGTTTGTAAGTAATCAACAAACCTTGCTAGAAATGTGTGGCTATATGCATGTGCACACATGAACTGATCTACAAATCATTTTGTTCTACAGCAACAGTACAGAAATTACAGTCGGGGATGCTCAAAAGACTAGCTATCTGGCCTGCTGATAGCTTCTAATATTTTTGTTTTTATTTCAGTTTTCCAGCATCCGCAGCATTTTGCTGTGTATCTTCATACATGAGTCTGACCAAGTCAATCTGAATAATTTCTCTTTCACATTGTGTGCCCAAAAAAATGCACTTCACATCCATGGATAATAGTTAGAAGTGGTAATTTAAGCCACATTTTCTTCCTCTGTAGTGAAAGGATACTGAAGTCTATCATTCCTGATATTAGTTAGATCACTTGGGATTCAGGATGAATTTGCCAACTGGATACAAAACTGGCTTAACAGAGGAGACAGAGGGTGATGGTGGAGGGTTTCTTTACAAATGGAGGCCTGTTACCAGCTTTGTGCCACAGGGATCAGTGCTGGCTGCACTTTTGTTTGTCATTTATATAAATGATTTAGATGAGAATATAGAAGGCACAATTGGTAAGTTTGCAGATGACGCCAAAATGGGTGGTCTTGTGGACAGTGAAGAAGATTATCTAAGATTACAAACAGATCTTGACCAATTGGGTCAATGTGCTGAAGCGTGGCAAATGAAGTATAATTTGGAAAAATGCAAGGTATTACATTTTGGCAAAACAAACAAGGGCAGGACTTAAACAATTAAAAGTAGGATCCTGGGCAGTATTGTCGAACAGAGAGGCCTAGTGTTCAGATACATCATTCTTTGAAGTTTGCGTCACATGTAGACAGGGTGGTGAAGAAGACAATTCGCATGCTTGCCTGCACGGCTCAGACTTTTGAGTGTAGGAATTGGAAAGTCATATCAATGTTATACAGGACGTTGGTGAGGCATCTTCAAGGATAGTGTCTCAGATATGGTCTCCCTGTTATAGGAAAGATATTATCAAGCTAGATGGGGTTCAAAACAGATTTACCAGGATGTTACCAGGAATGGAAGGTTTGATTATATGGAGTGGCTGGAAAGGCTGGGACTTTATTCACTAGAAAGTAGGAGGATGAGACATAACCTTATCGAAGTTTTCAAAATCATGAGGGGTATAGATAAGGTGAGTGGCAGGTGTTTTATTGCTATAATGGAGAATTTCAAGACTTGGGGGTGTATTTTTAAGGTGAGAGAAGAAAGATTTAAAAAGGACATGAAGAGCAACTTTTTTTTAAACACAAAGAGCGGCTCAAACATGGAATGACTTCTAGAGGGAGTGGTGAATGTAGGTACAGTTACAATGTTTAAAATATATTTATTTAAGTATACAAATAGGAAAGGTTTAAAGGGTTGTGGGCCCTGTGCAGGCAGGTAGGGTTAGTATAGTTTGCGATTACGGTCGGCATTGACTGGTTGGACTGAAGGGTCTGTTCCTATGCCGAATGACTCTATGGCTCTATTACCCTATGTATCATTGAACTGGCAGCAAAGGACATGGTGCAAGTTAAGGATATCTCCATCAGCAAATCTTGGGATTTTGAAAATTATCAAAGGATGCAAAAAAACTCAAAGTTGCTGAGAGTTGTTTTCCTGTAAAATTATAGACACTGTTTCTACTTCAAACCCAGGCTAATAGCCTGACTATGATCAGGTAAATAGTGCAGGCTAACCACTGGGTGTGAGATTTGCAAGCATGTTGCTGTCAATTGTTGATTCAAGCCAGCATTCTCACAGTTCCAGTGAAAGACCATTGACCTGAAAAATTAACTATTTCTCTAAGGGTATTGCCTAACCTGCTGAGTATTTCAAGCATTTTGTATTTGGGCATTTCCACATTGCTTTGTAAAACACAAAATTTATTAACTAAGTTTACAGTATGCCTTTTGGGAGGTAAGCAAACAATGGCCTTGTCCTCCAATGAAAACAGGCCAAAGTGGCAGCCAAAAAGATTTCAATTAACAAGCCCTTACATAAATTAGTTGACAACACATTTGAATTTACTCGTGTTCAACAATGCAGAATTCATTATTCTGTCATATTCAAGTTTTCATCATTCCTTCATTTCTTTTAAGGACAACTGCACTCACAACTTCTGAAAAAGCAGCACTAAGTGAAATTCTCTGAGAAATAAAAATGAATGAAGCCCTGCAGTACAGTGACACTGGTATGGCTAAATCGATAAGTCATGTTTAATGCACTTTATGTAATGCTAATCATGCTCCTTCCCCCATCCTGTTATTTTAAACTGTTTCAGAGACGTGTTGTGTAATGACCATTTCTGCATTGTTACTCATTTACTGTGCTCATTCACTGTGATGCTGTTGAGCAACAGAAAATAACTAGGGCCCTGTAAAACAAAGAAAGCTGAGCCAGCACTATTGAAATTTTAGATAGAAAAAAAACACGTTAAACATTTAGGGTGGTCAGAACATTATTTTAAAAGTTTCAGTATATTTCTCTGTCATCAATATTTAAAGGAAATACTACAAAATATGCCATTCATTTCTAACATACTTTTAAAATTCTACATAGGTAATGAATATACAGTATTCTATTGCAGTTATCGTGTCACATATGACAAAAACAGTAAAATACACTTTTATGTACTCGATTTTTAATGATAATTTCCATTATTGATACATGAACAGATGAGGCAAACACTTTCACAGGCAGTCTATTCTAATTAAGCTGTTGCATTTAACAAAACCTCACAGCACTCATTCGTATAAGCAGTTAATTACTGAGTGAGTGAACCAAAACTGTTTCTGATCTAATGCAACCAGAACACTTGGAACTAATATAAATCCTAGGGACTTGCTGCTGTCAGTCTGCCTCTTCATTTTATGCCTTATATATTATATTCCCTAGAATTTGGACAGTTAAACGGTTCTGAATGCATCAGTCACTCAGCACTGGAGGAGTTATGTGCATACCAGGATTAGAATCCATTTGATCTGCTCGACTCCTAATTATCTCATAGTACGCCAAAGCAGATTGCAAGTGGCTTAGCCTAGCTCGGCTTTCTTGAACCATTACACTGTGTGCGCTTGCCCCTGCTATCATGCATATTTTGTGTTTTAATACATTATCTAAGCACTACCAAAACCTATGGCTCAAAATAGATACACAGTCATTCGGAATCAAATTACAATGTTGTTAATGGGCCAAGTTTTAAAGACAGCACAACACAGACAAATGGAAATAAATTCTCAAACTGCAGCAAACCACAATGCTGGTTGAAATCTCATTATGCCTGAACTCCCAATGCCATTCATCTTTGTTTTAGAGCCAGATACATCGTTTAATGGAATTGCTCTAGGCACTTTGTGTTCTTCTGCAGAAATCACTGAGCACAAGAACATTCTATATTCTTGAAAGCACTTCATTATCTCACACTGCACAGAAGTAACTTTGCACTTGAGCTTTTAAAACAAACCTTAACATGAGAATAGTCACTGTAAGGACTGAGATAACAAGGCGAGGGGCTGGATGAACACAGCAGGCCAAGCAGCATCAGAGGTGCAGGTAAGTCAACGTTTTGGGTCTAGACCCTTCATCAGAAATGGGGGAGGTGAAGGGGGTTCTGAAATAAATAGGGAGAGAGGGGGAGGTGGATAGAAGATGGATAGAGGAGAAGATAGCTGGAGAGGAGACAGACTGGTCAAAGAGGCAGGGATGGAGCCAGTAAAGATGAGTGTAGGTAGAGAGGTAGGGAGGAGATAGGTCAATCCAGGGAGGACGGACAAGTCAAGGAGGCGGGATGAGGTTAATAGGTAGGAGATAGGGGTGGGGCTTGAGGTGGGAGGAGGGGATAGGTGGGAGGAAGGACAGGTTAGGGAGGCAGGGATGAGCTGGGCTGGTTTTGGGATGCAGTCAGAGGAAGAGAGATTCTGAAGCTTGTGAAGTCCACATTGATACCATTGGGCTGCAGGGTTCCCAAACAGAATATGAGTTGCTGTTCCTGCAACCTTTGGGTGCCATCGAGGTGGCACTGCAGGAGGCCCAGGATGAACATTTCATCTGCGGAATGGGAGGGGGAGTTGAAATGGGACTGAGTCGGCTTTTCAAGGAGAGAAAAGCAGCATCAGTAGCTGTGAAAGCTGAAAAAGATACAGCACAAGAAAGGTGGCAATAAACCAAAGCTGTCTGAACTCAGTGTAGGAGAGGTAGAATTCTGGTGACGGACTAGCTAGGATGTTATAATGGCAGGGATGTGGAGGCAGGGGGAGATAGGTATAAGTTGAAAGCTGAAATATACCTGAATATCTCACAGAAATCACTGAACGTGACAATGAAGTCCAGACAAGTGGATTTTTGTCAAATTCTTGAACTGTTGGTTCTCTCTTAAAATCCCTAGAGTAATAGAAGACATGGCAACATGTAGGGAGATATAGTATCCATTAGGATGAACTCGCTAAAACTAGAAGTGAGCAAACAAGTGGATTCATGTCATTGGGTTGTTGGATTTAATGGCATGGAAACAAGAATTGCACGTCAAGGAATCATGAGGATGGGACATGTTAAGTGACTTGAAGAGAAATCAATTATAGAAGATACCGAGCACATTTATACCAAAAGAGACTGAAGGAACAGAAGTAGTAGTTGGGTGTTAGAGAAGACATCAAAAGGGGAGATAGTGATACTCTTTCGCCATACAGGCAGTGATATGAGGAGCTTTTTTTGTGGGCAAGGGACTGTAACCACTGACAGAAAAGATATTGATGGTCTCTGTTGATGAGAGGAACCTCAGAGGCAGCAAAGTTGGTGGTGCATGTGTGAATAGATCATAAATTTGATGTGCAGAATCAAGTTCAAGTTCAGTGAGAATAAAAGTGCAGAGCAATTGGGAGGGGGGGATTCAGCAAATAAAGGGAAGATTGAAATTACCATGTCACTGAGCACCAGAGGATCTGCATGACATAATTGCTTGGGGTCTTAGGTAGGTGGTAGATGATAAAGTCAGGAGGAGGTGAGGAGGAAAAGGAGAGCTAGAAGAAACAAGATGCATGATAGGATGATAATAGCTTGGTCAGGCTAACAAGAAATATAGCAAGAGCTAATTTAGACTTACAATGCATATGTGTAATGTAGCAATAGTAAATATGGTACCTGAATTACAAGCATAAATAGCTATAAGGGGCATAATGCTATGAAATGGAAACCCAGATCAACAAAAGAGCAGTACAGAGTTCTGAATATTCGAAGATATAAGGTTTCAGCAAAGTCAGGGGAGGAAGGAAAGGAAGAATATTGGTCGTATTGATTAAGAATAGTATGATGATGCTAGAGAGAGAAATGTCCAGTAATATTGAATGGCAGGTTCTGTTTGGTAGAGTTAAGAATTAAAGAACAATGAAGCTGCTATTATGCAATTGGATATTTTCTACAGACAACAGAGATACAAGAAGCACATTTGCAGGGATACAACAGAGATTTACAAGAACTATAGAATAGTGATAACAAGATGTTAATTTTCCGACTATATCTTGTGATAATAATAGCATAAAAGGCACTGAGGGAGAAAATAGCATGATTCCGAAGTATATCCAGGACAATTTTCTAGCTTAATACTTTTCCATCACAACAAGAAAGGAAGTACTGCGGGAGCTGATGCTGGGGAATGAGGTGAGCCAAATGGATCAAATATCAGCAAGGGACATTCAACAAACAACAACATAGATAAGCTGTGAAAGGGGCAAAGGACTAACTATTATACACATAATTAATTGAAGCAGGGTCAAATTCAATGCGTTAAAAATGGATTTGTACATTGTAAATTGATTTGAAAGACTGGCAGGCAGAAATATAGCTGAACCATTGGCTGCCTCTATAGAGGTTTGGGTAGAATTGAAGTGCATTCCTATGGGAGGGAAAGGTAAAGTAACAAAAGCCAGAGTTCCCTGGCTGATTAAAAACATATATATGCAGAAAAAGTTGGAGCAGAAAAAATGCGTGTTTGGCAGATATTAGGTTTATTATAAAGTGACAACCTAGCTGAATGTACAAAGTACAAAGTGGAAGCAAAAAGCATACAGAAGAGACTAATACCTCACATAAAAGGGACAGTCATAGGAATGTAAATAGTAAAAGAATGGTAACAGGATGGTAGGGCTGATTCAGGCCCAGATGGTCATGAAGGCAGAGAAGGTGGCTAAGGTACGAAGAGTATTTTGCATGGAGAAAATGCCGCCAATATCAGTAAATAACAAAAAACAGAAATTGCCAGAAGAGCTCAGCAGGTCTGGCAGCATCTGTGGAGAGAAATTAGAGTTAAAGTTTCAGATCCAGTGACCCCTCCTCAGAGCTCAGGTTTTGGCTTACTTCTAAAATTTTCAGAAGCCATAAAACTTGGAAATATTGTTAACTGGGAGATGGATGGTATTAAATTTAAAAGCACCACCCATGGGCTGTTGGAATGGGCTTTATTTTTATTCATTCACAGGACAAGGGCATCACTGGCTAGCCAGCATTTATTGCCCATCCTTAATTGCCCAGAGGGCAGTTAAGAGTCAACCACATTGCCATGGGTCTGGAGTCACATGTAGGCCTGACCAGGTAAGGATGGCTTTGGCGAACCAGACGGGTTTTTCTGACAATTGACAATGGATTCATGGTTATCACTGGATTCTTAATTCCAGATATTTATTGAATTCAAATTCCATTATTTGCCATAGCAGAATTTGAACTCACGTCTCCAGAATGTTATCTGGGTCTCTGGATTAACAGTCCAGCATAACACCCTAGGCATTGCGTCCCCATGATTCACAGCAATATCAGATGAATTTAATGTGACTAGGTGTGAAGTAATTCATTTTGCTCAAAAGAATGGGGAGAGGTAATATTAAATGAAAGATACAATTTTAAAGATGCTAAAGGACGCAGGGATCGGACATGGATATGCACATTGGAGATGGCAGGCAGGTTGAGAAAGTAGTAAAAGCATAATAGGACTTGAGTTGTGAAAACAGAGACACGGAAAAATAAAAGCAACAAAACAATGATAAGCCTGCACAAACACCGCATTAGCCTCAACTGCGTCCAATACTGAACATAACACTTTAGGAAAAATATTAATGCTTTGGGAAGTGTGCAGAAAACATTTGCAAGAACAGTTTCAGCGATGAGGAACTATAGCCATGTGGATTGGTTGGAAAAGCTGCTGTTCTTCTACAAGTTTTAAAAAGAATAAAACCTACCAGGTAGGTAGAATTTGATTAGATTAGTTTTTTTTAGATTAAATTAGATTCCCTACAGTGTGGAAACAGGCCTTTCAGCCCAACAAGTCCACACCGCCACTTGATACATCCCACCCAGACCCATCCCCCGAGAACCCACACACCCCGGAACACTACAGGCAATTTAGCATGATCAATCCGATAAATAGGAAGACTGGATTTTGTTTCTCTATACCTGTTCTCTCAAATCTATAAAATATCCACAGCTCCACAGTGCAACTGAAGTTGATAAATTTTCTAATTAAATCACTGATTATCACCAGATGAATAAAATACAACACTGGTTGCCGGGGTGTACAGAGCAGATTACAGCCTTGGCATTCATCCCAGTAATGTTCAAAGCAACGAGTCAAAAAGCAAGGCTTCATCAACCTTGGAGCTGGTGAGGTGTGTATTTCTTTCAGTTACAAAGATAAGAAACTCACAAGGAGAGTTAAGGAAGATAGGAAGATGTTCTCGTGGAGCATAAACACCAGTATAGATGTTTGGGCCAAATTATCTGTTTTTGTAATATACATTCTCTGGAATATTACATGCTACAAAAAAGTAACCACACAGTTTGCAAAATCCCATTTTATCCTTCTAAATATGTTCTTATTATCCACAGAAATGTAGTATAATTAGTTTACTTTATTGAGAAACAAGGTGCACTATATGGGATTGCATTTTGTTACCACGTGTAATGGTAAATGCTGGAATGTGGAGATGAATACCAAATTTTGTAGATTGAGAACTCCTGAGACACAATAGAGGCTGAGTGCTGCAAACTTCGGCAAATGTTTTGACCGTGTCCAAACAACCATCCCACTGTGCTGCAGTTTTTATGACAACACAGCCATCCAGAGGCAGACTGTAAAATAAATGGAGTCATAGGGGCGCCCAAATCAAAAAATGACTTCTTTCTACATTACAAGAGACAAATGTTGTTTATTGTTAAACAGCGGTTGCAAGACACCTTCTTTTGTTACATGAAATAAGCATGCAGCAAATAAATTCACTTCAGGCAAGCTGCCTTCATGCATTTCACCTTTGCTGTTGGCTCAAAGTGGCTACCCTGGTTTTGCACACTGACACATACCAAGTGTCATTTCGGTTGCTGTCTTTGTTGTTGGCTGAGAATTGCGATGGGGTATGCACTTCCATACAAGGTGTCATCATTTTCAAGGTGCAACAATTGATATCCAGGGCCTTCATATCATGCTTCCAATTATCCTTGAGGTGGAGAATCCTGCTGGTCATCTGGCTTCAGCTACCTCTCGGTACAGAACGTCCTTGGACATGCAACCATCATCCATTCTGCAGACATACTGGAGTCGAGAGTGCCAGAAATCTAGGCAGCTCCACCATTGTGAGGACTGCTGTATTCACTATTTTATTCTGCTGACACAGCCAAAACATACCACAAAAAGCAAAGATGGAAGCTAAGACACGCATATTGTGTAGCCATACAGCAAGACACTGAGAACACAGGCCTTCTCAATAATCAGCTTGGTCCTAAGGGTTGACTTGATGTGATTCTATGGATGTTTTCTGAGTTGTCTAGAGGTGATAGCTGTTCTATATGTGTAACAAGTTCTGCATCAAGGGACGGATTGTCTGTCACTGTGGAACAAAGATCACAGAACTTACTAACCAAGCTAACTAAGAAATTCCAGCCAGGAGAAAGACTCATTAGTTGAGAACCAATGTCAAGGAACTCACAAAATAGATAGTCAAACATCATTGTTCATATCATATGCTGAATTGAAGCAAGATGACAGGAAGTGTCCAACTGAAATTTTATAGATTTTCAGGCTACATGAGTCAGCTGCAAGGAAGAGTTAGAACTGAAGTCTACAACTTGCCATTAGTGGGTGAGTCAGGATGGCTTTAAATTTTCCAGTGCCCCAGGCCTTGTAAATGAGAAAGGCAATAGGAAAGAAAATTGGAATCTCTCCCAGTAAGTGGGAGGCTGCTATAGATTAGCAACTCTGTTATCAACGCTGGGTAAAGCAGTGATGTAAGAAGTTGCCTCGTACATTAGATCTTGGAAGAACAGAAAGCTATACTGGTGGAATTTTGAAGGTCTTGAAGTCACAGATTCTGCTGTCTCTGCTAAGAAACATTATCAGAAATGCCAGCAGAAAGGCTAAGGACAGAGGAAATAATGCAGAGGGTACAACCCAAAAAGAAAAGGAAGCATGTCCAGCGAGGGTTTTCAGTTGTGAGTTGCAGCTTGCAAGCAGGTCAGCAGCCAAAATAATGGGGTCAAGAGCTCTGATCCAACAATGGCAATGGTGGAGCTCTGACCCAAATGCTAAGAGCTGTCAGCCTCCTTTAAGTTTCACTTTCATTTTTTAACAGTGAGCATGGCCTAAATGCCCAAACATGTAGGCTGAATCTTGTCCTCAATAAAGCTAATGGCAATGTATGTGCCTTTTGTATCCACAGCTGTTAAACAGCTCTTCCTCCTAACCACTCTCACAGGTGTCTCAACTGCCCAATCCTCTCTCAGGCATGCTCTCCTCTACCATCTCATGCTACCACTCTCATGGGTCTGAGTTCTCAAAAAATTTTCCAGCAGTAAAATGGGGTCAAGATAGGAAAAAAGATGCAAAACACTGGTATGGGAGGAGCGGAATATGCCAGTCCGAAGTCCCAGATAGATACCAGTGATTTGTGCAACATCATGAGTTTTGCAGACCTGAGCAAACTGGCTCAAGATTAACACCCAAAAATAAAGCCTTCAAAGGTAAACTTGACACCATATAATGGATAATGCTCAACTGAAGAGGACAACTGAAGTTGAAAGCACAGTTCAATGGAAAGAATAAAGATCTGATGTACCAGATAGTAGGTTTTATTCAAATTAGACTCAGCTCATTTGAAGCAAGTCTAAAGTTTGAATTTGGTAACATGGCACCATCCAGCTCCACACTTTGTTACCTGTAGGAAGATATAGGCAGTGCAGGCCACTAAGCTCTTAACTGCTGTATAGATCCTATAAGATTGTAAAAACGTTCTTTCCAGAATTTGAGTATCTTCCAGGTGAATATCATTTTGAGGTTGATGACAGTGTCAGGCCAACATCGGCTGAGGAGTTTCACCTGCCATCAAATAAAAATAAAGGTGAAGTCATCACAGTCCTACGAGACCACAGCTTTGTTTTCTCATTTGGGCGACAACTGTGGGTGGTTTAATCTGAGGATCAATACACCTCAGGCAAGGAGACAGGTTGAGAAGAGGACTTCTTTGTGGTAATCTCAGCTGAAGCAGGACCGTGACTCCCTTGTCCATGCCACACTCCGCTCCAACCCCTCCACTCCCGGCACTTTCCCCTGCAACTGCAGAAAGTGCTACACCTGCCCCATACTTCCTCCCTCACCCCCATCCCAGGCCCCAAGAAGACTTTCCACATCAAGCAGATGTTCACCTGCACTCTGCCAATGTGGTACACTGCATCTGCTGTACCTGTTGTGGCCTCCTCTGCATCAGGGAAACCAAGTGGAGGCTTGGGGACCGCTTTGCAGAACAGCTACGCTCGGTTTGCAATATACAACTGCACCTCCCAGACACAAACCGTTTCAACTCCACCTCCCATTCCTTAGATGACATGTCCATCCTGGGCCTCCTGCAGTGCCACAATGTTGCCACCCGAAGGCTGCAGGAATAGCAACTCATATTCCACTTGGGAACTTTGCAGCCCAATGGTATCACGTGGATTTCATAAGCTTCAAAATCTCCCGTCGCCCTACTGCACCCCAAAACTAGCCCAGCTTGTCCCTGCCTCCCTAACCTGTTCTTCTTCTCACCTATCCCCTCTCCCACCTCAAGCCGCACCCTCATTTCCTACCTACTAACCTCATCCCACCGCCTTGACCTGTCCATCCTCCCCGGACTGACCTATCCCCTCCCTACCTCCCACCTACACTCTCCTCTACTGGCTCCAGTAACTTGTCTGTCTCCTCTCCACCTATCTTTTCCTCTATCCATCTTCAATCTGCCTCCCTGTCTCTCCCTATTTATTTCAGAACCCTCTACCCCTCCCCCTTTTCTGATGAAGGGTCTAGGCCCGAATTGTCAGCTTTTGTTCTCCTAAGATGCTGCTTGGCCTGCTGTGTTCATCCAGCTCCACAATTTGTTATCATTGAACCCATGCTGTTGGCACCACTATGTATCGCAAACCAGCTTTTGAGCCAATTGAGCTAACTGACCAAATACAGCCTGAGAGACAAGATAGAGGGGCTGGAACATAAATGGTAGTAATCACCAATGTGACAAGTCCTACAAACTTGGCAACAAGATTACCTGGAAAACTGAGAAAATGCACAGGTCCAAAGAATTTCAATAAAGCTTTGTCAAGATCCAAAATAGAATTAACATTTGCATCCAGACTCTTTAGAATAAAATAAATATTGAGAAAAAAAGGAAAGGAGAAAGAATTTATTCCAGTTCAAAGGTTGTGGGTTCGAGTCCCACCAGAAGGGCAGCTCAGTGGTTAGCACCGCAGCCTCTCAGCACCAGGGACCCAGGTTTGATTCTGGCCCTGGATGACTGTGTGGAGTTTGCACATTCTCACTGTGTCTGCGTAGGTTTCATCCCACAGTCCAAAGATGTGCAAGTTAGGCGGATTGGCTGTGCTAAATTGCTCGTAGTGTCTAGGGGTGTGTAAATTAGGTGGATTAGACACGGGAAATGCTGGGTTGCAGGAGATGGGTCTGGGTGAGATGCTCTTCGGAGGGGCATTGTGGACTTGTTGGGCTGAATGGCCTGTTTCCACACTGTAGAGAATCTATGGAATCCCACTCTGCCATGCTAATCATTGAGGGAGCTTTTTTCCTCAACTTTCCAAAACAAAGATTTTTTACTATCTTTGATCCCAAGGATGGTTATTTACAACTGATCTGGTTGAAAGCAGCAGTTTTCTAACTACATTCTGCATGCTATTTGATAAGACATGGATGGCTACAGTGTTAGGTGGCGTTTCTCCTGCTCCAAAAGAGTATAAAAGCAGGCAACACAATATCTTCCTGGAATGGAACCCAATAGTGAGTGATCAACTTGGCTATGAATGTGGACCTAAGATGAAATAAGCCATTGCAGACCATGATCAGAATCTAGCACAACTGCTAGAGAGCTTGTCAGATGGACGTGAAAAAGATTCAATTGAAGATGCCACAAGTATACAGATCACGTTTTGAGAGCAAAAGGACTTCTCTGAAGTGTTCACAAGATGGATAATGTAGCAGAGATATATTAACTAAGGAAGGTGCAATAATTTGACGAAATTCATGAATGTAGTAGTATTGGTCTTGCCTAATTTGTGTGACTCCTGAGATAAGGATGCGCAGTGGTATTAGAGTACAGAGCAAACGGCAGCTTTCATTCAAATCAAACAAGTAGCAACAACTGCTCAACACACACAGGGAGTTATCAACCCATCAGTGACAATCACTCAGAAAGACAAAATCTTATTCACGGGCATGCCACAGGTCATCGTCCATGTAAGGAGCAGATAGTAGATTCACTGCCTCCAGCAACGCGTACACATGAAGTTTAAAGACCTTAGAGATAGCAAGAACTGCAAATGCTGAAGTTAGAGATAACAGAGTGTGGGACTGGAGGAACACATCAAGCCAAGCAGCATCGGAGGAGCAGGAAAGGAGGATTCCGGCCTGAAACGTCAACATTCCTGCTCCTGTAATGCACCAGCCTCCTGTGTTCCTCCAGCTCCATGCTTGGCTTGATGTGTTCCTCCAGTCCCACACTGTGTTATCCCGGTTTAAAGGTCTGAACACTTTCGAGATCATGGGTGAAGTGCATGTCCAAATACTGGCAAAGTGGGCAATTAACACAAAGTTTTTGATCGTGAATGGTAATTTAAAACTTTGAGAAGTAGCTTTTCATCACTGCAAATAATGTAGTAAGTTTTTTTTGGTATGAAGGTGATGTTCAGAGAAATGATTTGTACATTGTATAATTGGGGTTTACCACTGTCATGTTACAATGTGGCAACTTTCTTACACTTTGGAAGCGGTGGATATTAAAACACGTTACATGGAACACTGGCAACATATCTCCTGAACTGAAATATGGCTAGAAAATGCACAGTATTCGGCTCCTATGTGATCAACAATTGAAAAAGCTAGCATAGCATCAGTCAATTTGAAAGACAAACTGAAGAAGCTCTAAATGCTCAGCAGGTCCAGCAGCATCTGTGGTGAGATAAGCTAAGCTAATGTTTCAGCTCAGCGATATTCCATCAAAACTCAACATCTTGTATCTTTATTTCTGATTTCCAGCATCTTGCTTTTATATTACAATTGATTTCAATCGTGTCCTCACCAGGAACTTTTTTTAAAATCAGGGATCAAAAGGTGATGGAGCAGAAATACTGGCTCCCTTTTCTCCTTCCTACGTTTGAGGATGTTGAAGCTAATTCATTTGAACTGTTCAGTGGCTGAGGCTACTTAACTCTGCACACAGACAAGGAATCAAGCCTTCCATTTTATTTGGAATTAATCTCATTTGCTTTTAAACATTTTGCAATGACTACATGCTCAAAATAAGACACATTTAAGAAAGCAATAATGTCAGAAACTAGTATTCTTTGTTCAGACACAGTGGGGATGAGGTAACATTAACATATATGGTGTGGAAATAGGTGTTTTTGTGGGGCATACTTCTTGATCAGATACAAGGTGACAGCTCCTCAATATTTATCAATAATGTGCATCAACTCCAATTTAAAAACAAAATCTTGCATCTTTGTGACATTAACACTTCTAATTTTCTTGTTAGATAACACTGAATTATGAGGACTGTTTTAATGTGAAATTATTGCCACCAAGAGCAAGGCAGTGACTGCCTGAATTCATTTCAATGTGGTCCTCACAGAAGCATGCTTCCAATCACATAATTGTGGTTTCAAAGGTAAATGTAAATATGTTGGCACATTGTTCTGCTGGGCACTTGCAGGTCAAGTCAGGTCAATTTCAGAATTTATGTCACCAACATAAATGATTAATATATAATTCATACATACACATACATGCACATTCATTAACTCAAGTTCAATACTAATTGGACTCTATCATCCATGTACACAGAAAAATTGGAATGTACAAGTAAAATTAAAATTTCTTCATACCTGCATTTTGTTATACAAATTTAGGAACGTAAAGTAATGCTCATTTCACAACAATAAATTAGTCCTGCATGCATACTTAGTTAATATGCTTGCTCACAACTTCATTTCTTCAAGAGCACAGTGCTGAGAAGCTAATGATTTTTTTGTTCACATATCGAGGGGTAATGTTAGATATAGAGTTATGGATCATCGAGTTGTACAGCATGGAAACAGACTCTTTTGGTCCAACTCGTCCGTGTCGACTAGATATCCTATATTAGTCCAGTCCCATTTGGCAGCATTGCACCCACATCCCTCTAAACCCTTCTTATTCATGTACCCATCCAGATGCCTTTTAGATGTTGGCATTGTATCAGCCTCCACCATTTCCTCTGGCAGCTCATTCCAAACACGTACCACCCTCTGTGTGAAAAAGTTGCCCCTTTGGTCCCTTTTAAATCTTTCCCCTCTCACATTAAACTCATTCCCTCTAGCTTTGGGCTCCCCTATCCTAGGGAAAAGGCCTTGACTATTCACCCTATCCACGCCCCACATGATTTTATAAACCTCAAAGTTCACCCTTCAGTCACTGATGCTCCAGGGAAAATAACCCCAGTCTATTCAGCCTCTCCCTTTAGCTTAAACCTTCTAGCTCTGGCAACATCCTTGTAAATCTCGTTTTTGAGAGAGACATAAATGCGACAGAACATCTCATCATAGACCTGTCAATATCAATACAGCCATAATGCTGTAAACATTTGGACATCAATGAAAATATAGGAAGTAGCAGTAAAACTGTGTTCTGGATTAGTGTTATAGCACAGTGACAATGCAGCTCAAAATAACTTTGAATGTCAACTTACAATGACTGCGCATTACTGGATAACTTTCTCTAAAACACAGCTCAGTACCGTACATCGATAATTTCATGTGTTGCCCTTGTGGCTGTGCTTCAAAATAAACCAAATGACTGAAAGAGCCACATAGGCCACATCTGTGTCAAATAAAATCTGAAAGGCCTGCGGATGCTGTAAATCAAAAACAAAAATAGGAACAGAAGTTGCTGGAAAAATCAGCAGGTCTGGCAGCATCTGTGGAAAGAAATTGGAATTAACTTTTTGGGTCAAGTGATCCTTGCCACATCGATGTTCTTGTTTATCTGATTTTTATCCCTAGTTTCATAATCATTTCACTAGGTGGAAAACTGTTCCATTATTTGAAACCTTACATCATTGCCCTGAAGTGTCATCGAACCAACAGTCTGGGCATCTCACAATGCACCTTTCAAACCACCACCAAAAAAATGCTAAATTGCAGTTCTTCAATAAACCAAATGTAGACTGACTAAGAACGATAAATCTTCACAATATAAAGCTGGGCAGAACAAGTTTTGATATTACTTCAAACAAATGCTGACTTTATGGAAGACTATTATATAAGGGTGCTCCAGTAGATATTCAGGTACCTGCATCCAATGGTCCCATTCACTTTTGGCAAGTACATTTCTCCACCACTTTCCATTCTAATCTCAAATTTACAGCTTCCACAGTATTTTGCTTTTACACAAATTTAGGAATTTGTTATTCAAGATCTTCATGATTGGGAGATCAAGTGGGGTACAGAGTGGCAGGATAATTGAAGGACTAGAACAACAGCATTATTAACATGACATCTGCACCTGCAGGTGAAATATCATCAATTTGTAACATTACTATTTTACAAACAACACAGTCTGTAATTTTATCTTGCACAAGATCACAAAGAAGCTGGTTTATAACATATATGCATACAAATTAGGAGCAGGCTTTGACCCTTCTTGCTTGCTCTGACTTTCTATAAGATTATGGTTTTCCTGATTGTTGTGTGAACTCCAAACTCCTCCCAACTCCTGATAACTTTTGACTACTTTGTTAGTTAAATAACGGTTCTACATGGGAAATAATGGAAATGAAGAAAGAAGGATGTCTCCAAATGATTAAACATAACATTCCAAAATTTAAGAAAACATGTTATTCTCTGACCATTCTGGACTTGTGTGCTGGCTATAGATGTACTTTTCAGTACATTGAGGAGCTGGAGGTTGGAAATGGTGTAGCAATATCTCCATCTCAGCCAATGTTTTGTTGACTGGCTGTTCTCCTTAAAGTCATACAGCTTTGCTAAAATGGTGAGTTTTCCATTATGTTGGCCTTGCAAGATCAGACTCGTTTTTTTTTCTCCCCCTACGAATATCGACTTGCAAATGGCAAGATTAGAAAATGCATAACAGTTTGGGAATTGGATAGGGTATCCAATCACAATTCTTAGCTTGTAAATAATTTAATAATACATTATCTGTTGATCTAAGGTGACCTATTAATTCAATCCTTAGTCTAAATCATATTGAAATACATCAATGCACTGGGATATTTTCATTTTCATTAATATTTAGCTCTCTTCTTGCTGCCTCTGTACTCATCATTCTGGGTAATCTATTCAATTGAGTTTTTTTTTCATTTTCCCAATCTTCCTTCCTTGCAGAAAAATAACTTATAATTAAAATAATTCTGTTGTCGTTGCAGTGATTTTGTGCAAGAGTTCCTAATGCACTGATTGTGAATGATGTTTCAAAAGGCTTTGTTTTAATAAACATCCAGTCTTGACCACAACATTTGCCTTAGCTGATCTCCCTCTTAAATATTTGCTTCATGAAGGAAGCTGGGGAGATGTTCAATGAATGAGACTTTAGAATAGCTTGAAGTTTTCATTTCTACTTTTCCTTTCCTGTTGAAATGAAATGTACCCAAAGCATATGTGAAAAGTATGTTCCTATTTACAGGAGTCAAGGTAGACCATTCAGCTCCTTGAGCCTATTCTGTAATTCAATTACAATTATGGCTCATCCGTACCATAGTTCCATTTATTTGTCCTTTGATTTAAATCCATTGTTACTGAAATCCAACAAAAATTTAACTGGGTCAGTGTTAAAAATTTCTAGTGATTCAGCATTCATTGCTCTTTGGGTAAATTTTACCATTTTGGAGAAAAAATGGATCCAAATCTCACCCCATGGCATAACTCTAATGCTGTTGATCAGTCTCTTTAATCTGAGTGCCTGATTCAAAGGATCTGCGTATCAAAGAGGTATGTTGCCAAAAGTCAAAAGGCACAATTTTCTGATAATAGACAACCTACAATACTGAAGGAGGAAATACAAATAGCGCTGATACAGTCTTCCAGAAATCTTTCATAAGAACTAATTGTATCAAAGCTTTCTATAGTGATAGGTATTACGCCCAAATTCACAACAGGGACCAGGTATAATCTGGTCAACAATAGGGTTGTTAGTGTTACCTCAGCTGCAGCAAATATCCCATGCACACAGCAGCACTTCTCAATCCAAGGGTCACATACCCAAAATGGACTTGCAGAAACAGCAGAGAAAGTCACAAATTCTCCTCTCAAACTGCACCCTATACTGAGGCCCGGGTGGTTTAGACTGCTGCCCTTGCCCTTATCTCTCAGTATTTCTATCCCTGAATCAGTAAGGACAGTCTCATTCTGCGTTTATACCAAGAACAAGCTTGACATCCGTGTCATTGATTTTCTCTTCCCCCATTCCATCCTTATATTGTATGTGATCTCAATACCAGCCACTTGGTTCCCTGGATTTCTGTTTCTTCTTTTCAAGTAAGTCATGAGCAGAGGATTTACTAGTTTGGGCTTCCTACTACTTCACCAATCCTGCAAACTGGTATGCACAAGCAACAGGACAGTAGAGTCACAATTCATTGCTCTGAAGGCAATTACCTAGAATCTGAGGAGTCCATTCTTACACTGATGAGTATATGAGTAGGGACGGATTGGGATAATCAAGATCTAAATAAAAATATTAGATAAACGTGGAATTCTTAACAGGCAATAGCTGGTAGGCACAACAGGAGCGTGGGGTTAGTGGATCAACTGCATACTGGCTCATGCTGGGACTCGGGCTCTCAGAGGAGCCATGTCCCTCTATACTAGCCATCTTCAGTTGGCTGAACTGCAAGCTGCATGTGTAGAGAGAGGCCGATTACTGTGATTGTAGGAGTTAGGGCAGACCGGCTGGTAGTAGTGTGTGTAGGTCAGAGGGGAAGATTACAGTGCATGGTGCTATCGGGTTGGGTGAAGAGAGAAGCTGATTACTATGAATTGTGCTGGGAGGGGGAGGATTACACAGTGTGTGACTGTGGCAGAGGGAGGAAGGGTGCACTGGTGTACCTATGTATGAATGGGAAGATGGGCTGATATGTGTGTGCATGTTTGCACTGGATTGGGATAGATGAGCCTCATTGAATCTTTTGTCCCTGTGGACGACAGAGAACCTGGATAAAATCTAAGTACATAAAATAATACATTTTGCAAACCCAAATTTCAGAGTTAAATCATATTTTGTCGGAAGGATGCAATAATTATGTACTGAAAATTTCAATGTAACTATTTTACCATTTTGCTTTTGCTGATATCTAAAGTCACGTTTACTTTTAAGTGTTAAAACGGGGTCACATTGCAAATTGGTATGCAATGGTCCACAATGTAGTAATAAATTAGCTTTTAAAAAGCCATAATTAAGGATAGCCAGAATGGATCTGTATGGGCAGGTCATGCTTGATTAATTCAACTAAAGTCTGGGAAGAAATTGGAGCATATGTATATAGGAAATGTAGTAGATGCTTTATTGCCAGAAGACATTTGATATGATGCACAAAAATTATTTGTTATGATGAATGAGGCATATGGCATCAAGGGTAATGGAACTGCACGCATGGAGAATTGGTCGGTTAACAGAAAATGGAAGAAACAGATACATGTTTCTTTCAGAATGACAGGATGTGACTATGCTGTACTATTCCAGGACTTCAATTATTTGATTTCCATTTGTGTAAAAAAAATTGCCTCAAAATGAATAATATCAAAATACGTTATTGATCATAAATTAGGGACACAGCAAACTGAGAAAATGGAGGAGAGTGCAAAAAGACATAGACATGCTAATGGGGAGAGATGGGTTGCTGATACAGTTGAACACATTTCAGGAAAAATAACAGATTAATAAAAGGCTTTCTGCTGAAGTGTTCACTTTGCCTAAATCTTATATCTTTTTATAATAGAATGGCCTTGATGAGTCCAAATAGTGGGATGCTGTCACCATTTTAAGCTTATTTTTATGGATTCATTGCACACCATTTATTTTCCTGTTTCTTACTTTCTTTGGAAATGTGCAAGGGTATTTATAGCTTAAGGCACAGAAAATGCAAATGTAAAATATTTTAAAGTCTGAACATAAACCGTACAGTCCTTGAAGCAGGACTCCACAAACTGGTATCACAAGTCCATGTACAAATGCATCCCAGAACCTTGTTATCATTTAGATTTGCCAGAGTAAGTCTCCAGGTCTTTTTTACTCGATTGCTTACATTGTACATCCTTGGTTTTAAAAAAAACACCTTTAAACATTGTAAAGAAATTGTAGTGACTAGAACCAAGTGGTTTTCATTGACTATGAGTTCCTTGATTGGGGTTATTACCCTGGGCCAACCAAGAAATCCTGGCTGATGAATATAAACAGGGGATTTAGAATCTCCTCAGTCCAGGAGACTGAATCCGAACTGGCACCGGACTCAGTTATTTCAGAAATATTCTCCAGTCTCTGCACAGAGGGCCAATGTTTACACAGACCTCTACCACTTGTTGCCACTATCAGGTTAGGTTGTCACACATGTTAATAGCAAAATTGAGACTAAGAGTTTCGGGTCAATGTGGTAGACTAGGGCTGTAACTAATGGATTGTTTAATGTGGTAGGAGTTTAAGTGTTCTTAAGGGCTCACAATTATGGTGGTGTTTATAGCAAGATGAGAGACTATATTCCCAAATGGACTCACCATTTTGAGGCTCTGTTTTTAAAATTAATGGACTCATTTCATAACACATAAACTTTGGCAATATAAGATAGTATTGGTAGCTGTAGGTAAATAAGAGGAAGCTAGTATGAACTATAGTGGATATGTAAGATAGTAAAATATATAAATGATGAGTTATAAATCTCTGTTTCAATAGACAAAAATTAAACTCTTCAGGCAGTTACAGCAAGAACGGAACAAATGGAGGCAGTTGATGCTTCTGATAAACGATTGAATGCTAAAATACCAAAAGGAAAAGAATAGCAAGAATGACAATAAAAATAAACAATGTCCAAAGATCGTACATTAACCAAGAGCATAGAGTCATAGAGATGTACAGCATGGAAACTGGTTCTTCGATCCAGCTTGTCCACGGCGACCAGATAACCTAAATTATACTAGTCCCATTTGCCAGCATTTGGCCCACATCCCTCTAAGCCCTTCCTATTCATTATACCCTTCCAGATGCCTTTTAAATATTCTAATTCTACCAGGTTCCACCGCTTCCGTTAGCAGCTCATTTCTCTCACACCTTAATCCTATGCCCTCTAGTTCTGGACTCTCCCACCTTAGGGTAAAGACCTTGGCTATTCACCCCATCTATGCCCCTCAAGATTTTATAAACCTCAGCCTCCAACATTCCAGGGAAAATAGCCCCATCCTATTCAGCCTCTCCTATAGCTCAAACCTTTCAACCATGGCAACATCCTTATAAGTTATTTCTGAACTCTTTCAAGTTTCACAGCATCCTTCCTATAGCAGGAAGACCAGAACTGAATGCAGTATTCCAAAAGTGGCCTAACCAATGTCCTGTACTGCCACAACTCTTATAATCAATGCATTGACCAATGAAGCTTTACACAGCAAACAAAGCACAAAATTCAACGGCAGTTCAAAAATCTGACAATCTTCAATTAGGCTAGAGAAATTAAGACAAATTAATTAATTTTGGCCACTAAGCCAGCTGTCATTAAGTAAAAGGGACATGAGGTAAACCAGCAGGAGCCTTGACCATGAAAAAATACCACTGAACCATTATTCTGTCATCCATGCCCTCCCATATACCTAGAGAGAGGTTTGTCCGGGGAGTTAACAGACTCATAACAGAGTAACAGAGGATTCAGACTATGAACTTGAAAGTCTGAAACAGTACAGAATAGGGTGAAGTACAAAAACTTGTTTTAATTAAAATAAAGATAGTTTCATCAATGAAGGAATAAAGAAAGATAAAGGGGAAGGTCCTGTCTACCTCTACAGAAGATCTTTTGCTTTCAACATACTGTCACGTTAATAAGAGTATAGTAATCTTTCTTTACCACTATTGTAGCTTCACCCCCTACTTTCTTTTTGTGGATACAGCTGCAAAGATATGATTAGCTGTAAAAACTAACATTTTCTTCAGTTATATCAAGTTATTTTTTAGTCATTTGTAAGGGCACCTCAGGATTACTTCGAAATGTACCTCCACCAAATATGGAAATCAGCAAATTAGCAGCAAGCTTTGATCTTTCAATTGACTCTAGTCAGTTAGAAGTAAATCCATTGTTGTCCTCTGAGACCAGAAGCTAGAGATGCCCTATAGTTGGACAAACTATCCAAGAGGAATCACCATTTTTGACATCTACATGAACGTTTCATGTTTTTATAACAGCTGCAGTTTATTTGAAAACATTCCTATACAGAAGGTCACAAACAACCTATTCCTTTTTAAATAAGATGAATGAACTGAAATGCTGTCATCCCTTAGCAGAATATGATTAAAATTGATCCAGGATTATAGTATTTGGATCTTTATGCATGTCCTAATGTCAAAAAGGCCATCTTTAAAGATACAAAATAAATTTGATCATTTTTCAATTGATGGTGTTCTTTTAAATTTGTACAAATGTTTGGGTCAGATCGGGGAAATGCAGGGGTAGGGGAATGGGTCTGGCTGGGATGCTCACCAGAGAGGTGGTATGGACTTGTTGGGCCGAATGGCTGGTTTCCACACTGTAGGGATTCAATGAATCTAGGAATAAGTTGGGTGACACAAGCTGTACATGTATGACAATAATTGGTTCTGTATTCATCTCACAACAAAGCCAAAAATCCCTTCCATAGACTATTACTAACTCGCTATAGAAAGAAACAAAGGAAGAAATGTAAATTTATACAGTACCTTTCATGAGCACGAGATGTCTAATGTACTTCACAGCCATATAAATAATTCTGAAGTGAATAGTCACTGATATAATGTAGAAAATCATAAGTTTTTTAAATTTGATTGAATATTTTCAAATAATTAAAAAGAAATCAATTTTTATTGTCATTTGCCAAACTCCAGAAACTCCAGTGAGACTCCGAATCCTCCAAGTTCACCAATTATCAATCATCAAATCCCTACCATGTGGATATAGGCCATTCAGCCCAACAAGTCCACACCACCCCTCTGAACAGCATCCCACCCAGACCCATTCCCCTGATTTCCCATGTCTAATCCACCTAACCTAAATATCCCCGAATATCCCTAAAGATCCCCACACATTCCTGAACACTATGAGCAGTTTAGCATGGCCAACCCAACTAACCTGCACATCTTTGGACTGTGGGAGGAAACCAGAGCACCCACAAGAAACCCACGCAGACACGGGGAGAATGTGCAAATGCCACACCGACAATTCTGAAGTCGACTCATACAGGACTCAAAATGTTACCTGTGTTTCTTTCTACAGTTGTTAATCAATCTGTTGAAGTGTTCCTAAGATGCTGCTTGGCCTGCTGTGTTCATCCAGCTTTACACTTTGTTATCTTGGATTCTCAAGCATCTGCAGTTCCCATTTTCTCTGAATTTCCCCAGCACTTTGTTTTTAATTTCAGATTTCATGTAACCACAGTATTTGATTCATGGTCATTTCTCTTCCCAAGTATTCCCACTTTGAAGAAGTTCTGCCCTTCTCTACAATGACATTTCCCATTTAATCTTTCGGCTGACTTATCTTCATTACTTTTGATCTCCATCCTAGTACTGAAGAGGTGCTTGACAAACCTCGCTTTCATTACTGCATGTTATTCCTCAGCAACTACTTAAATGACTGCTTTAAGATACATGGAGTTTGGAAGGAAAATGATACTGCACTTGAAACTTTAATCACGTCAAAACACAATGGATACTGGAAATCTGAAACAAATACAAAGTGCTGGAGAAACTCAGCAGACCTGGCAACATTAATGGAGAGAGATACGGAGTAAACATTTCTGGAAGAGAGTCATATTGGACTCAAAACGTTAACTTTGTTTTTCTCTCTCCAGTGATGCTGCCAGATCTGCTGAGTTTTACGAGCATTTTCCGCTTTTATTTTCGTGTCCACCTAGTTGGCTCTGGTAAATTTGATGAAAATCCAGGAAATCTGTATGTAGGTAGGTGAAGCTAGAATCAAATCCTCAGTCAATTTCAATAAACATGGACCTAGAAAAGCACAGCAGGTCAGACAGCATCCAAGTTGCAGGAAGTCAAAGTTTTGGGCCAAAACACTTCATCAGAGTCCCTTAGTCAATTTATCTTTTGTATCCAGAAATCACAGAACTGCCTGTGCCTGGAAATCAGTGTGTTCCTACTGGCATCGCAATTTTATGACGACTTAATCCCCACTGCATTGGCAGCATTACCCCTCACAAATTCAATAGTGCAACTCAAAAAAAAACATCCATTTATATAGCACCTCGCATGGTCACAGGTCATTCCAAAGCACTTTACAGTCAGTGAAGTGTTTTTAAAGCATTGTCAATATCATAATGGAGAACTGAGAAAAATTAGAATAAATTATTTCCTTCTATCCTTTTTGTAGTTTTTGCTAGTATTGAAAAATTGGTACTTGTACAAAGTGACTTAACACTAGCATTAAGGAAGTGACATTCCCTTGGTAAGTGAACATGGTGAAAGACAGTTTACAACACTGGTCAGCACCCCTAGGCTATGAGAATAACAACAGCTTTTCCCATAGCATATACAACTGTATCAATTTGAATTATGAGCACAATGCATTGATATAAACAACGAATTAATACATGAACAAAGAAAAGTGAGAATTGGGAATTAGCTGCTTTCAAAAAAGAATAATATTTAGAAACAAAGATAACAAAGTGTGGAGCTGGATGAACACAGCAGGCCAAGTTGTGCTCCTGAGATGCTGCTGGGCCTGCTGTGTTCATCCAGCTCCACACTTTATTATCTCGGATTCTCCAGCATCTGCAGTTCCCATTATCTCTAATAGTTAGAAACTAGTTCCTTCGGCAGATAAAAGTGAAGTTTAGGGTTTTTTTTTAAAACATATAATCTATTTCCTGGATCAGGCACCTTAGTGCAAACAGGAGATAGTTTAAAAAAAAGAAGAATTGGGATCAAAGCTAAGTATCAGAAAATGACCATATTAAAACTAAAACAAAAAGCAAAAATACTGCAGATGCTGGAGATCTGAAATAAAATCAGTATCGGAAATAATCAACACTTCTCACAATCTCTGTGGATTGTTTTAATGTTTCACATCAAATATGACCCTTCTTCAGAACAGGTTAAAGCTCACCTTGAACAGAGAAAGTTAGGGTGTGGAAGGTAAAAGGTGGTACCACCCTTTTTGAACATGTGTCAGCCAAGGCAAGTGTAATGTTGTAATTGTATAGATTTGGGTGTGTCAGCATACAACAGGTTTGTAATCTGTGATACAATGGTCAGAAAAAGGAGAGAGGAAGACAAGCATCCATCAGGACAGAGGCAGAGAGAGGTGTGTGTGTGTGTGTGTGTGCGCGCGCGCGCGCGCACTGCGGTAACAACATACATAACGAGCTGCTGAGCGAGCCAAAAGTATTGGCAAAGTGCTTTCTTTGGTGGCACCAGATTTACTTTGACATAGACTAGTCAACACCTGAATGTGACAATCTGATGTCATCTAGAACAGTGGCTCAGCCTATGGTCATCGTCCAAGATGGGCCCTCAGCTAACTAGTGTCGGCATTGAAGGGTGATAATCAGAATAAAAGAGATAAGAATACAAGGGCAGAGCTATCACTAGGTAATATCAGTAGATTGTTCTCATTTTCAAGTTCAGTCCTGAGAACTATCAATGCTCATGGTCATACAGAAATTGCACTCACGATGGTTCGTATAATACCCTCAATGTTTAAAAAAAATTAAAGAAATCAATAAATGGATTGAAAAACTGACATCATTGTAAAGAGTGAACTAGAAAGATGAGTGTACAGTGGAACCCCCCATAGCCTCCAGCGATGAGACATCTAATTAGAGCAGTCTGTAAACTTTCTACCGAATGTATTCACCCTCAGGTAAGGATAGCTCAATTCTGGATACACTGTCCGATGTATCCAAGTAATGAGAAATCATCTTGGCTCAAATTCATAGGATTATGGCATCAGAAATTGAGAATTTCCTGTTTTTGCTTTTTGTTTAGGATACCAGTTGGTAGCAGAGTTTGAAATAGCAACAATGGGGGGCCAAATATATTTCTGTTCAGAGGTAAATCTTAGAGCAGAATCTTGTACAGAAACTCAATGTGCACACTTAAGGCCACAAGTGTTGTTTAATAGATTTATCTAAATCATAATGATGTAACTGATCGCATGAATTTGACATCAGAAAGAGGGAAGACACTTGTCTAGAATAAACATGCAGAGAGACAGAGAATGTCTTGGACACTCTCGAGCTGTATTTGAGATCATACAATGTACAGATGGAAACAAAGAAGTGTTACAGAACAGAAGGAATTGAAAGTCTTACTTAAAGATAAGGACAAGACTCAGGGGCAGTGCAGGTACAACCACCCACAATCAGAGATACGCCCTTCTGGAATCATAATGTACAGCAATTGGCTTAAAGCACAAGGTATTGAAACCAGGGCCTTGGAGACTGTATGTACTGTAGAACTTAGAGTGTGTTAAGCTAAGCCAGGTTGTATTGCATGTTTTATCCAGTGTTTTGCAATTTTACACTTGTATTTCTTACTTTTCACTAATTATATTGGAAGAAGTAAATAAAATCTTACAGTTTGCACAAGTGACTCAGCCTACACTGAAGTTGCTCATTAAATTATAACATTTTTAACAGAGTGGAGAACTTGGCACATTTTAAGTGGACAAAGACACAAAAGGCTGAGGTGTGAGAAAAATAAAGCCCATTTGGGACAAACAACGTTTTGCAGTTTTGACGAGTCTACTTAAGAACGTAAGAACATAAGAACTAGGAGCAGGAGTAGGCCATCTGGCCCCTCGCCCTGCCTTGCCATTTAATAAGATCATGGCTGATCTTTTTGAGACGAGTTCCACTTATCCGCCCGCTCACTATAACCCTTAATTCCTTTACTGTTCAAAAGTTTATCTAGCCTTGCCTTAAAAACATTCAGTGAGGTAGCTTCAACTGCTTCACCAGGCAGGGAATTCCATAGATTCACAACCCTTCAGGTGAAGAAGTTCCTCCTGACCTCAGTCCTACATCTGCTTCCCTTTATTTTGAGGCAATGCCCTCTAGTCCTGGTTTCACCTGCTATTTGAAACAACCTCCCTACCTCCACCTTATCTATTCCCTTCATAATCTTATATGTTTCTATAAGATCTCCCCTCACTCTTCTGAATTCCAATGAGTATAATCCCAGTCTACTCGGTCTCTCCTCATAATCCACCCCTCTCAACTCTGGAATAAACCGAGTGAATCTCCTCTGCACCCCGTCCAGTGCTAGTATATCCCTTCTCAAATAAGGAGACCAAAACTTCACACAGTACTCCAAGTGTGGCCTCACCAGGATCCCATACAACTGCAGCATAGCCTCCCTGTTTTTAAACTCCATCCCTCTAGCAATGGCAGGCAAAATTCCATTTGCCTTTTTAATTACCTGCTGCACCTGCAATCCTATTTTTAGTGATTCATGCACAAGGACACCCAAGTCCCTCTGCACAGTAGCATGCTGCAAATTTTTTCACCATTTAAAAAATAGCCCATTTTGCTGTTATTTGCTGATGACGTCACACTTATCAACATTGTGCTCCATCTGCCACACCTTTGCCCACTCACTTAGACTATCTATATCCCTCTGCAGACTTTCAGTGTCTTCCACACACTTCGCTCTATCACTCACCTTAGTATCATCTGCAAATTTTGACACACCACACTTAGTCCCCAACTCTAAATCATTTATGTCTAGAAGGCTAAAAGCATAGCAGTTAACTTTCTTTACAATAAACAAAAAATGTGCACCACATTTTCTTCAATATACAGAAGGAAATGTGCAAACTGTTAGTTTAAGTGGAAGAGTGTTGACGCTGTATTTTGTACCATTTTACTGGGCATTTTTGCTCTCTCTACAGTGTTAAGAGCAGCGGAATTACAAGACATAAAAACCAAAAGAACTGCAGATGCTGTAAACCAAGAAGAAAAACAAAGTTGCTGGAAAAGCTCAGCAGGTCTGCCAGCATCTGTGAAAGAGAAAACAGAGTTAACAATTCAGGTCTGGTGACCCTTCCTCAGAACTTTGTTTTTGTTCTTGAGTTACAAGCTATGTTCAGATTTAAAATCATATGTTTAATTTTCATTCAACTACTTCATTGGAAGCTGTCAACCTTCTGGAAACAAGATGAAAAATTCATTGGCCCCAAAGCCACAGCATATAAGCAGCAGGTTGCTTGGCTGAGCTCTGTGACTGATATTATTTTCAAAGTTCAATTATGTACTATTTATTATATTTAACCTCCACCGGTTTAATGGCTGTCCTTAGTTGGTAAAATGCCCAGAAAAATGCAATTGTGGCTGTCTCCCTGCTGGATCTGTAAAAAAAAAGGTCAGAAACACTAGCTGGTCTGATTTCCCAGAGCACCAGATGCAAGTCAACAAGACAAAATGTTTTCTTCAAGCCAAGTGGTTTTACAGCTAGAAGATAAATTGAACCAAAATGAAGACTGGATCAAGAGGAACACTTGGAAGGGGGATGTTGAGTAGAGAGAGACAGGGAGGAGGCTGAGGAATACGACCAAATGAAGAAGCTGAAGGAGGCAGAGAAGTAAAATGAAGGGGGAGGGGCAAGGTAACAGGTTGTGAAAGGGATAAAAAGTCAAAAAAATGCAACCATATTAGATGTAGTGAGAAAACAACTTCAGTGGTAAAGGAAGTATAGGGGTTATGGGAGATGCAGTGAAGGAAACAGGGAAACAAAAGCCAAGCATATATTCTAAAATAGGAGGGTGCACAGGAGAGGAACTAACCTCAGGGATGACACCTGAAAGCTCTCACTGCATGAAAATTTTGTATATTTGAGATATCCTTTACTTCCCTGAATTTCAGTAGTCCTAACTTTACATAGGTAACAAAGTGTGGAGCTGGATGAACACAGCAGGCCTAGCAGCATCTTAGGAGCAGAACAGGGTCTAGGCCCAAAACGTCACCTTTTGTGCTCCTGAGATGCTGCTTGGCTTCTGTGTTCATCCAGCTCCACACTTTGTTATCTTGGATTCTCCAGCATCTGCAGTTCCCATTATCTCTGTCCTAACTTTACATGCTAGGTTTTTTATGAGGATTTTGATGTACCTAATTTATTGTGGTGTTTGAGACGGCCTCTTTATTGCAATTTCTAAGGACTGTGGTTTCAGTTTCTTGAACAAATTGTAATACAGAGACACAGGGGATGGGTCTGGGTGGGATGCTGTGAGAGTTAGTGTGGACATGTTGGGCTGAAGGGCCTGTTTCAACATTGCAGAGAGACTAAGTCTAAGTCTTCCACTGGTCCAGTTTACTCAGCTATTTTATCATTCTGAACTTTGGTCACTTTTACCAATTCATGGAATTGCCAACTTTTACTGTTCTTGCTACTTCCTAAGTCTACCTAATTCCTACTTTCCCCAATATAATTTGCCCTCTTTTGCTCAAAGAAAAGTGGATATCTGGCAGCACACCATCACCATTCTGACATAGCAGAATCCCCTGCGCCATCTGCAGGCATGAAAGGTCCTGCAGGCCACTGTGGACATGAATAGGAAAATACATTGATCAGAGATTGTCATGGGTTGTTCCAACACATTGTGAGATATAACATGAGAGCCCAGCTACTGTGAATAAATACGTTGTTTTAAATGAAATGTGTCTTCTGCGGCATGGACTGAACTCTGCATTTGGCTTTCATTTTTGTAGCTGATATTTTAAACATTGTCTTCAAAAGTGAATTGCTACCCAACCAGGGGAACAGTCAGATAGCCAACAATTGGAATTGTTT
Source organism: Stegostoma tigrinum (assembly GCF_030684315.1). Lineage (NCBI taxonomy): Eukaryota > Metazoa > Chordata > Chondrichthyes > Orectolobiformes > Stegostomatidae > Stegostoma > Stegostoma tigrinum. Next base: position 54,849,974 of record NC_081364.1, on the reverse strand, counting down.
AAAGCAGTTATTCTTTGCCAAATGTACATATCGACCCAGTATGCTAATGATCTGACCAATAATGCAAGTTTAAAATGCATGGAATTACTTACATATTTTGAACTCCAAAAGACAATTAAATAATTAATACATTCAACATAAGGTGCACTGTTTGTTATTTTCAGGGCTGGAGTCCTGCAGATGATTCTTTCAACAAATAAATAATTCTCTAAGATTAAATGCCAAGTAAGCAATTTCCACCATTGAACCTCATCTCAGTGACAGTCTCTTTGCGTACAATATTCTCATCTGTGCCAGTCTTTCACAGGTGGTAACCTATGAATATTTTCAGAGAATGAAAGCAGAAATTTGGCACAAAGTAGGAAACACTCACAAACAAAAAGTGGCAAACTTAATTCTAGCCTAACTTTACAATTGTAATCCATGTAAAACACTGACTTTTTTTCCTATCAGCTCCCACCAGGACCAATATCCATTATAACAAATTATCGCACTTTAGGCCAATGGCTGTTAAACTCAAAGTGGACAAGGATTCAAGGGATGGCTAATTTAGCATTTCAGAGATTAAAGTTGAGGCAACAGAAGACTACATTGATTTTGGCAAAGATGAAACAAACTACTGCACTCACGAGCAACTTGAAGTGAAATGAGAAAATGCTGGAAGTGCTCAGCAATTCTGACAATTTGCTGTAAAAAGAGAAACACAGTTTCATTTTGCTTCCAACATGACTTCTTCTGAAGGTTGCCACAGAGAAATACCAATTTAAGGTAATTTGTCAAACTTGTAACATGACATATTTATGCTTCCCGAAACCAACAATAGGGGTGTATTGTCTGCAAACAAAAAGGATATGTTCAAACCTTACACATCTATCAAACTACCCAGAAGCTTGAGAAGCCTTTTATTCACTCATTGCCTTATCCATGGCAAAGTCCCAGCCAGAATCAACCTGTCAACGAACAGGTATCCGAAAAACAGTCGTGATCATTTGGAATTTGGTATTCTTGTTTTTGTCCTGATGATGGCAAGGTGGAAAGATGCAGCAAAACCTCTTTTTTCAGAAATTTTTGAGAACATCATTCTTACTTTGCATACAGGTAGGATCCTTTCGAGAAGTTGCCACGTTTCCATACTTTGTTTTTGGTTTACACCAAAGTGAATTATTAGTCCAATGCCTGTGGCACTTAATGCACCATTTATGCAGGCCACAAGGAACAATTACATCACAAAACAAATTAGACGGTAAAATGTCACATATTACTCAGCATTTCAAAGTGAATGAAACCAGATTCAAATGTAATATGAGATAACACAGTGTGAAGCTGGATGAACACAGCAGGCCAAGCAGCTTCAGAGGAGCAGGAAAGTTGACATTTCGGGTCTGTTCATCCAGCTTCACACCATGTTATCTCAGATTCTCCAGCATCGGCAGTTCCTACTATCTCTGTAACAAATGCAATGTGACTCATACTCGCAGGTTATCACAGATCTCTGCCATCTGTTAAAAATACAACAGTTAACACTGTTATATAATTTCTCACTGACTAAAATTTATAATTTCAATCCATCTTAAAGGAATACAATGTTTATAAATCTCTTGAATGCTTCTTACAAACCAATGGAAGCATTCCGAGGAGAAAAACTGAACACCAACAACCTGGCTAGCTGAAGAATAACCTAAACAATGAAACTTAGTAGCAAAGACCACTGAACTGAATTTCCAGCTTTTTCTACCTCAGTCAATAATCTATTTCCCGTATTTCTTTTTCTCTGCATGTTATGGAGCATTTGTAAGATAATTAGAGTTTTAGCTCACTGTGTCATAGGCTAATGGTTTATATCTGCTTACTTGTATCTGTAATCCAATTAATTTTAATAAATAACTAATATTCCATACAGAAACCTAGTCCATGCTTTCTATCAATCTTGGTCTAAAAGTCAGGTAAATTGGGGTACTGTGTGTACCTTTAAAAGAAAACTAACATTTGGTGCAATTGTGGGAATAGTAGACGTCAGCTAACAGCACTTATCCTTGTTCGTCATAACTATATACAATAACTTGTACAAATATTCAGGACTGAAAATTCACTTTGGCATTACCATTGCTTTAAAAAAAATACATGCACATCATCAATTTACCTGATGCAATTTCATGGAAATATTTACCATTTATCTCATCTGAATTTAGGTACTTGGCTCTAGGTCTGTTAGGTTTGAAACTCAAATACAGCCATCCCAATTCTGATTTTGTGCAGTGCACTTATATACTTCCTTTATTTAGGTTAAACGTCCACATGCCTTTCTGTCATATTTTTTCCAATCTATGCACACTGGCAAATCAAAATGTGTGACTTTTCTGAAGAAAGGTCCAGACCCAAAACGTCAGCTTTCCTGCTCCTTTGATGCTGCCTGGCCTGCTGTGTTCCTCCAACTCCACGCCTTGTTATCTCAGATTTCAGCATCGGCAGTTCCTACTAGCTCAAAATGTGGTGACTTCACTTACTTCTCATTTTCACTGTTAAGGCTGGTGAGCTACACAAGGTGCATTATCACAAACCACTGGGGCATCACCCAAGGTGTCATTGTGTGTGTGAACCGACTTATTAAGGCTATTTTAACTTTGGATAATAGTGTAAGATTGGCAATACGGAATTGACCATTTTTTAAAGGCTAGTGCCATTTTCCCTTCTTCTGACTTCAAGGGAAAAAGAAATCACAACTGGTGAATAATAGATGAAAATTTGCCAATACTGATCTTGCTCAGAATTAAAACTACCTCATTTTCAGAATATTGTCTAATTTATGAAGATACTGTCTCAAGACATGAATCAGGTCAATACTGGCAGCAACACTCTGGTCATGGGTAGGGTAATTTAATAGTAAACAATTGCAGGCATTCTGGCTAACATTGGTTTCACACAGAACTAAGCATAGAAATAAACTTAACGAAATGTGAAGCTGGATGAGCACAGCAGGCCCAGCAACATCTCAGGAGCACAAAAGCTGGCGTTTCGGGCCTAGACCCTTCATCAGAGCTTTCCTGGTTTCACAAAGCTGAGTAAAATCAAATGCAACGCATTCATCCATTGTACCATCTGAGGATTAAGGTTTGATTTGAAAGTTACACATACACCATTGTTAGAACTGAAACTTCATATCAATCCGTTTCTCTGAACATCATGCCCTCTTTTGAATTGCCTTGTGATAATTGCACCTTAGAAACTCAGGGCAACCAATCTTTGTCAATGGGCTATGACAAACTTGCCATCAGATTAATATACCAGATAGTATACAGGATAGTTCTGAAACATCTGGTTCTGTATCCCAGTAACTCAGTGTTGGAGATTTAACCAACAAAGTTGTAATCTTGCTGCTGAACAATCTGTTCTTAGTATTAAAAACATTTATTTGCTCAGATATTGAGGGACAGACATTACATTCCTATCATTGTCTGTGGATTTCCTGATTTTTAGTATCTGCAAATTATTTTTCTTTCACCTTCATACCTTTCTTAAAGCATCATGTTTATTCTTTCAATGTCTAGCACTGGCAGATCGTGTCACTCTTGGTTGCTTTACATTCAGCAAACATGTTCATAAAGGAAACTGATGCAACTGTTTTGCTATCTAAAGCGAGAACCACCTACATTTTGAAATTGTTCTGTCATTATTTCTTAACTACCTTTGATTAGAAACAAGAATCCTATAAATGGCCTGGCTTTGTGCGCTACCTATTTCAATTCCCTGTTGTTTAAGTTTTATACCTATGCAGCAGAGGTATTATGGCCATTGTAGATGATTTCTTACACATGGAAACCTGCAATTCCCAGAGGCCACCACAATATCCATGTCCCCATAACAATTGGGCCATAAATAATCCAGCGCTAGATCAGAGATTTGCCATTCCTTTTGATAAACTGCGTCTGTGTGCAAAATACAATCCCATCATGTGATTTGGAGGTTGCTTCCTCCTTCTTTCAACACAGCAGAATGGAATGGAAAAGTGACAATCTGCATCATGTTTGAATTAAGCTAAAAATTGAGAGAATGAAGCAAGAAAACAAAGTCAAAAGAAAATATTTTCTATTCAGTTTAAGCCATTTAGTAAAGCAATCATTCATTTATTTTGCTCAACTCAGAGGAGCTGATGATAATGAGACAGAAACATCTTTCCCTAAGAGATGAAAGTGGATTGACTACTCAAGCTGCTAATCAAAATTGTTACATTAAAGGTACCATTTTGATTCTGACACGCAAGTAGGATGCCCAGGATAAACCTTTACAGGTATGAATAAAATTGTATGGATTCTCAGGGATTTACAAGAAATAATCTGCTTGCAATTATATATTTCAGATTTCACCAAATGACATGCCTGCTTTAAAATTATTAATACTTTAAATTCCCATTTAACAAATATTTACATGAACTTTTATTAATTTGGCATCATTGTTGAGGAAAATTTATCGAATCCAACATGGTAGGAATTTGATAAATTAAAATTCAGCTCAGGCAATACTATTAAATAGATACACAGTGATGACATTGCTGGCGGGTTTAGGCCCGAAACGTCAGCTTTTGTGCTCCTGAGATGCTGCTTGGCCTGCTGTGTTCATCCAGCTCCACACTTTGTTATCTTGGATTCTCCAGCATCTGCAGTTCCCATTATCTTTGGCAGTTATTTAGTCAGTTAGGCCTCGACCAGACTAAATAAACCATTTATCCAAGTCTGGATCACTTAGACTCAAATGAAAACTCTTTCCCCAATGCAGTGTTTCAGTGAGAACTGCAAATTCAAAATGGCTTGCAATACAAAGTGATGTCAACAGCATGGGTTCGATTCCCACGCTGGCTGAGGTTACCATAAAGGATGCTCATTCTCAAACTCTCTCCCCCTGCCAGGGGCATGGTAACCCTTAAATTAAAGTATCACCAATCATCAGTCTCTAATGAGAGAGCAGCCCTGTGGTCTGGTAAGACAATGATGACTTTACTACCAACAAAATTTGTTGAAGATATGCACTGTGTACAAGTGCAGTGGCAATTGGCTTTCCTAGCAGTTTCATAAAGTAGTGCTAATACTTTGAGGGTGTCAACAGTTTCCCAAATGGTACCAGACTTGTCTCTGAGGTACGCGGTTCTGGATTTAAGTCCCCCTCGAGGTTTTGAGCACAAAAATTAAAGCTGATTCTTCAGTCAAGCATTGACAGTGTGTAGCACTGTCAGAGATTCCATCTTTATGACATAATGTCAAAGTGAGTTTCCATCTATTTGTATGGGTGAATTCAAAAGATACTACAGAACTATGCTTCAATTAACAAGATAATAACAAATTATCTTGTCATTATCACAATGCTACGTATAGAAATTTACTGAATACAAACTGGCAGTCCCTTTCTTTACATTACAATTGTGGCTATACTTCAAAAATACCTCATTAGCTGTGAAGTAGTTTGAGATGTCTCATAGTCATGAAAAATTATAAATAAATCGTAGTCCTTTCTTTCTCCTTCTTTGGATTTTTTTTAAGAACTGTACTAGTCACTGATTTATATGTTATTTATTATTTTGTATAAGAACAACATAATTGCTCCATTCTATGGTCACGTTCTAACACTTTTCATACAAACAATTAGACATTTTTGGTTCGTGAGCAGATCAACCAAAAGTCCAGGTCATTCTTGTGTAGTTCATTTATTCCATGGCACTTTAATATTTGATTCAATTTGAATGAGTTCAATTCCTTATCTTAATTGTAATGTGTAATGTATTTAGTGCTGCTTAACCAAAATGTGAAAAAACTAAGCACACAACGTGCTCTAACATCTGGTCACTTGCAGACTTCAAGAGTACAGCCATTTTTAATGGAATATGTGCCAGGGAAAAGCAGATATATGGTTGAATTTTAATTTGGCAACTTACTGGCGGTGGAGAGCCCAACGGAACGTCAAGTTTCAGCAGAGTTTTGTCAATGGCATTTTTAACTTTACCACTTCATCAGCATCTCGTTCCTGCGCCTCCCGAATATTTAGCACTACTGAACTATTTTAAGGGACACTGCCAAATGATAGCTCAAGTATCCTCTATGTGTTTCAACAGAGGAAGGGAGTGCAGCAATGAATTTGTAACTTTGCAAGGAGGCAACTTGCTTCACTGATGCCTCCATGGAGTTGATGCCGTGGGCTGTATGGGCATTGCCAAATTTAGTCCTGTACAACATGGATTATATCAACTTAACTTGCAGTTCAACCAATCCGTTATGCTCTTCTCATATCATCATTCCTGCATTAAGGTGAAGGTGAGTGTCAATAATGTGCCTATGTAACACCTTGGCACTCAACAAATATTATCTATCCATCTACTCTACAAATTCTACTACTCTCCTAGGTGCCACCTTTCCCTCCAGGCAGCAGAAAAGAGATTATAATGGCATGAAGAGAAGCAGAATGAAGACAGACCTCCAACGATCGCCATATTGACTGGTGCAGGATTGGGGATTGAGATAAGTCAGGTCTCAGCATGTCTGGCCATCAGAGATGGAGATATTGGGGGTGTCCCAACTACCCATTGGCAGAATTAAATAACACACAGCAAAAGTGCACATGTGGTTTGCTAACAATAATGTAGAATTAGCAGCTACTGGAATATATTGATCCACATGATGTTGACTGAAAATTCTCTTACATTGACAGTTCACATTTATAACTTTCATCTCCCACAGGCCCTTCAAGCAGCCTCCAGGAGGTGGGGCAGAAGACTCCTTGCAGGAGGTTTTGTGGGCCATGAGAGGGAAGACAGCAAAAGAGCTCATGGAAATAAGGTTATTGCTTGAAGCCCTTATTTTGTTACCTTCTGTTCCCAACCTTTTTTCAGTAACTGTCCTACATGATTTCATCCGTCCCAATGGCTGTGTTCAGTTACTGCATTTGTTGGGGAGGAACTCATGCACTTAAAACCCAGATGATATTTGCCGTGAGCGTTTCAGCACGCAAGGAATAAAGAAGGGTGTTTAGCACAACAGAATTTGGTGGCTAATGTGGATTCAGGATGTGACTGGTGGGTAGGGCTCTGTTTGAAACTAATTAAATAAGATCAGAATTAGATCAGCCCAGGCATCCTTCGCAGCAATATGCTTCACTGCTGGTGCCTCCATTACAGCCTATCTATCCTACACTTGCTACAGACATTGTCACTTTACTCAAAAGGCAGCACACTCCTGAGATGCTGCTTGGCCTGCTGTGTTCATCCAGCCTCACATTTTATTATCTTGGAATCTCCAGCATCTGCAGTTCCCATTATCTCTGACACTCTGCATCTGCTTTCTCATACATTTCGGTTGGAAGATTGGAAGAAAAGGAATTTGCAACTAAGCCAATGAAGCAGGAAAAATATGTACCTGATATATTTTGTTGGTAGCCATGCAAATCAGAAATCCTGGATGAATTTCACCAATTTTAGCCGGGAAATCTAAGATTGATTGCATCAGCTCTTTATGTCTTCTTTATCTGTGTTTCTAGCACTGCAGATGGTGTACTGTTTCAGACTTTCTTTCAAAAAACAAAGGCAGTCCGTTCTGCATTATGGGTCCCTGAGAGACAATACTTAAACTTTTCAGACTTAAGATTATGATTTCCATTTTGCTACTTATTTTTTTTCTGAAGTCCTTGGAAGATCACCATCAATAAACACATTGAAGATGATTTTAACCAGCACTTAAAAACAAATAATGACACAACTGTGGAGGTCTCTTTAGCACATTAGCATGGAATAATTTATTTCAACTGCTTACAATCTTCTAACGGGGCAAAATATTTCCAACCCTGATATTTGATAAAGTGAATTTTTTTCAGATGATTTAAATGTGCCACCATTCTGAATGTCTATTAGGATATTTGTTGTTATATGTATATTTGAAGCACATACCCTTAGTATGTTGGAATTCACGCTAGATTACTAGGAAGTCTTGTGCTCATAAAAAAAGCACTTAAAAGCATTCTCATGCTTTTAAATTGTTGCAGAAGGCAAAAAAAGACAATTGTTTTCAGAAGATTCAAGTCATTCAGTTATACAAGCATTGAATCACAATAGTACCATTACAAAATCGCAGTTCATGGGCATATTGTACAATACAAAAAACAATCTATTGAAAGTCCAAGTAAGCTGTTTGATGTTGGTAAAGTTATCACAGAATAATGGCTTTGAAACTAATAATGGTAGAAATCGCCCAACATGGTTTATTACTAACAGGAATAGGAGATAAAAATCATAAATTTATTCTCTGCATGAAGTCCCTTAGTAGCACATAAATTTTCTTATTTAGATTGAGGAATGATGACTAACCTTAGCTTCCATTATCACCGTACTGCGGCTGGGTGCTAGAAGTATGTAAAAGCTGGCTGAGTTGATTTCCTTCTCTAACAATTTATGCGACTACACAAACTTCTAATTCGTATTTCTGACCACTAACAAAACTAAAATTAGTGTAAAATTAGTGTGGCAATGACAACTGTAGACTGTGGTGCATCAGAATTTTCTGCAAACAGGATGACTCTTTGGAACTCTAGAAGATCTGATGACAATGAAGCAACATTAAATATCAGAATTCAAATGCTGAGATCTGAAGTCCTGTTTAGGATTCTTCTATGGTCAGATATAATGAAGTATCAAAAGTTATGTTGCAAATGACACAAAAATGATCACTGAGCTAGCTTCCTTAAATTCAACACAACTACTTGTGCCCATTTCAGATATTTTTAAAAATCCTACACATTGAAGAGAAAGGGGAAAGAAGTCTCTCATTTCTGTCAGAAATATATTTCCAATGCTTAAAATTATAGGTCTTTGGGAGTCCAATTCATATGAAAATGAATTGCAACATAATGTCCCCGACATCACACAGTGCTTGCTGAAAGAAATAACTACAAACAAGACACAATCAAACTCAAGGCAGAAAATAACAACCTGCCACAAGCAATTTGAACATCAAATCATAGACTTTGTGCAGTTAATTAAGTAAAGTTGCAGAAGGTCCACCAGATCTGAACGCTCAATTAAATATGGTCTGATGAATGCTAGATTTTTTAGGTTTGAAATTAATAGATGGCAGGGTGTTATTTTACAGACTGTTTAACAGTGCCTCTCATAATAACTGCTTCAAATTTAATGCTATTTAGGAAACTTGTGTGCCCGCGAAGTTTTGTTTATCATTGATCTGTTGGTAATTGAAAGTGGCTCAAAGTCTTCACAAAGGCTGTTAATTCTGTAGCCTAAAGGCAAGAATCACATTAATTGAGTTTTAACTTGAATTGAAAAAGTATTTATACTTTTGTAACAAATATCACATTTCACTAGTGCATGCAAGTCTGATTTTAATCCATATCAACTTGCAAACACATTTAGAATATCATAGAAATAACAGAATAACTTGTGACAACTGTTTCCTTGCCACCAGTTAGGTGTGAAATTTCAAATCAAGGAACTGCATTAGGGTTCTAGTCATAAACATGAATCCAAACATCCAAAACTGGTAGTCAGACTGCCTTTTTTTGTTCCTCAAATAAAGCTATGATAAAACAGTTTTCAAAAGCAGGCAAAGAATGCCTTAAAACTCATCTATGCAGTGAAACCATCTCAGAAACATCATCTTTGCAACAAAAATCTCTAAATCTTTGTCTGTCTGCAGGAACTGCAACATACATCGCACCATATGTGTCTTGCTGATGTAACAATTGTAGCCACAGTTCAAAAATAAATAATTGTCTGAATGTCTCTGGGACACTGAGCAGATGGAAAGTGGCATAGAAATGCAATTTTTTTTCCTTCCTAATAGAACTTATTCAAAAGTTGTCGTTCTTCTCAAATACCTTGGGCAATCCCACTCTCAAAGGATTGTGTTTTCAAACATCTTGAACCTAATATTTGGCATTTGCTCCCACACCTCTGCATCTTTTCTAAGCCACTTAAAAAAAAACTCTTGCAAAAACTCTTTGAATACATTTTTAGTCTCCAATTCTAATACTTTGTCTCAGAATCAATGACATTTCGATGATTCTGTGAAGTGTATGGGAATGTTATACTATGTTAAAGGGCAAAATAACTAAGTCATTGCAGTCAAACTGTTTTGTACATGGCTACTGATTAATCACTTCCCAATCTATCAATCCTGAACGTACAATGATGAAATAGGCTGAATATGTGTAAGGAGAATATGTGCCTTAAAATCTACATCAAAGTGAGCTCTCAGAATGTTAAACCCTGTGCCCAAAATTCTATCTTGACATTTCAAACCTATAAGTTCATCAACCATTATTTAATGTTAGGAAACAGTGAGTAGAAATATTACTAAAAATTTGAAGCAAAACAGAATCTCCACCTGTAACATGAATTGTGATACTAAGTTCTGAAGAGAAATGTTTGAGAGAACTTGAACACAAATGTTTACTTCAGAAACAGCGCGTGAGATGACCCTCTCTGCTGATTTCTGCAAAATCACCACACAAAAAGAATTATGCTTGTCTAAACTGATCCTAGAATATACTCCTAAACTCCTGATTGTGCACCAACGTGGCAGTCTCAGCCAAAGACATGAGGACTGAAGTAGAAAATCGGGAATGGCACAGCAAGCACCAATTGGTGCCTAAGCTGAAGGAAAAGGAAAAAGTTGCTTTTGGCATTGATTCATTACTTGTTTGCCCGGATAATACAGGTCCAATGTATTTTCAGTATCTAAAATGCAACCAGGGTTTCCACATAGAAATTATTGCTGTTTCCATATCTGCCTCATACTTAGGCTTGGCATCAACTGGATGTGACCAAGCTCTGAATTTTTGTCAGTAACTTCTCTCCTTACAGATTTACATTCAATAAATCTTTTTGACAACTTAATGAGTATTAGTTGTCATTGGGCTGATCTTACTGGAATAGAAGGACTGTTATAAATCAACTTGAAATCCAAAACTTTTATCATGTGGGAATCTGCAATATGGCAATTTGACTAACCTCAATTCAAAAGAGTCCTCTGCATTGATTAAATCTCTCCTTCTTACTTTTTATAGCATTTTATTTTTTCTTCACAGATGTAGAACCTTGATGTTGAGTGATGGACAGAGTTCATTAGCGTACTTTTTTATTTCTCTTTGTATTGATAGACAGCAAATGAGAGAAATAAAATAACTGGAAGCACATGTCCACTTTAAAACTTTTTGAATACGCTTTATTGTGCTGTAGAACTATTGTAACTGTATGCGTAGAAAAATACATTTGCGAAAACATCAGAGACAGATGCTGAGCTGATTTTGTCTGACACATGACCCAATTGTCAACCTTGTCACAAAATATCTCTACTAAGAAGGATTTCTCAGGCTGCCCGTCATTAAAAAAAAATCATCAGGCACACAAGAAAACAGGTTTCCATCGATTAGTTAAGAAAGATCATCAATGGATTGCAATCTTCACCAGTAAAGGGCAAACATTTTAAATAGTTATTACAGTTGCAGGTTTAAGGGCTGCACGTATCACCCTATCCTCAAATATTTCATTTTTGGGAGTGCAGAATAGCCCTTAAAGCAATTTTGTCATCAGAATAAAATCAAATTGTTAGTGAACTTCCGCAAATCCCAAGTTGACAAACACCACCATTATATCAATGATGACAACTCAATAATGATTCAATAGGATTTGTATCTGTCAAGGGTGCTAACATCTTATATCCTATGAGCAGTACATTTCAGACACAAAATCAATTACAAAACCAATACAATATCAGCAACTACTTAACAACTGTTTTCTGGCACCACAGTGAACAACACTTCCATTAATACACATTATTGAGTCTTTAAACTTCAACATTCTCACTGTAAGATTTCTGCAGCTCACAGTTTGAATATGCCAGAGTCAGGTTCTCAACTACTCGGAATTGTTCAAAGAACGAAACCAGCCAAGCAGAAAATTCAGATAGCATAAATGTGCAAGTTGCCTAAATGGATCTGCGACACTCATTATAAAATAATCCTCCAAGGTGCACTATTGAGTAGATTGCATCAACAATGGGTACTATCAGAAAATGCCGTAAGATGATTTAGCGCAGCAATGCCTTTACATATTTTCTCATCAATCTAGAAAGAGAATTCAATACAGTTGGCAAGCCTGTACTTAGAATTGTGAAAAAAATATTGGAATATGGGAGTTAGCAAAAGAAGCTTTAATTTTCTCATTTGATTACTGAGAGATAATTTGACTGCAATAAAATCCTACTACAGAAGCTAATTAGTTATTCTAATGTTTTTGCCCTTCTTTAAAAAGGAAAAACAATTCCAGGGAGTTTAAACTTGTGTTAAGTCCTGTCACTGCAGTGTAATTTGTATTATTTTTGTACAAGTAAAAGGGTTTAAAATGACACTTTGTTTAAAATGATGTATAAGACTAATTGTTACATGTCATACTGAACAGAGCCATTATCAAATGATGACTAATCAGTTTGCTGAAATGTAAACACATCGTGCACTTTATACAACACAAAATATCATGCAAAAGACTACCTGGCCAGTTGGGTAGAGGACATAACTAGATCAGCACATGAATATGAGTGGAAGTGAACTGCACCCTGTTAAATCTGGACTTTTGCAACAAACGATCAGAAATGTGTTAACATACAATTTTGATTCTCCCACTGTTATTCTAATGTTTCCCCATTCCATAATATTAGAAGCATCAATTTCAGGCTAGGTGGATCGGCCATGCTAAATTGCCCAGTGTTCAGGGGTTTGTGGGCTATAGGGGGATGGGTGTGGGTGGGATGCTCCAAGAGGTGGTGTGGACTTATTGGGCCGATGGGCCTGTTTCCACACTGTAGGGAATCTAATCTAATCTAATCTAATTCAGGGAAACAAACTGATAACTAATAAGTATTAAAAGTGGAAGTAAAGGTGTAATAGCAGAATAAAGAGCAGAAAGATAAATTGTTAAAATAAAATGTAACTCCATAATATTTAAAGTTGTATTTGTCACCATTATTGGTAAGCTGATACTGCAAATGTAATTGCAAATTAAGAACTTGGAGCTTCGATTTGATTAGTGGAAGTAAATGCACATGTTTCTTTAAGTATACAGATCCTGCATTTTCTGTCTTTGAAATTAACATTGCCGATGTTGTACCTTATTTTGTCGTGTTAGGCAAGTTGTGCAAAACTCAGGTATTGAATTTTTGCATTTGCTTGATTTTTATTGTATTCATTGAATCAGTTTTGCAGTTTAATCTTGTAAGATCGAATGACTTCTGGAATCGACCATAAACAAATCTCAATCTTTTGAGAATTAAACATGTTAAGCTACTAAGCAGAAGAGAAAGAGAAGAGGAATTTCTCTGCAGGTTAAACAGTTTGCTAAATTGTAGCGAGATTAGTCATATTAACTCCTTTGGGTTTAGAGTCTCTGAAAACCCCTTCATGAACTTAAAACAAATGGAGCTTTGGCAGTACTAATGAGGTCGCAACATTTCACAACATAATAGATACTTGACAGCAATGCGGAGGCAAGCATGTTCATCAGAAGATAAAAATTGGTTTCTGAACACTCAGGCAAAGCTGTAACTCCCATGTTAATTAAGTGTTCACCATGACTGGTTTTCTGCATTCTAAAGTTCAAATTTTCCTAAATAAAATCTTTCTAAGTCTCTCCTTTCAATTATTTTTACACAGATGAACAATGTTAGTAATTGTTAGCAATTCTTGAGTTGGTTTCAAGGAATTGGGGTGGTTTTTCATAGGAGCTGGTCAGATTTTCAAAGAGGTGGTAATCAGACATAGACTGCGACTTCTGACCATTTTTTTTCAATGGAAGGAGGAGCAGAGGAGAATCTGGTCAAGAACCCTTTAGAAAGGCAGATTCATACTTCACTCTGACATTTCTTTCAGAGTATCAAACTACAGAGGAAGACAAACCACATCCTTTTCATAGCAGTCAGCTACCATGTTCTGATATTTAAAGGTTGTTACAGCCACTTTGAATCGGCTTTCAAACCATATTTATATTTGAGAAGTGTGATGACAGTGCTGGGAGGGTAGGGCATCAAATAGTAGGGGAATAGGGTGTCACGTAAGTAAAATGCTAGGGTAAGTAGATGTAAGCAAGAGAGGCATTACAGTGCCAGAGATCAATGTCAGATGTGTAGGGGGTAGAGTGCCACATTAGAAGGATGTGAGGGTGCCAGCAGTGGGAAGGATGCCAGGGTGCAAGCTGACAAAGTTAAGACATGCAGTGTTCAAAGTGAATCAGATCGGTGGGAGATATTAGGTCCAGAAGAGGGCAGGGAGGTGGGTGTATGATCTGGAGGGTTTGGATCCAATGCTGGGTGTGATGAGGAACCAGACCAAGTCTGACAAGGCTGGTGGGAACCTGTCATGTCCAGTCCAGTCGGGTCGGTGGGGTAGGAGAAGTTGGGAAGACAAGGAAGGTTGAGTGTCGGCTCAGGATCCGTGGGAGGTGTGGTTAGGGACGCAAGATGCAAAAGTGGGGTCAACTGAATAGTTACTCAGGAATCAAACCATGTAATTAATTGTCTATCTTTTCCTGAGTAACTATTTCACTTAATTTCACCAGAACTGTTGAAAGTCTTTAATTTTGAGGGAGACTGTCGGAAAATTCCAGGTGTAGAGGAGATTGAATTCCCAAGGCAATTCATTCAGCTTCAATCAAATGGAGATTCTGCAAGGTCCCCATGTGCAACTCCTAGATATGCTGGCGTAACAACTATCTGGCAAGTGGAAAGTACTGGCAGGCATATTTTGGAACATTTGATTTTGTGAGAACATTCAGGGAAAAAAAAACACATCTGCAGGCATTTCTGCAACACCTCCTGGAACAGATTTGTGGACATCTAATGAAGTCAGGATTGGCATTAACTGCAGCACCCTCTGGGCTAAATGCCTACAAACACCCATAGATGAAATTCAAACACCAATAAAGGTCATTAAGTGAGGCACCCAAATGTTATGATTCCAGCTGATGGTATGAGTAAATAATTTAGATCCCAAAGTGTAACCTAGCTTGACATATCATATGTTTATCTGTTTTGTGTAATTCATTACCTGGGGTTTAATGCTGAAGGATATTCACATGAGGCTACATATTCATTAACAATAGAACAAATATTTGTGAAACAAAACAAAAAAACCAGAAAAATCTTTTTCCTATATATTTATTACAGTCACAAAGATTTTAACTCATGTTTAACAAAGTTCCAACTTGTTTTCCAAGACAATCTGTTGAAGACTCAAGTCCAGAGTAATTACATTCCTATTGCCAATCTTTAGTTTTCTCATTAACAGACTCCTCCCAGTTCTTCCTTCTTAAACAATACAAATAATTTAACAGTTCATCTTAAAGTCCGATAAAATGAACCTTCCATAAGCCTAATGGCCAAATTTTTTTCAATTCTAACAAACCAAAGGTTCTTGACCCAAACTCCCTTTTCTTACGAACTTCATGAACCACAAAAACACTGCTAATGTGGTGACTCGTTTCAACTGAGGTTAACAAAAAGAATTTGCTTCAGAACTTAAATTTTAATTCTTTTCAATTAAAATTTTGGTGTTTTCTGAACTAAATGGAAAACTAAACTAATGTCTTCATGTCAATGTCACTGCCTGACATAAACATAAAAATATCAACTTTTTTTTCCATTTACATTCCAGGAGTTCTCTTAGGCAATGAAATGTGAGGCTGGATGAACACAGCAAGCCCAGCAGCATCTCAGGAGCACAAAAGCTGATGTTTCGGGCCTAGACCCCTCATCAGAGAGGGGGATGGGGTGAGGGTTCTGGAATAAATAGGGAGAGAGGGGGAGGCGGACCGAAGACGGAGAGAAAAGAAGATAGGTGGAGAGGAGAGGATAGGTGGGGAGGTAGGGAGGGGATAGGTCAGTCCAGGGAAGACGGACAGGTCAAGGAGGTGGGATGAGGTTAGTAGGTAGGAGATGGAGGTGCGGCTTGGGGTGGGAGGAAGGGATGGGTGAGAGGAAGAACAAGTTAGGGAGGCAGAGATAGGTTGGACTGGTTTTGGGATGCAGTGGGTGGAGGGGAAGAGCTGGGCTGGTTGTGTGGTGCAGTGGGGGGATAAATATCCAGCCTTCAGCAAGGCTTTTCATCAAAATTCAGCAGGAAGAATCAATATGTCCTGAAAGTGTAGAACTGTCACATACATTAAACATTAACCTTTCACCTCCAAATCTTGAAAGTTTTCGGTTTACTGACCGCAGGCATCCAATATGAGTTCAGCACCTTTATTGACACTCTTACTCTGAAATTAGGCAAAACCTGAATTAGGAAATGGAAATGTCATCAATTTGCCATACTTTTAGCAGATTAGCTGTAGTTTTATTTGAAAGACAGACTTGCATTTATATACACATTTCTCACAACCCGAGGATTTAAACAGCAGATGAAATGCCACTGCAATTTGTGTACAGCAACATCAAGCAGACAATAATGCACTAATGAAGAATTTGTTTCTGATGATATTGGTTCTCAATGATATCTATGTCACACTTGTTAGGGAATGCTTAGTGCATCATGTGAGATCAAAATAGACATGCTCCATACTGCTGTTTTCACAGCCCTAACATTAATCATTACAAAAATATTAGAAAGTAGTAAAACAACTGCAGTGTAGTTTGATTCAATTCATTACTTTCACATGTACCAAGTTACAGTGAAAAGTGTTGTCTTACATACTCTATAGGCTCATCCTACAAGTGCAGCAGAGTAACAGAACAGAGTCCAAGATGCAGTGTTATGACTACCCAGAAGGTGCATAGAGAGGTCAACATTAACATTTAAGAGGTCCATTCAAAAGTCTGATAACTGCAGGGAAGAAGCTATTCTTGAGACAACAGTGTGGAGCTGGAGGAACACAGCAGGTCAGGCAGCATTAGAGGAGCAGGAAAGTTGACATTTCAGGTCAGGACCCTTCTTCAGAACTGGGAAAGTGGAAGAGAGCTGGGAAGTAAATAAAGGGAGGGGGGGTGGGGTGGGGCTCGGGAAAGGTGGCTGGGATGGTGTTAGGTGAATGCAAGTAGGAAGTGGTGGAGATTGGTCTGTGGGAAGAGTGGGGCGGATAGATGGGAAAGAACATGGACAGGTTGTGTCAGGTCAAGGAGGTAGGAGAAAGGATGGGTGAGACTGTGAAAAGATAGGTGAAGGTAAGATGGTGCACAACATGCTGCCCAAAATTGCCTAAGAAGTTCTCAATCCTTGTATGTTTGCTTCTTTGATCATATAGTTTTGGGCCCTGTATCTAAAGAAGGATGTGCTGGCACTAAAGGGGGTCAAGGGGAGGTTTACAAGAATGATCTCGGGCTGAATGACTATATTCCTTACACACGCATGACTCTGTAGCTAAATTCCACACCAACTCCATTTACATGTTTGCTGATGATACCACGATTGTAGGTCAGATCTCAAAAAATGACAAGATGGAGTACATGAAGGTGATAGAGTGCTTCACGGTGCAGTGTAAAGACAACAATTTCATCATCAACAGCGCAAAACAAAGAAGCTGGTCATTGACCTCAGGAAGTGGCTTGGAGGACACGATCCTCTCTGCATCAATAGTGCTGAGATGGAGATAGCCAAGAGTATCTAGTTCCTGGGAGTGCACTTGTCATTTCCAGTAGAGTACCTAGGATGTGGAGTACCTAGCTTTGTAGCAACTGGACACAGCAGGGTGGCTTGCTAGGCCTTTTCAGAGGCAGTTAGGTATTGCTACAGGCCTGGAGTCACATGCAGATCCGAATGGTAGGGATGACAGAGTTACTTCATGAATAGACACGAGTGAATCAGACAGGCATTTGTGACAATTGAGAATTGTTATACGGTCACCATTATCTTCGCTGTGTTTTAGTGCTACCATCACTCCCATCAACATATGAAGTCGTAAAGGAAGGTTACATAATCCAATCACAAATTGAATACATGTCACTAGGGCATGCATTAAATAGGTATTACACTGTGAAAAGCAATGCAAACATAATCAAGTGTATTGTGAATGGAAAACATGTCGATTTTTTGCAGTGTTGCATTCCTGAAATAGTTAATTTTCACAGTCATTGTCTTATAATCAATTCATTTTGGAATAGTGGCATGAGGTACTTTTTCCAGGTAGTCACTTATTATCACTCTCTGCTGCAACATGTGTTCGGTGCTCTTGTGTCTAATAATGCCTAGTTCACTTGAACTTGAATCCAAGTCTACCTACAAAGGTATATCTACATTTGCTTTCTTACAAATCCACTCCCCACAGCCCCACAAAAATAAGTGTCAGCATGGCAGTTATTTTGCACAAGAACTCATCAGCTTCACAGAACACTTTTGGACTGGATGTAGCAATTTTAGTGTTCACAACTGTGCCGATAATGCAAATAAAATATTCGCACTGGTATCAAACAGTCTTCTAAAGTTTGGGACATAAACATCATCTCGCTACACAAAGGCTGCCAGACTTCCTGATTTTCTCCAGCACTTTTAGTTTTTATTTTTGCATGCTTCACATATTCTGAGTGACAGAGATGAAAGAGAGTTTTCATCTACTTACATCATTTTGTTGAATATAAGATTTAAAACACAAGAATAACCTCCATAACATGTATTTGCACTCTGTAAACAACTGTTGTCAATTGTTGCACCTTATCACAGGATATTAATCTATATTGACAGTTATGAATGGTGTTAAAAACAAAGATAGCACTATTACAGCAGGTAATGAAAGGAGTGATGGATGATCAAGCTCAAAGAGTGAATGATTTATTAGTTACTTTGCCTTGCCACTTTTCAAACAGCAAACACACATTAACTACTGTAACAAGTAAATCATGTGAATTCAAACAGGGCAAAACTGTAAATTTATATTTTTGTTTGTGCATGTTAATATTCAGAGTTAACCTTCATCTGCTATTTTTAAGAGTAGGTTTGTTTCCCAGAAAATGCTCAATCCTCTTTTTTTTGCAGTCATGCAGCCTAAAAATTGTTTGATGACAAGTCTAACTCTAAATATTTTCCTTTCCAAATTTAACATACAAAACATCTTACTATTTGATAGTTGCAGGTGATAAAGAACACAAAAGCTCCTGCCTTTTATAAGAAGAAGCAATGTTAATTAATCCCTCAGCATCTCCTAATAAAATGACAAAGTGCAGCAATTATGTCCCAACACTGCAGTTCTAATGAATTGTGATTATCTTGACTGAGTGATAAGCAGTAGCTCAGAGTAATTTGTTTGGCTTTATGGGCTTTGCCTTCTTAATCAGTGAAATACTTTTCGGTGAGCTACTCCCATCTTCATAATAAGAATATTTTTGATCAATGTTAAATGGCACAGTGACTGTAATAAATGGATACAGTTCAGAACAGATATAGTATGGGAGCGTGGTGGAAGTAGGTTCATTTGAGGCATTTATGAGGCCATTGGATGTTTATTTAGATAAAATAGTTTGCAAGGGTATGGGGAAAAGCAGGACTCTTCAACGGTACATTCTGCCTGCTGTCATCACTAATATTAATTACTTTATCATCAGTTTGGATTAACAGTTCACAATTTACAAATTCACAAGAGCTTAATTCGTGTGTAAATTTCCTGTCAAATTTTCTGCACACCCGTCATGCCATCTGGTTGGTACATCCAAACTGAAAGAGGTCAATAAATCAGAAAATCAACAGGCTGGAGGGTCATACATTTCAGCCCATGGCATGCTGCTATGTGTCATTTTGTCTTGTGTTTCAATATACTTTCAAGAACTAAATTTATTACTCTGATATATTAGCTGCCTTTGAAGAAACCAAATCTAAACATCTTCAACAAATGTATACCAGCTTACAACAGAAGCTCTCAAACAAGTATACTTGTTGCTAAATTCATTGACAAAAAAAGTCAATTCATTCCAACTTATGAATCTATAGATCAGAATCCATCAGATTACTGAAGTTGTTAGCAGTATATGATCTTCTATAGCACATAGTCAGTACCTCAAATCTGGTATCCTTTGGTCAGAGGCCTGATTTATTGGGTGGTTTGTGTCATGTGGCTTGGATGGGATTAACAGTCACTTAGAGCATGGAAATAGAATGGCACATAAAGCAGCAAAGCTCATAAGGAGTCTGGTGCCACACTGTGCCAATGTTTTGTCCTATCAATTTGCTCGGTTAAGTTCAAAAACAAAAATAGAAATCGCTGGAAAAGCTCAGTCGGTCTGGCAGCGTCTGTGGAGAGAAATCAGAGTAATTTTTCAGGTCCAGAGAGGAAAGGTCACAGGACCAAAGTGTTAACTATGATTTCTGCTCACTGATGCTGCCAGATCAGCTGGGCTATTCCAGCAACTTTTTTTTTGGTTCTGATTTTCAGCATCTGCAGTTCTTTCGTTTTTTATTATTTTGCCAGGTTAAGTCATTTTCTTTAATTTTGCTCAATTACAATTGGTGCTTGGGGAGATTATAAAACTTTTCTGTTCATAGACACCAGCATTTTTTGAGTAGCTGAATCTACAGCAATAAATTATGCGTTATTTAAATAACTCTATAATCTGTCAGCATAGCCTGACAGTTCAGGCATTATTTAACATTGCACATTAGCAACATTAACACCAAAACCCACAAAATTACAGTTTTAGCATGAAGTGTGGAAGGGTGATTTATTTGTCTGTGAAATATTTAACTAAGTTCCAAATTAATGACAGATGGCTTACAGATAGTTAGCTAATACTGTATATTGTAATATTTAAATAAAATTTTAAAATCCACATGAAAGGACAGCAGTAAATATTGGTATTAGAATCAAACTATAGCTAATTACCTGAGTAGCACGATATTTGCCTCTTAACCCTGAAATGTATTAAAAGGATACTATTTGAGTTTGGACTTGGAATGGAAGCGTAATTATCTGTGCAAATAATGCATCAGCAGATTTTGGTCAATTTGGAGTCTTCAGCGTTATTGCAGATCTGTTTACGACCTTAAACATGGACATTAAAATAAAAGATGGAGAGGAACGCTATGACAGAATTGGTTCAGTGATATACACATTGATAAGCCACATATGGTTTTATAAAGTGCTAGAGGAGATTTAAGAAAATGCTTGAATTTATCTCCAGTTGGGAAAACAAACTCAATGAGACCAATTTCATTACGGGATAGCATTTGCTCATTTATTTGAAAGGTCTGAAGATGAAGAATTATTTTGTACCCACACCTGCACTGAAAAAGTCTTCAGTTCCCACAGGTATGCATTTTAAATGATGACAAGGTTACCAATCCAGGTAATCTCTGTTTTTATATCGTTCCGGAGCAACATGCTCTTGTCGGAGCAGTGGAAAGTAGGAGGTTTAGAAGCAAATTGCAATTATAATGATGCCTATTGTGGCCTCTGAACATCCTGCAGCAGTCACAGCCAATTACATGCATACATTTAAGGTGTAGTATTAGAAGCACAAGTATCTAAGGATTATGAGAAGCTAAAAAATTCAACTGTTTGGATGTTTCAGAGTTACCATGTGCCTTACTAGAACTGAAATGTCAAAATATCAAAGAGAATTCAGACTGTTGGTTGCTGAAAAAGCAAATAATTTTGGGGGAAAAGAGTCCAATAAACAATCTTGAAAGAGATAAGAGTTTGATTTTATGGCACTTAATTTCTGGTCAAACTGACTTAGCAAAAAGCTTAGGCTCTGCGCTGTTTGTTGCTTAGCTTGTGAAACGTGGTGTTTGATTACCAGTGCATTCCTCTCATCAGGTTCTAATAGAAGTCAAGTTCCAACAGAGACAACACAGCCGCCAATCTGCACACAGTAAGCTCACACAAGTAGCAACATCGTCACGACCATATCATATGATTTTCATTGAAGAATAAATATTAATTAAGATTTTGGGAAGAACTCCCATACTCCTGTTCCAAACAGTACCACAAGACCTTGCACATTCGCACAGCCTAAGATTGGCATCTCATCATAAAGTACCTCCAAACAGTACTACATTCTGTGCACAATTGTTAGCTTAGACTTCAGTATCTAGCGGTGTGGTAGTTTTAGCTTTTGCCCACATATTATTCACCGACCCTCGTGAGAAAAGTGCACAGTAAGCCACGTCTAAGCCATTTATGATTTCCAACATGGTTAATGATGGGAAAACATTCAGTGTTTATGTTTATAAATGACAAATGAGTGGGATACTGAAGAGCAAATGGTAACCACTGTACTACATCTCAGTAAGAATTAGTGTCTTCAGATGACAGAGAAAGAGGAAAATATGAATAGTTACTTCAGCAAGATGATGCCTGTGACAATATATCAGGAAATCATTATTTTTCGGGTGAGAAGACAGAAACATATGTAAAGCCATTTTATAAAAATGGCTAACCCACAAAACATATTGAACCAATTTTTTTTGTTTTAAAATTTATAGGATACTTACAAATACATCTTGTACCTCAAAGGAAGCAGGGAAAGGGGAGGAAGCTGGATGTGAGGAATGTCAAATCAGCCAAAATCCTATTGAATGGAGGAAAAGGCTTGAGGAGCTAAATAGCTTACACCTGTTGCTATTTCATATGGTTTTATCCAGCATTATTCATGTGCTATCAAGTAAATCAATTATTACGCTTGCCTCTCCGACTGGAGAAGAAACATCCTATGGAATTTATCAAAGGAGAACAAGATGTGCTCCTGACAGCCTTGACCAATACTTATCCTTACCACCAAAACTATTAAAGAAGAATTAAACATTGTTTAAAAGCAATTTGTGTGAAACGCTGTTGAGTCCTTTCAAATGTGCTGAGCATTTTAGAAATTCACATTTTCTTTTAACAAATAAGGACATCAATGCATTTTCTCAACATTGCTTAAAATAAATTCGACCTGGAGATGAACGAATCATAGTATGTGATTATACTGTAGAGGGCCTCAGCCACCATAGTGTGCAGCAGAGACTGTTGCCTGCAATACATCAATTCTCCAACCTTTCAGCACTTCCCTTTGTATTCTGCTTAAACAGATGGAAACCTTGTTCTGTTGAATGACTCCTTGGTAAATCCAGATCATGTGTCACTTTGTTTTCTGAGGACTGAAGTCTTTTTTAATGTCTTTTGACAAAAGCTTGGGCAAGATTGTGTGTCTGCAGCCAGGAAACCGATGCTAGGTCAATTTCCACATCCCATCCCCTCACCAAAAGAAGACAGCAAGTAGTGAAGATAGGGAACTAGTCATAGTACAAGATTTTCTCTGTGGTTGCCCCTTACTCGGCTGGGGAGTGGATGCAATGGCTAATTAGCAGTGGCAGGTATGGAATGGAGACTGGACTTGCAAAATGTGGGCCTGACTTAATGGTTTAATGGCAGGAATCACTGTGTCAAGTGCTTGGCATTGTAATGGAAGCCTGAGGCTATCAGGCCAAGAAACTGAGATATGGTACCTAAAGCTGCCTTCAGTTTTCTGATGCAGCTTCTGAGGTCTTGTTTTCTTGAAATGTCATCCTGACATAATAAGCATTTCTTGGTGGGAGATGGCAGAAAATGTCAGGAGCCACAGTGTCATCAGAACGACCTGAGTGCAAAGGTGCAAGAGGTTAAATGTCCTCTGATTCACTGATAATAGGCATCCAAGTTTACAGCCACCAGTTGACACATTAGCTGAGGAGACTGAAGATGTATACATACTACTCCTAAGCATGGGAAGTATGTGTCCAGGGTATGGCCAGTCAGCACCGACTGAGCCCTAGCACTGAAGATCTGGCAGCAGAGGTACAAGCTGCTTTTTTAAATGAGCCAGGGGAATTTGAGTGAGGTAATTACTATAATTGCTCTCTTACTCACTCATTCTTGCAGTAACGAAGGCCGATTATGAAGAAGGAAGAATGCACCAGTGTATTACCCATACAACACGGTGGCTCAGTGGTTAGCACTGCTGCCTCACTGCACCAGGGACCCAGGTTCGATCCCACCCTCAGGCAACTGTCTGTGTGGGGTTTGCACATTCTCCCCGTGTCTGCGGTGGTTTCCTCTGGGTGCTTTGGTTTCTTCCCACAATCCAAAGATGTGCAGGCTAGGCAGATTGACCATGCTAAATTGCTCGTAGTGTTCAGGAATGTGTAGATTAGGTGGGTTATTGCGGAATGGGTCTGGATGGGATGCACTGAGGTGCGGTGTGGAATTGTTGGGCTGAAGGGCCTATTCCCACACTGTAGGAATTCTATATTCTAAATATAAAAAAAATTCAATCACAGAGGCAGCAACCGTGGATATCACTGGTGTCACTATTGCTGCCTCCACTTCATCCTAGCCACAGGGGAAAACAACATAGAAAACAAAGCACAGGTCAATATGCCAGGCAGAGCATGAGCAGTTTTCTGGGTTAATTTCACTTGTTAACTTGCACTTTGTAACTTAGCATCAACACTGCAAATGTTTAGTCACAAAGCTAGACCTGCCAGCTTCCATTCTTCAATGGTATCATCACTAAAGAGGTACAAATTCTTGCGTGGTCTTTGAACGGGAATAATGAAATCACTGGACAAACATACGTCACACCTTGATTAAATCCATAGTTATTTACAAAGTTGTATTTTTTAATGGGAGTGTTCTCACAGGTAGGTCAAGACAGGTTCAAAGCACAGAGTCCTACTGGACAAGAAGTGATCAGATGAAACATGCCATGGTCAGATGTCGAGCCATCAGGAGGATAGTTTTGATTCCATGGTAAGTCCTTCTCACCTCCCAATACAACATGGGTCTGCTATGCTCTGCAGGAGCCTCCTTTGTTGAACTGTGCTGATCTAAAGCTCAATCTCTTCATAATTCAAACCTCTCCGGAGGACCGTGTAATGGAGAGTGCAACAGATCAAGATATTGTGCAAGATCTTTACAGGGATTGACTGCAGATCAGTCCAAGCACTGAGACCGTATTCTTAGATGACTGGTAGCCTAGCCAATGGTGATCTTTGTAAAGTAGATGGCTTCAATTGGTGCACTTAAATGCTTCTATCTTGGAGTCACACAACTGGGTGAATAGTCATCTTTTCAAAGAGTAGTCTTGCCTCCTAGAATTCTTATACATAGCTGGAAATGGGTGAGGGGAGGGACATGAACAAGTCTGGCATCCTAGGCTGCCCGAAGATGAGGGAGTCATGACAGCTCCCAGAATAGTGACTGCACGCTAGGATAAAGGAAAACCACATTGCAGTCACCTGCCAGCTGAGTATTTAGGAACTGGAAATCATTCTTGATGAGTCTCATTGGCCGCTCATTCAATGTCTTGTCACCACACAGGTACATTCAACAACATTCTGTAATTGTAGGGCAGCAAAATCCCAATACCCATTGTGCCCACAAGACCTCATCCGTCTAAAATTATATGGACTTCCCAGACACTGCAGACTGACCACTGACCTTTGTGATGGAATGGTACATTGCCACTTACAAGACACCACAGAGGTCTGTGGCTGATTCTCAGAAGAAATCAGGATGAAGAATTTCAAAGCCACAGTGATTTTAATAGGGCATGACATGGCAAGCAGTACTGTCAAGCCTGGGCTCTTCCTCGAAAGGAGCACAAATTAGACAACATCTGCTGGATCGGCACAGACTCCCGTGCACAGCTTTCTGACATGTCCAGTTCGCAGCTTTGTCATCAATATACTCAATGTTGTGGGTATGAACTATGCTATCTTCTGACAGCTCGCTCCTTTCTTTCTTCTCCTCTCTGCTCAGAGTTCTGCATTTGCTCCTGAGAATGGTGATTCCCCACTGGTGGTCAACCGTATCTTTGAGTACCTTGCAACCACGACCTTGGTGTTTTTTTTTGTGGTCGACTACAATGACAACGCTTATTGTCTTCCCATCTGCTGGCCCCACAATTCCTGCACAGTAACAAACTCCCCCATGCCCAATGCACACATATCATTTATTTGCAAACTTTGTTCAGCTGATGGCACCGACGTACCAACAATGAGTGCCCCTTTCAGCTGTACAGCCTTTTGGACTCAATTAATTGCATGGTGTAACCATGACTAGCTGTCGGCTGCAGTGCTGTCTCCTTCCACTTACTGTTTCTGATCCAGTGTGTATCTACGGCACCCTCTCAAAATTCCAAGCTGGCTCTTGACAAGCTGACACTAAGCTCATCAACATGTTCAATTGGAAAATGATCCGATCTTAATGGGGAAGGTTCCTGGGCTCTAATTTTCGTACTCCTGAGCAAAACTAGCAGCAATCAGATAGTAATGGCAAATTAGTTTAATGGTCAGCAGCATAAATAGTTTTGCACATCCATGTCAGTACTTGCTGCTTGGTACTTTAACTTCACTGATGCCATGAGACATGTTGAGTATTTCCTGTCTCATTTTTTAAGTCAGAGACTTTTCATGTCTGTTAAAGAAGAAAATCCCACATTAAAATAGTTTTGGAATTTTTAATCCTGTGAAAGGGAAGGAAAGCGAAATGTAAAAACTATTTTTCATGTTGTAAACTTCAATTACCAATATCTTGAATCATCTCACATTAAGCGGATTTAATATTTCAGAAAGATTTCATCTTTTTAATTGTTTATTTTTCAAACCGATGCACAAATGTATCCACTTACAATAGTGACTAATGAAGTAGAAACATTTCTCTCCAATCAGATTGTTCATTAACTCTTGAAGAATTGTGGCACAGAAATAAATGGAGTAATGGGTGTTCAGAAAAAAAAAGGAATATTCCTAGGTGTCAAAAGCTCAATTTTAATTTTCCATTACCGAGATCACAACACAAGCAGTAGACAGCGTGTGATGGATAAATGAGTAGCTTTGAATTCTTCAGGTTAACTCAATGGCCAAAGGGGGAAATTGATTTGATTGTTTTCAATATCTGTGTAGTGAAGCACGTATCAGCTACAATGGGTTACATAATATGCATCTTTGCAGTTATATTTAAAATTATGTCGTTTAAATGCCACCCTACGTGCTGCGAATTGGAAAAAAAAATGCCAACATGGAACATGAAGGAATAATGACTGCTGATTGACAGAAGTGAAAGATATTAATGAGAAATTGGATTGCCTTCTGACCTTGTTGTCAAAAATTGTGAAGTATTACAGAGGGGATGGTTATGTGTGAAAATGTGCACAGGAACCTAGAAAATCTGGAGTCTTACAGCTGCAAAAAATAGTTCTTTCTCACAATCCATAAGACATAGGAGCAGAAATTAGGCCATTGAGCCTATCAGGTCTGCTCCGTCATTTAATCATGGTTAAGTTTCTTAACCCCATTCTCCCGTTTTCTCCTTGTAACCCACGATCCCCTCGACAATCAAGAACATTTCTATCTCTGTCTGAAACATACTCAATGACCTGGCCTCCACAGCCTTCTGTGGCAATGAATTCCGTAGGTTCAACACTCTCTGGCTGAAGAAGTTTACCTTATCTCTGTTCTAAAAGGTCTTCCTTTTACTAGGGCCCTCAGGTCCAAGTCTCATCTTCCAAACATCCACACTGTCCAGACCATTCAGTACTTTCTAAGTTTTAATTAGCTCCCCCCTCATCTCTCTAAACTCCATCAAGTATAGACCCAGAGTCCTCAAGCATTCCTCATATGATAAGCTTTTCATTCCTGGGATCATTCTCATTAACCTCCTCTGAACCTATTCTAGGGCCAGTAAATCATTCGTGATCACTTCAAATTCTCCCCATTCAGAAAATAGTAAATGCTTCTATTCTTCTTACCAAAGTGCATGACCTCACACCTTCCCGTACTGTACTCCGTGTAACACTTCTCTGCCCATCTCCCAACCTGTCCAAATCCTTTTCCAGTTTCCATGCCTCCTCAATACTGCCTGTCCCTCTACCTACCCTTGTATCATCTGCAAACTTGCAAGAATGCCTTCAGTTCCTTCATCTAGATCATTAATGAATAAAGTGAAGAGTTGTGGTCCCAACAGTGACCCTTATAGAATACCACTCATCATCAGCTGCCATCCTGAGAAAGATCCCTTTATCTCCAGTCTCCTCCTTCTGACAAAGAGCCAATCTTCTATCCATGTTAGCACCTTGCCTCTAACACCTCTAATCCTCCGTATCTTGTCGTTATATTGATGTCCCTTGGTCCATTCACCATCAGCTAATTGAAAAAATTTTTTCCTTATCTACCACACCCATAACCTTGTACTGCTTGATCAAATTTCCCCCCTCAATCTCCTTTGCTCCATGTATAAAGCACTAGCTTCATCAAATTAAAACTAACTAAAAGCTACTTATCCCTGGAACCATTCTAGACATCTCCTCTGCACCTGCAGATCCCTCCTCAAGTCTGGTATGAATATATGTGCAAATATAAAAATTAGGAGCAGGTGTAGGCCGTCTTCCTCCTTCAGTCAATTCTGTCAATCGAGATCATGACTGATCAGATTGAGGCATCAACTCCACTTTCCTATCAACTCCTAATATCTTTGACCTCCTGCGGTAGCCAGATTGGACTACAGTACTTGACAACGAGTGAAGCCAAAGGCTTATAATGGTTCAACATTATCTCACTGCTTTGGATTCAATGCATTTAAGATCCCAAATGCTTTGATCATCTCTATCTCAATATGTCTTGCCTCTTTCAACTATCTAATGTACACACATTTCCAGGTACCTCTGTTCCAACATACTCTTCAAGGCTTTACCATTCAGCTTACATCATTTTCTTTATCCTTTTTTTTCATAATCATAACATCCATCTGCTAATTAACTGGCCATTCTGCTAATCTATCTCTGTTTGCAATCAATTGGTTTGGCTGTCACTGTCAGCCATACCACCAGGTTTGATGTCATCAGCAGACTTTGAAAGTTTCCTCTGGATTCCGACATCCAATTAATATATTAAGTAATGCTGTTGTAGCACTAGCCCTTGATGAATACTATTGTCAAACATCTTCCAGTCTGAAATAAATAATTTACCACAACTCCTTTTGCTGCAATTAAATAATTTTGTTCTTTATGTCATCATGGACCTTCTAGTAAATGAGCTGCAATTTTGTTAACCAGCCTTTTGTGTGGTGTTTTGTCAAATGATTTCTCAAGGTTCATATATAGAGCATCCACTACATTCTACTCATTAACCTTCCGACTTATTTTATTTTGAAAAATTAATTACATTAATTCAAGCACAGTCTGCACATCACAAATCCAATCTGGCTGTCATCAGTTAATTCAAGTCTTCTCATATGCTTGTTGGTTCAATACCAAATAATCACAAATCCAAGCTGGCTCTCATTAGTTAATTCAAGCCTTCCCATATGCTTGTTGATTCCATACCTAATAATTATTTCTAGAAAAAAATCCACCTCTCATGTTAATGTATTTCTAATGACTGACCTTTATGCCTTATTTTTGACTAGTGATATCACATTTGTCACTCTCCAAACCTCTGGCAGCTTTCCTGTATCTTGGGAAAAAGGAAGATTATGCAAGAACTTGCACTATGTCTGACCCCACATTCTTTCGCAAACTAGGTCACAAACCATTTCACATCATGCAACCTATCCAATCTAACCCCAGCCAGACTTTCCGGGACCACCACCTTCTCGATATTTACCACAACTATTAACATTACTTTTTCTGCTTCTATTATTATTTTACACATTCCTTTTCTTTAAAAATAAACAAATCTTTTATTAAGTAATGGAGTCTTCCCTACACTTCGAGCACATATCACCCTTTGAAACTAACAGGATCCTCTCCACCTCTTATTACTACTTGTTATTTACATGTCAATTGATGATTACTGGGTTTCCAATGTGTTGAATGACAGTCTATTCTCGTAGTCTCACTTTGCCACTCTTATTTTGCTATTTCACTACGCTTTCAATTTATTCTATTTAACATGAAGCATTTAGTATGTGGGTGAAGATAGATAGCATGCTTTCTGGTTTAAGTACTGGCTACATTTTGAGCTCACTTCTCTGAAGTGCAGTAAAATGAAAGAGAGAGTCAAAAGCATAAATTGTTCTCTGTGATTTTGGCTAAAACATCCTAATAGCACATTTCTTTTGCTCTTGCAATTCTCTAACATACCTTCCGAATTGAACTTCTGTCTGCAATTCATTTAATCTGGCCCTTACGCATTTGTACGTCAG
This sequence comes from Stegostoma tigrinum, assembly GCF_030684315.1. Classification (NCBI taxonomy): domain Eukaryota; kingdom Metazoa; phylum Chordata; class Chondrichthyes; order Orectolobiformes; family Stegostomatidae; genus Stegostoma; species Stegostoma tigrinum. Next base: position 54,819,856 of record NC_081364.1, on the reverse strand, counting down.
ATGCTTATTTGGACCTCACCTATTAACCTGTTTTGTGTCCCAATGTGTTGCTGACCCATCACATAGTTTTCTCTCCTGATTTTATTAGCTGTGCTTTAAGCCTAAAGTCCATTTTTATTTCAGTTACTCTCATCTCCTCTTTTACACTGGTTTTCAAACTATTATTTATCCTAACTCTTCCACCAGAGGCACGTAACTGATTTACAGTGTTAAAGTCCTTGAGATGGTCCTACTTATCCTTTCAGTAAATAGCCCCAGCCCCAGAAAAACTTAAGTGAAGCCCATTCTAACGGTAAGGGTCCTTCCTACACCACTAAAGATGCCGGAGTTAAATTGAACACTTCTTTCCTGCACCATTCATTATGCCACACACATTCATGACTAATTTGTTTATCCCTACAGGAATTTGAACTTTTGAACTTAAATTACTCTTTCCAATGCTGTAAACAATACAGGCAACGTCAGCATTTTTTACTTATCCTTAACTGCCCATGAGAAAGTAGTGATTAGCCACCTTCTTAACTCTCTGCAGGCCACACAGTGGCGTACAGCCATGGGGTAGTTAAGAAGTGAACTCCCGGAGTTTGATCCAGTGGCAGGAAAGGAATGGGGATACAGTTCCAAGTCAGGATAGTCAGTAGGCATGAAATAGCTGGTGGTGTTCCCATAAGCCTGCTGCCCATGTGCTTTGAGGGTAGGGGTTGAAGGTTTTAAACATGCTATCAAAAGAACTTTGGTGGGCTACTGCATGATCTTGCAGATGGTGCACACTTCTGCCGATACATTTTGGGAGCTGAAAGTGGTGGATGGGAAAATAGACGAATTTGCATTGAACGCAACTGAGCTTTGCAGGTGCCTTTAGCGTTGCACTCATCCAGGAAAATGGAGGATATTCCTTACTCGTTAGTATGTATTGCAGATGAAGAATACCTTTAGGGAGTCAGGAATGCGAGTGAAATATCACAAGATTCTCAGCCTGACCTGCTCCTGTTGAGATAACAATTATATGGCTAAGACAGTTCAATTTCTGGTCAATGGTAAGCTCAGGGTGTTGGCGGGGGGAGGATACAATGAAGAAAATGCCTTTTAATGTCAAGGGGAGTTGGTTAGGTTCTCTGCTGTTGAAAATGGATATTGTCTGACGTTTGATGGTATAAATGTTATTTGCACTTTCAACACATATCTGAACATTATCCAGGATTTCAGAGATAGTAGGAACTGCAGATGCTGGAGAATCTGAGATAACAAGGTGTAGAGCTGGATGAACACAGCAGGCCAAGCAGCATCAGAAGAGCAGGAAGGCTGACGTTTCAGTCCTAGACCCTTCATCAGAAATGGGGGAGGGGAAGGGGGTACTGAAATAAATAGGGAGAGGGGGAGGCGGATCGAAGATGGATAAGGGAGAAGATAGGTGGAGAGGGGACAGACAAGTTAAAGAGGCGGGGATGCAGCCAGTAGAGGTGAGTGTAGGTGGGGAGGTAAGGAGGGGATAGGTCAGTCCAGGGAGGATGGATAGATCAAGAGGGCGGGATAACGCTAGTAGGTAGGAGATGGTGGTGGGGCTTGAGGTAGGAGGAGGGGATTGGTGGGAGGAAGGACAGGTTAGGGAGGAGGGGACAAGCCGTGCTGGTTTTGGAATGCAGTTGAGGGAGGGGAGATTTTGAAGTTTGTGAAATCCACATTGATACCATTGGGCTGCAGGGTTCCTGAGCGAAATATGACATGCTGTTCCTGCAGCCTTTGGGTGGCATCTTTGTGGCATTGCAGGAGGCCCAGGATGGACATGTAGTCTGAGGAATGGGAGGGGGAGTAGAAATGGTTCCCGACTGGAAGGTGCAGTTACTCAGTGCAAACCGAGCGGAGGTGTTCCGTGAAGTGGTCCCCAAGCCTCCACTTGGTTTCCCTGATGTAGAGGAGGCCACAACAGGAACAGAGGATACAGTATACCACTTTACCTCCCTAACTCCCCACCTACACTCACCGTTACTGGCTCCATCCCTGCCTCTTTGACCTGTCTGACTCCTCTCCACCTATTTTCTCCCTTATCCATCTTCTATCCGACTCCCCCTCTCTCCCTGTTAATTTCAGTACCCCCCTACCCCTCCCCCATTTCTGAAGAAGGGTCTAGGCCTGAAATAATGAGAGATAATAAAGTGTGAAGCTGGATGAACACAGCAAGGCCCAGCAGCATCTCAGGAGCACAAAAGCTGACGTTTCGGGCCTAGACCCTTCATCAGAGAGGGGGATGGGGTGAGGGTTCTGGAATAAATAGGGAGAGAGGGGGAGGCAGACCGAAGATGGAGAGAAAAGAAGTTAGGTGGACAGGAGAGTATAGGTGGGGAGGTAGGGAGGGGATAGGTCAGTCCAGGGAAGCTTCAGGACATGGTCGAGCAGTTTCAAGGCTGAAGAGATTACAAGAGAGTTGCAGTGGGAGAGAGATTCCCTGAGGTTGGTCCGCAGGGAGGAGGGTAACTTCTTCAGGTTAGGCACCCCTGGAAGAGGCTTCGCAGTGAGGTTAAAATTCATCAGTTTTCCTGCACCTCTGATGCTACTTGGCCTGTTGTGCTCATCCAGCTCTACACCATGTTATCTCCTATTATCCAGGGTTTGTTGCAATGTATATAGTGAACTGTTTCAGTATCTGATCAGTTGTGAATGGTGGTGAACAAAGATTAATCAACAGTAAACATTCCCACTCCTTTTGGTGGAGGGAGTCTGCATGACTATCCTGAGAAACAGTGTTCTGAAGCTGAAGTGATTAGTCACTGACAATCATCTTCCTGTGTTACATATAACTCCAATCAGCGGTGAATTTTCTCTTGATTCCCACTGACCTCAGTTTTTCTAGTGTTCCTTGACACGCATCCACGAGCTTCCATTCCACCAGGGTCTCTTGACCCCACCTACAAAATATGCAAATTTTCCAATAACCCATAAACACTTCATCACCTGCCTTCTTCCACCTCCACTCCACTATGGATAGCCTCATGCTCCAATGTGCAATGATCAACAGTTTTGTTGTCATACTGACATTTTTCCCTTTATCTTTACATGTACCAAGTTTACTTTTGGATAGGACAGACACATTCGGTCTACATTCTCTATCATAGTTTGGCTCCCCCATTGTCACACTAACACTGTTCCAAACTTACACCTCTCTAAAATGTGTTACAAAAGTCTGAGATAAACCACCCAAATACTTCATATCTTCTCATGTGTTGGAGCTTTCCAAAGCATACCCTAGCTTAATAAAGATGATCCAAAGAGTTTTGAAAGAAGGTATCTAAAATTGCTTAGAGCCATTTCGCTATTCTCCTGCTCCCACACACTGCAATTTAGACACACAAGTGCCCTACCATATCTTAAAATTTATTTTACGGGTGTGTGTTTAATTCACATTGTGTAGCCAGATATCGTCTGTTAATAATGTCACAATCCAATTCACCTTGTGCCTGCAATATGGTCAATTTGTCAAAGTATAATTGCAGTGTAAATTTATTGTACTGAGACGTTTAAGCCTATACTACGAAAAGGGCTTGTATTACCTGCCTCCCTATGCCACAGCATGCAATCTTTACAAAAAACCCCAAATGGATAACATGGCCAAGATGTGCTTGCAGCAAGCTTGCATACCAGAACATGTTCACAAGACTTTATTCTAATTTAGTTTAATGACATTTTCAATATTTGGTACATTTTAGCTTAATTCATAAAGCATTAAAAAACCCAATTTCTAAACATTCAGTATATTGGTGAACAGCACCATTGTATGAATTTCAGCTGATTTTAAATAAAAGCTTGAAATTATGGTGCCTGATACACAGAATTTTATGTGAAAATAAAACATCTTAATTACACCCAAATCACATTCTACTGCAATAAGCTTCACAACTAGATTTTCTAATCTATCTCTAATTTTCTGTAATCTCCCTTTCCAATACGCCCAGTGAAGAATTAAAATATTCAAACAATATTCCATGTCATTTCATATGTGAGACAAAGTCGATATTCAGCTTGCTGCCTTGACCATTATCTCTGGAGCATCACAAGTATCGACTTTCCTCTTCAACTTTATGGTGACCTTTTGAGACATCATCCAAAGACACACGTACCAGATTCCAGACTCATGCCCATAACGCCGATACCTGTCTTCTACTCCACTGCTTTTATGCTGTCAGATTTCACATCTGACAGCCAATAGTCTGCATTTTCCTTGAGCTAACTATTAGAAAGTCATAAACCATTGTCTTGAGACATGTCTTGACAGCAAATTCCCTCTGAATAACATCTCATCCAGACCCACGCTCTACCTTATCCCTGTAACCTTGCATTCACTGCGGCTAATCCACCTAGCGTGGACACTACAGGCAATTTAGCATGGCCAATCCACCCAGCCCGCATATCGCCGGCCTGTCAGAGGGAACTTGAGCTTCCGCACAGACACAGGGTTAGTGTGCAAACTCCACATAGTCAGTCACCCAAGGGTGGAACTGAACTGGGGTTCCTGGTGCTGTGACGCAACAGGTCTAACCACTGAGCCACTGTGCTGCCCCTTTAATTAATTAGTTAATTAGATAAATTTCAAGTGCAGATACAACTAAATTTCCTCTTTCCTAATCAAATTCTAGAAGTATATCTCGGCTTGTCTAGTTACAGCAAGAATTAACTGGTTAAAAAAATTCAAAAGTAACTCCTTTGCAACGATCAGAGCTTCACTCTGATTCATGTGTCTTCATCCTCCTTGTCACACTGCAATGATAGGCTATCATTTTGGTCCAGCAGAGTTCAATAAATTTATCAGCTAAATTGTAAGGTTTTTTTTTGAATATTTTAACTAACTAACAAATTGCATACCAGCCATTGACACTACTGGGACAGGCTATGTGTTTGACGTAGGGCAGGGTTTATAGTTACTTTACAGCAAAGTTTATTTACTCAGTAAAATAAGACAAGCAAATAGTCTATATACTCAAAAACAGTCTCTCCCAAAAATAACAAGCAACTTTCTGCTGAAACTGCAACAATCTCTCCTGATGAAAATAGTGATTTCTCCAGCAAGATACAGCAAATGATGTATAGTTACATCATAAGAATCATGAACGCATTGTAAATCAAAGTTACTCAATTATGTTGGCTAGGTTGGATTTATTGAGCCTTCATCAACACCTGGATAAGTCTAATGAACACCAATGCTGCAGAGGAAAATATCATGTTTGGGAGTTTTCTGGACCAAAATGTTGAAGAACCAATTAGGGAAGAGGCTATATTAGTTCTGGATTACACAATAAGAAAGGTTTAATTAATAATCTCATTGTAATTTCAGGAAATAATGACCATAGTATGACTGAATGTTCAACTAGATTTGAAAATGTTGAGTTCAATCTGAAATTGAAATGGGGCAAACAAGAAGGTGTAAGAATAAAACTAGCTGTGGTATATTGGGAAAAGGTGTGATTTTAGATACACAATAGAATAGTGACTAAATTATTAATGCTTGGCTTTGAAGAATCATGTATTACTTTAAGGCAAAACAACCAAGAGGGAAAAAAAAGGGACAATGGCTAAAAAGTGGATATAAAGGAAGTAGTTTTTCAAAGGAAGACACATGTAAAGTTGCCAAAAAAAAGTTGCAATCCTGAGGATTGTATTTTGTCTCACTGGGGTAGTGCACTTTGTTGCCAGCCATTCTTCCATTTGTATCCACATCTTAGTTCCAGTTCATCTGCAAACTAAACTTCAACTATTGCTTGAAATGAAACTGTGTAAACAGTACTTACAATGAGTATCAGGTTACTTGGTTGTAAAACATGTAGCAATCCTTCAATAATTTTTGATTTTAAAAACAGTTCTTTTCCCATCCCATTTCACAGTCAGCAATATAGGAAAATGAAGAAATACGGTCTTTACGATTAGAATAATGGAGGACCAAAAAATTGACAAGAAAGAATAAAACATGAAGATAAAATAGGAAGAAAGAAAATAAAAATGGGCTGTTAAAATCTTCTACAAGTTTGTGAAAAGGATAAAATATTACCAAAATCAAACATCCACAGGCAGTGACAAAAGAGTTTATAATTATGAATGGTGAAATGGCAGAGAAGCTAAATACATACATTGTGTCCATCTTCACAGAGGAAAAAGTAAGAACTCTCCCTGAAATTATTATAAGGATCTGGAGAATTTGGAATTAAAAGAAATTAGCGTTAGTGAAAAAAAGTGGCATTAGAGAAATTAATTGGATAAAAGCCTAATGATCTTCAACCTGCAGTATTAAAAGTGACAGCTAAAGTCATCGTGGATCTACTGATCATCTTTCCAAAATTCTACTAACTCTGCAATGGTGCCTGTGGATTTGAAAATTGCAATGGTAGCCAAACTGTTTAGGAAAGGAAGAAGTGAGAAGACAGGTAACTACAGAACTGTTAGCCTGATGCCAGTAACAGGGAAAATACAAGAAACTGTTATAAAGGATGTGCTTACTGGATATTTCACAAATAATTGTCTGATTGGGCAGAGTTCATATAAACTTATAAACAGGAAGTCGTATTTGACAAATCTGTCTTTTTGGGTATGCTATGAGCTCTGTCAATTAGGGAGAACTTGTGGATGTAGCATATTGGAAATTTCAGAAGGCTTTTGATGAAGTCCTACAGAGGAGGTCAGTACACAAAATTAAGCACATGGTGTTGAAGTAATATACTGGCATGGACTAGGATTGATAAACAAACATAAAATCATCTTCGTATAAATGCATTATAGTCAAATTGGCAGACTATGACCAATGGGATAAAGCAAGGACTGGTCTTTGGGTCCTAGTTGTTCATAATTTTTATCAACGTCTTGGTGTGGAGATCAACTATAATATTTTTAAGCTTGCAGATAATATAAAACTTAGGAATGAATTCTGAGAAAAACGCAAAGACAGAGCAAGTGAGTGAGCAAAAGCATGGCAAGTGGAATATTAAGTGGACAAGTGTGAGATTGTCCACTTTCGTAGGAGGAATGGAGACATGGTATTTCATGAATGGAGAGAGGTGGTAAAATGTTGATGTCCAAAGGAACAGTGGTGTCCTTGTTCACAAGTTACTGAAAGTTAGCATGCAGTAACAGTAAACAATTCAGAAGGTCAACAGAACACAGGCATTCATCACAAGGTTATTTCAGTACAACAGCAAAGAAGTCTTTCTTCAATTGCATAGTACACAGGTTAAACTGCACCCAGAGTATTCTATGCAGTTCTGTTCCCTTTGCCTAAAGAAGACAAGACTTGCCATAGACTGATTATTTGGATGTTAGGACTGTTCTATGATCCAAGATTGAGGAGATTGGTCATGCGTTTGCTGGAGTTTAGAAGAATGAGAAGCAATCTCATAGTAACGTATACAATTCTTGAAGGGATAAACAGACTAAGTGTGGAAAGGATACTTCCTGTGGCTTTAGAGTTTAGAACTAGGAGACTCAGTCTCAAAATAAAAACTAATATACTTAAGACTCTTCATTCAGAGGGTAATGAATCTTTGGAGTTGTGTACCCTAGAGTGCTGTGGACATGCAGTCATTAAGTTCACAACAGAGACTGATAGGATTAGTCACTAATCGCATTAAAGGAAATGGATATAATAGGGGACTCTGGTGTTCAGGTAGATGATTAGCCATGATCTAGAATGGTGGCAGAGAAAGGGTGGCACGGTGGCACAGTGGTTAGCACTGCAGCCTCACAGCAGTAGGGATCCAGGTTCGATTCTGGCCTTGGGTGGCTGTCTGTGTGGATGTGCACATTCTCCCTGTATGTGCGTGGGTTTCCTCCAGGCGCTCCGGTTTCCTCCTACAATCCAAAGATGTGCAGGCTAGGTGGATTGGTCATGCTAAATTGCCTGTAGTGTTCAGGATGTGTAGCTTAGGTGGATTATAGGGGGAATGGGTCTGGGTAGGATGCACTAAGGTTCGGTGTGGACTTGTTGGGCCGAAGGGCCTGTTTCCACACTGTAGGAATTCTAATTCTAATTCTAATTTCTGGGGCTGAATGGCCTACTCTTCCTCCTATGTTCCACTTCTCAACTAATGCTGATCTTCTATGGATGTTTCAAATTCTTGGGGGAATTCCGGACTCTTTTCTTTAAACATCCCTTCCACCACCCTTACTTTTTGATTTACATAATCTTTTCCTTTATTCTATTCAACAATTTATTGGGGTTCTCATCAAAACTCTTAACATGAAGTGGAGCACTTCAGGCTTCACTGTCAAAAACAGGCAGCTTTGCTCCATAGTATGCACCATAGTGTTCCACCTTATCACCCATCTTAAAATCTTTGCAAAACAATATGAACTAGTTTGAACTTGCATATAAACACTGCTTATTAGGAGGGAAGTCTGCCCTTAAAGATGATGATGACAGGCAAATTCATGTTATAACGAACTCTGCCATGAAGCTACTATAATTAGACCTCTCTTTAAACGATCTGGCAATCGCTGTTAATTCTGTAGTGACACAAAAAGAAATATTGAAGCAATTACTTCCGTCATCATCATTTTTCAGTAATCCTGATTTCCCCTTTGTTTTGTTTCCAAGACATACACTGAAAACACTACCTTGATCATAGGCTTAGGACAGGATTTTCACTTAAGCTTTTAAAGGATCTGTTAAAATGTTGCTTCAAAACGAAACGTTGAAACGGAGAATAGGGAAGAAATTTTAAAAATTCAAAAGTAAACAACAATTTTTTTTTGCAATAATGTTTTTTGCAATAATGAGCATCTATGTCATTCAACTTCAAATAATAAACTATTCATTATTATGCAAATACCTTCTTGTGCATAGAACACAATGCAGGTTCATGTGAACTCCTGTGTTTATGCTCATTTTTACTACAGCACTACATTCATCTGTATAATGTTAAATGACAACATTCTTTCTTGCATTATTACAATCTACAACCCAGTCACTGTTCTGGTGCCATTTGGTCCTGGATCAAATTTAATTAAACATGCCATCTAATTTTCTCCATTATAGCCCAATTCTACTAGAGACTCAGTCAAGCTTTGTAAAGTTCTACAGCCATCAGTCTATATCAGTTGCAGCTGGATATTTCTTGTTTTTCTTGGTCCAGTGGTTCCACTTCAAAAATAGGATGGTTTAGAGTCCTGGTAATTGTTTTGTCCTTTTTTATCATGGTATGGATTTTCAGAACACATTTCCAGTCTGCAATCCATTTTAGCGTGAAGTCTTTATCTGGTGGTCCCTATTCACCTGACACCTAAAAATAGACTACATCGTTTTTTTTAAATTGGAATATTTTTCAGCTTTGGCAAGGTGCTGACTTATCCCCTTATTGCATTATTAGGATCTAACCAAATTGAAAATTAAGCATAATTATATAAAAGTTTATTTTGCAATATAAAGAATACATCATTTTCAACTTCATCGACAAATATCTTGAGATCGTACTTATTTTCTAATTGATTGAGATAAGCTACTGGGCTACATTGTTCTTCATTATTTGTCTCTCTATGCAAATTTATAATAATGCCTAGCAATGACCATCCCAAATAAGAGGCAAACTAACCAATTGACATTCAATGATGTTACTATCACTGATCCCCCAATATCAACATCCTGGGGTTACCATTGACCACAAATTAAATGGACTTGGTCCATAAACACAATGGCTATAAGAGCAGGCCAGAGGCTAGGAGTATTGCGGTGAGTAACTTATCTCCTGGCTTACGAGAATTTGCCCACCATCTACAAGGTATAAGTAAGGAGTGTGATGGAATACACCCCTCTTGCCAGGATGGGTGCAGCTCCAACAGCACTCAAGAAACTTGACACAATCCAGAGTATCAGCCCACTTGCTTGGGGCCTCATCCACACTCTCCAGCATCAATGGTCAGGAAACAGTGTGTGCTAACTACAAAATAATCTCAGAAATTCACCAAAGATCCTTAGACAATATCTTCCAAACCACTTATCACTTCCATTTAGAAGGGCAACAGCAGGAGATATATGGGAAGATCATCGCTTGTAAGTTCCTCTATAAACCACTCACCATTCTGACTCAGAAATATATTGCTGTTCCTTCAGGGGTATTGGATCAAAATCTTGGAATATCTCCCTAGGATTATTGTGGGTCAACATATGCAGCGTATGGACTGGAGTGGTTCAAGAAGGCAGTTCAAGGGCAACTAGGGACAGGCAACAAATCCTGGTGGTCAGCGATTCCCATGAATGAATAAAGATGCCATCAATTCAAAGATCAAGAACATACATCATTCTTATACAATATCTTCAAGCTACTTTCTCCACATATTTAGTAAAGGATCTATCTTAGTGAATTTTATACTAATAAGAGAAGAATGGTAATATTAGATATTTTTCCACTTTCTATATCCTGCATTAGTATCAGTCTTTTATATAAAATCAATTCTAAAATTAATATCTCATTAAGTTTGTGGTGCACTCCTGTAAGAAGCCCTGAACTTGTGCAATGTGCACAATTTGTACAAAAATGTGCAAATGCCCAAATTAGATGCGATTCTGCAACTGAAGATCTGCTGGAAAATCCTGAAAGTGCAAAGAATTGCACTATCTTTTATAGGAGTTGATTCATATACACTATATCCATTATTACAATGGAAGGAGCAGTAACAACAAATACTTCCGTCTGGCCTAAGCAATGTTTGCACATTTACTCAAACTTCCCAAATACAGCATTAATGTTCGATGAAGCATTTACTTGATTCAACACATGAAACCACTTTCTTACACAGAAAGGTGAATACTTTAAGCAATCATTATTCTTGGACTTTTTTAGTTCAAGCACGGAAACCTTTTCATAGTTATTTTAAAAGAATCGAAAAACTGCACGAGCCGACCTCATTGTGTCGCCTTACATAACTTGAACAAAATAGCTGCGTAGATCTTGATCCATCTCTTTGAAGGCTATTTCAGATTGGCTTTGGTAAGTAGCTAGCTTGCTGCAAACAGCCAAAGGAATAGACTAATTGATATGTCCAAATATGCTAGTCTTATGATCATTCATGAAATTGAATGATGTAGAGCGAGCAATGATCTGGATCATCAGGATAACACTTGAGGAACAGCTGAATTTTGTACCTACTTTGTGTGCTGTTAGGTGTGCACTACTTGTAAGTGCAAGTAATTTCTTACTATCCAATCTGCATTTAGCAGGAGCAGGAAAACAGATATAGCTTTTGTTTTGTTTGTATCAACATCACAGACTCACGTTCATATCCACCAACATTTATATCATTAATACTAGTTAAACTTACTGATATTAAAGCGTTGATAATGAAGAACTTATAAATGGAAAGAATCCAAAAATGGGTTTTGAAGATTTCAACTGATGCGATTATGACCATTTCCTTTGGTGGCTTGCTCCATCAAGAGATTGCCCTTGGGAAGGTGGCTGATGCACTGTCCTGGAAACAAATGATCTTTGTAGCTTTGGGTGAATGAGTACCTGTTGTTTTGTCATTGCCAAAGTATTTAGTTCTGCTAATTCCCACCACTCCATTCCATACTTCATGGAACATAGCCTATTTTTCTACCTCTTTTGCTATAGTGATGACTACTGTAAATATATGATCCAAAGCATAACACTTGGTGCACCTGCCGTACTGATTGATGTAGAATCATGGAGCATGTTATGGAATCCCTGCAGTATGGCAGCAGGCCATTTGGTCCATTGAGCCCACACCGACCCTCTGAAGAGCAGCCCGCCCAGACACTTTCATCCATCCTTTCCCTGCAACCTTGCATTCCCCATGGCCAATCCATCTAACCTACATAATCCCTGAATGCTACGGGCAATTTCCCATGGCAAATTCACCTAAACTGCTCATCTTTGGACTATGGGTGGTAACCAGAGCACCTGGAAGAAACTCACACAGACATGGGGAGAATGTGCAAACTCTACACAGTCACTGAAGGGTGGAATCAAACCCCAGTCCCTGGTGCTGTGACGTAGCAGTGCTAACCATTGACCCACCATGTCATATGTTTAGGATGCTTATATCTTATTCGCACCTCTTACTGTATAAGGATCCCACATACATTTTTAATTTTACAGGACTGAGAAAAAAACATTTGGTGTCTTATGACTACTCCGCTGTTTTTATTGCAATACAAAAGATTCATCATCTGAATTGTGTTTTGGGATCCTCTTTGTATGGTGTATTATCCTAAATTACTCATCATCAAGCATTACTTATTTTGCAGCACTATTCTAAAATATATGATGTTGCGCCCCACGTCTTCAGCAAAACGCCAAACTAATGCTATTTAAAATTCAGGAAATCAAAATTAAAACTTAACTAACATCTACAACTATGAAAGTCCCATGGATTCCACATCAGAGTTTAACCACAAAGAAACAATGAAGAAAATGCATACATTTCATTCTTGTGGTTTCTTTGGTCACCTGAACTCCTTGAGTGAGTGACTAACCTGATATAAAATAATAGCTCTCCAACATCCCCCATAGTAATTTGCTGAGTGAAGGTATCAATTATTCTGAGTGCTCCAGTTTGTTCCATTGTAGATTGGGCTGGCAGTTTATTAAAAACAAATGACATAAAATGATCTCATTGTTGCTGGTTCCAACAATACTCATCCTATCATTTCATAAATCATGAGAAAAACTTTTAAAACTCAAAATGACTTGATGTAAAAGAGATTCATTTTTTTCCCATGAACATAAACCAATATAGATTGACAGCTGCCAGGGGCTCAGGTTCGACTCTATGATAGTTCTTAATATTGGTTTATCTAATTTCTCACACATAGATGCTTTAAAACTAAACTATACTAACATATCTTAAAGTTTTGAAGAAGTCTTCTCTGTTCTCTGCGCAAAATCATGGGTCCACCTGACATAAGTGTGTCCAATGTGTCATTGTGAGAAATACAACTCCCTTTAAGGGTCAAACAGAACATATTTTCTACTTAACTTGCTCAGACAAGTAGTTATACACTTCTGAAGAAAGTGAGATTTCAACTCAAGCCTACTGACTCAAAGGAAAATTCAAACTGAAGATATTGTCTAATCAATATGATCTGAGAAGTAATGGCCTACGTTTAGGGCCAACAGAACCCTCCTTGCTCAGTGGTAGCGACACTACACCTGTGCCACATGAGCTACAGGGTCAACCAGAACAGCTCTAGAATTGATTGAGAGCGGGTCACGTTCATTGGACTTGCAGGTCCCACCTGCTCCAGAGGTGTGTCATGACATCTCTGGCTTCTGGAAGCCTCTTGTGTTAAAGGGAGGTATCCCCATCCTTCAGCCAGGAGGTTTGGGTCCTGGCTGCTCCAGAGGTCTGCCATAACATTTTTTTTTAACAAGAGGCAAGGTTCTTCCTTCCGCAGTTTCATCACAACCTGATATCCTTGGAAAGGGAGTACGTCGTGTCCACCAGTGTTCTTGAAGCCTTTTGGGATATGGGAGTGCTGCAGGGACTGAGGTGCTTAGTTCCCACTCTCATAAGGTTTTGATGGAACTACCCTTTTATCTCCATTTTGGCAGTGAGGTTTGGTTAGTCTATCGTGTCCATTGTTGGCAATACTTGTCATTTTTAATTTTGTTTACTTTGTGACAAAGAAGAGCTGGGTTCTTATTCACCCACCCACCTTCACCTAGTTTCTTCTTTTAAGGTTCTCACTAAGCTACAATCCCAACAGTGACAGTTTTCATATTCCTTTCTAAATTAAGAAAGAAATTTTGTCTATGTAGAGTTGATTTCTGCACACAGTCCAGGAGGGACAGGTGGAAAGTGGTGCGTTTGTGTTAAACTATAAAGTTACAATAAAAACCTTGAAAGCCTCTGAAAAGTTCTTTGCCGTCTATTTAACATATGGATACTGGTCTGTTAAACATAATGCTACATTTCTCTTCTGAGGCCACTAAGCTTACAGCAAAAGGCACTTGATACAGATTTCAGGCCTCACTACTGCTGGATTTGAGGCAAGGAAAAGATAAATTTTATCATTTACTCTATGCTTATTTGCATCAGTCTGTTATTAGATTAATATCTGTCTTTTATGCTTAAAATTAATATTTGCAATCCAATGTATGTCAATGACAGCAATTAAGTGTGAGGTTATCAATAACATGTTTTTTCATAAACGTATTTATATTACTATTTTATGAGTAACTGACTTCACCTGTGCTTGTGTCACATACAAATTAATTTAATTAAGTATTATTAGATAGTGTATTTGTACATTACCATCAGTTTTAAATACAATTTTGTATAGCTTCAGTCGCTAATGACATCCAATTTAATCATTTGCCAAGCAGCATGCCCGATATGTTAACCCTTAATTTAAGAAAAAAAAAGTTTTAAAAATTTACATGATTTTTACATGTTGGAAAAGCCAAACGTAAGCAAATTACATACAGTTCATACTGTGCATCTCCACGACAATGAGCAAACAGCAGAAGATAAAGGAAATCAAGGGCCAGAAATGAAAGAGAGGTGACATTTCGGAGAATGTTGGAAAACCAGAAGTGCAAAAGGGGCGAATTAAAAGACTACTGAGGCTGCAGAAAAGGTACGTAATCCAATACTTAAAATGACGGTAAAGCGAGGAAGAATTATTCAGTCACTAATAACATGCCCCATCTAATAAAAACAGCATAACAACTGCAATCATTAGTAGCATAGCAGACAGCACAAATCATTGAGGAAAATCCAATAAAGAATGGGATCTTCTTAACGAGCTGCAAAGAACAGGGCCCATTTGGTACAGCTATTAAGGGAATTGGAATTATTTATTAAGGTTATGATTAACACGTTTCATCTAAGAAAATGATCGGAGTGGGAGGAACCATCTGTAATTGCATGCAGGAGGCACTTGCTTACAAATAGATGGGAATTATCTATTTTACTTGCAGAAGGTGAGAAAAAGCAGAGGAATAGTTTCCAGTCGAGCAGCACAAAGTCACAGTTTTGCTATGACACAGAATTAGAAGTCTTTAAAGCAAGGAAAATAATAATTATAAAAACAGAAAGAACTGAGGATGCTGTAAATTAGGGACAAGAACAGGAGTTGCTGGAGAAAGCTCGGCAGCCTGGAATCGTCTGTGAAAAAAAGGTCAGGGTTAATGTTTTGGGTCTGGCTACCCTCCCTCAGAACTGATGGTCAATAGGAAAATGTTTATGTGTTGGAGATTTGATTGGGGAAAGGGCTAAGGAGTAAACGATAGGTGGGGATAGAACCCAAAGAGAGAGAAGGCCTATTCGACGGATAAAGGAGTTGGTAACTATCTGGCTAGGAGGGTGAGTAGCCGTTAATGGGGATTGTTAGTGACTAATAACAGGTAATGTGTAATGGCAGCAAATGTGATAACAAGGCCTGGTCTGACGGGTAGGGGGCTAGGACAGGGGAGCACTCAGGAAAAATTCATTGATTTCGCTTCCAATTTTCACCCAGCCCTCACTTTCACCTGGTCTATCTCTGACTTCTCCCTTGCTCAACATTTCTGTTTCCATTTTACGGGGGTAGACTGGCCACTAATATCCACTATAAACCCATCAACTTCCACAGTTACCAAGACCATACATCCTCGCGCCCTCAACCGGGTCCGACCCATCTCCCGCATTTCTGTCCCCATTTCCTCTCTTCCCTCCTGCAACAGCAATAGGGTTCCTCTTGTCCTTACCTACCATCCCACCAGCATCCATATCCAGAAGATCATCAGACACCATTTCCACCACCAGACACATACTTCCCTCATCTCCCTTGTCCACCAGGATCCACTCTTCCTTCACCTCCAACATCCCCCAACTGCCCCACAGTACCTTTCCCTGCAACCGCTGAAGGTGTAACACCTGCCCATTTACCTCCTCCCTCCCCAGTATCCCAGGGCCCAAACATGCCTTCCAGGTGAAGCAGCACTTTATCTGCACTTCCCACAATCTAGTCTATTCTATTCGCTGCTCACAATGCGTTATCCTCTATATTGGGGAAACGAAGCATAGGCTGGGCGACCACTTCGCAGAACATCCAAGTTCTGCCTTCAAAAAAGACCCTGAGATTTCAGTTCTTTGCCACTTTAACATACCACCCTGTTCCCTGGCCAACATCTCTATCTCAGACTTGATGCAGTGTTCCAGCAAAGGCTAGCACAAGCTGGAAGAACAACACCTCACTTTCTGCTTGGGGACCCTGCAGTCCTCTGGATTCAACATCGAGTTTAATAATTTTTAGGGTCTGGGAAGATTGAATTTCGGAGGTAGGCCAAACCAAACATAGAACTGGATACCATGCAGAAAACAATTCTCAAAACACAGAATTCTTTCCAAGATACCTAATTGGAAGCTGAACAAGGAAATACATTGTTCTATTCAAATTAGTCAAGGGCCGATGACGTTATACCTCAACAATAGATTTTTAAATATTACAATTTTTATCAACTTCTGTAAGCTTTTAACCATTTACTTAATCTATGAACAAACAGACTTCTTGAAAAAGAACAAGTTAACAGATGATTTCAGCATCTGGGTGAATCTGTAGATCAAGCAACCAATGTACACTCCAGATCAGAAGAAAATATGTTCATGGAGGTTTGAAGTCAGAATCTGACAGAACTATAGCGCAAATTGACAAGCTTTAAGTGTCAGATTTGTTTTCAGCCAAATGAAGACATGACTTTGGAGAAAGCCACTCAATTGGTGAAACAAATAAAACCCGGAAGCAACACAGTTCAATCCTGTGAGGGGAGGATTAAGGTTATCACTGGAGATCAGCAAAATCCATTCAGTTCTTAAGGCATAAACATCTTAAAGATTTCGATGAGAAGCCAGTACAGACAGCTGATACCAAGGGTCAGGGTCAGCACTGTGATGCAAAGAACTCTCACAGGCATGAGCAGTTCTAGAGATTAAAAATATGATTCATAAAACATAGAATCATAGAATCCTTATCATGTGGAAAAAACCCATTCAGCCCAACAGGTTCACACTGACTCTCTGGAGGGCATCCCACCCACACTCATCCCCGGCCCCACCCCTCCCCCCACCCAACACACACACACACACACACACACACACACACACACACACACACATACACACTCCATAACACTGCATTTCCCACATCTAATCCACCTAGTTTTACACATCCCTGAATACAATGGGCCAACCCACCTAACCTGCACATCTTTGGACACTAAATCATTTCAAGAAAATAAGCCAAAGTAGGACATAGTCAGAAGGAAGAAGTCAAAACATGATTCACATAACGAAGTTCATGAAGTAGAACAGACCGTTATAAGTGAAGAGCCAAATGTATTCCTGAGGAAATGGGGGACCCAGAACTAACCCATCTGCAAGAGGTTATTTTTGTTAATAGATATCTCAGTCACTTTAAGATCAATACAGAGGTGAGTGTCACTGCAATTTCAGACTGTGTACAGTGAAGGGTGAACTCCAATTAAGATTAAGATAGTCCACAAGCAAACTCTGCAAGACTGGATATGTCAGAGAGTAGAGAATATACATGTCCCTAACAGAGATAATGGGAACTGCAGATTCTGGAGAATCCAAAATAACAAAGTGCGAAGCTAGATGAACACAGCAGGCCAAGCAGCATCTCAGGAGCACAAAAGCTGTCGCTTCGGGCCTAGATCCTTCATCAGAGAGCTCTCTGTTCTAGGAACAGCCAGACATGGAAGAACAGATCAATGATATTTTGGTTTTGGGGCAGCCAATAGAAGATTTCACAGGGCTTGCGAATCTCATAGCAGAATCCAAACAGAAGAGAGGAACGAATGTGCTTAGCTCTATTGACATAACTGGATAGTTACATACTCATAAGAAGATGGAAACCTGTGAATATACAAGGTTGGAAGAAATGGTTTCCAGTACCAACACTCAAAGATAGTTGAGACTGCAACAATCAGCAAAACTTGTGAGGAAATGCAAATGATTAGCGAGCCTAGGAGCAATAAAACCCCTTGAGTTCATAGAATATTTAATAATTTCATACTTAACTACGGCTTGGTGAATAAACAATGAAGACAGGCTTAAGTCTGTTGGTAGATGCTACAAAGATATATGTTCAATAGTTTCATACTTTATACACAATCTTCACATTTCCCCTAAAACGTATTTCATGCAAATTTAGTTTAATATTTGCTTAGTAATGAACAAGCACCCAGATTCATAACAAAAGGATTTCTAACATTCCTGAAGTTTTTAAAAACATTTTCACATCATTCTAATCTAGTTTGTTTAATTTTTTAGAATGGTCTTCTATGGAGATTTAAAACTGCATGGACCCTAAATTGTAGATTATTTTATGGCTTAATGATGCATGTAACTAATGGCTGAATGAGATTAATGAATTAATTCATAATCAAGAGTCAATGTAAGTTGTTGCTTGTGAAATTCATTAGCAGTAAACAAGGATTGTGAAAAGGATATTACCTACAATGAAACTATGAAAACATACACATATAACCCCTAAAGTTCAAAAACATGGAATACAAACCTCAAAATGAGGCTGAGGGGCAGAATCTCCAGAACAGTGGTGCATGGATGCAATTACAGTGCAAAAACAATCCTACGAACATGACATATTCTTTCAGAATTCCAGGGAGCCACCTCAAGCTTCCATTCAACAATGAACACTAAGTTTAAATGAGCTAATTTGCTGTGAATTATATTAACATGAGCATTCATTAAACAGACTAATATTTTACTCAATAACTAATTATCTAGACAATAAAAAACTCGGGATGCTAGAAATCAGAAACAAAAACAGATATTGCGGGAAAAAACTCAGAGTCTGGTGCCACCCGTGGAGAAAAAGCAGTTAATGTTTTGGGTCCAGTGATGCTTCTTCCCAAACTGATGGTGAACAAAGATAAAAGGGTTAGAATAGAAATCCTGTCAGAGAGAGGAACAGAACTTCTTCAAAGTGTGCATTACTAGATGAGATTGTGTCATAGAGATATATAGCAGTGAAACAAACCCTTCAGTCCAACTCATCTGTGCTGATCAGATATCCTATATAATCCTAGTCCCTAATGCCAGCATTTGGCCCTTATCCCTCTAAGCCTATCCTATTCATATACTCATCCAGATGCCTTTTAAATATTGTAATCATACCAGCCTCTTCCCCTTCCTCTGGCAGCTCATTCCAAATACACACCAGCCCCCGTGTGAAAAAGTTACCCCGAGGTCTCTTTTACATCTTTGCCCTCTCACCTTAAACCTACGCCCTCTAGTTTTGGACTGCCTTACCCTGGAGAAATTAAAATCCCTCTGCCACTCCTCAGCACATTGAGCCATCTGATCAAGATCCCGTTACCAGTTAACCTTCTTTGCTGTCCACCACACCTCCAATTTTGGTGCCATCTGCAAGATTACTAACTACATTTATGTTCACATTCAAATCACTTATATAAATGATGAAAAGCAGTGGATCCAGCACCGATGCTCAGGACACACTGTGGTCACAGGCCTCCAGTCTGAATAGCAATCCTCCACCACCACCTTCTCTCCTCTACCTTTGAGCCAGTTCTCTATCCAAATATCTAGTTCTTCTTGTATTCCATGTGATCCACCCTTGCTAACCAGTCTACCAAGAGGAAGGCCATAAGACATAGGAGCAGAAATTAGGCCATTTGGCCCATTGAGTCTGCTCCACAAACCTTGTTGAATGCCTTATTAAAGTCTATTAAGGTCATATCCACCACTCTGCCGTCATCAATCCTCTTTGTTACTTCTTCAAAAAACTCAAACAAGTTAGTGAGACACAATTTTCCATGCACAAAGCCATGTTGACTATCCCTAATCTGTCCTTGCCTTTCCAAATACATGTAAATCCTGTCCCTCAGGATTCCCTCCAACAACTTGCCCGTCACTGATGTCAGGCTCACTGGTCAATAGATCCCTGGGTTTTCCTTAGCACCCTTCTTAAATAGTAGTGTCACATTAGCCAACTTCCACTCCTCCAGCACCTCGCCTGTAGCTATTGATGATATAAATATCACAGCAAATGGCCCAGCAATCTCCTTCATTGCTCCCCACAGAGTTGTAGGGTGCACTTAAATCAGGCCTGGGGATTTATCCACTTTTATGCATTTTAGGACATTCAGCACCACCTCTTCTGTATTATGAACATTTTTTCAAGATGCGGCAGTGAATTCTGAAGAAGGGTCTCTGAAACCGAAATGTTAACTCTGCTTTCTCTCCACAGATTTTGCCAGACCTGCTGAGTTTTCCCAGCAATTTCTGTTTTTAATCATCTCGGCAGTCTTGTAATGAGTTAGATATTTGATGAACACTTCATCAATTCCACATGTCCTGAGTTCACATAGTGAGAGGTGGCAGGCTGCTAGGACATCACAGCGAAACTTAACGCCAACCAAATCCATACATTGTACACTGTATCATAGTCTGGAACAGCAACTCAGACAAATTTCTCATCTCTTTTGTCTGGGCAGGAGGCCAATTGTAATGCTATCCCAGGTGCAATTTATTCAACAAATATTCAGAATTGAACTGGGACCTTCTAAATCTTTATGGTTCAGTGATAGATACAATGCCATTGGGAAATAGCCTGCATCATATAGTGCCCTGTTAATTTTCATAATTAGTGGTTTTATTACTGGAAAATATGCCTAGCTTTTCCAGCCACTAAAATAATGCAACCTCAACAACTATATTAGATGATTGACGAAAGAAGGACGATATAGGCAAAAATAAACATCTCAACATCAAAATTTCATACAAAATTTAAAAAGATGAATTAGATTCAGATATAAAGAATAGCTTCCTTGAAATTCGTGGAAGTTTGACAGTTTTAAAATCCAAGAAAGTTAAAATAAAATTTAATGAACTAAACTGCTACATTTTTGTCTCTCAAATTCCTCTGTGCCCTCCCCTTTGAGTACTGATTGTAACAAGGTCAACCAGATGGACCTAACTGAATATAAATTCCCTGATTGGGGCTGTTAATCTGGCCCAGTCAGAGAGCCCTGGCGACAAATGAGAACAGATATGTCAGACAACCTGTTCACTCTGAGAGCTGGATCAGTGTCAAGGACTCTCCACATGTAAATAAAGGGTGACTCGGTCACAGGATTCCGGTCTCTGTCAAGTTATTTCTCCCCGCTACTTCAGTCATCTCATTCAGCCCACAACCTCTCTGAGATGTCTGCAACCCTCTAATTCTAGCCTCTTGTGCATATCCAAATTCAATCACTCCACCAACTGTATCAGAGATAATGGGGGCTGCAGATGCTGGAGAATCCAAGATAATAAAGTGTGAAGCTGGATCAACACAGCAGGCCAAGCAGCATCTCAAGACCTTTGTAGGTTACGTGGAACAGTCCCTCTTCCACACCTACACAGGCCCCAAACCCCACCTCTTCCTCCGTTACACTGATGACTGTATCGGCGCTGCCTCTTGCTCCCCAGAGGAGCTCGAACAGTTCATCCACTTCACCAACACCTTCCACCCCAACCTCAAGTTCACCTGGGCCATCTCCAACGCATCCCTCACCTTCCTGGACCTCTCAGTCTCCATCTCAGGCAACCAGCTTGCAACAGATGTCCATTTCAAGCCCACCGACTCCCACAGCTACGTGGAATACACCTCCTCCCATCCACCCTCCTGCAAAAATTCCATCCCCTATTCCCAATTCCTCTGCCTCCGCCGCATCTGGTCCCAGGATGAGGCATTCCACTCCCGCTCATCCCAGATGTCCAAGTTCTTCAAGGACCGCAACATTCCCCCCACAGCGGTCGAGAATGCCCTTGACCGTATCTCCTGCATTTCCCGCCACATATCCCTCACACCCCGCCCCTGCCACAACCGCCCAAAGAGGGACCCCCTTGTTCTCACACACCACCCCACCAACCTCCGGATACAACGCATCATCCTCCGACACTTCCGCCATCTACAATCCGAACCCACCACCCAAGACATTTTTCCATCCCCACCCTTGTCTGCTTTCCAGAGAGACCACTCTCTCTGTGACTCCCTTGTTCACTCCACACTGCCCTCCAACCCCACCACACCCGGCAACTTCCCCTGCAACCGCAGGAAATGCTACACTTGCCCCCACACCTCCTCCCTCAACCCTATCCCAGGCCCCAAGATGACTTTCCATATTAAGCAGAGGTTCACCTGCACATCTGCCAATGTGGTATACTGTATCCATTGCATCCGGTATGGCTTCCTCTACATTGGGGAAACCAAGCGGAGGCTTGGGGACCGCTTTGCAGAACACCTCCGCTTGGTACGCAATAAACACCTGCACCTCACAGTCGCGAACAATTTCCACTCCCCCTCCCATTCTTTAGATGACATGTCCATCATGGGCCTCCTGCAGTGCCACAATGATGCCACCCGAAGGTTGCAGGAACAGCAACTCATATTCCGCTTGGGAACCCTGCAGCCCAATGGTATCAAATGTGGACTTCACCAGCTTCAAAATCTCCCCTTCCCTCACCGCATCCCAAAGCCAGCCCAGTTCGTCCCCTCCCCCCACTGCATCACACAACCAGCCCAGTTCATCCCCTCCCCCCACTGCATCCCAAAACCAGCCCAGCCTGTCTCTGCCTCCCTAACCCGTTCTTCCTCTCACCCTTCCCTTCCTCCCACCCCAAGCCGCACCTCCTTGACCTGTCCGTCTTCCCTGGACTGACCTATCCCCTCCCTACCTCCCCACCTATACTCTCCTCTCCACCTATCTTCTTTTCTCTCCATCTTCGGTCCGCCTCCCCTTCTCTCCCTATTTATTCCAGTTCCCTCTCCCTATCCCCCTCTCTGATGAAGGGTCTAGGCCCGAAACGTCAGCTTTTGTGCTCCTGAGATGCTGCTTGGCCTGCTGTGTTCATCCAGCTTCACACTTTATTATCTTGGACTCCACCAACTGTGATTGCCCCTTCTGTTGCCTTGGTCTAAAGCTCTGGAATTCCCACCAGACTACCCATCATTGCTTTTCCTTGCTTTTTCTGTTTAAGACAAACCTTAAAGCCTCGTTAATCGACCTTTAATCCTCTGTCATCTGACCAAATGTCGTCTTATGTGGCTCAGTATGATATTTAGTTTTATCATGCTGCACAACATTTTGAACTGTTTTATCGCATTAAAGGCACAATAAAAGTTGTTAACAAAACAAAATTTTCTGGACAAGCTCAGCAGGTCTGGCAGCATCTGTGAAGGAAAAAACACAGAGTTAACACTAACTCTGTTCTTTCCTTCACAGATGCTGCCTGACCTGCTGAGCTTTTCCAGCAATTTCTATTTTGTTTCCAGATTTACAGCATTTGCAGTTCTTTCATTTTTAAATAAAAATTGCTATTGTTGTTCCCTCTCCCTCCCATGCAAGTAGGAAGAGCAGAAAATCTACCTAATTTACAGAAAGCACAAAATCTTTTCTCAATATACATGTGAATCAGAACTGAAATTTTGAACTTCAAAACCTTTGATCAGCACAGTGGCTTTTAAATTATACTAATCAAACAACGAATTCTTTGAATATAGTGGTTGTTTTATGTTATAGATTCTAAATAAGCATTAAAAAATGACAGCCGCCTGACACAATTGTCATTACTGGTTAGGCCATTAAAAACAAATAAACTCTGAAGGAAAAGGCTTGATGTTTTGATTTGCAACTCAGTCACATACTTTTTCCCAGGACTAAACCAGTTATTGCTAATCAAGGGATTAACTTGGTATGAAAAAACCTGAATAAGGTATGAAATGCTATTTAATCAGAATGGGCTGTGTTGCATATGCTCTATTGTGTCTTTGAGCCTGGACTGATTGGCGGCTTTATGCTGAGAGCTTGCTATTATCTATGATAAATACAAAAACTGTTGGCCAGTTCTCTATCTCACTCATACAAAATTCAGGGCAGATCACTGTGGTGAGACAGAGCTTGGTAAACATAAAATGTATGAATGCATTTTTATATAATGCTTACATAAAAGACATGGTTTTAAAAAAAGCCATGAACTTGAAAATCAAAAAACTGAGTTTAACCAGCAAAGGTTGAATACAATCTGCTATTTTATATCACCAATTTAATTTGAGTTTATTTTTAAGGAAAATGTCCTTTCTTGCAATAAACAATTTATAGTTTAACTTTTGAAATCGTAATTTTTTTTCACATAAGTGAACCAAGTAAGATTTACTTATTATTGCATCACCAGGTGGCAACAGTGATAAAAACATGACAAAGGAGTTGAGGAGAAGATACAAATGCAGATGAACCCATCTGTCTGTTCGTTTGTAGTTATCATGAGCAAGGGCTGTAAAATCTACCTTCCAAATCAATGCAGCTTGTAACTATGACAACGTCTAGATGTATATTGTGCCTAAGGTCTAGACTATTTCCTCAAAATATGTGCCAGGGATTTGGACTGGTTCATGACACTATTTAGAGATGGTGAAACAGCCAACAAAAAAGGTGAAATAGAAATAAGAAGGGCCAAAAATAGGTCCTGAGGAGACAACAGAGGTAATGACAGAAACGGGAAAAGAAAGCACTTATAGTGATTACAAGCTGTGGAGCTGGATGAACACAGCAGGCCAAGCAGCATCTCAGGAGCACAAAAGCTGACGTTTCGGGCCTAGACCCTTCATCCTCTCTGAAGAAGGGTCTAGGCCCGAAACGTCAGCTTTTGTGCTCCTGAAATGCTGCTTGGCCTGCTGTGTTCATTCAGCTCCACACTTTGTTATCTTGGATTCTCCAGCATCTGCAGTTCCCATTATCACTTATAGTGATTCTCTGCTTATGACTAGATAGATAAGACTAGATTTACCACGGCTGTTGTGGCACAATGTCTATGTACCCAAGTCTCGACCGAGGCCTAGTTTTAAGTCCCACCTGCTCCAGAAGTGTGTAATAACATCTCTGAACGGGTTGATTAGAAAATAAGTTAATTTTTAAAAAAAGGCAGAAGGATGGATCTACAGAACTGTCTCTCCTGGCTGGGCCTAGCCTATGTTGACTCTATTTTGGTGTTCAACAGTAAATGATGTTCCTTTCCAAACAGGCTTTGTGCGATATTACAGATGATTAAAGTTTATGTGATATTTTACACTTAAAAATGATTATGCAATCTGGATTCATTTTAGATATTTTCCCATAGGCTTTTTTTTTGTTTTAAAAAAGCATATGATGAAATGATGCAGGCAGATCCTTCAAATCCTCGACCAAGCTCTGTACAATGCCACTTAAACATATAATCTGGTTTTAAAATTCATCCCAATTCATGTAACACAAAGTTCACTTTTGGCAATCTTGGTCAACGAAATATTGTCAAAATTTCTGAATTTACATGCATTCTTGTAGCATGGAGGAAAAATGTATCATTGCGAACATCATTGAACTATACCATTATTGAACTAAAACTTGCGAGGAAGAGTGCAAAATGTAGGATAAGGGTCAGGCATCATCTGACACCAAACAGCAGCTGTGAGATCATGAGGCTTTGATTCACCTACCAAGGTCCTTAAAGGGTGTCACAATTGGATATATTCTGAACCTATTACATGCTCCAAAATGAATATAACTGATAGGGAGTCAAAAGGTGACAGCTTTGGTGATCTTAGACACACCAGAGCAAAAAGAAAAGAAAATACAGTTTACTGCATTGTAGCAACTTATTTTTAAACAGAGTTCAGTTCAGAATTAATAAGATGCTTTCACCTAATGAGATTATGGATGACAAGCCAAACACATAAATTATTTTATTCCCAAACTATTGATTATTTCTTTGAATATTTGTTACATAATATTTGAGCCTTGATCTGATTGTATTTCTTTAGGTAATCCATAACCTGTGGAAAAAAGATTAAACTAACTTTCCCACTACAATGTTTGTAGTATTCTTTTTCCATTTCATCAGGAAATCTTGATGAAACATCCACAATTATTAAACATAATAAAATGTGAGGCTGGATGAACACAGCAGGCCAAGCACCATGAAGGGTCTAGGCCCGAAACGTCAGCTTTTGTGCTCCTGAGATGCTGCTTGGCCTGCTGTGTTCATCCAGCCTCACATTTTATTATCTTGGAATTCTCCAGCATCTGCAGTTCCCATTATCTCTGATACAATTATTAAACATACTGATTCCCATTCCTGCTTTTACATAGGGTCTTCAGCAACTGTTCAAATTACCAGATGCCTGGTAAAGGGTTCATTGAAAGCTAGCTTCAGAATTAAAAGCACATATTTAATTGACGGTTGTGGTTTCCAAATTACCTTACATGAGAAATGTCTTTGAATTAATGAGACCTAACCTAATCCTTGCATATTTCTGATATGTAGGTTTTATGTTTGCTATATTTGAATCTGTCGCAGCATGAAATAATTTCCTTGCAAGTCTTAATGGGCTCAATCCAATTCACATTTGAACTTGAACTGGAAAATGAACTCCCTTTCATCAATGTCCTCGTTGAGAAATTGGCTGGAGTTCTCCATTGCTCTCTATCACAAACCTTCCTTCACTGATTAGTATACACTTTACAATTCTTATACTTCCATCTGCTTTAAGAATGGCTTTACCAGCACCCTCAAAAATAGATCCTGAGGCATTTGTTCATCATACAAATTCAATGTTGAAATAGGGTGCATTGCAGCCATTCTGCTGGATAATGAGTCCCCTGGTCAGATCTTTTCTTGCTGTACAGCATATAGATTCATGAAAGGCCTCTTGATCCTGATAAGCGCCCAGTCTACTGCCAAAGATATTGCAGATATCGGAAGCTGCCTGTTTGAATTTACTGCAATGCTGTAGCCACATGATTAGTGTTCACCACTATCAGGGTTCTGCTGTAAAATGAAAAAGACATACTGCCTATTATGTAAGTGATTAATGTGTTCTATGAGTTTCAGGGTTGGCGTGTAGTTTTTATGTAAATATGAAGTTAGTTTGCTAAATTGCATTCCTCTGCCAGTGGTGCCATGTTTTATTGAAGGAAAGATATTACTTCATTGGAGACAGTTCAGAGAAAGTTCACTATGATCTTTGGTGTGGATGGACTGTCTTATGAGCAAAGGTTAAACAGCTTAGGATTCTACTCATTGGAATTTAGAAGAATAAGAAGTGATCTCATTGAAACATATCGTATTCTTCAAGAACCTATCAGTGTAAATGTTGAGAGGGCATTTCCCCTCATGGGACAGTCTAGGATCAGAACTGAGGGGCGACAATTTAACACTGACTTGAGGAGGAATTATTTCTCTTAGCGGGTCGAGTGTCATTGAAACTCTTCACCATAAACAGCCATGGGAGAGAAATCCTTTTAGTATCTTGAAGATTGAAATAGATTCTTGATCAGTAGGGGAATAAAGTGGGGAAATGGCAGGAAACAAGACATGATCCAATTGAATGGTGGAGCAGGTTCAACGGACTAAATAGCCTATTCCTGCTCCTATTCCTTCTGGTCTTATGATATGCAACTGCTACTTCTCAGTATGTGTTATGGAGAAATTGTAACAGAGGAATCAACTTTACTTTTATTGTCGCCAAATTGCTATCCCATAAGGGGAGGTTATGGTCTGGTGGTATTGTCGCTAGACTATTAATCCAGACACCCAGCTAATTGCTCTGGGGACCTGGGTTCAAATTTTGCCATGGCAAATGGTGGAATGTGAAATCAATTAATAAAAATCTGGAATTAAGAGTCTAACAGGGACCATGAAGCCATTGTCAATTGTCAGGAAAATCCTATCCGGTTCACTAACGGCATTTAAGGAAGGAAACTGCTGTCTTTACTTGATCTGGCCTACATGTGACTCCAGATGCACAGCAATGTGTTGACTCTTAACAATTAGAGACAGCCAACAAATGCTGGTCTAGCCAGCGACACCCACATCCCATAAATTAATAAAGAAATCTTCCCTTAGTGGAATGAAAAACTGCATTTCACTTTCATCCACCTCTAAACGGCATATAATTTCAAGAAGCATTGGCTGTCCTCACTCAAAATCAAATCTTTATTTCCTTATGTACAGAATTACATGAACGTCCTTGAGTAGGTGGCAATCATCAATAGCAACTTGCAGTGCAGTCTTTTATGTAGAGATGCTTTATAGTAAGTAACAGTAGTTTTTGTTTTGATGCTTTCTGCTCTGCTGTTATTTTACTTTCTTAGTCACAAAGAAATATGTTTGTAATTAAAACAATTCATTCATTATGAAAGGCTTTGACAGGTTTTAGAGACATGAAATGCACTACAGGAATGCAGGTCATTTCTTTCTTCCTGAGAACCATATAACAATTGTGATAAAAATGGGGGGGCAATTTGTTTGAAGTTGTCAAGTAATATCACACCGCTGAGTCAGTTGCTTGAAATTTGGTATATTAACTCAGTGCCATTATTTTTCAAACCCATTCCTCTAAGTGATACATTTAACAGAAGATATCTAAAAAGGAAGGCAGAAAATCAAATTCATTGCTATGTTGTACTCCGCCACTGTACAAGCAGAAATACATACAACAATAATATGACAACTGTCACTATCAGTGCACATCATCAATATCAAAAACTATTTCATTAAAATAGGCACATTAAATCACATTCCCATTGCTGTCATGGGTTTCCACCAAAATTCTAAATGATATTTTTGTAATTGCTTAATTGCAACATATAACTGAAAAATATTATGCAGTTGTTGCTAGTAATTAATAGTTGTAATGCTAATAACGTATTTTAGCATTGCAAGCTAGTAATTCAGGGCTGAAATGTACATCACAATTTAATGACTTTCGAGTAAATTACAAGTTGATTATATAAGCATACCAAAACTGTCACAAAAGCAAAATACAATGAATGCCGAAAATCTGAAATAAAATCATCAAAAGCAGGAAATACTAGCAGCATCTATAGAGAGAAAAACATAACAAATGTTGCAGGATGATGATCTTTCACTAGTACTGGTACGAGGTTAGAGATGCTACAGATATAAAGGAAATGCACAAGTGGGAAAAGGGAAGGAAGCAGGACAAAGTCAAGGTGGGTGATAGAGAGGAAAGTGCCAGTGCTTAAATGGTAAGGAGAAGATGGTAGAAGACGAAAGGAAACAGTGATGGGGCAAGAAATAAACCAAGGAATCCATAAAAGGGGTTGCTTTGGAAACAGTTCCCTATGGACTGATGAAGAGTCTAAGAATGGAAGTTGTATTTAGTGGTGAATTCAAGCCTAAAATCGCAGAGGATGACCCAATGAACTTGGACACTGTTATTCTGTAACCTAATAGATTTCTGAAAGTGTACAGTATCTTTTACAGATGTATAGTATGGCAACATTTTGAAGAAAACATGCATCTACAATCATAGAATTAGAGTGAACCAAATATCTTTTCATTCAATTTTGCAGCTAGAATATCAATTCAGATTACAGCAATGACATTTATTGTTCAGTATATCAAATCCACTAATAATATGTTTGTGACTGCAGCAGCATCGACAAGTAAGTGGTTCTGTATACCATTTGTTACAAAGTATATCTAGCGAAATGCTAAGTTAGTGCTTACAAAGGATGGTGCACCATTTGGCAAGTTTATTTCTCTGCAGGCATCTTGATGCAAGTTTAAGATTTCCTGGTAAGTTCATTTTGTGTTCAGAGTTCATCTTTACTGGTAATTCCACTACATATCATAATCCTTGTAAAATCCTAAGAACTGAAATGATACTTCCTCCATTTTGAGTATATGATTCAATTTGCAGAAGCATCTATTTACACATTTATTCCAGTGAAAATGACTCCAGCACAGAACTAAACAATTGCCAAAGGTTCCATTTTGAAATAAACTTTTAATAATCTCAAATATCTTTGAATTGAGAGGATATATCTAACCACTAAAATTTCTTCCCAATATTTGATATCATCTCACCAGGTCATTATGTTGAATTACCTCATAATAGTTTTCTGTCTGTGCCATAATAATGTGTACTCTAACACTACTTTTACACACTAAATATTTAATACATAGTTACATACACACTTTAGTGAACATTAAGAAATATTAGTAATGTTCTTTCAAAATGTTTGGTCTCTACCTTTACTGTTTCTGAACCTGTTAAATCACTAAGATGTTTGGAAAGAATGGAGGGTTAAACATAACAGTCCAGAAATTTGGTAGCTGAACAGACATCAACTGAGGAAGATTTTACAATCAATCATGCCATGTAAAATACAATATGGACAAAGTGACAGAAAAAACCAATGGCAATAATACAGATCATTAGACCAGTGATGTTATCATAGTTCAAATTTTAAAAATTATTAACGTGTTCATTGTGTGGATGTGATATGGCACTGGACTATTCTCAGAATTGACAATTTGTAAATTGGCAAAGACCAAAACATAATCACAGAAGATGTTTTAGTCAGGCAAGCAAGGGTTCCAATACCTAATATTCAGGATGCCTTGTGTGGCACCAGAGAAAACAGGCTTTAAACAGATCTAGGAACATAGAAGTGGGCATTCATGAGGTACTACAACCCATCAGCTGTAGCAGAACTGTACTCAACCACAATCTACAACCTCACGGCCTCGCAGGTCTCCCATTCTAATATTACCATGAAGCCAGAAGATCAACAATGATTCAATTAAGAGTGTAGAAGGGTATGCCACCCCCACTATCAATAGCCTAGACTTTCCACTGGCCAGAAACTGAAATAGACAAGGTACAACAACAGGCTAGAGGCTTGGAATTCTTTGGCAATTCATTCACTTCCTGTCTCCCCAATTCCTGTCTGTCACCGACAAGGCACAAGTCGGGTCAACATCCCCATCCACAATCTTCAACATTCACAATCTTCACCACCAATGTAGTGGCAGCAGTGTGTACCATTTACAAGATGTACTACAGTAACTCAGCAAGAACTCCTTAGACAGCATCCTTCAAATACGCAACCTCTCCTAGCTAGAAAGACAAGGGCTAGAGGTACACAGAAACACCTACCCCTACAAGACCCCCTGCACATACTATCATGACTTGCAATTATCATGCTGTCCTTCACTGTCACTGAGTCAAACTTTTGGAAGTCTTTTCTTTCATTGTGGATATGCACCAGAAGGATTGCAATAGTTCAAGAAGGCAGCTCACCACTGCCTAATCTGGCACAATCAGAGATGGGCAATAAATACTGGACCAGCAGCAATGTCCACATTCCATGAAATGAATAAACTAAAAGTCATTGCTATCTCTCTCACAGCTGCAGCTGATTCGCTATCTTCCATTGGTGAGGATGGAAGAACAAAAAAATTAACCTGAAACCTTAACTTTGTTCCTCTCTCCACAAATGTTGTCTGATCTGCTGAATAATTCCAAGATTACCTGGTTTAATTGTAGATTTTCAGTAACTGTAATACTTGGCTTGCTGGTGAGCTCATGGGTCTGCTCCTGGCTGTCCAAAGTTCACCAGCTCAATAATAATTCAACACAAACTGCAATATCAACAGCAGCTCACGTATTATTATTCAGACACAGGGATTGATAACTGTTTCCTCATGCCCGCAAACCAAGGGTATAATTTCAGGAATTAAAGGAATTCAATATTAAAAAGACAGGAGCTAGAATCTTACTTCAGTAAAAATACAAATATTTCAAACTTTGGAAAAATCTTCAGCTTAGCAAGTACAACAGATGCTTAGAATCAGTGGACTGGTCCATATTCAGGAAATCAGTAGCCAACCTAAACGAACATGCAACTCCTGTTACAGATTTCGTTAGCAAGCATACAGATGACTGCATGCCAAGGACGTTATTCCGAATGTGAACAAATATCATTAAATTAGAATTTTCAAGATTTTGATCCAGGGACATGGCAATATATTTCAATGCAGGATATTACATGCAGACAACGTGGTTCTGTGTTGCCATCCTTAGTTGAATGCTGCCTTGACATTAAGTACAATTAGACTAACCTCACCTTGAGAATTCAGTCTTGGATGAAGGTTGCAATGTGCTCTAGAGCCAAGTGGTCCTGCTAGAAGTCAAACTGAGTTCTTGTGAGCAGGTTCTGTTGAGTAAATGGTTGTGACTGAAGTGTGTTCAACCAAGAATCCACATAATCTTTCCATGAAAGTGGATGCGAGATTGGGATAGCTGACCTTAATTCAAACAAACTGCTGTTCAGAACAGGTGACAATTTTATTTCCTTCAAGACTCAGATGCACAGTACCACATTTTGTCTAGTTTCAGGCAATTTAAATCAACCCCGACAATGACCACCATACAGTTTACAAGTAGACCCCTGAAAATAATGATATATCTGCAGACTAGACAGTAACAGAGCTGTATGATGATTGTTGCTTACTGTGAAATGTTTTCAATCATATCCTGCTTGAAACCACAACCAAAGTTCAAGTAGTCGTCATTTTTTTTTCCACTCTCCAAAGAAGGGAAAACAACAGTACATTATGAAACAAATCACCATTGTGACTGAAGCCAAGAGAAAATATAATAGCAAAACTTTGGCAATTGGTATCAGTGTGGCTCACTGCTAGGAACAAGACCTTGTTTAAGGGCTCAAATCTCTTGCCAAGAATTCCATTCCATAATGTAGTGTGGGGTAAAATGTGGGACAAAAGAAGTGTTGCATCTTCAGAAGAACTAATCATCAGACCCTTTCGGTCTACTCAAGTATCTGTGAATCAATAATTCAAGGGACTAAAGCTCCCAAAAAATAGCACAGGAAAATTTCAAATGGCATTGTCAACATTTATACATCGACTACACCATCAAACTAGATTTGCTAGTCCCTTCATTGCTATTTGATGGACCATATTGTGATTGTTCTCTATGAAAAGACAGTCACAGCAAGGCAAAGCATAAATATTTACAGCTGTATATATTTCCACAAAGGGGTTCTCTGAGCAAATGCAATTCATCAGGTTTCCAAATGAATGCATCCTCCAAATCCACAACCTTTTCTTTCTAGAAGGACCAGGGTAATAGACGCTGGGGAACACCAACAGCAAGTTCCCCTCAAAGTCACCACCATCTTGACTTGGACTTTGTTCACTACCACAGAGTCAAAATCCAGGAGCTACCTTCTTGGAAGCACTTTGTTGGGTGCACCTACGCCAGGTGACTTGCAGCTATTTAAGGTGGGAGTGATCACCACCTTCTCAACAGCCATTAGGGATGAGCAACAAATGACAGTGACATCTACATCCATTGAAGAGTAACTTAAAAAGGTTAAAAGACTAATTCACAAACTGTGACAATCCCTGCAGAAAATTGCTCAAATTTTGCTTTCCTAATCTAACTTCAATAAGATTAATTAAATATGTATCATAAACGAAAATAATGCATCAAAAATATATATTTATTCACTGAGCTCTACAACTGTTTTTAGTAATGGCAAATGCATTTTCATAATACATTTCACAAAGTCAAACGCATAATCAATTTAAATGCATAATTAGCATGAAGGTACAGCCAACTGATCTGCTTCTCGCAGAGCTAATAATTCTATTCTTGGAGGAAGTCACTAGGTTAAATACAGGCAAGAACTCTTCTTCAACAAGAACCGAAGCTAATGTTCTGGTTGGAAGTAAGTGAAGAGTCGGACTGCTGTAGTATTTGTTGTGAGCTGGTTGTAAGCTGAGCAGTAAGACAGATTGGCTGTGGAAATGATCTGCTAGATAATCAATTCCCTCTTCAGTGTCAGGATTTCAAACTGAGAAGACTTAAGATTACATACTACCCAAAAAGCAGATGAAGATTGTAGCACACACTCAAAATCAAACTGTCTATTCAACAGTTACTGTTCATACAAAACACTGAAAGGTAGCAACCCTTAGGATGAAGTGAAAAACACATGCATTAGTTGGTCACTTTTGACAGACATGATAAGATGTTTCATTGACAGCTGATATAGTTGGAGGAATATTTCTATTTTCCTGTTAATCCAGCTGTGAACATATCAAAACACAATTCAAAATTGGGCTCTTTGATACTTCTGCTACAGACTGTGTCACTGATTCTGAATTGTGGATCTCCTAAATTGAGAATTGATTGCTGCTCAATCATTGCTAGTCTATCAATAGATCTCTTGTTGAAACACATAAACAGCACCTGTATTTCATAGTTTAGTTACTCTCAGGATGTTGGCAATGCTGCCTATTATACATTTAATGGTGATCCATAATTGCTTTGATAAAGTCTATGAATTGTTATAGTCTTTGTGATGAAGGTGATCCAGCAATAGTGATGAATAGAAAATTCTGGGATTAAGAAATGGCAGCATATGCCCAAGTTGAGATGACATTTGATGGAGTATAACGTTTCAATGACAATACTGTTCTTGTTTCTCTTCGCTGGAGAAGACCAAGGATGCTGAAAACTAAATGGAGCTATGAACAGGTTGTTTATGGTACAGTTGTATGAACATCAGAATCTGTATTTTCCTGTTTCTATCCATATTCTGAGCTCATGCATATACCTTCCATTGTAGGTGCTTTCAGACATTGTTGTGATTGGCGCTCAACTCAGTAATGATATAATTTTGATATTTACTATCAGTATAGTGCTTATAAAACAACATCAAACTAGATTGTGACTCACTACAGAACACTTCCTCCATGCATTTGTGGGGGTGATGTGAGGTGGATGGGAGTGAAGTGATGAAGAGATGAAGAAGAGAAACTTATAAGTTTTTGGGAGGTAGATACTGTGGAAATGACCTTGATGATATGTTACAGTATACATTGTATAAGTCTGTGTGTAGAACGAAGAGGATGGATAGCGAGTCCAGTGACAGAAATAGAAATCAAACAAACTCCATCCTGAAACTTGTCAAATTTTTGCTGTACCAATCCAGCCAGTGGTGAACTTCCAGGTATATTCAAAAATTTAATTTGTGAATATTGTGCAACCTTTTAAGATTCTGGAGATGAGCCACTCATCACAAATTAGCAATTTTTGCCCTGTTCTTTTAGAATGGCACTGCTATGGCTGGTCCAGTCCAGGTTCTGGTCAATGACAATCACCTACCCTCCAACCTATCTGGCATCCCCAACCCTCCCCCAACTCGTTATCCTGAATATTTTCATATAATCAAATAAGTGATGGTGGAACTGTAGAAGATCACAGCAAAATCCCTGTAGCTTATCTTGGTCAAGATGGTGATTCACTGATATTACCTACTGCCTTTCAAGACAAGATTGAATGTGATCTTAGTCTTGCTGTTGGCTGGCATGGATTGCTTCTCTATCAAAGGAGCTTTTACTGGAGCTGAATACGGTCATCAGCAATCAGCTGCGCTTCACATTTTTTGTTGCAGCTTAAGCTATTGCTGAAGGACCTGAAGATTTTTGCACTGGTTTTCCTGAAGAATTCCTGTCTCTATCCTATAGTTACTGTCTTGCTTTGCATCACATATTATGTAATCTACAAGAAGAGTTTACTTTATATTCCTAATGACTAAGCAACAGCTGCATAAGTAATTTGCACTGTTTCACCTATAAATCAAAGTGAAGCTGCTTTCTTACTCTTTCACTTGAAGAAACAGATGCATGGCATGGAGGGAGATCTAAAAACAAGACAGGTAAATTTTATTACGACATTAACAAGGCTATAGTTTTACCCTGGTGGCTTGGACAATATTTATTCAAACCCATGAATACAAAAGCAAGAGTGAGGAACAATATTTGAAGAAACTCAGCTACAATGTTGCACTAATATAAACATTTTTAAAAATCAAATCAAATTCTTGAACTGATTGGCAAATGACAATTTATAATTGAGATCTCCATTGAGTCAAGGATCAAACCTACAATCTCATCCTTGAATCAAACTGCTTGTCTGAGATTACAACCCACTGTACTCCCACACATCCATTATTGCCTATGCTTAATTCCAGTTCAACACAAATACTGTACATTCAGAAATGTTGTGTAATCTACTGCTTATTTCATTTTTACCAGGTCTATTCAAATTGAAAAATTGCTTTGAACAAGTACCAAACTTCTAAAATGCCAAGAAGTAATTTCAGAACTCAGTTAATGTCTAACTGTGGGTGTTGTTCTGTATCCAATAAGCAATATAGGCTGCTATTCTGTCCAGTGTGCCAGTCATTTATCTGTTCAGTTGAAATGTATGAATAACGTTCAAACAAAGTCATTTTTGTGCAAACAAGAATTACAACAAATGTTTTCAATAAATGCGTGCGTATGCAGAGCGGGACAAATACACGAGGCGCTATTTTCATATTGAAGGAGGTATTGCTGGACTATTCCTCAGATTTCACTGATATTCAGTAAAAAACCACTAATGTTAAACAGTATTTCATTCAGTTCATATGATGAACTGAGTATTTAACCACCTCTGGATACTTCAAAGGCATTTAGGTTCCAAGCCTGCATTACAGCAAAATGAGACTTACGCAAGAGAGGACAAGTAAGAGCACACACTCACACTGACAGCTGTGACAACTATGTGGTGATGTTTTAAAGCCAGGATTAACTGTTAAATCTGATATACACGGACTGCAGGATGTGAGGATTTCCCCAGGTCAGCCAAAAGAAGTCAGCCATGAAGCAAAGCTCAATCTGCTTCCCACAATAACATTTCCTCAGCACTGCGAGACAAAGATCCTTTCACAATGTAGAATATTAACTTTCTTCAAAACAAAAACTTAGAAGATTCCCTTCCTTATCTCATTCACCACTCCACTCCCATCCACCTCACATCACCCCCACAAATGCATGGAGGAAATGTGCTGTAGTGAGTCACAACCTAGTTTGATGTTGTTTTATAAGCACTATACTGATAGTAAATATCAAAATTATATCATTACTGAATTAAGTGCCAATCACAACAATGTCTGAAAGCATCTACAATGGAAGGTATAGGATATGGATAGAAACTGGAAAATAAAGGTTCTGCTGTTCACACAACCATGCAAAGTTGATGAGGGTCGAGCTGTGGATGTGGTGTATATGGACTTCAGTAAGGCATTTGATAAGGTTCCCCATGGTAGGCTCATTCAGAAGGTCAGGAGGAATGGGATACAGGGGAACTTAGCTGCTTGGATACAGAATTGGCTGGCCAACAGAAGACAGCGAGTGGTAGTAGAAGGAAAATATTCTGCCTGGAAGTCAGTGGTGAGTGGAGTTCCACAGGGCTCTGTCCTTGGGCCTCTACTGTTTGTAATTTTTATTAATGACTTGGACGAGGGGATTGAAGGATGGGTCAGCAAGTTTGCAGACGACACAAAGGTCGGAGGTGTCGTTGACAGTGTAGAGGGCTGTTGTAGGCTGCAGCGGGACATTGACAGGATGCAGAGATGGGCTGAGAGGTGGCAGATGGAGTTCAACCTGGATAAATGCGAGGTGATGCATTTTGGAAGGTCGAATTTGAAAGCTGAGTACAGGATTAAGGATAGGATTCTTGGCAGCGTGGAGGAGCAGAGGGATCTTGGTGTGCAGATACATAGATCCCTTAAAATGGCCACCCAAGTGGACAGGGTTGTTAAGAAAGCATATGGTGTTTTGGCTTTCATTAACAGGGGGATTGAGTTTAAGAGTCGTGAGATCTTGTTGCAGCTCTATAAAACTTTGGTTAGACCGCACTTGGAATACTGCATCCAGTTCTGGGCGCCCTATTATAGGAAAGATGTGGATGCTTTGGAGAGGGTTCAGAGGAGGTTTACCAGGATGCTGCCTGGACTGGAGGGCTTATCTTATGAAGAGAGGTTGACTGAGCTCGGTCTCTTTTCATTGGAGAAAAGGAGGAGGAGAGGGGACCTAATTGAGGTATACAAGATAATGAGAGGCATAGATAGAGTTGATAGCCAAAGACTATTTCCCAGGGCAGAAATGGCTAGCACGAGGGGTCATAGTTTTAAGCTGTTTGGAGGAAAGTATAGAGGGGATGTCAGAGGCAGGTTCTTTACGCAGAGAGTTGTGGGAGCATGGAATGCGTTGCCAGCAGCAGTTGTGGAAGCAAGGTCATTGGGGTCATTTAAGAGACTGCTGGACATGTATATGGTCACAGAAATTTGAGGGTGCATACATGAGGATCAATGGTCGGCACAACATTGTGGGCTGAAGGGCCTGTTCTGTGCTGTACTGTTCTATGTTCTATGTTCTATGCCTTATCTACCTGTTCATAGCTCCATTTAGTTTCCAGCATTCTTGACAGACATGACTAAATGATAAATGTTTCTACCCTCCTCTGTTTCTGGATCTGGAAATTTAAGTCAGCAAATACCTTATCTTCTGATTGATACAACTTCTTGGAAATATTTAAGTCACTGTTCAAAATAACTCTGACTTTTCTAAATAAAATGTCAGACATTCACAGAATTCAAACTAAGATCTATTTCTCTCTTACTTTAGAAATGGTCATATATTAGGAACAGTAGACATTAGGTAACAACATCACCATTACAGAGAGGCAGAGCCTCTTGATAATGAAAAATATGTTAAACGTTTTTGCAGCGAACTGAGAAGGTTGAATAGAGGAGCCAATTCATTCCTCCTCACTCGGATTTGTAGTCACTGTGTTACTGTCACTAAAATCTCCGTAGGCATGTCTGGCTAGAGCCGAACTTGGTTAAAAACAATGTAATTCTACCCATCTTTCCAGACAATATAGATGACATATCTCAATAAAATAATGTTATAAAATACTTCCCATTTATCCAGAATATAAGATATTAGTAATATTTAATTCATTGCAAGTTGCAGAAGCAGGCAGCTGCTGGTCTATAACTCCCCCAGTGAACAGTTAAAATTTCCTGCATCAGAATTCAGCTCCATCACTGAACACAGTTTAAGCTGAGACAGCCAGACTTTCAGTCTCAAAGAAATCAGGGCTAAGTGAAATGGCAAGGAAGTGAATTTGCAGTCCTGGATTAGCCATAATCATCTCAAATATTTGGCAGTTCATATCGCCTACTCCTTCTTCAACCTTGTGCTTATAAATGCTAAATCTGGCTCCTGACATGGCAAAAGGGAGAAATGGTAAGCAGAGTTGACTCTACTACTTAAAGGCAGAGCATATCATGCTGGGCAGAGCTTAAAAAATGTTTTCACTCCCTATCCACTTACCATAAGACAGTTATATTGAGGCTGCGTCAATTTTCCCTTTTCATTGATCACGCATTTAAAGAAGAGGGGTTAAAACCCAGTGTGATGTTGCTGCTCTTCCTGACACACCATCAGGATGCAACTGACAGCAACCCTATTTCACTGCATTCCATTCCCCGAAAGCATCATGTATGAGTAAGTGTATATTTGCAGTAGCATCACTCTGTTGAGGTTTTTAGGATTGACAGAAAGTTCACTGGTAATTGTGGAAACAACAGTTTGAGGTTCAATGAGATGGCTCAGCCTGGTTGTAGAAGGAGAAAGTATCAGAGTTGATGTTTGCCCTTTGCTGGGTAACTCTGGCATGCCAGGCAAAACAGTCCCATCTATATCAGCATGTTCATTGACTATGTTAGAGTTAGACCTGACTGAATAAAGTGAGGTAATTTCGAGGAAATGATAAAAATGAAGAAATTGAAATGGTTGATATCTCTGTAGTAGATTTCAATGAGATAATTTATTTGTGAGGGCAAGAAGCAAGACAGAGGGGTTTGAGTCAAGGAAGGTGCCTCAACATTGGATAGTGGGTCTTGCTGAATAGGTGACAGATTCCTCGCCTACGTTGTGGGTACAAAGGTGATCACAGAAGAACTCAGTATCATACTGAGGTTGAATTTCAATCAATAAGAGGCAAAAGCCGAGGCCTTTAGGGGGAAAAGATCTTTCAGAATCAGACTCTATGGTTTGTTATATATCAGCAGAGGAGTTTCAAAGAATAAGTGGGGTCAGAGAGAATTTAACAAGAGGAGGATCAGGGGTAATGGGAGTTGTTGAAACTGTAATTGTTCATCTTGGTAGTCAATTAAAACTATTCGATTTTACATTACCTGCATTTGTCACAGTAATAAAAGGACACATTTTATCTCTGGAGAGGAAGCAAGGTACTTATCAGGCTTGCATTCACACGATGCAATGCTATCCGTGGGCTACTGCACCTACATCAAAGCACTTGAACTGAACATCATTGCACAGTTCCAATTGCAATGTTCTACATAAAGCACTTCAATCTTTTCTCCTTGCTGAACATTTTACGCCTACCCCCAGGCGTTGGTGGATTAGTCAACTGTTTGTCAGAAAGAAGTGATAAGCGTAGTCAAGCTCCAATCTGTCCTCAGCCAAAAATTCATATGTATACATTTTGCAACAGAGCTGAACAGTTATCAGAAACTGGCTGAATTTTTACTTTGCTGAGCTGAAGAAAATTTGAGGCCAATCTTCTGTGCCCTCCATGGCCTCAGCAAATGTTACGCACACCAGAAAGTGAATATTAAATATTCTGTTCTATAGAGTCTGATGATAACCGAGCTTCTAACACACTCTGCAACTTTTAAGGGATTGTCGATTTGAGGAAACCATATACAATTAGTACTGAAAACATTTTTGACTCCAACTCCTAAAGCTGATCTGCCAGGTGCCCAGCACAGTTATACTTGCATTGTAGCAGCCAAAGAAGGTTAAGATTTTTCCACCAACATCATTGGGCTGAGCCTGACAGTTGGTGCTCGTATTCGATCCCTTGACCAAACCTTTTGATTTTTATTACAGTGCCCGTTTAGGGGCTGTCTCACCTATCTAATAATGTTTTATTTCAAAAGAAATGTAGAAAAGAGGATTGGCAGACAATCCAAACCATGAGCTGGCAATGGCTCATTGCATAGCACAAAGAACATAATGTATGGACAGGATCCTGCTCAATGGGTGCAAGAGAAGATAAGAAAGAGACAAATGAATCATACAGCACAGAGGAATATACCCACTTTATTATACTGGTGTTATACATTTGAAAGAGTTACCCAATTTAAGTTTCACACTTGGCCTTTTAACCTGTAACTCACTTCAATTATATCTATTTGCCTTTTAAAAGTTTCAATGAAAACACATTTTCCATCCTTTTAAGTAGTGTATTCCAGAATTGAACAACTTTCAGAAGAAATTTCTAATTTCCTCTCTCATACTTTTCCTAATCATTTTAAAATTTGTTACCTCTAACGACTGATCCGCTTGCCGAGGAAATAGCTTTTCCTTGGCTGGCTTCAAAACTGGGGAGAAACTGGAATGCCTCTATTGGGTAATAAAATGGGAGGCTGGATGAACACAGCAGGCCGAGCAGCATCCCAGGAGCACAAAAGCTGACGTTTCGGGCCTAGACCCTTCATCAGAGCCCTGGTGCTCTGATGAAGGGTCTAGGCCCGAAACGTCAGCTTTTGTGCTCCTGAGATGCTGCTCGGCCTGCTGTGTTCATCCAGCCTCACACTTTATTATCTTGGATTCTCCAGCATCTGCAGTTCCCATTATCACTGGCTCTATTGGGTCTCTGCTTATCAACTCTGCCCTAATGTGAATAACCCTTTTTCTTCCCCAAGTTAGTGCTGTCTTCTCTGCCATTTTACTAGTAAAACTACTTTAAACTCTCCCCTTAGCCTTCGTCAGAAACCATATGACACCAGGTTATAGTCCAACAGGCTTGCTTGAAAACACAAGCTTTCGGAATCTTACTTCTTCTTCAAGTGTTAGTGAGGAAGACAGTATCAAACACAGAATTTATGAGTAAAAGATCAAAGGGTCACATCATTGATGAGGATGTGCTAAACAAACCTAAGCTGCTATTAAATCTTTAATCAGTTAGAAGGTTTTAATTGATTAAAATGTAGATGTAAATCCCTAAATTCCTTTGAAGTCACCGTCCTGAGAAAACTAAGTGTTTTATCAGTGTAGAGAAGAGTGACACTTTAGGTCAGACAATGCACGTTAAGTGTGAGGCCTTGTTTAGAATCTGTTTGTGGTTTAGTTTGGAGTCAGACTGGTTATATTACCAAAGTTGCAATTTATAAAACGCCACATTAACTGCCTGTCTATAAACTGTATGCTTTTTGAACAAATAGAATATATCCGAAAATACAAATTCACCCCCGAGATTCACGTGTGTGTGTGCGCGTGTGTGGAGAGAAAAGGTGTGTTTGTGTATGAGAGGGGATCTGGGGTGCGTGAGTGAGCGTGTGTGTGTTTGTGTTTGTGTGAGTGAGTGTGCGTGTATTTATACCTGTGCATCAGTGTACAAAGTGTGGTGGGGTCACCTGTAGTGCGACATGAACCCAGGGTCCCAATTGAGGCCACCCTCATGAGTACTGAACTTGAGGAAGGGTCACTTGACCCAAAACATTAATTCTGATTTCTCTCCACGGATGCTGCCAGACCTGCTGAACTTTTCCAGCTATTTCCACCATGAGCTCCCTGTGTTTTTTACGTTCACTGCTGCTATTTACAAAAACAACTGTTCTAGATGCTTTATATAAAATCTAATCCACTTATCCCATCATGGTCATAAACTTGTGAATATGCAGCCTCAGGTCTTCCTGTCCTGGAGCCACCCTTGATTATATAATCTCTCGATGCTGATTACACTACTTCTCTATATTTCTATATTATATCTCTATATTACAAAATTAACAACTTCACATTTTTCAGCCTTAAAATACACCTGTCAGGATTTGCCCATTTTACCGGTTTAGGTCCCCCTGAAGTTCACGACTTTCATGTTCACTTTTCATTAGCCACCAACTTCAAGACTGCATTCTCGAAACCTAAAATCCTTGTAAGACCACACTTTATATTTCACTCCAGTTAGTATAAGAAAGCATTCACTTTCTCTTATTCCCTAACCATATTTTTTTGTACCCAAACTATTATTGTTCTTTCAATTCAAGATGCTTCTGTTTCAAAACAGGCTTGTCACAAACGATAATGAAGGGGTCGAGGAAGGAAATGGAGCCAGAAAACTGATAGGGAAAGATGATGTGAGAGAGCGGGGGTGGGGGGAGAATTGAATGAGATTACAAGGGAACGAGGTAATTGGCTGAGGTAGAAACTGTTCAGAAATGGAGTGAATGACAGAGGATAGAGGGAGAAAGTGTGAAAGAGAGAGATAAATGAGAAAAGATGAGAGAAAGTAAGAGACACCACTAAAGGGCCAATATGAGCTACCTGTTTCATGAGATATATGTAAATTATGATGAAACTGATAACATGACTCAGGTATCAGAATGTGAGAAGGCATCGGACTAGAAGAAGCATGTAAAGGCACAAGTCTTAGACAATTCACTATATAATGAGGAATTTACAGGAGCCAGAGGATATGATGGATGGCAGTTTCAGGAGGGTAGAAAAGCTGCAGATACAATCAGGTAAATGGGTGATCACGAGAAAAGGTAGGGGAGGTAGGGACGTACTGCAGGAGTCTCCTGTGGCTATCCCCACCTCAAACGGGTATGCCGTTTTGGATACTGTAGGGGGTGATGGACTCTCAGGGGAATATAGCACTGACAGCCGGGTTTCTGGTCCCAAAACTGACTCTACTGTAAAGAGGAGTATATCAGGTTCCAAGCAACAGATTGTGACAGGGGACTCGGTAGTCAGGGGCACAGACAGACATTTCTGCAGGCAATAGCGAGACATTGGAATGGCACGTTGCCTCCCTGGTGCCAGGATTAGGGATGTCTTTGAGCAAGTGGAGAATATTCTCAAAGGGGATAATGATCGGCAGAAGCTTGTTGTACACGATGGTACCAATGACACAGGGAGAGAAAGGGATGGAGTTCTGCAGAGATAATATCGGATGTTAGGGCAGGAGGTTGAAAAGTAGGTCCTTGACGGTGTAATATCTGGATTACTTCAGGTGCTCTGGTTTCTTCTCACAGTCCAAAGATGTGCAGGCTAGGTGGATTGGCCATGCTAAATT
This sequence comes from Stegostoma tigrinum, assembly GCF_030684315.1. Lineage (NCBI taxonomy): Eukaryota > Metazoa > Chordata > Chondrichthyes > Orectolobiformes > Stegostomatidae > Stegostoma > Stegostoma tigrinum. Next base: position 54,776,016 of record NC_081364.1, on the reverse strand, counting down.
TCCCATAGCGTGCAGGGATGTTTAGGTTAGGTGAGTTAGACATAGGGAAATGCAGGGGTAGGAGAATGAGTCTGGGTGGGATGCTCTTCAGAAGGGTGGTGTGGACATGTTGAGGTGAATGGCCTATTTCTGTACTGTAGAGATTCTCTGATACTCCTGGTGCTACATGCTAGCGAGAGTAAGAGTAGGATAGGGCAGATAAATGCATGGTTAAGGAGGCTGGTGTCAAGGGCAAAGATTCACATTTTTGGACCGTTGGGATCTCTTCTAGACTAATACTAACCTGTATAAGGAAGATGGGTTTCACTTAAATTGGAAGGGAGCCAATATCGTGAAGAGATTTGCTGGTGCTATTCGGGAGGCTTTAAATTAGTAGGTGGAGTGGGGGCTACAAAGAGATAGTGACAAAAGAGACTAGTCTGAGGATGGTACAGTCAATGAGGGGAGCAGGTTAAATAGTCAAGGCAGGCAAAAACATAGCAGAGAATGAGGCAAAACTGCTAAATTAAACTGCATTTATTTCAATGCAAGAGGCCTGACAGCTAAGTCAGATGAACCAAGGGCAAACATGGGGCTACCATATCATAGCTATTACAGAAATGTGGCTCAAGGAGGGGCAAGACTGGCAGTTTAATGTCCTAAGGTATAAATGCTATAGGAAAGATGGAGAGGGGGACAAAAGAGCACAGAGTGTGGCATTGTACGATAGGTATTGTACAATAGCACTCCCCCCCCAAGTTGTCAGTGGGAAATTGAGAAGCAAATATGTAAGGAGATCTCAGATATCCGTAATAATAATAGGATGGTAGTAATAGAAAAATTTAACTTTCCAAACATAGACTGGGATTGCTAAGGTGTTAAGGGCTTGGGTGGAGAGGGATTTCTTGAGTGCGTACAAGAAAATTTTCTTAGTCAACATGTCGATGTACTAAAGAAGGATCAAACCTTGATCTTCTCTTGGGAAATAAAGTAGGGTAAGTGACTGAGGTAACAGTGGGAGAGAACTTTGGTGCAAGTGATCATAGTCCTATTAGTTTTAAAATAGTCATGTAAAAGGATAGACCTGATCTAAAAGTTAAAAGTTCTAAATTGAAGTAAGGTCAATCAGGAGGGAACTTTCAAAAGTTGATGGGGGAGGCTGTTCACATGTAGAAGGACAGTTGGGAAGTGGGAGGCCTTCAAAAAGGAGATAACAAGAGTTAAGAGTTAACAGAGACAGTGAGAACTGCTGATGTTGGAGTCAGAGATAACACAGTGTGGAGCTGGAGGAACACAGCAGGGCAGGCAGCATCAGAGGAGCAGGAAAGTTAACGTTTTGGATCAAGACCCTTTTACCCTGAAGAAAGATCCCAACCCAACCCGAAATGTAAACTATCCTACTCCTCTGATGCTACCTGGCCTGCTGTGTTCCTCCAGCTCCACACTGTGTTATTTCAGAGATACTACACTTATTCATGAGAAGGGCAAGGCTGGTAGGTGTAGCGAATGCTGGATGACTAGAGAAATGGAGGGTCTGGTCAAAAAAAAAGGAAGAAGCATATGTAAGGTTTTGACTTCTGGGATTGAGTGAATCCCTAGAGCAGTGTAAGAGCAGTACGAGTATATTTAAGAGTGAAATCGGGAGGGCAAAAAGGCGACATGAGATAATTATGACAAATAGGATTAAGGAGAATCCAAAGAGATTCTACAAATATATTAGGGGCAAAAGAGTAACCAGGCAGAGAGAGAGCCCCTTAAAGATTAGCGAGTCCATCGATGTGTGAAACCACAGGAAATGGATGAGATACTAAACAAATGTTTCACATCAGTATTTACTGTGGAAAAGGACATGAAAGTGAGAGAATTGGGGAAATAAATTGTGACATCTTGAAAATGTCCATATTACAGAGAAGGAAGTGCTAGAGGTCTTAAAACACAAAGCTAGATAAATCTCTGGGACCTGATCAAGTGTAACCCATAAATTTGAGAGAATCTAAGGAAGAGATTGCTGGGCCCCTTGCTGAGATATTTGTATCGATGACAGCTATGGGTGAGGTGCTGGAATACTAGAGGGTGGCTAGTCTGGTGCTACTATTTAAGAAAGGTGGTAAGGAAAAGACAGGGAATTAAGACCAATGAACCTGACATCAGTGGTGTGTAAGTTGCTACAATGGATTCTGAGGGACAGGATTACAAGATTTGCATGCATTTGGAAAGGCAAGAACTGATTAGGGATAGTCGACATGGTTTTGTGCCTGGGAAATCAAGACTTACTACCTTGATTGAGTTTTTTTGAAGAGGTGATAGAGATGACTGATGAAGACAGAATAGTAGACGTTGTCTATATAGACTTCAGCAAGGTATTCCACAAAGTTCCGCATGGTATACTGATTAGCAAGGTTAGATCATATAGACTACAGGGAAAACTAACCATTTGGATACAAAATTAGCTTGACGGCAGGAGACAGAGGTGAAGGTAGAGGGTTGTTTTCCAGACTGGAGGCCTGTGGCCAAAGGTATGCCATGAGGATCGGTGCTAAGTCCCCTGCTTTTCATCATTTATATAAATGATCTGGATGTGAATACTGAGGGTATGGTTAGTAGGCTTGCAGATGACACCAAGAGTGGTGTTGTAGTGGACATTGAAGAAGGTTATCTCAGTGTACAATGGGACCTTGATCAGATGGGCTATTGGGCCGAGGACAGGCAGATGATGTTTAATTTAGATAAATGTAAGGCATTGTACTTTATAAGGCAAACCAGCGCAGGACTTATACACTTAGTAGTCAGGCCCTGGAAAGTGTTACCCACCAAAGAGACCTAGGGGTGCAGGTGCACAGTTCTTTGAAAGTGAAGTTGCAGGTAGGCAGGGGTGGTGAAGGTGACATTTGGCACAATTGCCTTTATTGGTCAGTGCATTGAATAAGAGTTGGGATGTCATGTTGCTGCCGTATAGGACATTGGTGAGGCCACTGTAGAATATTGCATTCAATTCTAGTCTCCTTCCTACAGCAAACATGTCGTTAAAATGGAAAGGGTTCAGAAAAGATTCACAAGGATAATGCCAGTTTTGGAGGGTATGAGCTATAGTGAGAGGCTGAAAAGGCTGGGGCTCTCTTCCGTGGTGTGTCAGGGGCTGAGAGGTGACCTTACAGAGGTTTATTAAATCATGAAGGACATAGATAAGGTGGATAGCTAAGGTCTTTTCCCCAGGGTAGGGGAGTCCAAAACACAATGTACATAAATAAAGGATTGTTACAGCAAATCAGTAGCAGAAAAGCTTTAGTGGTAAGGAGCAAACAACCTGATATATAGTATATATGCAGACACCCACAGCCCTTAGACACCCACAGCCCAGTATCTGAATATGAAGGGTGCAGCATTGGCTTACAGCTTAATGTTAGGCATTATCTTCTTGGGCATCATATTCACGTTCTCAGTGCCATGGCAACAAATCCATCTGTGTGGGGCAGAATAGAGCCAGTATCCTATGACAAAAAAAAATCTGTGACCAATAAGAATCAATTGGCTGTCACGTATCGCGCAACTTGGGCAGCAGAATGTCTGCTTTGCGATGTGGTGTCTGCAGTTGTTGTGGAATCCAACCTGCCAGTAACAACATATAGCAATCATGTCGACATCTGAATCTTTCCGACAGCGGAAACACCCAAAGTTCAGCTGGAACCCATGCCTCATTGCAAAATGTGCCACTTCAGTTCCATTACAGTATGCAATTCTGATTTTATCTTTGTTCTTGCCCTCCTCGGTCTAGAAAACCAAAACAAAAATGATTTTGACAAGGCATTTTTCTTGTCAAACATTTTTACAGGCAAAACATTGGAGATAATCACAAGTATTTTTCCATCTTCACTATTGTCTACATGGAACCATTATGAGTTCAACTACAAACCTTGCTCATCTATGTTTAAATAAAATATACAAGTAGAAAATTTTAATACATTTTTATTATTATTAATTTGTCATGGAGCAGAATCATAATCCATTAATGACTCTATAATCCTAAAAATATAAATCTTCTGCCTTTTCTGCTTTGCTGTGCATCAGATTTGATGTGTTCCAAATACAAAGCTTGTTCTTTATCATTTTTTCCGACCAAAAAGAGCATTTGATCAGTGCCACATAAAGCTCGGCAGCAGAATGTCGTAACACAACATCATAGGCTTAATACAGAAAGAATAAACTTGCATTCATGTACTGCCTTCAACACCTCAGATCTCCCAAAGAATTTATACCCAAAAAAGTAGTTTTAAAATGTAATTACTGTTGTAATGTCAGAGATGCAACGATCAATTTCAGCAGAGCAATTGATCTGATTTTGGTGTCAGTTGAGTGATTAACTTTGATGAGGACACCACCTTTTCCTTCACCTAAGCAATCAGGTTGGTTCTTATCTTATTAAAGGATGTTATCTTTGACAGTGCAGCATTCGCTCAACAATGCGCTGACATACCAGTCTAGATGCCAGCGCTCAATTCTTTAAGTGGTAAATCAGTGACCTTTAAATAGAAGCTAAGAATTCACTTTGGTTGATCATAGTTCAAGGCAACCTGAAGGATATCCTCATTCAATCTCTTCCAAAGGTTTGTGACTTTGATAACTTATCATCCTTCTTGTGCAGTCTTTGACTGAGTTGACTCAGCCATCCTCCTTAAGTACTTCGCTATTATCATCCATTTGGATAGGGTTGTAATTATCTCGTTCCATTTTAATCTATACTGGGAAATCACTTGCAGCAGAGTATCTTCCCACTCCCGTGCCATTTCCTTAGGCATCTCCAAGGCACATCCTAAAACCTTCCTCTTTCTCACCTACAAATGCCCCTCATGACATCATGCAAAAATGCAACAGGTTTTTTAGATATTCGACTCCGTACAGTGTGGAAACAGGCCCTTCGGCCCAACAAGTCCACACCACCTCTTGATATATCCCACCCAGGCCCATCCTCCTGTAACCCACACACTCCTGAATACTACGGGCAATTTAGCATGGCCAATCCACCTAGCCTGCACATTTTTGGACTGTGGGAGGAAACCGGAGCATCCGGAGGAGACCCACGCAGACACGGGGAGAATGTGCAAACTCAGCACAGACAGTTGCCCGAGGCTGGAATCAAAACCGGGTCCCCTGGTGCTGTGAGACTGCAGTGCTAACCACTGAGCCACCGTGCCATGGATGTATCCACATGCTGTCAACACCCGGTTCTCTCTCACCAACACCTTGCATAACCCCTAAATTGAATTTGATTTTACATGCAGTTTGTCCAATATTCAATGCTAAAGGAGAAGAAAGCTATCTCCTATTAAACATTAGGAAACCAAAGTCAATAGGTGTCCACCACAAATGCCAGTTGATAGCTATTAACCCCGCTTGTAGGCCACTCTCTGAACATGAACACAATGTTAACAGCCTTAGAATATAGAACATTACAGCACAATCCAGGCCCTTCAGCCCTCGATGTTGTGCCGACCTGATATACCAATCTGAAGCCCATCTAACCTACACTATTCCATGTACGTCCATATGCTTGTCCAATGACGACTTATATGTACTTAAAGTTGGAGAATCTACTACCGTTGCAGGCAAAGCGTTCCATAGCCTTACTACTCTCTGAGTAAAGAAACTACCTCTGACATCTGTTCTATATCTTTCACCCCTCAATTTAAAGCTATGCCCCCTCGTGCTCGCCGTCACCATCCTAGGAAAAAGGCTCTCCCTATCCACCCTATCTAACCCTCTGATTATTTTATATGTTTCAATTAAGTCACCTCTCAACCTTCTACTCTCTAGCAAAAATAGCCTCAAGTCCCTCAGCCTTTCCTCGTAAGACCTTCCCTCCAAACCAGGCAACATCCTAGTAAATCTCCTCTGCACCCTTTCCAAAGCTTCCACATCCTTCTTATAATGCGGTGACCAGAACTATACACAATACTCCAAATGCAGCCGCACCAGAGTTTTGTACAGCTGCAGCATAACCTCTTGGTTCCAGAACTTGATCCCTCTATTAATAAAAGCTAAAACACTGTATACCTTAACAACCCTGTCAACCTGGGTGGCAACCTTCAAGGATCTCTGTACACGGACACCAAGATCTCTCTGCTCACCCTTACTACCAAGAATCTTACCATTAGCCCAGTACTTTGCATTCCATTTACTCCTACCGAAGTGTATCACCTCACACTTGTCTGCATTAAACTCCATTTGCCACCTCTCAGCCCAGCTCTGCAGCTTATCTATGTCTCTCTGTAACCTACAACATCCTTCGTCACTATCCACAACTCCACCGACCTTAGTGTCCTCTGCAAATTTATTAACCCATCCTTCTACACCCTCATCCAGGTCATTTATAAAAATGACGAACAGCAGTGGACCCAGCACCGACCCTTGTGGTACACCACTAGTAACTGGACTCCAGGATGAACATTTCCCATCAACTACCACCCTCTGTCTTCTTTCAGCAAGCCAATTTCCAATCCAAACTGCTATATCTCCCACAATCCCATTCCTCCGCATTTTGTACAATAGCCTACTGTGGGGAACCTTATCGAACGCCTTGCTGAAATCCATATACACCACATCAACCGGTTTACTCTCATCTACCTGTTTGGTCACCTTCTCAAAGAACTCAATAAGGTTTGTGAGGCACGACCCACCCTTCACAAAACCGGGCTGGCTATCCCTAATCAAATTATTCTTTTCTAGATGATTATAAATCCTATCTCTTATAACCTTTTCCAACACTTTACCAACAACTGAAGTAAGCCTCACTGGTCTATAATTACCAGGGTTGTCTCTACTCCTTGAACAGGGGAACCACATTTGCTATCCTCCAGTCTTCTGGCACTATTCCTGTGGACAATGAGGAGTTAAAGATCAATGCCAAAGGCTCAGCAGTCTCCTCCCTGGGCTTCCCAGAGGATCCTAGGATAAATCCCATCCGGCCCAGGGGACTAATCTATTTTCACACTCTGTAGGATTTCTAATACCTCTTCCTTGTGAACCACAATCCCACCTAGTCTAGTAGCCTGTATCTCTGTATTCTCCTCAACAACATTGTCATTTTCTAGAGTGAACACTGTTAAAAAATATTCATTTTGTGCTTCCCCTATCTCCTTTGACTCCACACACAACTTCTCACTACTATACTTGATTGGCACCAATCTTACTATTGTCGATCTTTTATTCCTTAAATACCTAAAGAAAGCCTTAGGGTTTACCCTGATCCTATCCACCAACAACTTCTCATGTCTCCTCCTGCCTCTTCTGAGCTCTCTCTTTCGGTCTTTCCTGGCTACCTTGTAATCCTCAAGCACCCTAATTGAGCCTTCACATCTCATCCTAACATAAGCCTTCTTCTTCCTCTTGACCAGAGATTTCACTTCCTTGATGCCCTATTGAACAGAAAGATGAGTTTTTGACCCCATGCCCATCTGTCGGCAAGGCTGCTTATTTCCAACTCCATAATGTCAACACACTCCACACTCACTCCTGCTTCCGACCACATTAAGTCTCCTGCTGAATTCCTTATACTTTTGTCTTCTTCAAATAATCTTTTCTCACTCTCAGTTCTACATGCATTCCCCATTGCCATAATAAGAGACTAAACGGTGCCTGGGTTGAAGTTCTTCTTCAAAATGGTTTGTTTGATTTCAAACTTCAATCTGCTTGATTTCCATTGAAAGATCACAAGCCTGAAATATGAACATTTTTTCTTTCACCACTGCTGCTGCCAGACCCGATGGGTTGCTAGCAATTTCCAGAATTTTCTGTGTTTAATTCAGACTTCCAATAAACCAGTGTAACTTGCTTTTGTGATTACCATTTTTTTACCCTCTGGATTCCACACACACTGCCACGGAGGTACCATCATAAAATGATGCTTCACTACCTTGGTTGAGCTTTTGATAAAATGACAAATTGTGCACTAGGACAGTGTTCATATCACCTTTCAAATGAAGCATTTCATATTATTTGTGAACAGTCTTGAAGTCCAGGAATGGGCAATAGCTGTACAGATACAAAATTATCCATGGGATAGGCAACATAGCCTTTGGTGAATGGTTGCCTGTTCACAAGCTTTCAGTATTAACATCAATGCTATTTTAGGACACATTGACGGTTTGAATCTTGAAGCACATGCTGCAATTCCCAATCATTTAAATGGAAAAAAGTACTCGGATGTGCTGGAAACAGTGATAAAGACAGTCTTTAGAAAACATAGACAAGCTGCTGAAATGTGTCAGTTACAAACCAATGAAACAGAATATGATATAACATATTTTGCTAGGAAGGGAAGGAATGATATTACAAACTGATCAGTGCAATTTTAAAGAGAGTATAAGAACAGAGGGGAGTATATGTGCGCAAATCTCCATAGGTGGCAGGGTAAATTCACATGTGGTTACGGGGTGTTTTGGATCTGGAGATTTATAAATGGAGGCATCATGTACATAAGTCAGGAATAGTAGGAATTGCAGATGCTGGAGAATCTGAGATGACAAGGTGTAGAGCTGGATGAACACAGCAGGCCAAGCAGCATCAGAGGAGCAGGAAGGCTGACATTTCGGGCCTAGACCCTTCTTCAGAAATGGGGGAAGGGAAAGGGGGTTCTGAAATAAATAGGAAGAGGGGGGAGGCAGATAGAAGATGGATAGAAGAGAAGATGGGTGGAGAGGAGACAGACAGGTCAAAGAGGTGGGGATGGAGCCAGGAAAGGTGAGTGGAGGTGGAGAAGTAGGGAGGAGATAAGTCTGTCCAGGGAGGACGGATGGGTCAAGGGGGCGGGATGACGTGAGTAGGTGGGAGATGGGGGTGGGGCTTGAGGTGGAAGGAGGGAATAGGTGGGAGGAAGGACAGGTTAAGGAGGTGGGGATGGGCTAGGCTAGTTTTGGGATGCAGTAGGGGGAGGGGAGATTTTGAAGCTTGTGAAGTCTACATTGATACCATTGGGCTGCAGGGTGTCCACATTGATTCCTGGACCTCTCTGTCTCCATCTCTGGCAACCGCCTGGAAACCAATGTCCATTTCAAGCCCACCGACTTCCACAGCTACCTAGAATACACCTCCTCCCACCCATCTTCCTGCAAAAAATGCCATTCCCTGTTCCCAATTCCTTTGTCTGCGCTGCATCTGCTCCCAGGATGAGGCACTCCACGCCCGTACATCTCAGATGTCCTCATTTTTCAAGCACCACAACTTGCACTTGTCAGTGGTCGAGAACACCCTCGACCGTGTCTCCAGCATTTCCCACAACTCATCCCTCCCTGCAATAACAACCAAAAGAAAATCCCCCTCATCCTCACATACCACCCCCCAACTTTCAGATCCAACGCATCATCCTCTGACACCTCCGCCATCTGCAATCCGAATTCACCACCAAAGACATGTTTCCCTCCCCAATCTTATCTGCTTTCTGGAGGGACTACTCTCTCCATCACTCCCTTGTCCACTCCACACTCCCCTAAAGCCCCACCACACCCGGCACTTTTCCCTGCAACCGCAGGAAGTGCTACACCTGCCCCTACACCTCCTCCCTCACCCCCATCCCAGGTCCCAAGAAGACTTTCCACATCAAGCAGATATTCACCTGCACATCTGTTAATGTGGTATACTGCATCCGCTGTACCCGTTGTAGCCTCATCTACATCGGGGAAACCAAGCAGAGGCTTGGGCACTGCTTCACAGAACACATATGCTCAGTTCACACTAAACAACTGCACCTCCCAGTCGCGAACCATTTCAACTCCCCCTCCCATTCCTTAGACGACAAGTCCATCCAGGGCCTCCTGCAGTGCCACAACGATGCCACCCAAAGGTTGCAGGAACAGCAACTTATATTCTGCTTGGGAACTCTGCAGCCTAATGGTATCAATGTGGACTTTTCAAGCTTCAAAATATCCCCTCCGACTACCATATCCCAAAATAGCCCAGCTCTTCTCTGCCTCCCTAACCCGTCCTTCCTCCCACCTGCCCCCTCCTCCCACCTCAAGCCCCACCACCATCTCCTCCCTGCTAACTTCATCCCGCCCCCTTGGCCTGTCCGTCCTCCCTGGGTTGACCTATCTCCTCCCTAACTCCTCAACTACACTCACCTCTACTGGTTCCATCCCCGCCTCCTTGACCTGTCTGTCTCCTCTCCACCTAACTTCTCCTCTATCCATCTTCTATCCACCTCCCCCTCTCCCTCTATTTATTTCAGAACCCCCTTCCCCTCCCCCATTTCTGAAGAAGAGTCTAGGCCTGAAACGTCAGCCTTCCTGCTCCTCTGATGCTGCTTAGCCTGCTGTGTTCATCCAGCTCTGCACCTTGTATTCACAAAAGTGAGGCAGTTTTTCAAAATGCACACAAAACACCAATTTGACTCATCTAAAGTAGTGTGTTCAGTTCTGACCCCAGATTTTAGTAAAGGAATTAACATAGAAGTTAGGAGTAACAATCGGCCATTATGCCCTCAAAGGCTGTTCCATCTTCAAAAATATCATGGCTCATCTTAGTGTAGTTTCACCTCTGCTTTTCTGTGAGTCCTCTATTACTCTTGATTCCCTTCTCTATTAGAAATCCATCTAACAAGACTTTGAAGAGGAATGCTTTCAGAGATAAGGGATTACAGTAATATTGATAAAGAGCAGAAATTGTGGTTGACCGTAGAAAATCAAAAGAGGATTCCTGATAGATACTGAGATCCACAAAGGAATCAGATGGTGTAGCCATCAATGTTATGAATGGCTCCCATTATAATTCTGTGGTTTTATCACTTACTATTCAAATAGGCACAGGTGCAAAGTTGGCTGGGTTTCAAATTCCAACGTTGTTTTGAGCTTGAAAATGGAACAAGTATTATCATGAAAACAGATTCAATCATTTCCCCGTCACCTCTTCTCTGAACCTACTCTCACATGGAAAAGAAGATATAACCTTCAACAAGTGTGTAATTATCAACTCTCTCTCAAATAACTCTTTTAAATTTGTTCTCTTGTTTTTAAAAGTTATTTACAAAAATGCTGCAGAGGTGGAAATATAAAAGAACATCCCTTCAGCAGAGCTGACTGATACAAACGCATCTGAAGCAATTCATGGAATGATACACTTTCATGGTAACATGAGCCAAATTTTTCAAACGGTTACCTCTCTGGGAGAAAAGTAAAATACAAGCCCAGGCTATTTGAATACCCGAAGCATCAATAAAGACATTAACAAGCATGAAAGGGATGTCCTGGGTACAAGGCAGTTGTGGTGGTGACAGGGGTGAGTGGGCTTAGTTCCGAGGGAAGAAACAGAGAATACCAGGATGCAATTGTCAGGCTCTGGGATCGGGGGTGTCAGGTTGGGGAGCAGGCAATGAAGAGGGTGGTGCGTGCAAGTGGTCCAGGGGTGTAAGCTAAGTCTGTTAAATGGTTACTCAGGAGTTAATTGCTCTCAGCCAATTCTCTCAGTGTCCATGATTTGGATTCTGCAGGGTGCCCCATGCCCAACTCCTATCTACGATGAAACAACAAATATCTGGCCAACAGAAAATCTACCCCAGTATTCATATGGTATAGCAATGCAGTCAGAATTCAGTTCTCAGCTACAGACAAAAATCAATGGTAAATTTGGAAAGAACTAAGTTGGAAGTTTGAAGAAACAAATCACTTTTATTGGGCACTTCAATAAAAACAGGTTGGGTTACTAAAATGACACTGAGTTAATGCATGAACAGATCCTCCAGCTGTTTTATGAAGTCACTATTCCTTTCCCTAGCAATGTTAAGCAAAGCAGAAGAGTCTGCCAGAGAAATAGTAAGAAAAAATCATTTGGTATCCTTTGCCATGAGCCAAAAATATTGGAATTAGCTTCCAGTTTGTCATAGGAGACAGGTGTGAATATGAAAAGCACTTTTTATTTGAAACAGGTGGGATTTTCTGGCTTCATTGTTTTTATTACAGTTTTACTTCAAATTTAGCCAGTGGTCAGGGACAAGAGGGTGTGACTACAAGTGAGGGTGGAAGAGGGATCCTGAATTTAGCATTGGAGCATCTTAAGCTCTTGACCTTGTCCAAGTATGAGGTACATGCTCCCTCTACGGCAGAGCTCTCGGACTGGAGGGAGAAAGGGCAAACTGACCACTGCACTGTGGTACAGGAGGCCATTCATGCAGAGGAAGCAAAAACAAAAATGGCAGTGGTAGGGGTCTCAATAATTATGGGTACAGATAGCATCCTTCTTAAATAGGACCAAGAGCCTCGCATGTTGTGTTGCTTGCCTGGTGCCGAGGTTAGGGATAAGTCAAAACAATTTGAAAGGATATTTGAGTTGGAGGGAAGGATCCAACTGTTGTAGTACTACATAGGCAAGATTAGGCAAGAAGTCTTGTTTGGGGAGATCAAGAATTAGGAAGAAAATTCAAGATGGTGACCTCAAGGGTAATAATCTGAAGTATTATCCAAGCCATATGTAATTTAGCATAGAGACAAGGAAATTAGGAAAGTAAATGTTAAGACGTTGGTGAGGCCTTTTTTGGACTACTGTGTCAGGTTCTAGTCTCCCTTTTACAGAAGGTTATTATTAAATTGGACAGGAGTCAGAAGAGATTTACCAGGATGTTGCCAGGAATGAAAGGTTTGAGTTTTTTTTTTCATTGGAGCATGGAAGGCTGAGAGGTGACCTTAGAGGTTTATAAAATAATGAGGGTATAAATAAGATGAATGGCACGTGTCTTTTCCCGAGGGTGGGGGAATTTCAGACTAGGGGCATATTTTTAAGGTGAGAGGAGAAAGATTTAAGAAAGACACGAGAACAATTCTTTACACTGAGCGTGTTTCATGTGTGAAATGAATCTCCAAGAGGAAGTGGCAGATGTGGGTACAGTTGCAACATTTAAAAGATATTTATATAGTTCGTGAATTAGAAATGTTTGGGGAGATAGGGGTCAAATGCAGCCAAACGGAACTAGTTCAGTTTGAGATTATGGACAGCATGGGCTGGTTGGACTGAATGGTCTGTTTCTGTGCTGTATGATTCTATGGCTCAATTAACATGTGGCTAAAGGAGTGGTGCACAGAGAGGTTCTATTTATAGGGCACTGGCATCAATATTGACACAGGAGGGAACTGTACAGTGGTGATGGGCTCCACCTAAAGTGATCTGGGACCAGGATCCTATTGGAAAGGCTAAACAGGGTAGTTACAAGGACTTTTAATTAGTTAAAGAGGGTTAGTGGGTGGTGGCTATGGAGAGGTTATGAATGATTCCAGAACAGAACAAGTAATAGGACAGAGAGTACAAAAAGTTCAGGAATCTAACTTCAGGCACAGCAGATAAGAGGACAATTATGAGAAGGGGGTGGTCAATGCAGGATTGAGGATGTTGTACTTAAATACATACAGCATACAAAACAAGGTAAATGACCTGGAAGCTCAGATTGAAATTAGCGAGTGCAATGTTACAGGTATCACAAAGAAATGGCTGCAAGGGATCAGGGCTGGGAACTGTCAGAAGGACATGCAGAGGGGGCAGAGTTACCTTGTTAACAAGAAATTAACTTAAAATGACAGCAACAAGTAATACAAGGTTGGAAGGCGTAGAATCTATGTGGGTAGAATTGAGAAACCATAAAGGAAAACATATCCTGAAAAAAAGTCATTTACAGGCTCTTAGCAGTAGTCAGGATGAATGGAAGAAAATAAGTCAGGAAATAGAAAAGGCATGTAAGAAAGGCACTGTTACAATATTCAATATGTAGCTGGACTGGGAAAATCAGGTTGGTAATGCTTCCCAAGAAAAGAAATTTACAGAATGTCTATGTTTTTTTTGGAGCCGCTTGTAGTTGAGCCCGTTATGCAACAGGCAATTCTAGATTTGGTGATGTGTAATGAGGCAGACTTGATCGAGGGTGAAGGATCACCTCAAGAGCAGTGACCATAATATAACAGCATTTACCCTAAAGTTTGAGAGGGAGAAGCTGCAATCAGATGTAATGGTATTACCATTGAGGAAAGGTAATTACCAAGCTGGCCAGAGGGGAGTTTTTTCAGAGGGGAGCCTAGCAGTGAAGGCAAGCGGAGCTGCAATGGCAGGATTTTCTGGGGGTAATTCAGGAAACACAACAGAAATTCATCCCAAGATAGGAGAAACATGCTAAGGGGACAATGAGGCAACTATGTTGACAAGGGAAGTCAGGGCAGCATAAAAGCAAAAGGAGAAGAACACAGTATAGTGAAGACTTGTCCAAAGTCAAAGAATTGTAAAGTCTTTAAAAACCAGCAGAGGACCACAAAAAAAATCAATAAGTGGGAATTAGATGAAATATGAGGGTAAGCTAGCTTGTAATATAAAAGGAGATTGTAAAACTTTTTAAGATACACACAAGGTAAGAGACAGTTAAGAGTGAACATTGGAAAACTGGAAAATGAAGTTGGAAAAGCGGTAATGAGGAAGAAGGAAGTAATGGCGGAACTAAATAGGTACTTTGCAATGGTCTTCACAGTGGAAGAAATGAGCAGCTTGCCCGAACTTCAAGAGAATTGGAGAAGAGGTGAGCTGAGTAAGAGGTGCTGGGGAAACCGAAAGTTTGAAGGTGGATAAATAAAGCGGACCAGATGGACTATACCCAGGGGTTCCAAAGGAGATAGACGAGGAAATCATGGAGGCATTGATGGTGATCTTTCAGAATCACTGGAGTCAGCGATGGTCCCATTGCCTAGAAAATGTCTAATATAACAGTCATGTTTAAGAAAAGAGGGAAGCAGATGATGGAAAATTGTAGACTGATCAGCCCTGCCTCTGTCATTGTTAAGATTTTAGAATCCATTATTAAGGATGAGAGTGCATGACAAAATAGGGCTTAGTCAGCACAGTTTTGTTAAGGGGAAGTCATATCTGACAAATCTATTAGATTTCTCGAAAGAGGTGATGAGCAAACTAGATAAAGGAGTGCCAGCAGACACAGAAGAGGCTGCTAAATAAGATGAGCCCATGTGTCAGGGGAAAGGTACGAGCATGATTAGAGGATTAGCTGATAGTGGGAATCAAGGGGTCTTTCTCAGGATGGCAGCCAGTAACTAGTGGAGTTCCACAGGGGCCACACTATTCTTATTGTGCATTAACGATCTGGATGAAGGAACTGAGGGCATTGTTGTTAAGTTTACAGATGATACAAAGTTGGATGGTGGGACAGGTGGTGTAAAGGAAGTAGGAGGCTGCAAAAGTACTTGAACCTGCTGGGCAGGGGGCAAAGCAGCAGCAGATGGAATACAATGTCGGAAAGTG
This sequence comes from Stegostoma tigrinum, assembly GCF_030684315.1. Classification (NCBI taxonomy): domain Eukaryota; kingdom Metazoa; phylum Chordata; class Chondrichthyes; order Orectolobiformes; family Stegostomatidae; genus Stegostoma; species Stegostoma tigrinum. Next base: position 54,760,773 of record NC_081364.1, on the reverse strand, counting down.
TTATACACTTTGATAGGAATAGAGGAGCAGACTATTTTCGAAATGAGGAACGGCTTCAGAAATCTGAAGCTCAAAGGGATTGGGAGTCCTAGTTCAGGAATCTCTTAAGATTAACATGCCAATTTAGTCAGCAGTTAGAAAGGTAAATGTAATGTTAGCATTTTTTTTAAAAGAGGGATTAGTATACAAAAGTATTGAAGAGACTGTGACATGCTGTAGTCAGGCTAAATTTAGAATATTACGAGCAGTTTTGGGCTCCATATCAATGAAAGGTTGTAGTGGTCTTGGAGAGATCCAGAGGATGTTTACAAGAATGACCCTGGGAATGAGTGGTTGTGGACCCTGGATCTGTACTCAATAGAATTTAGAATGATGAGGTGGGGGGATCTCATTGAAACTAATAGGATAGTGACAGACCTGGATAGAGTGAATACGGAGAAGATTCTTCCACGAGTATGAGACACGAATCAGAGGAAACAGTATCAGAGTGTAGAGACTACCCTGAAGAAGTGAACTGAGAAAGAAATGCTTATGCCAGAGGGTGGTGAATCTGTGGAACCAATGGCCACAGAGGGTGGTGGAGGCCAAGTCATTGAGTGTATTTAAGACAGAGATAGGTTCTTGATTTGTAACATGGTCATGGTTACAGGGAGAAGGTAGGAGAATGGGGTTGAAAAATATAATCAGCCATGATTAAATGGCAAAACAGGCTTAATGAGCTGAAAATCTGAATTCTGCTCCTATACCTTATGGTCGACGGTCTTTTGCATATTGCTGTTTGTTCAATATACTGCAATAAGTCTGCTGCGTTGCACTAAATCTTAGTCACAATTCACTATGTTCACATTGACCACGCCATTCCATTATGCCTTGAATTCAACATTTTAATCCCTGTTTTTAAAATTTAATATCATCTGGCTGGATTCTGCAATGACATCCTCAACGCAGTGTCATCACTAGAGTTTTCTGTACTTCTGCCTCTCCCTTTCTGTTGGCAAAGTTTCAGCTTTTGCGTATGCATTTCTGGGAAACTTTAAACTACTGTTTCTCTCTCTACTTTTTAAAACCTTCCCCGATCTATCTCCTTTGAGCAAACCATGGCGAGATAGAGTCATAGAAATGTACAGCACTGAAACAGACCCTTCGATCGAACTTGTGCATACTGACCGGATATCCTAAATAAATCTAGTCCCATTTACCAGCATCTGGCCCACATCTCTCTAAAACCTTCCTATTCATATACGCATCCAGATGCCTTCTGAATGTTGTAATTGTACCAGCCTCCACCACTTCCACAGGCAGCTCATTCTAAACATGCACTGCCTGTGTATGAAAAAAATGCATGTTTAAATTTTTCCCTCTCACCTTAAACCTATGGCCTCTAGTTTTGGACTCCCCTACCCTGCAAAAAAGACCTTGGCTATTTGTCCTATCCATGCTCCTCATGATTTTATAAACCTCAATCAGATCACCCTATTGCCTCCGACACTCAGGGAAAATAGCACCAGCCTATTCAGCCCCTCTCTATAGCTCAAACCCTCCAACCTTGGCAACATTCTTGTAAATCTTTTTTGAACCCTTTTAAGTTTAACAACATCTTTGCGATAGCAGGGAGGTCAGAATTGCATGCAGTTTCAAGAAGTGGCCTAACCAATATCCTGCACAGCCATAACATGGCATCCCATACTCATTGCACTGACCAGTAAAGACAAATACAATATGCCTTCTTCACTCCTGTGCCTACCTGCAACTCCACTTTCAAGGAACAACAAACCTGCACTCTGAAGTCTTTCGTTCAGCAACATTTCCAAGGACCTTAGTATTAACGGTGTAAGTTTCTACCAATTTACCCTACCTCACATTTATCCAAATTAAACCCTATCACTCCTCAGCCCATTTGCCCATCTGATCAAAGTCCCATTGTACTCAGAGGTAACCTTCTTCACTGTCCACTGCACCAATTTTGGCGTAAGCTGCAAACGTCCCGACCATACCCCTTATATTCATGTCAAAATCATTTATGTAAATAACAAAAAGCATTGTACCCAGCACCAATCCTTGTGGCACACAGATGGTCAACTGGCCTCCAGTCTGAAAAGCAACTGTCCACCGCCACCCTCTGTCTCCTACCTTTGAGCTAATTTCGTAATCGAATATCTAGTTTTCCCTGTGTTCCTTGTGATCTAACCTTGCTAACTGGTCTACCATGCAGAATCTTGTCAAATGCCTTAATGGAGTCCATATAGACAACATCCACTACTCTTCCTTCATCAATCTTCTTTGTCACTTCTTCACAAAACTCAACGAAGTTAGTGAGACACGTTTTCCCATGCACAAAGCCACGTTGACTATCCCTAATAAAGACGTAGCTTCTGAATCAGTGAATACAAATAACCTCCAAATTGGTCTCCAGTTTAGATTAGTATTATACTTTAGATTGCAACTTATTTTTAGTTCAACTATGAAAGGCGACACACTTTGATGTTTATGAGGAACCTTGAGCAGGGATAAAAATAAATGAAATGCATGAAGCCTAACTTGAGAATTAAATTGTTTATTCCTTGTGGATTTTCTTTTAGCACTTCATAGCATGAGAGTGTTGCTGATTGAGCCAGCATTTAGTGTCCATCCCTATCTGGTTGCCCAGTGGAATGCTGTAGTCAGCTGCCTTCTCGAACGGTGTTTAGACAGGGCATATCTAAGATTTTGATCCAGCAACACTGAAGGAACTGCTATATAATTTCAAGTCAGTATGCTGACAGGCTTGATGGGAAACTTGCAGATGACAGTGTTCCCTTATGTCTGCTGTCCTTTACCTTCCAGGTGGCAGTGGCCACGGGCTTGGAAGATTCTGTGTTAAGCAAAAACCACGAAGAAAATAGAGGCAATGTCTTTTAGTGAGCAATTTTGATAATAAGAAAAAAATAGTGGATGCTCCATACCTTACACTGAAGAAATTTTCTCTTGTTTATGAAATGTTTTTCAATTTGTACCTGCTGTTGAAAAGATGATTGAGAGCAGGTTGGATGACGACAACCGTGGTGGTGCCAGATGACAGGAAGGTTGAATTAAGATGAAACTACTGTCCAATTATAGTCACAAAGTATGAATGCATGCTGAGGAACAAGGCTACTTCCATAGATGAATAGTCTCAGTATTAATCCATTTTTCAGGTAATATCTTAAAGTAAGGCCCACGTACAGTTCCAGTGGAACGTCAAGATACTATGACTGTATTCACAACTGAAATAGGGATTGTCTTGGACAAGATTTTCCTTTTAAACAATATGAGCAACATGTTCACTGTCCATGTACTGCTATTCGTGCAATTTGTTGTTGAGGATTGTTTACTCAGCTTACAGAATTATTGTGATCAGATGGGCGCCATTCAGCCCATCATGCTTGCGTGGGGACTTGTACATATTTTGACTAAATACTGAGCTCCTGGCTTTTTCACATAACCCTGCAGATTACTTAAAAAAAACAGGCATACAATACCACCTTTCACGTCTCAGTTGAACATTACAGTGGTGATAGAAAACGGTTACTGACAGACTCAAGCAATTCTCATGCTAAGTATTTTTGACATGATATTGTACTATACAGATAGAACAATAATTATACATTTGGTCTTTCTGAGTGCAGAAGATAAATCAATCAAAAATCATGTAGACAACGGAAGAAAACATGAAAATAAAGAATGTGCAAATTATACACAATCTGGAGATATATCAGGCTTCATTTGAATTATTTCATTGAAATGTATCCCTGGTGTAATAGATAATTTGGAATATGAAACCAGCAATGCATACTCCTTAAATAGCCACACACAGCCAACAGATTATATGCGCTAATGTCAAATGGGACATTGTGTCTGGAAATCTACAAGAATGGTAACGCCACTTGTATTTTACCATGTGGCAATAGTTTTCAGATTAAGCAGCTAACTATTTGGTTTGTTTGCTGTAATTTCTTTTCTATCCATGTTTCATTCCCATTTTCAAAAGATTTTATAACTAGCGCTGCAAGAAACGAAAAAAGCTTGAGTAATTTTAATCAACGTCCTGATGTCTTTTCTTCTTCCGGTTGTTTGAAGCAATGTCCTGCAGATTAATTTTTCATTTCTCAAGTCTTCAGGACAATCCTGGAGAGCTGACTCCCCTCGTTAAAATGCGGGCATTACAACATTGATGTTATTAATCAAAGCATGGTGAAAAAGCACTGTTACAATGTCTCACATTTAATGCTTTAGGTGAACCAAGTCAAAGTTCCCATCATCCCTAACAAATACTTATATTGAGGATGTAATGTGACATCATAGTGAGAATAAGAAATGGCAGGAAAATTGAACAAATGACTTGTATCGATCTTCATAGATGACAGAAAAGCAATTTCAGAAACAATGGGGAACCAAGGATCTCGTGAAAATAATTATTTGCAAAGAAACAGAGTTAAAGAAATTTATGGGATTTAAAGTTGGCAAGTCCCGAGACTCAACAGTCTGCATCCGAAGGGCTTTGAAAAGGCAACAACAGAAATAGTGGATACTTTACTTGTCATCTTCCGAAATTTGCATGACTCTAGAATAATCCCCACAAATTTGACCTAACTCAAATATTCATGAAAGGAAGAGGAGAAAATAGAGGACCTGTAGACCAGGTCGTCTGACAGTGATAGCAAAGAAAATGTTGGACTCCTGGGATTGGGAATAAAATATCAGCATGAGGTGACAATCTGATAATGGCTGAAAAGAAAGAATAAATGGGTCTTCTTTTTTTTATTGGCAGGCTGTATATAGCTGGGTGTCGAAGGATCAGTGTTAAGAGTCTCAATTATTCACAATTTGTACCAATTACTTTGATTTGTTTTCTCTGTGCCCTTATATAAGGTATATGGAAAGGTTCTACACGAGAAGGCCAAAAAAGGTTGCAAAAGTATGTAGGAAGATCAAATGAGTGGACAGGAATACACCAGACAGTCCAGTCAGGAAGTGCAATGAGATTTACTTTGAAAGGAGAAACAGAAAAGCAGAATATTAATTAAATGATCTGAGACTACATCATGTTGGTATTGAGAGAGACTCAAGTGGCCTTCTACAGGAATCTTAATATGCTACTAGAGCAACCAATCCAAAAAGCACATTAATTCTTTTGAAATTAAAGTAAACAAAGTATAAGAGCAAAGATTCTTCCAAGCTGCGCTGGTGGGAATGAACGATATCATGAATAAACAGCTGTATCTAATGCTTCTTGTTTGCGAACATTTTTGTTCCAGGGATCTTGTGGTGTAGTGGCTTGTCCCCAGCTCTGAGCCAAGAAACCCATGTTCAAGCGCCACCTCTTCCAATGCTGGCTGACTAATAATATCTGACAGCAGGGGTAGGCAATGGCCTACTGGTATTATCGCTAGACTATTAATCCAGAAACCCAGCTGATGGTCTGGGGACCTGTGTTCAATTCCACCACGGAAGATGGTAGAATTAGAATGCAAAAAAAATGAGAGTCTGGAATTAAGAATCTACTGATCTCCATGAAATCATTGCAATTGTTGAAAAAACCCATCTGGTTCACTAATGTCCTTCAGGGGAGGAAATCTGCCACCCTTACCTGGTCTGAACTACATGTGACTCCAGACCCACAGCAATGTGGCTGACTCTCAACTGCCCTCTGAAATGGCCTAGCAAGCTACTCAGATGTACCAATCGCTACAATGACTCAAAGCAATGGAACTGGATGGACCACCTGGCATTGACCTAGGCACTGGAAAAGATAATGGCAGAAACAGCCCTGTCAACCATGTACAGTCCCCCTCACTAACATCTGGGGATTAGAGCCAAAATTAGGGGAGCTGCCTCACAGACTAGTTAAGCAACAGCCTGATATAGTCATACTGACAGAATCATAGCTTACAGACAATGTCCCAGACACCACCATCACCATCCCTGGGTATGTTCTGTCTCACGAGCAGGGCAGACGCAGCAGAGGGGGCCGCACAGTGGTATTCATTCAAGAGGGCGTTGTTCTAGGAGTCCTTAATATTGACTCCAGATCCCATGAAGTCTCATGGTTTCGAGTTAAATATGGGCAAGGAAACCTCCTGCTGATTACCACATACTACCCTCCCTCAGCTGATGAATCAGTACTCCTCAATGTTGAACAATACTTAGAGGAAGCACTGAGGATGGCAAGGGCACAAAATGTACTCTGGGTGGGGGATTTCAATGTCCGCCATCAAAAGTGGCTTGGCAGCAGTATCACTGATCAAGCTGGTTGGGTCCTAAAGGACATAACTGTTAGGTTGAGCCTGCAGGTGAGGGAACCAACAAGAGGGAAAAACATACTTGATCCCATTCTTACTAATCCGCCATCTGCAGTTGCATCTGTCCATCACAGTATGCATAAGAGTGACTGTTGCACAGTCCTTGTGGAGATGAAGTCCTGTCTTCACATTGAGAAAAACCTCCATCGCGTTGTGCAGCACTATCACTGTGCTAAGTGAGACAGATTTCGTACAGATCTAGCAACTCAAGGCTGGGCATCAATGAGGGGCTGCAGGCCATCAACAACAGCAGAATTGTACTCCAGCACAATCTGTAGCCTCATGGCCTGGTATATCCCACACTCAACCATTATCATCAACCCAGGAGATCAAAATTATGGGCAACACAGTGGTGCAAAGATTAGTGCTGCTGCCTCACAGTGCCAGGGACCCCCATTCGATTCCAGCCTAGGGACACTGTCAGTCTGGAGTTTGCACATTCTCCCCATGTCTGAATGGGTTTTCTCTGGGTGCTCTGGTCTCCTCACACAGTCCAAAGCTGTTCAGGCCATGTGGATTGGCCATGCTAAATTGCCCATAATGTCCAGGGATGTTCAGGTTAGGTGGGTTAAATGTGGGAAATTAGGGGAATGGGTCTGGGTGGGATGTTCTTCGGAGGGGCAGAGTGGATCTGTTGGGCCGAAGGGCCCGTTTCCACACTGTAGGGATTCAATGATTCTATGATCAAGCCTGGTCCGATGAAGAGTGCAAGAGGGCATGCCGGGAGCAGCACCAGGCACACCTGAATGTGAGGTATCAACCTGGTGAAGCCACCAAACAGGACTACTCGCATGCCTAACAGCAAAGGCGACAGGTGATAAACAGAGCTAACAGATCAGATCTAAGCTCTGCTGTCTTGCCACATCCAGTCGTGAATGGATGTGGCAGTACTGATGGTGGACAATTAAATAACTCACCGGAAGAGGAGGCTCCACAAATCTCCAACCACAATGATGGAAGAGCCCAGCTCAGCAGTGCAAAAGATAAGGCTGAAAGTTTTGCAGCAATCTTCAGCCAGAAGTGACGAGTGGATGGTCTATCTCGGCCTCCTCCAGTGGTCCCCAGCATCTCAGATGCCATTCTTCAGCCAATTTGATTCACGCTACATGATATCAAGAAACGGCTGGAGGCATTGGATACTGCAAAAGCTACCAGCTTTATCAACATTCTGGCAATAATATTGAAGACCTGTGTTCCAGAACTTGCCGCTCCACTAGATGAGCTGTTCCAGTTACAACACTGGTATCCACCCAACAATGTGGAAAATTGCCCAAGTATGTCCTGCACATAAAAAGTAGGACAAATCCAACCCGGCTAATTACCACCCCATCAGTCTCCTCTTGATCATCAGTAAAGTCATGGAAGGTGCCATCAACTGTGCTATCAAGCAACACCTGCAGAGAAATGACCTGCTCAGCCACACCCAGTTTGAGTTCTGCCAGAGCCACTCAGCTCCTGATCTCATTTCAGCCTTGGTTCAAACATAGACAAAAGAGCTGAATTCCAGAAGTGAGGGGAGAGTGAGAGCCCTTAATATCAAGGCTGCATTCACCAGAGTGTGACATCAAGGAGCCCTGACAAAACTGGAATCAATGTGTATCAGGGGGAAAACGCTCCAGTGGTTGGAGTCATACCTAACACAAAGGAAGACGATTGTGGTTTTGGGAGGCCAATCATCTCAGCTCCAGGACAACTCTGCAGGAGCTCCTCAAGGTTGCATCCTCGGCCCAACCATCTTCAGTTGCTTCATCAATGACCTGCCCTTCATTATCAGGTCAGAAGTAGGGATGTTCGCCAATGATTGCACAATGTCCAGCACCATTCATGACTCCTCAGATACTGAAGTAGCACATGTTCACATGCAATAAGATCTGGACAATATCCAGGCTTGGGCTGACAAGTGGCAAGTGACGTTTCTGCCACACAAATGCCAGGGTATGACCATCACCAATAAGAGATAATCTAACCACCATCCCTTGACATTCAACGGTGTTATCATCACTGAATCCCCCACAATCAACATCCTGGGGGTTACCATTGACCAGAAACTCAACTGGACTTACCACATTAACACAGTGGCTACAAGAGCAGGCCGGATGCTGGGAATACTGCAGCGAGTAACTCACCTCCTGACTCCTCAAAGCCTGTCCACCATCTACAAGGCACATGTCAGGAGCATGATGGAATACTCCCCAGATGCCTGGATGAGTGCAGCCCCAATAACACTCAAGAAGGTCGACACCTTCCAGGACAAAGCAGCCTGCTTGATTGGCACTACATCGACAAGCGTTCACTCCCTCCACCACCAAAGCTCAGTAGCAGCAGTGTGTACTGTCTACAAGATGCACTGCAGAAATTCACCAAAGATCCTCAGGCAGCAGCTTCCAAACCCACGACCACTTCCATTTAGAAGAACAATGGCATCAGGCATGGGAACAACACCACCTCCAAGTTCCCCCAAAGCCACTCACCATCCTGGCTTGGAAGTATTTCACCATTCCTTCAAAGTCGTTGGGTCAAAATCCTGGAATTCCCTCCCTAATAGCATTGTGACAGCAGGAGGACTGCAGTGGTTCAAGAAGGCAGCACACCACCACCTTCTCAAGGGCAACTAGGGATGGGCAAGAAATGCTGGCCAGCCAGAGATGTCCACATCCCACAAATGAATCCCACAAAAGTTCCTAACATCAAGGAGCTTCAAACTCCAAGAAAGGGCTCTTGTGATGCAATGGTAGTGGCTCTACCTCCAAGTCAAGAGGCACAGGTTCAAGGCCCACATCCTCCAAAAGGTGTGTATTAATATCTATGAACAGGTTGATTAAAAATATCTAAGATGATGTAGACATTGAAATAGAGAGTGGATCCACAAGTGTTGAGAACATTTTTATTCCAGGTTTCTTGTGGTGCAGTGGTATTGTCCCTACAAGTGATGTAGGTGATCAATGTTCAAGTCCCACCTCCTCCAGAGGTGTATAAAATCACATTTGAACATGCTGATTCATGATATCTGATAGCTCCTAACACCTTGGAGCTTGTGACCCCAAAAAGCGCATTTTTGGTACACTCATGTCCCTGTCTCTGAGTCAGGAGCCCCAGGTTCAAGTCCCAACTGCTACAGAGGTATGTAATAACAGCTCTGAACAGGTTATTTAGGTTTCAGGGTTCCTGTGGTGCAGTGGTTTTGTCCCTACTTCTGAGCCAGAAGACCCAGGTTCAAATCCTGCTAGTTCCAACGGTGTATCGTAACATCCCTGAATATACTAAACAAAAAAATTTTGTTTCAGAATTGACCAGTGATCCACAAGAAGCTCCTTGAATTCCCTCATCTCAGTTATGCCACTCGGAAAGTGGAAAATGTAAAGCTTTAGAAAAGGAAGGCCTTGATTCATGATTTATATGTGCACATATATATTTTATACCTATATATAAAACAGATGGAACACTTTGAAGTCTACACTGTTTTCGCCTTGCTCAAAGAACAACTGCACTGAGATGACAGCCAGTTCCAAGATCTTCAGTTAATGCTGAGTTAAATCATTGACAACCTTTAAAATCAATCATTTTTCAGGGATATAGCTAACCACTTGAAATGTCAATTGTAAACTGTATCACCATGCAATATTCTATTTCCATATGCTACCAGCCTCTGCAGTATAACAATAATGCAGTTTTCTTCCTCGTAAGATGGTTTCTAGTTTGGTTGATTTATTTTCATGATTTGTTATAATTTTACCAACCAGGAATATTTACTCAGCTATAAATTGATCATGAGCAGGCTCCATGAAAACTTCCAGGGGAGGAGCAAGATACAAAGGATCTATAATTGTTTCATGAAGATATCACACACAGCTAATATAGGATTTTGACAACATGCATTGCCCTATATGTATTTACGAACAAAGAATGATTTGTCAAAAATTTTGCATAGGACAGCACTCAGTTTAAAATGGAAATGATAAATGAGCTCCTGAAATGTAATATAATTAACATGACAATCGATCACACAGCAAGATTTAAATATCAAAACTCAAGCGAATAGTTAGAAAGCATCAAAAGCAATGGAGGGCATACTGTATATGGTTAATACCATGATAAAGCCTTATATATTTTGCATCCTAAAGGAATACGTCCATCAATCACCAATATATCTAGGCAGTTCTAAGCTAAAGAACATCATAAATATTATAATACCTGCCTGTCTAATTGAAAATCTTAAAAAAAATCACAATCTCAGCAGTTTTTCAGTTATCAAATGTATTCCAATGACTGTACAAAATGAGCTAGAATAAATTATCATCTGCATTGCTGACCATGCAAATGTCATGAGGTTTATTGGTATAGTCTGGAAGTCATCAAAAAGCACAATTTGTGTTCTGTGCATGGTAATATATTGCAAGAAAATCAAGACAATCTGAATCCACTATCAATATAACTTTGCAACACATTTTGGTTGATGAAATCCAGTGCAATCACACTACTGGAATAACTATGTTTTGTGGAATTGAATTACTGGTCAAGGTGAAGCGAAGTATCAGGCATAGCTGTCCATCATCATCCGGTCTAGTTTGCACCTTCAAGGATGCATTCCTCACACTATAATGGAATGTCTCAGAGTGAGTGTTTATCATTTCTGAAAAGCCTATGGCCTTCTTTTAATAGATTACAGTATGTTGTCTGCAGAATACCAATGGTGTATACCATTCACCAATTTAAAGTGTCTTGGATCTCTGAAAAAACAGCAAATTCTTAGCGCACGTTAAACATATTTAATGTATGTCAAAAGAGTTCACATACATGATTTAACCCCTAATCATGAAACAGAAAGATTGCATGCTGACTGAAGTCATATACCTGAATGATCAAATCATCATTTCATTGGTATGGTGTATGCATCATTGTGTTGAGGAGGATAACAGGGCAGTGGGTAGCATGCTAACATGTTTTGATGGTTAGCTACAGCTTCGGTTATTTAAACTCCAATATGCTCAAAAGAGTTGTAATCTTTGGCTCTTTCTAACCTAAACCTATGTTTGGCTACTTGTATTAGGACCCAAACCTATAACTTAATTCATCAACTTAGATGTGCTGGTTAAGAAAAGTATGTTGAGAATCCTCCTATACATTTCTACATGTCCCCTATGTTCAGAACATTCACTGATATATCTTTATCTCCCATTGCCCCTCAGATTTCACCTTCAGTCTCTTCTAATGCATTCTGCATTTAAGAGGTCTGTTTCTCTCAGTCTGTTCAACCAAAGGAACTTAAACAATACACTGATTTCTCAGTAACTTGATTTTGAGATATCTGAGCATAACAATGATCTCCGTGCACGTTACAGGCAAAATAGAATAAACGTTAGTCTTTCTGTGCTGGTCTGACACTGAGATTCAGATCAAAAGCCCTCAGGTCTTCTTTATTAATAAGCAGAGCTGAACTACTCTTTGAAAGAGCTGCTATAGGTATGGTGAGCTGAATGGTCCCCCCTTCAATTATTTTCTTGCTGTAAAATATTTCAAGGGGCAAGTTTTGCAGAGGTACAAGAAAAGGGAAACAGTAGTATGAATTGGCCAGCTTTTTAAAAGCATGAGAGTTCAAGTGGCCTGCTCTGCATTGTATGATTCTAAATTACCTATACTGTAAAGGCTGATGTTTCATTTACTATGAATTCAGTAAGAGGTGAAAGACCATCAACTTCAGGAAAACATTAATTCCTTGCTGAACTATTTCCTTGTCGGAATCCTCTGTTGTACAGTTTATTATACAACATGGTAAAGGAAAGCAACTTACATTCATATTGCATCTTCACATCAAAAGGTAATAAGAAGCCATAAACTGGGACTGAAGTTGATGCTGAAAGAACGTACTTCAGGGCATTTACAAAATACATGAGATGATTCAGTGATGTGTCACGATGATTCCATGTTTTATCACTGATGGGATAGCAAAAAAAACAATTAGATTGGAACAAGGGTTGTGGAAGTACAGTGGACAATGGCTATAGAGGATTAATGATTATAAATTCAGTAAGCTAGGAATAGGAGAGAAAGAGACAGAGAGAGAGACAGACAGAGAGAGAGAGGGAGAGAGAGAGGGAGAGGGAGAGGGGGAGAGGGGGAGAGAGAGAAAGAGAGAGGGGGAGAGAGAGAGAGAGAAAGAGAGAGAAAGAGAGACAGAGAGAGGGGGGGAGAGAGAGAGAGAGAGAGAGAGAGAGAGAGAGAGAGAGAGAGAGAGAGAGAGAGAGAGAGAGAGTGTGAGAGAGAGATGGAAAAAACAAAGATTGGTCAAAAATTGATTGTTACTGCTTCTAAAGTGCAAATGAGAAACATGCAAATTTCAAAATAAGGAGAGACTCAAGGTGAAATCTTACGGGACACTAGAGATAAACATGTATCAGGAAACATTCTGAACACAGAGAGATAGGTGGAAATGGATAGGAAGATTCCCAACATATATTTCTTAGATGTAATGGTGAAAGTTGATGAATTAAGTTATACATAAGTAACCAAATATGAGTATGGCTATCTCCTTCACACAAACTCACAAAGATCTCTTTCCCTCATTTGGAAATCAAACATACTTGTTAACTTTTAAGATGCTCAGAAAAGCACAGGTTATGCTATCCCGTGTGTAAACCTTGCCATGCTTGGCATTAGTTTTTTTTTCCATTCGTTTTTCTCTCTCCTGCCATATTGATGTTTTCCTGTATGCAATGTCGGAGGCTACAGCGACCACCATGGATTCAGAGGAGATTGAAAGTATAATTAAAACATTGGATTGAGCCCACATACAGATTTATTGCCTTAACGCTTGCTGTTGTATACCCAAGGCACACAAAGTCCAACATCATCATTGCTATGTACCACTACCAATACTTCATCCCAAAATTATTTACCAGATTAATATTAGACATGTCTCAACATGAGCTTAGGAGAAAGGATACGTTAGGAAAAGTGAACAAAAGCTTGCTCAAATGATTGGACTTTAACAAGTGTTGAAAGAAGGAAAGACTTGTTTCGGTGGAATTCCAAAACTTGGGAGGTTAGGCTGACTGAAGGGAAGACTGCCAACAATTGAGAAGGGATAATGGGCAAGAAACTGAAACTGGTAAACATGATGCAATAGTGCTATAAAAGGTTATCAAGACCAAGAGGGCTGATGACATGAGGGACATCAACAAAAATTTTAAATGCGTTGCAATGTCCAGAAACAATTGCAGAATGGGGTAAAATGCAGACTAGTTAACATTCAATAGTGTTTTTGATCGTATCCTCTTTATCATTAACTAAAACCATCTGTTCCAATACTGTAGTTTCCTAAAAATTAATGCTGTGCAACAGACTAACACAATGTATTTAAATGAACAAGAAGAATTTTAGAGAGCACCAAGGCAATTCTGTGAGCAATACAAATGTTATTCATGTTCCTTTAAATTACAGGTGGATATTGGATTAAGTTGAAATATGTTTAGAAAGAATAGATAGATAACTTATTACGTAGGAGATAAAAGTCGAAGTAGAGTAAAGGATCAAAGCAATCTCAGAATATGAATATAAGAATTATTAAAAACTTCACTGCAGGCAAGCAAGGCCATAAAGGAAAAGCAAATATATGGGCTATGTTCTATTTATAATGGGATGGAAATGAAAAATTCTAAGCTATTTTAAACCTGTGCCACATCTTAGTTAGATCAGAATATTACATCCCATTCTGGTTGCAATATAATAGATCAGGTAGAGAGAGACACATGCGAAGGTGTAGAGAAGATTTACAAGGATGATACTATAAATGCAAGACTATCCTGAAAGGATTAATAGGCTGGATATCTTTCCTCCTGAAAAAGGTAGCTGAAGGACGGCCTAGAGGTTTAAAAATATGCAAGACTTTGATAGAGTGAAAACAGGGAGAATGGACATCCATATAGTCACCATGAAAACCAATGGGGAAAATTGAAGATATTTCCTTACCCAAGAAGTAGTGAAAAGGTGCAACTTGCTACCACAGGAAATGCTTGAAACAAATACATTTGAGGAGAAGGTGGACAAACAAATGAGGGAGAGCCGAATAGGTAGTTAAAGTGATAGATTTAGATGATGATTGATGGAGGGAGGTTCAATTGGAACATAAATATCTCTATGAATTGGTTGAACTAAATGGCTTGTTTCTAAGCCATGCAGGCTATATAAATCAAGGACCCCATGTAAAAGTGTCTGATTTACAAACACTTGGACTAACCAACACAATCCCATGCAGGGATGTAATTTTAAATATCAAACACACAAACATTTCCTGTACTTGGTTGCTTTATAGCATCCTGTGTTGTGTTCCAGCTTGCATAAAAATGGACTTGCAAACGGATCCAGGAATGGAAACCATTTGCAACCTAGGGGCTGCAAACCATTCAACTCATCATGCCTATGGCAGCTCTTTCGAACAGCAGTTCAGCTCGGCTTATTATTAAAGAAGAGCTGAGGGTTTTTAATCTGAATCGTTATAAATTAGGCCATACAGACTGCAATCAATCAAACAAGACATCCTCAGTATCAGCGAATTTTTTAATATCAGATATATGAATCAATGACGAACATAGTTTCTTATGTTTTACTTAGGAATAAATAACATTGGAAATTTTCTCGGTGTACAATATTACGTGCAATTCGGTGGTTAATTATTGCCACTAAAGGAGATAATTCTGCTCAGTTTTGGGGTTATCACAAAAAGAAGTGCTCCTTTCTTTTGGACTATCGCCTCACAAGATGGTGCAGCAATAACACCAGACCTTTTGAAATTTTCAACCCAGAAAGCAGGCTGGCATATCAACAGAACTATTTGTCCTCAACCAGGTACTGGGATGGAATATCCTCACACAAATTATACCTGGCTTTAATTATGTCCTCTTATATTTTCTTCATTTATTTCTTCTGTGCGCAACTGTGATTTTGTATAATTAACAGTCCACTTATTTGGTTAATTTAAAAACAGCCTTATTAGCTTTAATGTTTTGCTTCTGGCTTCCCAACATGCAATTTGGAAATGCACAATTAGAAATGGATAATGATTCAATGGCAATTTTCAGAAAGAAAACATAATCTCTTGAAGAAGGAAAACTTTCAGGGATATGGCAGATGTGAGGTGGAACGGGACTAATCAAATCAGTCTTTGAAAGAACAGTGCATGGACACAACAATCTCCTTTTATGTTGTACAAATTGTCAATCTTATCCGTGTCAAGGATATTTCATGAAAGATCACAGTCAATTTTTTTCCTAATATTTTGCGAGGCTAACACCAAGGGCAAGACCTCATCACTTTTCTCTCCATGCTGAGGATCGTCCCCTTAAGCATTAAGAACTAGAGTTCTAATGTATTCAAAAGGCAGCCTGACCAAGTCACTGCACAGTTTCAGGTCTTGAACAACTGTCTTCCTTAGGCCAGGCAATGAAAGCTTCTAAGATTAATCGCAATTTTCAAGAAAAAACTCAATTTACATCATTCTATGAAGCTTTGTAGTGGCACTCTAATTGAGATGTAATGCATAGTAAGGCTTGCACTTATTTGCCTCTTACATTCATTTCTCCCTTCGTGAAGATGTACGAGCCTTGACAGCTACTGCAATCAGCTATTTCACCAAGTAATGCAGTGCAGTCAAGTTTAACCAAGCCCTCAACCAATAACTAAACTTAAGAAGTTCCAACAGGGAACAGACGTAGTTATTGGGAATCCTGGAAGAATTACTTCTCCCTGCCTGAAAAGAAGAAATCCCAGCACAGAAAAACTAATCCAACACAAACCTGCTAATCAACTTTTTCATGTCCTATTTAGGTTTACTGTGGTACCAGGAAAATCAAAAAAAGTTAATTGCTTACTTCACACTAAACAACCAATCTGTGCTACAGGGTCATTCATACCTCCACTTGATGTCCTGATCAATATTTATCCCTCCATCATCATTAAACAAAGCAAACTACTCAGTACTGTTAATAGGATATTGTTGCATACAAATTGTCTGCCATATTTCCTTAATTAAAACAATGCTTCCACTTCAAATGGTACAACATTGGCCATGATAGAACAAAGGACATAGAATATAAAACACAGAACAGTAAGAAGAGTAACAAGCCCTTCAGCCCACGATGTTGTGCTGAACTTTTACCCTAATTCTGAGGTCTATCTAACCTCCATCCCTACCTTATACTATCATCTATATGTCTATCTAATGGCCGCTTAAATGCCCCTAATGAGGCCGACTCCACTACACTCTCTGGTATTGCATTCCATGCCCCGACCACTCTGAGTAAAGAGCTTACCTCTGTCGTCTCCCCAATATCTACCTCCACTCACTTTAAAACTATGCCCCCTCGTAATAGCTACCTCCACCCGAGGAAAAAGTCTCTGGCTGTCTACTCTATCTGTACATCCGGTCATTTTGTACACCTCTATCAAGTCAAAGTGATGCTTTTGGATGGCCTGGACATTGTGGAAGGCATTATATAAAAGCAAATCTTTCATGCTTTCATTTCAGCATTAATTGAGATTGTTAACTCACTCAAAGCTATGGACATGGCTTAATGCACTACCTCACATTGGAAAGCAATCACTGAAACACTGTACCAAACCAATAACAACGTTTAGTATTAGAAATCCATTTTTGCAATATGTAATTCTTAAAGCACTTGGGGATACATTCCTACAATCTTATGCAAACATTACATCACAGACACATAGATCACAAAGGATGTGCTAATGCACCATTTTTATTTAAGAAATAATTTAGACATCCGAGATGTGAAATACACAATCTCGCTCATCATACAAATTATTAGGAAGCATGGGAAGAACAAACAGAATAAATTAGGATCATGCTCATCACTACAATATTTTGGTTTCAATGTCTCCTTACACGATCCACTTTGATAGATTATTTATACAAACATCTTCACATACAGTACACCAAGAATGTGTGCATTTAAACAGGTCATGATATCAAAGTTTGATGCCATAAACAGTTATGATCAGTTACCATTCTAACTGGTTTAGTTTTGGATGAGGAGAAAGCTAATGCACCATAGCCAAGTGTGTGGATGACACAATAATAGGTGGGAAAACAAGTAGTGTGGAGTCTGCAGGTTGACATAGACAGGTAAGTGAATGAGCAAAAACTTGGCAGATGGAACATTATGTAGTAAAATATGAGGTTGTGCACTTGGCAGGTAGAGTAGAGAAGCTAAATATTATTTAAATAGAGGAAAAATGCAGAAAGCTACAAAACAGAGGGATTTGACGGTCTTTCCCTATGAATGACAAAAAGCTAGAATCTAGGTTTTTACTGAGTAATAGGGAAGGCAAATGGAATATTGGCCTTTATTTCAAAGGGAATGAAGTAAAAAAAGGTAGGGAGTTTTTGCTAAAACTATACAAAGTACTAGTCAGACGACGACTGGAACACTTTTGAAGGGAACATATAGTGTGTTTGATAGCAGTCCAGAGAAGGTTCACCAAACTTATATCAGGTATGGAGGAACAGTATTATGAGGACAGACGGATTAAGTTGGACCTGTACTCATTGAAATTTAGAAGAGTAGGTGACCTTATAGAAACTTGAGAGATTCTTAGGGGACTTGGCAGGGTAGAGGCCGAGAGGTTGTCTCCCCTTCTGGGAGAGTCAATGACCAATTGACATAATCTCAAAATAAGGTGTCTGCCATTTAAGACAGAGATGAGGAGGAATTTCTTTGCTCAGAGGGTAGTGAATGTGTGGAACTCTTTACCATAAGAGCTGTCAATGGTGTGTTGTATAGCATATTCAAGACTGAGGTGGGTATATTTGTAATCACAAAGGTAATCAAGGATTATAGAGAAAAGTATCTTGATGAATATTATTTTAAAAGTTATATATTTTAACAGGTAATTGTTCTTAACAAGGCAGCACACATTTAGAGTCAAAATTGTCTATCTGCTAACATTAATCAACCTTTCTTCAGTGAGAATGAATTCAGATAATTGATACATTGCTGCTTTGTGGTCTTTGCTCGCAAGCTCAAACAGACAGCTTGTGGCCATGTGGACTTTAATGCACTTTTTCTAAGAGATGTGATGTTCACAAAATGAAAGTGAAAGGACAGCTACCGTCTCGTGGTAAAAAAATCTTGCTTGCACGAGCGATTTAAGTGAAAGAGAAAGAGCAGAAATGAATGTTCTATGACACACCATGCCGCACAAAGCTGAGTTGTCCACAAATTTGGGCTCATGATGCGTGATTAACCCCTGTAAACTTGTTTTGATCGTGGGATTACACAAACTTCATGTTGCCTGCTCAATTACCATGTTGCAGAATGTAGCTGGAGCTAATTATGCTGTTGAATGGCTGCATGCCTGAACAATGGGCGTACAATCATGAGGCCAACATTTGTTTAAACTAGCCTGTGCTACTTCAAGCCAGTCTGTACTTCTTAAAGATGACATGAATTTTGACTAGCCTAGAGTTCAAGTTTCGTATTGTGGGTTCTGATGAAAGCTCATGACCGAAAACATTGAATCTTTCTCCCTCCATAAATGTTGCCAGACACGTTGAATATTTCCGGCATATTTCAAAATTTGTAACTTTACCTCATCCTCAAACACTCAGCAATGCTACAGACTTCATATCACTGATGAGGGGCAAACAATAATATAACATATAATCTCCTCATTCCAATAAAGGCTGTGATGGCAGCAATCGCTGAATTAACCACGATGTCATGGCCTATAGTGGGACAAAATTCATTCAAGATTATGAACCTGAACACCGCTTGCTCAGTTTTCACTGCAGCACAAGCAGCAAGCACCCAGATCTCCACTGAGAAATCAGACAGAATCACGCAAACTCTGTCTGTTACCATGCTGGTACATCTTGCCGCCATCAGCCTCAGATTGCTGCCACCATAGCAGCAAATATCAGTGCTCAAAGGTGTCTCAGGTCTCACCATAATCCAGTATTATGTTGTCTCACACACTAGTGGAATTGTTGCCACTTCACACAAGGTAGAGGCTTCCAGTCTACCATGCTGCAGTCACGTAATATGCACTGCATAATAGCACTGAGTCAGGCAAGGCTCATAGAAGACAAACATTAAGGGAATGGCCAAGTTGACCTTTATACGGATTGGCTTGCAATGTCTGTTTTATATTGTGATGGCAAGACTGTGTAGGATATAGCAGCCTATGATGAACTAGGACAGGCCCTATCTGGTATTGCAGGGTGCCTCCAGAGTGGGCAAGGGAGTGGATGCATTCCTTATACACTTCAGTGGTTTGCTAGATAATATGATATAGTAGCAATTTCTCTCATTTTTTGAATGCTGCTGATGTATGTACTATTGCTCATGGTCATGAGCCAGATAGTCAACAATACTCCTCACCCCCATCATTATCTTTTTATTTTGCCACCATGACATAAATCCTGATAGCACAGAATAACAACATTGTGGATGCTGCCAGGATTACATGGCGTAGTCACACATTAGCTAGGCATAGAGAAATCCCATTTAATAATGCTCTCAATGTACAAGTTGCACTCGCAAAATACTGCACAGCTAGTCAATTGCACTGTCTAATATTGTGGAACGAGAGAATGCAATGTGATCCATTTTCTTCACATACAGGAAATCAGTAACCTCCTTAAATTACCACGTACAGCAACGTGCAAAATGACAGCGGCTGCAGCCAAAAGAAGTGAAATGCACAGCGCAACCACCTTCATATACACTGGTTCTGAGCAGGATGTAAGTACCTCAGCAGGCATACATATTGCTCTTGGCTTATGTTGAGGTCAGAGATTTGCTCCAAGACTAGCTGTGAGAATGGTCAACCAGCTGAGACTCCTCTTCACCCTCCTAACCCTCCTCCTGCATCCAGCAGTTTGACCTCCGCGCATATTACTGTGCATCCTTGCTGTTATGTCATGGGCCAAAAAGGATGGGAGCCCTAACCCTATCATTAGATTTAAAGTACATAAACTGAACACAGTGAACATGAGAGGCCTCACCACATGCTGCTCCTTTCCCTGTAAGCATTTCCAACATTCTTTAGCAATGCAAACATGCAAATGTTTCTGTCTCAGCAATAACCAGCCAAAAATAGAACTGATGGTATCTCCATCTGCTGCTTAAAGCATGATCAGCTGTGCACGACTAAGAGAATGTATTAGCTACAGCACCAAGTTGAAAATGGCTTTGCCTTTGCTAGAGTCTAATCAGGTCTGCCCTCTGAGTCCATAAGATATAGGAGCAGAAATTAGGCCGTTCAACCCATTGAGTCTGCTCTGCCATTCAATCATGGCTGGTAAATTTCTCAATCCCATTCTCCCCATAACCCTTGATCCCTGTGACAATCAGGAACCTATCTATTTCCATCTTAAATATACTCAATGACCTGGCCTCCACAGCCTTTAGTGACAGTGAATTCCATAGATTCACTACACTCTGCCTGAAGAAGATACTCCTTATCTCTTACCTAAAAGGTCTTGCCTTTACTCGAAGGCTGTGCCCTCGGGCACTAGTCTATCCTAGTAATGGAAACATCTTCCCAACATTCACTCTGTCCAAACCATTCAGTATTCTGTAAGTTTCAATTAGGTGCCCGCTCATCCTTCCAAACTCCAAAGAGTAAAGATCTAGTGTCATCAAACATTCCTCATGTCTTAAGCTTTTCATTCCTGGGACCATTCTTGTGAGCCTCGGCTGAGTCCACTCCAGGGCCAGTGCAACTTTCCTGATTTATGGGGCCAAAAGCTACGCACAAGACTTCAAACGTGGCCTGACCAGTGCCTTATAGAGCCTCAGAAGTACACCCCTGCTTTTATACTCAAGTACTCTCAAAATAAATGCCAAAGTTCCATTTGCCTTCCAAACTACTGACTCAACCTGCTAGTATGCATTGAGAGAATCCTGGACTAGATCTCCCAAGTCTCTTTGCATTTCAGGCTTCTGAATTTTATTTCCATTTAGAAAAATAGTCCATGTTTCTATTCTTTTTACCAAAATGCACAATCTCACACTTTCCCACATTATAATCCACCTGCCACTTCTTTGCCCTCTCTCCTAACCTGTCCAAATGCTTCTGCAGCATCTCCACATCCTCAATACTACCTGCCCCTCTATTTATCTTTCCATCATCTGCAAATGAGGTTACTGATTTCCTGTATGTGAAGAAAGTGGATCACATTGCATTCTCTCTTTCCACAATATTTGACAGTGCGATTGACTAGCTGTGCGGTATTTTGCGAATGCAACTTGTACATTGAGAGCATTATTAAATGGGATTTCTCTATGCCTAGCTAATGTGTGACTACGACATGTAATCCTGGCAGCATCCACAATGTTGTTATTCTGTGCTATCAGGATTTATATCATGGTGGCAAAAGTTCCTTCATCTAGATCATTAATATATAGAGTGAAATGTTGTGGTCCTAACACCGATCCTTGTGGAACACTTGTTGTCACTGGCTGCCATCCTGACCCTTTTAACCGCACTCTCTGCTTTCTGCCAGACAGGCAATCTTCTATCCATGCTTCACCTTGCCTCTAAAACCATGGAGCCTTATCTTACTCAGCAGCCTCCTGTGCAGAACCTTATCAAAAGCCTTCTTGAAATCCAGGTAGGTAGATAGATCCATTGGCTCTCCTTGGTCTAAGCTGCTCACTATTTCCTCAAATAATTCTAACAGATTCGTCAGGCATGACTTCCCCTTGGTGAAGC
This sequence comes from Stegostoma tigrinum, assembly GCF_030684315.1. Taxonomy (NCBI): domain Eukaryota; kingdom Metazoa; phylum Chordata; class Chondrichthyes; order Orectolobiformes; family Stegostomatidae; genus Stegostoma; species Stegostoma tigrinum. The sequence continues at coordinate 54,738,724 of NC_081364.1, read as the reverse complement.
CATGTTGACATGGCCATTTTACCAAGCACTTCCAAATATTCAGAAATCTCATCCTTCACAATGGGCTCCAAAATCTTATCAATGACCAAGGTTAGGCTAATCAGCCTGAAATCTTCAGTCTTTTGCCTTTAGTCTAGAATCTACCTACAGTATATACTTTCAAATTATGTTTCCACCATATTCAACACACAAAATGTTATCAGATGCCAGACTTGCTGAGCATAAACTATTTTCAGGTTGGAACAGCATCCAACTGTGCCAAATAAAAAGCAAACTCTACAACTGAATTTTGTGGCCATCATGCCTTGCAAGTATTGAATTATTACCTTCTGAACCAACATGCTTCTCCAACTTATAACTGATTCTGGTTCAATAATTCATAGAAACATAGAAAATAGGAATAGGAGTAGGCCATTTGGCCTTTTAGCCTTCTCTACTATTCAATATGATCAAGGTTGAACATCCACACATGAAAAAATTCCATGTTTTTGGCTCTGTGACAGAAACATCCACAAACTCAACACTCCCTGCGTGAAGAAATTTCTCATCTCCGTTCTCAATGATCGAACCCTTATCCTTAAACTGTTATCCTTGGCTTTGAACTTCTTAACACACATCCTGCATTCACCCTGTCTAGTCCTGCAGAATCTTACAGGTTTCTAGAATATTTCCCCTCATTCTTTGAAACATCATTGAATATCTTCCTAACCGTTACAGTCTCTGCTCAAACATCGGACCCACCATCCCAGGAATCGACCTGATAAACCTTTGTTGCACTCTTTCCACAGCTAGAACATCTTTCCTCTATTAAGGAGACCAAAACAGCATGTAATACTCTATGTGTTATCTCATCTGTGTCTATGCAAGCACAAGAGGCAATCCCTGGTCCTGTACTCGAATCTTATTACGAAGGCCAAGATATGATTTCCAGCTCCACACTTTGTTATCTCGGATTCTACAGCGTCTGTGGTTCCCATTATCTCTGATATCATTTACGTTCTTCACCACCTGCTGTACCTGCATACCTTCTTTCAGTGGCTGGTTTACTAAACAGTTCCCGTCCATGTCAGTACACTAACTCCAATTTCACGCACTTTAATTTTACGTGCTCATATCTTCTCTGGGACCTTACTGAAAGGCTTTGGCAAATTTCAAATGAACCACACCAAACAGCTCCATCTTATCAATTCTGCTGGTTACATCCTTCAAAAATACCAATAGATATGTCATAGAGTCATGCTCACTCTGTCCAAACCAATTACTCTTTTCCAAGTGCTGTATGAAATATTTTACAATAGTGCATCATGTTTTATGTCGTGTTTTCATATAGTGTTTTCCCCACTATCTGTGTCAGGCTAAATGGATAATAATTCCTTATTTTCATTTTTTTTAAAGTTGTGGGTTATATTAGCTACCCTTCGATCCATAGTAAGTGTTCCAGAGTTGATAAAATCTTAACAGTTGCTTACTAACATATCCACTATTTACAAACTCTGGGATGAAGATTATTGGAGGTATTAGGATCTGGGGATTTATCAGTCTTTTATTTCATAATTTGTCCAACAGTATTTCCCTACGAATACCAATTTCTTCCATTCTTCCCATTCACTACACCGTGTTTCCTCATAATTTTTGAGATGCTATTTGTGCGCTCCTGTGTGAATACAAAACCAAAATGTCTGCCTTTTCTTTGTTTCCCAGTATAACTTCCCCTATTTCTGACTGTAACAGATTTACATTTGTCGTAACTAATGTTTTTCTCTTCACGAAACTACCAAAGCTTTTAAATACAGCTTGTATATTCCCTGCAAGCTTACTCTGATACTCTATTTTCCCCCTCTTAATCAATTCCTTTGTCATCCTTTACTGAATTCTAAACTCCTCCCAATCCTCAGGTGTGATGATTTTTTTGGCTAATTTGCATTCCCCTTCCTTAGATTCATTATTATCCCTAATTTCCCATGTTAGCCAAGACCAGGTCAGCGTTCCCATTTTATTTTTGTGCCAGACCAGAATGAACAATTACTGCAGGTCCATCAGTTTCTTGAATTTAAATTTAAGACCCTAATCTCAGAATCAATAATTCAAGTCAATAATTTCATTGGTGTTGTCACATAAATAATTTGCGAAAGGCACCATAAATGTTTTTTTAAAAATAAATCAGTTTTTCCATTAAGATTGAATTGGATTTTTGCTGCAAGTTGACAACAGCTAAAGAAACTTCTAGTGGACAAATCCAGCTCATCATACTTGTGTAATTTCACACTTATAATTACATGGCCACTTTGCAAATACAATGTGAACACAAATCTTCATCTTAATGGGAACTAACAACAAGGAAGTCATTATTGCACTTGCAAAAGTTCTGATTACCCCATCTATCTCCTTTGGTGAGCAATGGATCCTTAAGCAGAGAGAAGGGAACCAACTGATAAATTGAAATTGACTTGATGGGCCTATAAAATGACCAGACCTTATCCAATCTTTAAAAAAACTTTATTTATAGGTTTCTGAATCTTGCCTCAATCTGCTAACAATCTAACTTACTCTATCGCCACAGCCAGAGTCCACACTAACAATAAGCCTGATTCTACTTTTATCATGGGAACAGGAAATACCAAGAAGCATTCTAAACCAAGCCAACTTCAAGTCCAAGATAATAAAATGTGAGGCTGGACGAACACAGCAGGTCAAGCAGCATCTCAGGAGCACAAAAGCTGACGTTTCGGGCCTAGACCCTTCATCAGAGAGTCCAAGTCCAAGTCTATTTCAAACCTATTTCCAGAAGGAATCATGTATTTACCTAAAAAAAAATTAATTTCCAGGCTCTAAGAAACATTTTGACTTGTCCTCACCAAATTAAAAGAACTTCTGCAACTCCCCTACTGCAGGTGTCGGAAATCACCTGACCTTTATCACACGAGTGGAGAAACCATCACTGGACTCTGTCTAGCTTCCATGTGAATTATTAGCTAATGCTTTGGGTCTAATATTCATCGTCGTAAATCCATTTATTTCAGTGCATGTGTACGTACTACAGTGCACATGTACATGGTGTTGGGGGTTGGAAATGTTCTCCCTAAGCTGTGTACTCTGACGTCTCTCAAAGATTCAGTGCATGCCACAAAACACTACGCACGTGTAAAGTCACAAAAACCATCTCAGAATTGAAAGTAAATAAATAACACGTCTAATTCAGACATCACAGACAGCGTGCTGTAAAGTGTTATTAAAATTGCTGTCATCAAAAAGGAGGGCAATTGATAACATCACAACCATTTTTCAATTATTCATGGGATGTGGAATGATTGGCTGGGCCAACATTTATTGCCCATCCCTATTTGCCCTTGGGAATGCGGTGGTGAGTTGACTTTTTGGACTGCAGCAGTCCGTTAGGTGAAGGTAGACACAATGCTGTTAAGGAGGGAGTTCAAAGCTTTTGACCCAGCAACACAGAAGGCACAAGCTGGTGCTGTTGCTGTACTGGAACAGCGCAGCTAGGTGTGCAGCACATTCTGGAGCATGCATACTCAGTAGTACTGTTAGAACATTGTCAGGGCCCAGTGCCCCACAGCTCGCTCTTAAAGCAGGGAATCAATTGGCTTAAGACTGATCATTTGAAATTAATCACTTTGCTCAAGGACAAGGTAAGGAAAATAAAAGAATCCCACCTACCGCTCTTCCCACCTGGAACATCTGATTACTACTAAACTAGAATTCTGAGCAGGGTAAACTCAGCCATTCTCATGTAAATACCAACCTTCAGCCACAAATGATATTTTCAGGAAATGAGCTTGTCATATATATTGCGCATACAATAGCCAATGCACCTCTTATTTTTTGTTCTCCAGCAGTCTGGAACAATTTTGACAATTGTACACTGTGGTTTAATATCATACATGTACTTTTACTTCTAAAATATTGATAAGGTCTATCAGGACAAAGCTGTGTAATTGCCCCAATAACACACAGATCATCTGTCCAAGGGGTATAATGAATGCCACCATCATTTAGAGGAAGCCAAGTTTTAAAAATGTGCATTAAAAACATTCATGTTACAAATTTTAGTCACTAGTTATGTGACCACACTCAATGCAATGCACATATTTCTGCTCAAATTTAGAAGCTGTCAGGATCTGTCGTCATCTCAACCGCAACGGAGTTCATCACAGGGGTCCTTGACATACCAGCAGTTTACCTTCATCAAGTCATTACTAATTCCATAAATTCCTAACAGTCATCAGGTCGCAAAGCCCAAACTGTCTGCGTACTCCCGTTTTCAAACATTCCATTCATCATCAGTTGAAACTTATAACAACACCGAACAGCATATAATGGTATTTATAGTTCAGAGTCAATCCTACCTCTACCAGGTGTGGCGTTGGATTGAAACCACACATGTTGCACACTTGGACTTTGCATTCAGTGCAATTATTGAAGTTGGGAGGCTGACTTGATCCCACATTCAGTTCTGTTTTACAGAGGGGACACAATACTTTGGGTTTGTTGACTTCTTTCTGTTTAATGACTGGCTCTAGTTTCTCTTGTTTAGCTGCAGTGACAGCCTCAGTTTTAACTTGCAATCCTGCCGTCGAACTTTGCAACTTTGAGCTCAATTCTGTGTTTTGATCACTGAAAATTATTTTTGGGGCCTGTTTAGCTGCAGATCCTTTAGCAGGTGATTGCTGACTTTGTGATATCTGTTCTGGCTGAGTGGATATAAGGCTGGTGGCCTGGCTTAAAAGAGAAGTTCCAAACCCAAAAAGTTTACCAGTAATGCCCTCCTGATCTTGGGGTATATTGGAGGGCCCTGCTTGTGTTCTTGCTGGTGAACCATCTGTTATCTGTCTTTGTTCTGCAGGGGCAGGCTTAGTTTGTTGGCTCTTACCAACTGGCCTGATTGCCTCAGATTGGGCAACCATTTGCGGTTGGGCAGCAGGCTGCAATTCAGATTTATTTGTTATTGGCCCCTGTTTCTCACGTTCACTCGGTTGCATCCTAGTCTCAGGCTTATGTTCTGCAGCAGATGGCACTTTAGGGATCTCTCTTTTTATTGGTGTAGTCCTTCCTTGTTGGGGGACTGGATCTGTTTGAGGCTGTCGTTGCGGTTTTGTTTGTGGTTCTGTTTGGGCCTGGTGTGATGGAGAGTGTAGTTGCTGCTGACTTTTGGAGCGTGGCGCAGTGGTCATGTCCATTCCCAGAGCTCTCTGCATCTGACAGTTTAAGCACAACCATTCTTCAACCTGCAAAATAAGAGAAAGGCATGATTATATCAGAAAATAGGGTAGCAAAACATTTTTTTGTTATCTCAAATCCAAGTGTTCCACGCATTTATGCTTTCAACCTCTGGGGTATAAGTCCAAACTTTAAGTTACATCAGAAAATCACAAATACCTTAACATATGAGCTCTATCACTTTGTCCTAATTGTCAGACTATTTGTGAGAAGTGCCTGGCAAGATTTCTACTATACAAAGCCAACACATTATGCATCAACATTTGAACACATATCTAGCAAAGAAATGCTTATAAAAATTATATAAAGACAATGTCCCTTAGTCCAAGCATATAAAATAACATTCCTCTTTCCCAAAGCCTGAAATTAGCACTGAATTAGTATTCAACCATCCACATTTCAATATAAAGTATCAGCAGCTGGTTCTGAATGAAAAGGGAGGGGAAGTGGAGAGCCTGGGAAGTAGTTTGTTTGCAAAAGCAAACCTTTAATCACAGAAATTCAAACAAAGCTGAAAAATATATCTTGTCAATAGCCAAGTACCAAGCATTAAGTCCAAAGGAAAAAACACTTCGCTGCAGAGGGAGAGTTAATACACAACATCCACAAATAACACAAAGCATTATTTGACTTTGATCTACTAGCCAGCCATTATATTATATCTGATCCAAACATCAGTGATAACATTTCTCTGCAATCAAAAAGAGGAAGGCCTTCCCATCCCCCAGTTTTGATCAAGGCTGTGTATGGTTCTTAAAACACTGTGCCTGAAAAATTCAAAGGAGGTCCCAGTAGGCAAATAGAAGCTATTGAGAGAAATTAAATGAATAACAAGCTCCAATTTAAACCATTACAAGAAACAACTGTAAATTATAATTTCTTACCATGAAATGAAAATATAAAAAGTTTGTCAAATAAATAGATGGGAATGGTTTCAAGCCGAAAGAACACAATGATTGTTCAACAAACAACGTAACCCAGCAGTCAAAATAGTAGACCGACACACCTATGAAAGGTAATGAAAATAATTTTGACCTTACCAAGACACCCCACACCATCCCAGCATCAGTGAGAGGGGATTGTAATTGAGGGATACATTGATTAAAATTAGACTGGCAACAAACATAATAAAATCAGGTTTACAAGCAGCAGGCTTGGAGGCACCAGTTTAAATTGTTATGCAGAGGCAGGTCAATGATAATCTTTCAGTGATAATGATTGTGTTCCTCAGCCTTTTGGAATGATTTGCATGTAAATGAACTCACAACAGGGCTTGGTGGAAAAGGTTAAAGGGCAGAAGGAGTTGCCAGACCCAGCAGGTAAGCAATTTCTCACCACTAACAGTGGGGCCGGAAAATTATGTTCATTTTCTTCTTTCCCTCTCCATCCCCACTTCATTATCTCTTTTCACCGTTCCCCGCTGTCATCACACCGGCCACAGATCTTCTGAATGATGGCAAGATTCCAAATGTCTTCATTAAATGTGGCAGAGTGCCTCAAACCCTCTCATACAGCACCCAGCCAACATTCATTCAATCTGAAGTTCGGAAATTATTTTTTTTAAATCGAATGATATTCTACAACAAAATAAATTGCCGCCTTTATATTTTGGGCACTTCTACATTAACACAAATCCCACCCTCAATCCCCACATCCTCATAAATATCATCATCTGAATCTCAGCAGCAGACATTTATGCACCCCAAATGTAATATTCTACACAGCGTAATAAAGAAACACTTGTCTACTTCAACATGTCTCAGAAATGCTTCCATGCAATTTAAAAATAACCTACTTGAAAGGGTTTGGCTCCTAGATAGATAAAAATGACAGCCAACCTGTATAAATGCAGACCCACAGACAATAACAAGCTTTTTAGGCTAGGCCATCAGGTATATTCAAGGCAGGTAACAAAATTGATTTGGAGCTAATCTACCATCCCCTGAGAAAAAGAACAGGAAATGACATCACCAACACAGGAAATGACATCACCAACCCAAGGAAACCTAAACAGATAAATAGAAAGCGAGACATAACACCAGTGCTTCGTCGGAGGCTCACTGATGATGTTACCTAGAATGGTGACAAAACATCTGGGAACAAACTGGCAAGCTCAGTGAACTAGCTTACATCTCGAACACAATAAAGACCCACTCTCTTGTGGACCGAGAGGAGGAGAGTGCTATCTTGGAGGTGAAAGGAGGACGTCGGGTTGGCTGTGCACCCTTGCGACCAGTGCATCTTAATGCTGGCTTCGGCCTAACGCTGGTTCAGGGGAGCAGCCACCCTGCAACGATGGCTGCGGCGAGTGCTCGTGCCCCAGGTCAGGGGGTCCGGAACACCATCCGTGTTTCTGTAAGGAAGGTGGATGAAGGTGCACCTGTGGACCGCACCTTCTTCGTGAAGAGGGTCCTGTTGGACTGTTGTGGGTTTGCTGCTGCGGACATTTACTGCCTGCAGGATTTCCCCGGAGGAGGTTTTTACGACGTGACCTTCAGGAGTGCCAAGCTTTGTGAGCGCTTCCTGGAGGTTTTCAAGGAGAAAGGAGGTGAGGGCCCCTTCTCTGTATTGACCGCTGTCCCGCTGTTTGTGATGCCAGCGCAGAGGAGCCGTATGGTGACTGTACACATGTACAACCCGCATGTGCCAGCAGTTTATGTCCTGACCTTCCTCGGAAGGTATGTGAAGGTGGAAGGGGACCGAACTGACATCGTGGACCCCTTTGGCATCTGGACGAGTAAGAGGCAGGTCAAGGTGACGCTGAGGATGGGCGCAGACGGGAATGTCGCACACCCACCGTCCAGCTTCGCGATCAGCGGGAGCAGGGGCTACCTGACCTATGCAGGGCAACCTAAAGTCTGCCATGCCTGTGGTAGGTCAGGTCACATGGCGGCTGACTGCAAAGCCACCATCTGCAGGGAGGAGGGACACCTTGCAAAGGATTGCCCACGAGAGAGAAGCTGCAATCTTTGCGGGGAAGTGGGCCACTTCTATAGGGCATGCCCGCGGCGGAGTACCACCTACGCCCAGGTCGCCAGCAGGGGAAATGCGGGGCCAGCCCCCCCGGAGGAGAGGAAGGCACCAGGGCCAAGCAAGGACCCCACTAATGTGCAGGAGGGCCCAGCCCTGCAGGATGGGCCCGAGGCCAGCAAAGCACCCCTGCAGGCTCCGATCCCCCCCGACAACCCAGAGCCAATGGAGGCGGCGACAGGCGACCCAGGGGAGTGGACAACAGTCCGGAAAGCGAGGAGGAAGGTGCGTCGACAGGCCCAGGAACCGCAACCATCAGGCGGGAAGAGGCAGCTACAGGGGGGCTATAAGAGCTCCTCTGACGAGGAGGATTCGGAGAGGGCCCACCCGAAGCAGAAGTTAAAGGTCTCGAGGGGGAAGGAAAGCAGCACCCCGCTTCCAGGTGACGGGAGGCGTCCTGAGGCTCCCTCCGACACCCAGTCAAGTGCCGCTGGAGCACTAGAGGGCCCCCCGGAACTTCCAGGCGGGAAGGAGGAAACAGCGCGTCCCCAGCCTGACCCGGAGCCGGACCCTCCTGCCTCCGCACCCCTGACGGGGGGATGCCACCCGGAAGGCAGCACGGACGGTTTCCGGAGCCCGGAGAGCGTCCAGCAGTTAGCCCGGGCAATGGGCATGAAGGGACAGATGGAGGGGCTGGACCTTGGACTTGGGGAGGGTACTGCGGTCACTGCCCACAATGGGGGTACGAGTTGCGAGCATTAATGTGCGCAGCGTCAAGTCCACCGCAAGATGTGTGTCCACGTTGGCCTACCTGACCACCATCGAGGCGGACCTCCTGTTTCTGCAGGAGTGCGGGATACCGCACCTCGGCAGGTACGGGAAATGGTCCGGCGCCTGGACCTGTGGGCCTTCGATCTGGTCGGGGGGTAATGACTGTCGCTGCTCAGGCCTGGCTATTCTGCTGCGGGGGCGCAACTTCACCATCTCTCAAGTTCAGGAGGTGGTGGGGGGGGCGCCACCTAGTGGCTGATATCACCTACAGGAATGCTCCCCTGAGGCTGATCAACGTGTACGCCCCAGTGGTACGGAGTGAGCGGTTGGCCATCCTGCAGCGGCTTCCACCCCTGCTGGCTACGTCCAGGCCGGTCATCCTAGGCAGAGACTTCAACTGCATCATTGATGCAGATGGAAGATCCGGCGTGGGGACAGCGGGTGGGGGGAGTCAACTGGACGTCATGTCCAGATTCCTGATGGGCATGGTGAAGGACGCCAAGCTGCTCGACGTCTTCAGCACCCCTGCAGACGGAGCGCAGCAGAGGTACACCTGGTCGCAGCCAGACGGGTCTATCCGCTCAAGGATAGACTTCCTGTTTGTGTCACGGACGTTCTCGGTCAGGTCCACCGGTGTCGAGCTGGTGTTCTTCTCTGACCACTGCCTCCTGCTGGCCGACTGTCACTTACAGGACGACCAGCCGGCCGGCAAGGGGACGTGGAAGCTCAACACGACTCTGTTGACCCCAGAGAACGTCGAGGAGCTTAAGAGGGAGTACGCCGGTTGGAGAACCGTGAAACCCCTCTTTGAGTCTCCAGGCGACTGGTGGGAGACGGTGAAGGAGAACATCAAGAGGTTCTTTGTCCTCAAGGGTGTTCAGAAGGCAAGAGAGAGGCGGGGAAAGCGGTCGCGACTCCAGAAAAGGGTGCAGAACCTGCTCCTTCTGCAGTTGATGGGGGTCGATGTCACGGAGGACCTCCGCGAGGTGAGGGGCCAGCAAGCCTCACTCTTCGCTGCGGAGGCCTCCAGGATAATCTTCCGGTCCAGGGTCCGCTCCGTGGAGCAGGACGAGACGTGCTCGCGTTTCTTCTTTCAGAAGGTGCACAAAGAGAGCTCTGTGCTTAGCCGGCTGAAGGAGGACGACGGCTCGGTGACGTCGTCTCGGCCCGACGTTTTGAGGATCAGCAGATCCTTCTATGCCGGACTGTACGACACGAAGCCCACGGACAGCACGGCCTCCGAGTCGTTCCTGTCGTCTATCACGGAGGTCTTAGACGACGGCACGAGGGAGTGGCTGGACCGGCCGATATCCCTGGACGAGCTGGCCAGAGCCCTCAAGTCCTTGCAGAGGAATAGGACTCCCGGAAGCGACGGCTTACCGGTCGAGCTGTATTCCGCTCTGTGGGGCCTGGTCGGCCAGGACCTGCTGGAGGTGTACGATAGTGCGCTTCGGGCAGGGGAAATGTGCAAGTCCATGAGGAAGGGCATCATCACCCTCATTTACAAGAGGAAGGGGGAGAGGGAAGAAATTAAGAATTGGCATCCCATTTCACTTTTGAACCTGGACTACAAAATCCTGGCCAAGGTCATTGCCAACCGGGTCAGGTCTGTCCTGGAGCCAGGCAGGAAGATTGCTGACAGCCTCGCGCTCATCAGGGATACAATCGCCTACGTACAGGACAGGCGGGTGGACACCTGCCTCGTCAGCCTGGACCAGGAGAAGGCCTTCGACAGGGTCTCTCATGCTTACATGAGGGACGTCCTCTCCAAATTGGGGTTCGGGGAGGGCATCCGCAATTGGATCCGGCTGCTCTACGCTAACATCGTTAGCGCAGTCTCGATCAACGGGTGGGAATCAGACAGTTTTCCTGTTAGATCTGGAGTCAGGCAGGGCTGCCCGCTCTCTCCTGCCTTGTTCGTGTGCTGTGTGGAGCCCTTCGCCGCCTCCATCAGGAAGGACGTGAGCCTGAAGGGCGTGACTATCCCAGGCAGCGGAGGCCTTCAGGTCAAGACCTCCCTGTACATGGACGATGTCGCCGTCTTCTGCACCGATCGTCGGTCGGTGAGTCGGCTGTTGGACATCTGCGGCCAGTTTGAACTGGCCTCGGGTGCCAAAGTCAATAGGGGTAAGAGCGAGGTCATGTTCTTCGGGAACTGGGATGACCGCTCCTTCGTCCCCTTCACCATCAGGACAGACTACCTGAAGGTGCTGGGCGTTTGGTTTGGTGGAGCTGGGGCATGCACTAAGACTTGGGAGGAGCGTATCGCCAAATTTAAGCAGAAGCTGGGCAGGTGGACGCTCCGGTCCCTCTCCATCGCGGGTAAGAACCTGGTTGTCAGGTGCGAGGGGCTTTCGGTACTGTTGTATGTGGCGCAGGCCTGGCCTATTACCTGGACCTGCGCCGCTGCGGTCACCCGGGCCATCTTCCACTTCATTTGGGGGTTGAGGATGGACCGGGTCCGCAGAGACACCATGTACAAAGACCTGGAAAATGGGGGAAAGGGCGTACCGAACGCCACCCTCGCCCTGACGGCTACCTTTGTGTGTGGCTGCATCAAGCTGTGCGTAGATCCTCAGTATGCAAACACCAAGTGTCACTACTTACTGAGGTTCTACCTGTCCCCGGTGTTGCGAAGGATGGGCCTGGCCTCGTTGCCGCGGAACGCTCCGAGGAGTTGGACCGTTCCGTACCACCTGTCCTTCGTGGAGAAATTTTTGAAAGGAAACATCTTTGACCACAAGGCCGTCAGGCAGTGGTCAGCACGTAGTATCCTCGAGACCCTTCGGGGAAAGGAGAGGGTGGATCCCGTCGTGTGGTTCCCCACGCAGACTGCCAAAGTCGTTTGGCAGAATGCCTCATCGCCAGAACTTTCAAACAAGCACAAGGACATTGCTTGGCTGGCGGTGAGAGGGGCTCTGCCAGTGAGATCCTTTATGCATGCCCAGAATCTCTGCACCACCGCGCACTGGCCTCGAGGTGGCTGCGGGGGGGATGAGACTGTCGATCACCTCCTTCTGGAGTGTGCCTATGCGCAGGAGGTCTGGAGGGGGATGCAGTGGTATTTGTCGAGGTTCGTCCCGAGCAGCTCCGTGACGCAGGACTCCGTGCTCTACGGGCTGTTTCCGGGGACGCACACCGAGACCAACATCAACTGCGCCTGGAGGACCATCAATGCGGTGAAAGACGCTCTTTGGTCTGCCCGCAACTTGCTGGTCTGCCAGCTGAAAGAACTGACCCCGACCGAGTGTTGCAGACTGGCGCACTCAAAGGTCCAGGACTACGTGCTGAGGGACGCGCTGAAGCTTGGGACAGCCGCCGCCAAGGCGCGGTGGGGAAAGAGCACCATATGAAACCCCTCATCCAGAATAGGAAAAAGGGCCCTATCTGGTAACTGGGCCCAGCTGGCGCCTTCCCCAACTAGTCAGGGGGCCAACGGGGACTGTGCGGGGTGACGACTGCTGGGGTGGTTTCTTTGCTTTGTTTTTTTTTTCCTCTGTTTTGTTTTTGCCTTTAGTTGGTGTACGTACCCCCTGGGTAACCCGGAGTGGCTTGCATGACTGGGTAGGTGTATAAATATGTTTTATTTTTTGTACATTCTATGAATAAAGTATATTTTTTCAAATAAAATAAAGGTGACAAAACATCTGAAAACTAACCTTCAGCTCAGTGAGCAAACACATCCAGAACCTCAACCTGAGCTACAAATCTTCTCAAAACTCGCTAGATAACAACATGTGGAGCTGGATGAACACAGCAGGCCAAGCAGCACCTTTAGGAGCACAAAACCTGACGTTTCGGGCCTAGACTCTTCATCAGAAAAGGGGGATAGGGAGATTTCACCAGCTTCAAAATCTTCCCCTCCCCCCACTGCATCCCAAAAGCAGCCCAGCTCATCCCCGCCTCCCTACCCTGTTCTTCCTCTCACCTATCCCGTCCTCCCACCTCCAGCCACACCTCCATTTCCTAACTACTAACCTCATCCCGCCTCCTTGACCTGTCCGTCCTCCCTGGACTAACCTATCCCCTCCCTACCTCCCCACCCATACTCTCCTCTCCACCTATCTTCTCTTCTATCCATCTTTTGGTCCGCCTCCCCCTCTCTCACTATTTATTTCAGAATCCTCTTCCCCCCCCCCCTCTGATGAAGAGTCTAGGCCCAAAACATCAACTTCTGTGCTCCTAAGATGCTGCTTGGCCTGCTGTGTTCATCCAGCTCCACACTTTGCTATCCCAGATTCTCCAGTATCTGCAGTTCCCATTATCTCTGATATTCAAGGCAGAGATTGACGAACTTTTAACTAGTGATGAAATCAAAGATTATGGGAAAAAGGCTGAAAAGTAGAGCTGAGGATTGCCTGATAGCTCTGATCTCAGTGAATGGCACAGAAGGTTTGATGGATTGAGTGGTCTACTTTGGCCTGAAGCAGATATCTCGAACACTGGGACCATTTGCACTCATGCTCTTTGTTGCAGAGAATGGCGTCAACATCCTTCAATATACTATTCCCTATTACCTCGACTCTCCTTGTTGCTCCCCCAACTTGAATAGTTTCCTGTACCGTGGTGCAATGTTCTTCAGTCTGCTCGTCCACCCTACAGCCCCTGTTCCAGTGGATGAGAGTATCTCAAATCTTTTGTAAAATTGCAGAAGTGGACACTCCTAGATGCCTGCGCCACTCACAGCCATACTCTCCTATCCCTTACCACTGACCAAATCAGAAGACCAAATTTAAGCAATGTGACTGCCGCTTGGTATGAAGTATGCAGGAAACTCTTCCCACTCTGATGCATTGCAGTATCTTGGGTTTAGCCCCCCAACTCATAAACTATGAGCTCAAGCTGCTGAAACTGTGAACAGTTTCTGCAGACATTCTCACCACCATGGTATCCAGAAGCTGCCATATGCTACAGCCTTGACAGATGTAAAGTTCATAAAAGGAAAAACATGCATTTTTTTTGCATCTCAGAAGTTATGTATTTCAGAGGAAGGACACGGTTAGACAATAAATAATAAAGGATATGATTTGAAAAGGTGCTGTGGAGCAGAGGGACCTAGGTATATATCGGCATAAATTGTCAAAAGCAGCAGGTACAGCTTGAGAAAGCAATTAGTAATACATACGGAATCCTACGCTTTGTAAACAAAAGGTATAAAATACAAAAACAAAGTTGAAATGAATCTTTATAAAACATGGGGTGATTTCAGCTAGAATATTGCATCGCCCAATTCTAAACAGCACACTTTCGGAAGAATATGAAGTAATTACAGTAGGTGTAGAAATGATTCACGAGATGGACTGCAGAGACGAAGGACATCAATTATGAGAACAGACTAGAGAAGTCAGGGTTGTTTCTCACAGAGCAGAAGTGTGAGGAAATTTAATAGAGGTGTTCCAGATCATGATTGGCCTTTCCCAACAGGTAAGGAGTAACTGTTTCCATTGTTGGAAGGTGAGGGGAGAGTTATGGCCCTAAACATCAAGGTAGAATAAGACCATAAGACCTAGGAGTGGAAGTAAACCATTCGGCCCATCATGTCCACTCTGCCATTTAATCATGGCTGATGGGCATTTCTACTCCACCTACCTGCACTCTCCCCATAGCTCTAAATTCCTTGCGAGATCAAGAATTTATCAATCTCTGCCTTGAAGACATTTAACGTCCCGGCCTCCACTGCACTCCATGGCAATGAATTCCACAGGCCCACCACTCTCTGGCTGAAGAAGTGTCTCCTCATTTCAGTTCTAAATTAACCCCCTCTAATTCTAAGGCTGTGCCCACGGGTCCTAGTCTCCCCGCCTAACAGAAACAACTTCCTAGCATCCACTCTTTCTAAGCCATGCATTATCTTGTAAGTTTCTAGTAGATCTCCCCTCAACCTTCTAAACTCTAACGAATATAATCCCAGGATCCTCAGCCGTTCATCGTATGTTAGGCCTACCATTCCAGGGATTATCCGTGTGAATTTCCGCTGGACATGCTCCAGGGCCAGTGTGCCCTTCCTGACATGTGGGGCCCAAAATTGGACAAAGTCTTCTAAGTGGGGCCTAACTAGAGCTTTATAAAGTCTCAGAAGCACATCACTGCTTTTATATTCCAACCCTCTTGAGACAAATGACAACATTACATTTGCTTTCTTAACCACGGACTCAACCTGCAAGTTAACCTTGAGAGAATCCTGGACTAGCAGTCCCAGGTCCCGTTGTACTTCAGCTTTATGAATTTTCTCACCGTTTATAAAATAGTCCATGCCTGAATACTTTTATCCAAAGTGCAAGACCTCGCATTTGCTCACGTTGAGCTGAGTTTAACATCAAAAAGCCCAAATAAAACTGGAGTCAATGGGAAACGGGAATGGGTTGGCAGAGGTGGGGGTGGTGGGTGGAGGTGGTGGTGGAAGTGTGGAGTTCTCTGCTGGTGGGAGTTATAACTAACACAAGGGAAGACGGTTGTGATGTTGGAAATCAGTAAGAACAGCCCCAGGACATCACAGCAGGATTTTCTCAGGCTAGTGTCCTAGGCCCAGACATCTTCAGCAGCTCGATGATCTTCAACCCATAAGCTGAGAAATAGGGATATTTGTCAACTTCTGCACAATGATCGGTACTATTCACAACTCCTCAAATAGTAAAATGGTTTGCGTCCATATGCTGCAAGACCAGACAGCATCCAGATCTGAGCCGATAAGTGAAAATTACATCTAGGTCGCACAGGTGTCAAGAATTGACCTTCTCCTAGGGGAGAATCTAATCTTTGCTCCTTGACATTCAATAGCATTAATACATTGATGCCCATATTATGAACCACCTGGGGCTTACCATTGACCAGAAACCAACTGGACCAGCCATGCACACACTGTGGCTGCACAAACAGGTCAGACAGAGGCCAGGAATTCTGGCCAACATACACTAGATGCCTACTCAAAGCTTCTTCGACAGCACCTTCCAAACCCTTGACCTCTACCATCCAGGAGGACAAGGCAAGAAGATGCATGATCATCACCGCCTTCAAGTTCCACTCGCAGCCACATGCCATCATGAGTTGCGGCTATATCACCATACCTTCACTACCACAGGGTTAAAATCCTGGAACTTTCTTCCTTACAGCACTATGGGTGCTCCTACACTTTGCAGAATGTAACCATTCCAGAATGTAATTTACCACACCTTCTCCACAGAAATTAGGGAAGGGAAACGAGTGCTGGCCTAGCCAGTGATACTCTCAGCCCATGAGCAAAATTTTAAAAGGGTCAAGAAGGAGAGGACACTGATTTCAGATAAATGGCAAGAGAAGCAAAGGATTCTTTCAGGTAAACATTGCATGCGGAACATGGTTAGGATCTAAAATGCGTTCTGTCTCATTTTGGTTGAGGTAGATTTAATCATGTTTTCAGAAGGGAATTGAGTAAATGACTGTAAAATAAGGCTATGGGGGAATAAAGGAAAAAGGAGTGGCATGGGCCAAGTTACACTTGCAGAAAGCCAGCATGAAGACAAAGGTCTGACAGATTAAATTATGTCTTTCACTGCTATAATTCTTTTCTAAAAACATGTTTTCTTTTAAACAAAATCAACTACACAGCAATCTTAGACCCGGCTATTGCAAGGCACGGTGCTACATCACACCCAAGATCATTCTTGTAACTTGAACAATTTTTGAATGCAAAAAGAGTTTTAAAATTGATGAAAAATAAAGATAGGACGCACATAAAATAACTGTAAAAAAAGTAACAAAAAGCACTGAAGAACTGTTTAATTATTTTTACAGATGTTTCAGAGGAACTACTGTGAATCCATTTAGCAACTAACAAATGGCCAGTATCAATCAGCCTAAATTATCATAATTATAGGCTAAGTTGCTGCAGTGAATAATTTAGGTAACACAGTTTATTTACTTGCTAATCACAACTATTGGCTCTGCTACCGAATTAAAAGCTATAGTATTTGCACGCAAGGTCTCATCAGTAGATAGATGTTCCCAGTTGAAGTGTAAACTCCTTACTCATTTTCCAGATAGCAAGGAAAAGGAAGACAAAGTTTGGAAATCTATAACTGAAAAAAAAACACAGGCAACAGATGACAGGGATTTATCCAATTTTCCAACCCTAAACTATCGGGTCCTCCTACACATGCTATATTCTTGTCCCTTGGACGTATAAATAGGTGCGGTTTAGGCCTCCCACCTTCCAAAGCAAAATCAAGGCAGTCAGACAGAAAGTCTGCATCAGTTCTGAGGGATATTGGTCCAGCTCTCAGCATCATTTGTATATCCCCTAACACTCATGCATCTCCTCAAGACCTCAGATCTATCAGTCTACTGTGTTCCTTTACCCCATTCTATCTCCAATATCCCCAATTACCCTCCATAGCATTGATCTAATTGCTTATTCACTATAGACAGAAATCAGCAGGGAATGGGACAACATGCAAGTTCTCAAAATGGATTTGGGGGAAAAACAGAAACTGCTTACCAACTTTCTAAGCTGTCCTGGAGACTATCATTCAAGCTGCATTGGAGAAAAATAAATCTGCATTGGAAAAAAAAGGTCCATCCCCTTTAAATGCTATTAAATTGTGATATGAAACATCTATTCAGAGTCAGTTTGGAGTCAGTGTTCTAACCTAACCTCATAAAACTGTCAATCAAATAATGCTGTCAGTTTCTCAAAAAATTTGTAATCAAAATCCTTTCTTCTGTAGTTTTTGAAACTCAGCTCACCTTTCATGATGGTTTCTGCTATCAAAACCCCAGATAATGGAGAGTATTGAAACAGAGAGACCATCTTGTTTTCTTTTTCAAAATGGATGGCTTGTCAACCAATGTAATGGAGCCGATGACTGGCCTCTAAGTTTAAGAAGCAGGCCATTTTCCCCCCCAAGTTAAAGCATTTCTGGACATTTAAATGACAGGATAGGTCATAGCTTTCTTTACTTTTGCATGGTCAATCGCACTTTTTCAACAGGAAGCAACTCTTTCACATCTCAACACTTACACAATGCCAGTAAATGTGTTGGCCAATCCATCTTGGCAGAAAAGAACCCTATGAACAACCACTGCATTAAAAATACATCTAACTCATATGATAACATTTAAATAATGACATTTGAGGTTGCCAAAACCTATCAGCTGAAATTCTTGACGCCTCAATAGAACTTCCCTCTGAGTTGCGAACTCTCTTACCTGGCTATTTACCATAGGTTTCCAAAACCTGACTATCCCAAAAAGAAGAGCATAGGACAGAAATTTCCAATATCAACTTCAATGACAGGAGGCATGTACATTGGACCACATCCAAACCTCTTCCCACAAACAAGAAGTTTCATATGGAACTCTTTTTGATGGGGACATTCAAATTTATGATCCTGCAAACTCAATTTTGCCAGGTGCTGCAATAATTTACAGAAATATTGGAACAAGAAAATTTGGCCCTAGGTCTCTCAGCATCAGCAGGTCCCCCGTAACAGTCCCCATTAACAACTATGCACCCTCCCAGCCTGATTGTTAGCAACTCCTTTGTCTGTCCGACTGTCTTTCTCTCTCTTTGGGCTCTATCCTATCGTTTACTCCCTATCCGACCCATCTCCCTATTTCCTGCATACAAACTGATGTTTGGCCAGCCACTATCAGTTCTGAGGAACGTTAACTCTGTTTTCTCCTCCATAGATGCTGCCAGACCTGCTGAGCTTTTCCAGCAACTTTGTTTTTGCTCTCAGCATCAGCATCTGAATGAAAGCAAAAGTTCTGCAGCTGTTCGATACTGAAAAGTCTAATATTAATGAATAATCTTTGAAAAAGTTAATGAGTATATTAAAAAATAATCAAAACCAGTGAGTTACAGATTTATTGTGCTGCAGAAGGAGGCTATTTGCAGTAGCTCTCTGAATGAGCACTGACTTTGTTTCTATTCAAATAATCATCTAATGCTCTTCTGTGTGCCTCAGTTGAACCTGCCTCCACCATAGCTGCAAGCAGTATGTTCCAGACTCTACCGACTCACTGTGTAAGGGTTTGTCATTTGCTTCTTTTGCAAATCACATTCAATCTGAGCCCTCTCACTCTCAATCCTTTTTACGAATGGTAATTATTTTCCCTATCTAACCTGTCCAGAATCTTTTTTTTAAGAAAAGTTCTTAGTAACTTCTTAGCCTTCTTATTTTCAATGAAACAGTTTTGACTGCTCCAATCCATCTTCACAGCTGAAGATTCTCATCCCTGGAACCATTCTTGTAAGACTCCTGTATTCTCTACAATTGACAAATTACTTCACAACTATACACAATATTCCAACTGAGATCTAACCAGTGTCTTATAAATGTTCAGTTTAATCAACTTGCTTGTACATTTCATACTCATATCAATAATGGCAAAATTATTCTTTGCTTTATAAACTGCTCTTCCTATCTGTCCGCAATTTTAATGGCTTATGGATATATACATCCTGGTCTTTCAACTCTTGCACACCATTTAATTTATACAATTAGTATTAGATATTCAAAGCTAAGAAAGTATAAGCTCCCATTTGTGTCTGTATTTAATGAAAAGGTTTCACAACTCACAGGACTGGCACTAGGAAGAAGCAACTGAGTCAAACCTACAGACTTGAAAGGGAAAGAAAATTTATTTGGCTTGAATTAATTGTGAATTGGTGAGTCTCGGAGCAGATGGCAACTTGTTTTGAAAGGTGTTTTGAAATCTTTCAAATGATATTTAGATAGCTTGGTTTGGCTCACATTTTAAAGTATTATCATGTCATAAACTTCTGATTTATTGTTAAACAAATCTGCAATATTGAGGTTGGCTGGCTCGCCGAGCTGGTTTGCTGTTTTGAAACCTGGAAGTGACATTATCCATCCAACGGACCCCAGAGTTTAAAAACCAAGCAGGAAATCACACCGACACTTCGGAGGCTGCTCTGAGGATGTTACCAAGCACAGTAACGAAACATCTGCAAAACAACAAACCAGCTCGGCGAGCCAACCAACCTCAACACCCACAACCCAAGCTACAGATCTACTTCAAAACCTTATAAACAGAAAATATTGCAGATTTTTCATAAAATAATGCCACTTTAAATGTGAAAAAAAAATCAGGCCAATTCATTTTTGTTTCTGACTTGTCCAATAGTAAAATCAGCTGGCATCATAACATTCTGCATCCTTCCCAGTAGTTTGTGCCTGTGATCTACACTTAGCATTGTATCTGCACCTTTTTGCATTTCTTTTCTCTAGGAAAATTGATTCTGTCCATAAACTCTCTGGGACATTCTTTTTTCTCCAGCTTGCAATGTTTTCTTTTAACAATACCAATTCTCATTCTCTTCTTTCTTTCTTATCTGTCCTGAACACCTTGAATCCAATAAATTGGAACATTTAATTCTGCTCCTTCTTCAGTCTATTATAGGCACATCATCATAATTTCACTTTGACCTGTAACTCACCAATGTTAATTACAACATTGCACAGTAACACTAGTTTACATTTTCTTTAAACTTTCTCCCTTGTTGTGCCTCTGCCTACTAAATTACTATTTTCTACCAGTGTCATCTGCCTCCTCCAATACTGAGCGCATCCTGGTTCTTTATTGGTTCAGCACCTTCTCACCTTCTCCCCTTCTCCTCCACTCCCACCCCACCCACACAGAAACACACACACGCACTCAAAACATTAGGTAAATCCCTGCAACAAGATCAATTCTAGCTTTGTTCAGATACAACTCATTCTCCTACACAAGCTCCATCTATCCTACAGCCAGTCTCAATGTCCCAGGAATCTTAAGTCTTCTTTCCTGCACCATCTTTCCACCCATGCATTCAAGTCATATCATCCTACACATGACATGGGAGTAACCTTGAGACTACTAATTTTTGAGGTTCTATCAGCTAACTTTCTACCTAGCTCCTTAAATTCTAACTGTAGAGCCATATTCCTTCCACATGTGGCAGTGATACCAAAGTGGATCACTGTGTCTTGGCCGATCATCCTCCCTAAGCAGAATGTCTTGCAGTTAATCTGATTCACCTCCACAGCCACAGAAATGCCTGTTGTCATTATTGCTCTTCGAGTCTTAGAGTCATAGAGTTATACAGTATGGAAACAGACACTTCAGTCCAACTTGTCCATGCCGACCAGATATCTGAAATTAATCTAGTCCCATTTGCCAGCATTTGGCCCATATTCCTCTACACACTTCCTATTCATACACCCATCCAGGTGGCTTTTAAATGTTGTAATTTGTACCCTTCTCTGTCACCTCCCCCTAGCAACTCATTCCATATGTACAACCCTCTGTGAGAAAAAGTTGCCCCTTAGATCCTTTTTAAATCTTTCCCCACTCACCTTAAAACTAAGCTGTCTAGTTTTAGACTCCCCCACCCTGGGGAAAAGACCTTGTCTATTTACCCTATCCATGCCCCTCTATAAGCCTCTTTAGCCTCACCCCTCGGCATCCAACACTCCAGGGAAAATAGCCCAGCCTATTCAATCTCTCCCTGTAGCTCAAGCCATCCAAACCTGGTGATATCTTTGTAAATCTTTTCTGAGCCTTTTCAAGTTTCACAACATCCTCCCTATAGCAGGGAGACCTGAATGGCACACAATATTCCAATAGTGGCCTAACCAATGCTCTGTACAGCTGCAACATGATCTCCCAATTCCTATATTCAATGCACTGACCAATAAAGGCAAACATACCAAACATCATCTTCACTATCCTATCTTCTTCCAATCCTCCTGCATAGCTGAGCAATCTGCAGTGACATTGGCTTGGCTCATTACATTGCTTTGATGAACCATTGTCTTCACCAGTATCCCAAATGGAAAAGTAATTAGTCAGCAATACTGTCTCCGGGGGCTCCTGTGTTACTTGTCTGGTTCTCTTTGATTGTCTATTCTTTACCTGCCCGAATGCCCCTCTCCTGCAGTATGACTATTCCCTTGCATGTAATATTGTATATTCCTCTGCCTCTGAATGTACTGCAGTGACTTTGGCCACCACACAAACTCCAAAACCCAGAGCTCAAAGATTTGTGGCTAGTGACGCTTCCTGTCTGTTTTAGTCATGTGATGTGCCTATGATCTTCCATGTTCCACAGGATGAGTAGTCTGTCTGTATGTTTGAGCTGCCATGCCATAACTTGAGCTTACATTTGGATTTACTTTGTATTAACTAGAAACTAGAGTATTGAAAGTAGAATTACTCACTATTACTAACCCATCACCCCCTCCTCCTGTGCCTATGAATTGGATACATAAGGAGCAAGAGTAAGAAACGAGTAAAAAATGATGAATGAAATACTAAAGGAGGATCTCTTTTCCCTCCTCGCCTAACAACCTGAACTCAACAATCTCCTTGCCAAGTTCAAGGTGCACTCTAGGCGCTAATAGACAAGCTGCACTTTCTGTACTTACGTTAGACTTTAGTGAGGCTGTTTAACATTAAACACTTTAGTCTTCTTTAACAACACTATATCGGAATGGCTAAGTTTCAGCTTAACAGTTCAGTTCCACGTCTATCCATTTGAATAACATAAAATCCAAACATGTGCACAATCCACTGAAATTGAAGATGCTAATTTGTAAAGATGCAAGATCAGCTTCTTGAACCCATGTGTGTATATTCAGCATAATAAAGATGATGAAAAAAGTCTCCAGCACCAGTGCCAACTCAGTCCACAGTCTACAATTTACCATTTTAAAACAAGGAAGGGAAGAAGATAATTTGCATTTACATTGCAAGTTTCACATACTCTGAATATTCCAAAACACTTTACAATCAGGGTACTTTTAAAATACAGGCAAATGCCGAAGCAAGTTTGCACTTTTTAAGATCCCTAAAACCAAGATCTACTGACTGCCTCTTTTACAATCTTATATAATCCCCACCTCTGACCAAGTTTCTGGTCACTCCTTTCATACATTAGTTCTTGTTTCCATATATTTTCGATTCTGCCGCTGATTTATTCAATGTCTTGTTTTCCACAGTCCACACATCTCCAACACTAGTAGCTTTTGAAATCTTCTCCAAAAGTTGAAATAGTCATTTTTGCTGAGATAATGAAGCAACAATTTCACTGAGTTATTATCTGTGCGACAGCTAGAATGGTGCGTTCTGAATCTGTAATATATCTTATCCATTTAGACAAGGTCCCTGGATCCCTCATGTTTCAAATTAACACTTTAAATGAAGCCTTTCAAAGTTATTAAAATTCTGCATAAAATTCAAATATTTACATAAATCAATGATGTAGAGAATGTCAATATTAGTTAGTGTTGATGCAAGATCAGTTTCTCAATCCTTTTTATATGGGTTCAAAATAATAAATATCAAAAAAGTGATAATGAAGGTTACTGCTACCAAGTACCAGAAAATTACATAAGTGTCTCCTTCACACATTTATAACTGATTATTGACGATTCAATTACGGTAGTTTGTAATTGCATAGCTAGAAGTCAGATTTAGTAACTTGAAAACACAATGTCAGAAGATGTAAAGTAATATCTTGTCTTGTGTTCCCACAACAATCAAATCCGTGTAGTGCAGTTAGCAGCTACAGTAATAATATTAAAGGCTTACTATTTTTCACTTATGGATCCTAAGTGAAAGACAGTAAATAATTAATACCATCATGCAACTCATTGTAAGGAATCTTCTTTATTTAAATAGAAAACGAAATTTGCAAGCAACAAAATAATATTCAAATGGCTCAAGAATTATTAGACTAGTTCCTATGAAAATCAACAAAGGAAGGCTGAAATCAGATAACATTCTGTAGCACATGCTGTAGGTGAGTGGTTCCCACACAGTGATTGGGATCATGTGTTGCCTCTTGAGCAAATGCTGACATCAAAGTAAACCAGGCAGATTAGTAAGTGTAGACAACAAAATGTGAGGCTGGATGAACACAGCAGGCCAAGCAGCATCTCAGGAGCACAAAAGCTGACGTTTCGGGCCCAGACCCTTCATCAGAGAGGTTAGTAAGTGTCATTGTTTGTTACTCAAGTGCCAAAGTAAATCACAAAAGCTATAGATAATATGTACATAACATATAAAATAGTCTTCAGAACTGGAACCAAGCGGCAGCATAATAATCTTCACTATTGTATTATTGAAGTTTAAATCAATGCAACAATATACAGTAGCCTTCAAAAATATATCATAAAACCATAAGAACTAGGAGCAGGAGTAGACAATTCAGCGCCTCGAGCCTGCTCCACCATTTAACACAATCATAGATAATTCCATTTCAGCCTCAATGGCACATTCTTGCCCACTATCCATCATCCTTTATCCGGTCACTAATTAAAAATCTCTCCATCTCCACCTTAAATTTTTTCAATGCGCTGGCATCCAGGAACTCTGAATTTATGAATTCATCTCAGTATCAAAATGAAATTAAACAGCAGCACAATAAAATTCACAGCTGTATTTTATGTTAAATCAATGAAACTAGCATCACAATCACAGTTTCACATGCATACTCAGTGTTAAAATGAAACAATACTACAGAACAGAGTCTTCAGTGGCACATCAAAGTCTCACAACTAAACAGAGCAGTAGCATTATAGCCTTGACTACTATAATTAAGTATAAAAGGGCACATGTCCTACCCTAAGGAGATACACAGCAATGTATGATGCAAGACAGCCTCAAAAGCTAGCTATATGGTTGATGGTATGCATTTCATTTCCCATATGACATCAAGGGTTGATCGAAAGAGATTTAACGCAAACTCGTCTGCTAAAACCAGTTTCACACAGATACATATTGGCAAAAGCAACCATTACTTGCAGTTTATGTATCGCAATGTCAGGATGGTCATTTTTCATGCTAAACCAGAAATCTTTGGAAAAGCAGTGAAAACGGATTCCTTTATCAAGTTTAGTCAGATAAAATTTCATCAAGCTGCTCAAATTCAGCTGCAGGCTGAAACTGAAAAAAAAAATTCATCCAAAGAAACAATGTCATATTCAATTCAAAGGAAAAGGATATCATGTGGTGTAAACTGAAACAGATCTACATGTACAGGACATTGATGTCATTTTCAGAGAAAAATTCAGCAAGTAGGAGAGTCAATATTTAACTTCGTGCTGAAGAATGCCAATTTGTGCCAATTACATCATTGTAGAATGTGTTCTCTTTCCTTGCATTCTGTATTCAGTTTTCATTTAGTTTCCCGTATATCCAAAATATATTAAATATAAGAAAGGAAGCACACCATATTTCGATTTTGGTGGCTGATTGCAAATGCAAGCATTTGATAGTTCAGTTCCAAACATTCCTGCAGTACCCTGCCTCTTGACAGATGGCAGGCTTCAGTGAGAAACAACACATGATCAGATCCCAGGTCTGCACTTTTTCTCAAACAGACTTGGTGAAATTTAATCTAGTTCGTAATTGGAGTGACGTGGCATCCAGATCCATGATCAGTCCTTCATGTAGCCAGTTGCTTCCTGTGAATCATGTAGTGAGTCCAAATCGTAGATGGAATTATTCTCAAGGTATGCAGACCTGATTTGCATTCTGCCATAGCTGGAGCATCATCAGTATAAAATTCAACCAGGTAATCCCACCAAAAAAGGTCCTTGACAAAGGTTATTCGGGATTTTAAAGATCCTCCGGACAACACAATGGACCAATTATCTGGTTTATTAGAACAACATTCCTTGCTAAGAATATTTAAGAGGTAAAATGTCATCCAAGTGAAATGGGCTCGCAGACCTCACAAACTAACAGAATAAAGGTCAACACTCTTCAAGCCAAGCTGCAGATAGCATGAATAATATAGGAAAAACAGTCAGTAGAACTCAGAACAAAATTCAGCTTTACAACTGAAAGTAGCGTCTTATTTTGGTCGTCATTAAAAAGAATGGGAGTCACTTATTGGTTCCAACACATTCTGAAAGATCTGTGAAACCTCCCGCTGTGTGTGTGTACGCATGTGTGTGTGCGCATGTGCATTTGTGTGTGAGTGCACATGCATGAGAGAAGAGAGATAGGTTAATGGAAAATAAATTACATGCAAGACTGAATACAATCTAAAACATGAGAAAGGCTTAAGGGTCAATGTTGCTTAGTTCTGAAAGGGTTAGTGCTGAGAATGGCATTAAGCTTTATCCAATATGATGTCATAGGTCTTGGTAGGGAGAATATCATTGAATCGCAAAAAGATAGATGTACCATCTAGGTTTCCTCACAATCTTAAAAACAATATTTATCATACCGTTATAACTTCTAGCCAATTGATCTCATATCTTAAATGACATTTTATTTTAAAACAAGAGCAGCTTGACAATCTAATGGTTTTCCTTTGGCACATTAGTGGATGTAGATACCAATCTAGAAAGAGGTTAGTAGCAGTACATCTATCTAAGCAGACCATACAACAAAATGCATCGTGGTTAGGATCCATCATCTGAGAGTAATTGTCCTTCTCTTCTTGATATTCAAGCTTCTGACATATGTCTAGAATTGACAGAAAAGTTATATCAGTGTATATTTTGCAATAGCTATATTTAAAATAAAACATCATCATTTGGTGTTAAGAGGCAACAATCTGTGTGGTTAGACCAATTTAAAAAAATTGAGTGTCATGCAGGAAGGGATCCCTCGCTCATGAAGAAAGTAACATTTTGCATTGCCATTTGGATTTTTACATGGCACCAATGCATGTTTGAATGTGTTGCAAAGGGCTAGAATATCTGATGAGGATTCTGTTCATGCAGTACTCCTGCCAGATGTCTCGATTTGTAGACTGATAACGAGTTCCCAGAAAAATCACTGAATTTCCAGATTGGATAAGTCACATATTGACACTGGTCTTTAATGCAGAATATTTTCTCCAAGGGCATTAATGCCTATGTTTGCATCAGTTCCTGTTTTAGTTTCATATAATGCAACAGACTGTGTACAGTTTGTTTGATACTTTACAGTTAGCTGTTACCTGACGAAACTGTATTTTCTTGAAAAATTCCAAAATATGGGCAATTTAAAATCTTCATATTGGATTAGGAAAAGAGGTTAGAATTGTTCAGTTTCAAATCAAAGTGGAGCTTCATTTATGCTTAACAGAGATTCCTTGCCACTATTTTTCCATGTGTGTTGAGATTAACAGAATAGAAGTTAAATTGACAATACATATGGTATGAAATATTTAATGACGTGTCAGCATTGTCTCAGACGGGTCTGAGTTTAAGGCACACCCAACATTTGAACAAATAAGACTGAGCCTTTTTGAAGCATCAGTGGGTCTCACCTGCCAGGTGAACGAAGAAATCATGCCACCTGTTTTCAGGAAGGCCCACTGAATTGCACACAAATCAGGCAGTCTCAAGCCAGCGACAGGTTTTTATCCTGGATTCAAGACACTGGCGGCCAAAGTCCCTTCTGGTCAATCAGACGGTGGCAGCCTGTGCTTGGAAACACCTCCATGGAGGACAGTTGCTGTTTGAACACCAGGCTCCAGAAACGAGAGCCGCAGTTAAAGAATATTGAGATGATTTTCACTAGCAGGAGGCTGGAAGAAGAGGAGGTGGGGATCAGGAACAAAGTTGAAAGGGGTGGTTCTCTGCTTCTTTCACTTTCTTGCCTCTCCACCACCCCATCAACCTACACCAGCACCACCAGTCCCCCAATGCCCTGATGTTGAGTCACTTAATAAGACACTGA
Organism: Stegostoma tigrinum; assembly: GCF_030684315.1. Classification (NCBI taxonomy): domain Eukaryota; kingdom Metazoa; phylum Chordata; class Chondrichthyes; order Orectolobiformes; family Stegostomatidae; genus Stegostoma; species Stegostoma tigrinum. The sequence continues at coordinate 54,711,082 of NC_081364.1, read as the reverse complement.
GTCCATTTAATTGAGAAAGCACCCTGGACCACCCCTCAAGAGATATCAAGCTAGCTACAGCTGGAGTGTCATGCAAGATAGGTGCTATCAGGTCCTTCTGCAATGAGGTTAATCCCAGCAAGGCTGTGATCAGTCACTTAAAGGCCACAATTAGCAAAAGTTAGGAAGGTCAATCAACAGACTCCAAATTTCCTGCAGGGTTACCATCATTCTACAATAAGGACAAGCCTTCCAATAAAATTTCTCAGTTACTTTTTCATTTTGTCATCTTCTCAGAAGGTCACAGCTTCCATTAGGAACTAATCAGCAAGGAGGCCATAAAAGTTACATCACTACAGCCAATGTTACTTATTAATGACTTGACATATTACAGCAAGTTAGACTTCTTTCAATTAACGCAATGAGGTAGCGAGCAGTTCATCAGAACACCTTTTTAAATTGTTGGAGCTGAGTTCAAATCTTTTTCTTGCCATTAGTAAAAAATCTTAAATAGCCAGCTCGTTTTTAAACAATTTCTCATACAGGAATACTCCCACAACCTCTTAATTAATAGTGATCATGTTAGCATCCTGACTCAGAGGGTCTAAGTTTTTTAAATTTCCAGGAAAGCAGCATGTTAGCGATATACCAATTAGGTGTAAATGCCCCTTGAAACATACCCTATTTTAACTTGGCAATAAAGTTACAATGCTTGTGCTTACACAGCACTAATTTTGCATTAAAATCTTCCAAACTACTTCTGAAATCCAGTGATTGGCATGTAGATTTCATGTCCAGTTCAAGTGCAAATTGGTTTTAAAAAGACAGGCATTAATTGGAATATACGAAGTAAAATATACCAAGGCCCTTCGCATGAGCTTTATCAAACAAAATTTGGCACTAAGTCACATATGGAGAGATAACAATGATGATCAAACAGGGAGGTTTAAAGGAGCGTATGAAATGAGGAAAAGAAAGAAGAGAAGCAGAGAGCTCAGGTTCTTGGCAGTAGCAAACATATTTACCAATAGTAATATAACTAAAATTTGAATACTCAAGAGGTCAGAATTAAAAGAGAATAACTTTTCACCCGAGGGCTGTAGGACTGGTTGAGAATAGAGACACTAAGGAGTGAAGTTATCCAAGAAATCAATGAAGAAAATTTTAAAAAGAGACACTGCATAACTTGGGACCAATTTGTTCAGTTACCAAAGGGGTCATAAAGAACAAAGAATAAAGAACAATGAACAAAGAAAATTACAGCACTGGAACGGGCCCTTTGGCCCTCCAAGCCTGTGCCGATCATGACTGAAGAAAACTTGACACAAGTTAAAATACAGGCAGCAAAGTTAATACAAGCTCATTTTGACAGAGCAAAGAATTCAGCATGTTGACTATGAGTGAATATCCAAGTCAAGGAAGCAGCAAATATGTAAATGAAGGGTTCAGTACCCAATGAACGCAAACGGGAGGAAAGTTAGGATCCTGCAGAAGTGGATATAGGCAGTTTTCATCTTGACTCAAAAATATGATCAATAACTCTCCTCAGGGTTAAAAATGACACCAAAGCTGCAAAATCTTTGGTTTAGGCACACAGCTTTCAATGTCAGGGATGGCGAGAAAATAGAGTTTACAGCAGACACCAAAGACTTTGGAAGGAAATTTATGCTCAATCTGATCGAGATGGTGGTGGGGTACAGCTTGATGTCAGCAACCCATGTAAGGAAATGCATGTTGTTTTTCCAACATGTCACAAGAGGTAGCATTGGGTTGACAAGTAATATTCATATAACCGTGCCACGTAAGTACAAGGCAAATATCACCTACAATCAAACAGAATCTAACTTTTGCCCCTTGACTTTCAATAGAATTATTATCTCTCTACAACCCATAGAAATAATTTAGCTACAAGACGTATGCTAGAAATACTGTCGTTAGAAAATCAGAGGCCAGGAAACCTACAGAGCATAACCTACTTCCTGACTCCTCAAAGCCTGCAATCTATCTTATTGGCATAAAGTCAGGAATGTGATAGAACACTTTCCACACGCCTGGATGAGAACAGCTCCAGCAACCCCCAAGAACCTTGACATCATCTGCAAGAAAGCAGCCCACTTGATTGGCACCATGTCTTCAAACTCCCTCCTACAACTATGAACAATGGCAGCAGTGTGCACTGTCGACAAATTGCACTGCAGAAATTCTCCGAGGCTTCTTAGACAGCATCTTCCAAGCCTACCATCCAGAAGGATGAGGACAGCAGATACATTAAAACATCATCACGTGAATTCCCCTCAAAGCACTCACCAACGGGACTTGGAAATGTGTTGTCATTTCTTCACTGTTACTGAAACAAAATTCTAGAACACCTTCCCTCACGATACCATGAGTATTCCTGGACCAAATGGGCTTAGTTGTTAAAGAGTGCAGCATACCACCACCTTCTAAAGGACAAGTAGGGATGGAGAATAAATGTTAACTGATCTAGCAAAACCCAGATCCCTTAAATGAATTAAAATATGCAGCCAAGAAACAGGTGGGGCAAAGATAGATTACAGGAGTTAACAGTGCAAGGTGAAAATGAAGCTAATTTGGATGATTTATGGGGTTGTAATGGCATGGATAACAAGAAAATCCCATGAATGCAGCATTACCCAGATTTATGACTGTGGACAGACATTAGAGGGGTACACAGCACTCAATTGTGTCAATGTTGCACGGACTGAGAGATGACAATGGATAGTTTATCTTTTCATAGCAACATAGGGTATAATTTGTGAAGTTGTCAAGATCATTTCCAGAACTGCAGCAAGGATAAAAATCTAGTTGGAAAGGTCCAAACATGGTGGTCTGAGATATACATGAGCCCAGATACACTGAAGCACTTTAGAGACAGTAAAGTTTAGAGATAGGATTTAGTATGCAGGGAGAAAGGAGTCAAGAACCAAAAGAACTGCAGATGCTGTAAATCAGGAACAAAAACAGAAGTTGCTGGAAAAACTCAGCAGGTCTGGCAGCATCTGTCGAAGAGAAAACAGAGTTAACGTTTTGGGTCCGGAGTCAAGGTTTGGTTTCTTAAGAAGAGAACAAATTTGATGATAGGCAAAAGAACATCTGTGACAAGAGTCATGAATAACATCAGTTAGCACTGGAGCCAGTTAAGTGGTCAGCAGCTTAATGGAAAGGTGGTCAAAAGAGCGAGGATAGTGTCAGGGACAGGACAAGATCATGGGCAACATGAAGGGAGACAGGAGAGTAACCAGAGAAAAAAAAAGTGTTCAAGGCTCAGACGGTACACTAAATTTAGGTCAATGGACTGAGGCAGTGGAACAAGGGAAGCAATGGAGGAGTCAGATTTGATGGTTTCAACAACAGTATGGAATAAGTCCATGAGTTTCTTGCACAGGTTGTTGAGATAAGATGAGGCTTTAACTATAAATTGGGATGTTTATACACAGAAAAACAGACATACAGAGAAAGAGAAAGAGAGAGTGAGAGAGAGATTGTGAGAGGAAAACAGAGCAGTGAGCCCAACGCAAAGGAAGCATGATGAATAGATTTTGAAGTTGTAAAGACTGAGAAGTTACTTGGTAAAAAGACTGAAGGAATAAACTAGTGAAGATATCTCTGTGAAGGAATATTGACAGTACTTGGGTGGGCAGTAGGGAGTGAGGATTTAAAAGGACAGACCAGTACAAAGAAAGATTCTGAAAGGACGGGAACATACCAGATCAGGGAGCAGACCAAGAGGTGATTTGGTGATATCATCACAGTGTGAAATGGCATAGCCAAGTGAAAAATAAGAGTGTGGTTGTGGCTTTTTCTCAGCTAAGTTTCCATCAAAGCCATAACAATCATCCACAATGAGCACATGGACATCAAGTGAACAGCTATTCTGGAGGATGATGTACAGAGAAATCTCAACATCTAATGTGCTGACAGCTAGTAACTTCACAGGATCAGCTTTGGAAGGAACCAGATGAACCAAGAAGAGGCTAGTCAAATTAACCCCAAGCCAGCATGCTGTGTGGGGGAACTGATAAGGGAGCAGAATGAGAATAAGACTGTAGCTCATATGAAGGCAGCAAAAAATGCCTGAACAGCTCCTTCAGAACCTTCCAAAAGAAGAGATAAGTTGCAGATTTATTGAAATTAGGTCTGGGGTGGTGACACAAGGGTAGATGGGTCAGGAAGTACTGGAAAGTTAGATACAGATTTAAGGAGTGAGATTGCCCAAAAGGTGAAATTGGAAGGAGGCATTAGAACGGAAGAGACAGGTCTATGATGGATGAAGGAGAAGGAAGTAAAATGTTGGAAATGGACGAGTGATCATAGGTCAAGAGTAGCAACTATGCATGCAAACGAACACAGGGAAAACACAAACTGAACGTGCCTGGTTTTTCAGCAATTATTAGGATACATAAGCTGGCAGCAAATGAGAAACACAAAAGAGACAATAAAAGGGAGTTCAGAGTTAAAGTCAGATGTTCCACATTGGGAAAAAATTGACATTGTTAGGGTCGAGTCAGTGAGCAGCAATGACAGATGCCGCAAGTAAATGAAGTTCGTAAGCTTGGAGGTAGAACGCTGAAGAATTGAATATCCAGGAGACCTGCAGAATTTGTTCACTACATTTTTTAAAAAGTGGCATTGTTTGAGGTCACATTAATAAACAGTTCAGGAAGGTACTTCAGCCAAGGTCAGTCAATTTCTGGTGAGAAATCAGCGAAGTTAAAACTGTGAAACTAGCAGAACCAGTAGCTGGTCAGGCTCAACACAAAACTACTGTGTGAATACGAGCGACAAGCTAATCAGAATTACAAAACTTGCCAAGATTAAATAAAAATTAGGAAGACGTATTTGGGAAAGGGGCAATACCAATTCATTTGTAGGCTGTGCCAAATGCACCCAATTACTGAGTCAGTGCAATTTAAGGTTGGAAGAGTGGCGATCAAGGCAGAAATGGAAACAGATAGATAATCAAGGGCAACCGTGTGCAGTGAGGAGCTCCTTAAGTAGCTGGCCACTCAAAAGACACTTAAAAAGCATGCAAAATTCAACCAGCTAAAGATTGGACAACTGATTAACTCAGCAAAAAGAAAGAACCTAATTTTCTGAAGAAGGGTCTCGACCTAAAACGTCAGCTTTCCTGCTCCTCTGATGCTGCTTGGCCTGCTGCTGTGTTCATCCAGCTCTCCACCTTGTTATCTCAGCTTCTCCAGCATCAGCAGTTCCTACTGTCTCTCTAGGCAAAAAGAAACATCTTTTGCATCCTGGCAATCTGCTTGAGCACAAGAAATATTTGTCTGTATTGTCTGTTCTCGTTCAATAGAAATTTGATATGTCTCTAGCCTCTGCGCTAAAATTTAGAATACAGCTTGGTTCATAAGTGCTTTTTATTTTGAGACACCGCTTTCACCCATCATAGCGCCAACCAAACAGCAGTAAAGTGCTAGAATTGGAAGCATATGTAGCTGCAGATAAATAAATCAAACTGATCCTGAAGCATGTCTAGCCATAGAATTCCTAAAGAATCACAGAATCTCTACAACATGGAAACAGGCCATCAAGTCCACAACAACCCTCTGAAGTACATCCTTACTGCATCACTGTAACCCTGCATTTCCCATGGCCAATCCACCTAGCTTGCACATCCCCGGACAATTTGAGCAATTTAGTATGGCCAATGCACCTAACGTGCACAAATGGGAAAACAGTGTAGTACTTGTCCAACCACGTCACCACCCCTTGACCCTCACTAACAAACTGAAACCCTACCCTCCTGCTCAATGGGAGCAACATCACAGGCAGTCAGCTAGTACAATATCAAACCAACGTAGGGCTTTTATTGTCGAAGATCAACAGTCCATCAGAGACCTGCTCAAACCGTAAACAATTTTCTACTATGAACAGTCAAATTTAATTCAGAAACCAAACAAAAACAAACCATGAATGTTATTCAAAGAGGAAGTTTAAACAAACAAGAAGCTGGAAAATATCAGCTTTTTTTTCCTGCTGGGGACTGCTCAGGAAATAATGGAATAAAGCAAATTGGTCACTCAGCAAGTAGGCAGTGCTACTCAAACAGTTGGTGTAGGGTGGGAGAAGGGAAAGGGGGAGACAAGTCCAAAGTTCTATGTCTCTCCCTCCCTTCTTAATATCTGTTTACAATATCCATAATCCCCAGCATCAAAAGTGGCAAGAGACAATTGAGCTTAATGTGCACCAGTTGTAATGAGAGAATGAAATAATTTATACCTTGCTGCAGAAAACAAGACAACACTTTCAGTCATCTCACCAATGCACTTTCCCTAACCAAGCCTCGACCAATCAGAATCCACTTGTCAATCAATCAGTTCTCCCTTCTCAGCATAAAATATTGCCAATGTAAAGAGAAAGCAATCTAGCAAATTGCCCAGTTAAGTGTAAGATAAAAAAAACTTATCAATGCGAGAGCGCTGTTCTTCCAAATGACTGCCTGCACCATTGTTGGAAATGAGTCCATTTTGTATTGAAACTTTTTCTCCATGATTGGTTAGAAGAAACTGTCCTGGGACTTTATTTTTTTTTCAGGTCAACCATAGTCATTAGCAAAAATGTGATATTTCTCAGAAGTCTGACATCTTCCAGCCTTTGGGGGAAGCCAAACACATTTTGAAGCTGCAGAATAGATGTGTGTAATCTGTTGTCACCAACCTCACAGTCTAATCTGTGAGTGAACAACGACCTTTCCAAAATCAGGACAAGCCAACAATAGAAATCCATTTGTTCCGCTTCAGAGTCAGTGGGGTTTTGAGATGCTAATGATGCCGAACAATAAGTGTGAATTCATTCCATAGGGAAGAGTTTGTCCAAGATAGACATCGTGGCTTTCATATATGTAGGGCAGGTGAGGCACCCAAACAATCCAGAAAGCTGGAAATATTCATCACTTGTGTCCATTTCTGAGCCATTTCCTACTGGACTAGGCAACCAAATTAACAGCCTAGCTAACAGCCAGAAGGAAATACCAGTAAGCAGATCATCCAACTAGTGACTCTTGGGATTGATTCCCAGCTAGGACAGAAAAAGAGCAATGTTGCAATCAACAGCGCAAGGGAAAGGCTTCAATCAGCAGGTGTATGGGGGTTGCTTGGACTAAATAGTCTGGGTTTGGGAAGAAGATAGGGGCCAAAGTCAGGGGTGAGGGGGAGGTGACGGTGAAGAGAGCAAAGATTTTCTTGTGGAGACAGAGAATTTGTCTGCTTCACCGGGACCAGTAAGAATACTAACGAAAGTTATTAATACTGATGAAAATAACAGGGATAAATTTCATGCATCAGGAAAATTTGGAAGTTAATGTTATTAATTATGCTATGCTTAAAAACTGGCAGAGTATAGAGCCAACTACTGAGATTTACAACGCATTCTTAGTGCAGGAAAATGAAATGTGTCAACACCTTAGGTGACTAGATGCTGGAGGGCCACTAAATAGGATGCACTTCAAATAACATTTCACCCAAAGCCAAAATTGGATAACAAAAATCAACATTGAGAAAGTCACATTGTTTTATGTAAGTTTTCATTTTAAGCTCATTTATTAAAAAACTGAAAGGCTACCTGCCCCAGAATATGCATCTTGGAAAGATAATGCAGTCAGGCTTATGAATGTACAAACAAACTATGTTTTGCTAGCTTGCTTGGTAGAGCCAAAAATAGTGGAATATAGATTCATAACAGCAGAACCTGAGGAAAGCCTGCTCTCTCAACTTCTGAAATCACTGCTTGGAATAAAATTATTTTGGGAAAACAAGAATCCAGCACTCTACTAATTTTGATGACACAGAGGAAGTAAGACACCAAATAAAAAGAGTTGTGGATTCTAGTATCAGTCTTGACACTCCAGGGTTTATAAACTCCGTTTGTTTTTATCTACCTGTGTACAAGACAATTTAGCCTTCCTTCTTTTTAATTTGCTAAACATTTACATATGTTTGATATTACATTTATTATCATCTCTGAGGATTATCTTTTCCAAATTCACTCATGGACTGTGCATATCATTGCATATCAAGTCTTTTGCCCTTGAGGTGCTGGTGGGGAGCTGCCTTCTTGAATTGCTGCACTCCATTTCAAGTAGCTACCCACAGGGCATTGGGGAAACTCTTCCTAGATTTTGACTCAACCACACTGAAGAAGCTGTGATATACTTCTAAGTCAGGTTGGTGAGTGGTTTAGAGGAGAATTTGCAAGTGATGTTGTTCTTTTGTCCTTCTAGATGGCAATGGTATGGGACTGCAAAGTGCTGTCTGACTAGCTTTGGTGAATTTTTGCATGCATCATGTAGATGGTCTAAACTTCTGCTGGATGTCACTGGAGCAGTGAGTTTGTTTGTGTATGCGAAGTGAATTAAGTGCTAATTAGCTAAAATGCACCTCAGAACCAGAAGGAGTAATTGAACCCCTCAAACCTGCTCCAACATTTAAAATCACTGTCCATCTACCTCCTCCTTAAATTTACTCAAATTCTTCTTTCCTCAACAAATGCTTTGCAATTGGCGCTGTCATTTTCTAGCAAACTGTGCATTAACTGATCTGTGATAGATGTGAGCCAAGGAAATAAAAATATTTATTGCAACCAACTAAGGGTGATTACAAACAGAACCAATTCCCCCTTCTCAACTGATAGCAAGAAATTTGGACAAAATATTCAAGTTTGCACATTCAACCCTGGAGTTTCATGAATGAGAGATGGAAACTATCTTTAGCTCTTTGGGAAGGTTAGCATAGCAATTAAAATGGCAAATCGAGTGGCAGACAGTTTTAATATATTAGGTTAACAGGGAAACCTCAAAGTTTACACCTCTTAACCCGAGGAGAATGTCATTGTATGGCAGCAAAAGGGATAAGTTTAAATGCATACCTGTTAATGGCAGAGGTGTTCAGGCAAAAATTCCACTTCCTCAAGAAACTCACTGATTAGGAACATCTGGAGTTTGAATTTTACTATCCAAGAGAAATAAAACATGACAACAAACACAGCCAAATGTCTTGTATCTACAGAAAGATAAATAAAAATAAGTAAATGAATTTTTAAGTTCTGAGATCTATGAATTATGAAAGTGAAAGATAAGTCCATGAGTGTTCAGCTACTGTCTTGTTTCCTCAACAACAATGAAATTCTTTAGACTTGTGGAATTTTTTTTAAAACCAAAGTTGATTTTTTTGCGCAATGACATTGCAGGGTGAGAGAAATAGGCAGCGACACAGTGAGCCTTCCAAGTTCTGGTGTCGTAAATCCATTTTTTTCCCCTCTCTCGTCTGCCAGGCAAGCTAGTTAATTATGGCTCATTTGTCTATTCCCTTATTTTCCCAAGCCGTGTACTCCACAGGAAATATTTAATCCCCTAGTATGTGGACTTATGGCTCCTATGTGAATGGAACAGAATGAGAATTTCTTAATAATGGTTTAAGCGCCAAGATCTTTCGATGAAATGGTACTTCCAAAGCAACTGTTTTAATATATTGTAAGTTCGTTCCTTGGGCTTGCCTCAATCTTTGGTCAGTTGGTCACTGCAGCCGATTTAGGTCAGCATTTGTCCTCGATTAGTCTATCAAGGTATAAAATACTAAAATCAGATGATGGAAGTTAAATATCCGGGATCCATGGTTGCCATTATCACAACAATGCTGTAACTATGAATTCTGTAGCTTTCCATATTAGTAAGGCCTGCAATCTTTTTATTTTGTGTCAATCATGTGATTCTAAGTTAGGATGGAAGCACTTGCTCTAAAAAAATGCCAAGAAGCGATACTTTGCAAACAAATGAGTCAATAATAAGTTCCAATCTGCAGAGGACAATATAAAATAATGTAAAATATTGTAAAAACTCAGATCAGAATACATTCTTGTCTTTGATTGATTGGAAGCTTCACAAAGGGTTTGTAAGTGAATTTTGATTGATGGAAGTGTTGCCATGAAGAACACACCCATTAATGCAGATTGACAAGTTAACTGCCAAACATTGTTTAAATTCTAAACCAGGCAGATTGACTTTGCTCTTCGTTGAATACCGCCATGACCAGGTAGTCAGTCCTAATTTTGCATTATTTCAGAGAGAGATGACATTAACACAGACTTTTCTTTATAACACTCTGAAGTGCTACCCTTAGGCTCATGCACATGTCTCTGCTGTGAAGCTGAAACACTTTAAACCAAAGACAAAGCTTTCTTTTCTTCCTTTCTTAGCACTCCTTTCCTTAAAACTATTTGTGAAACAGCCTGGATTTCACATTTGGAGTGTTAGATAGATGCAAGCCATTCCTTTTCTTTATTTCAACAATTAATCCAAAATCAACACATTTAAACAGGAAAGAACAAGCAAATCACAATCAACGTACAGCATGAGTTAAACATTGAATAATACATAGAGCAAAGTTAGATCTCCTAGAGTTACTGAACAGTCCACTCATCATATAGTAAGCACTAACTCAAACACAACATTCCCCAAAGCTCTGATTCATCTAGGTATAATTCCAAACATTTTTTCCCTTTGTGGCTTTAAGCAGCAATTTCCATCCAGAGTAGCTTTACTCAAATGAGTCCTTGGGTATATTTTTCACCAAAAATGCACACTTTTGCAGCTCCTTCTAAACTCTGCTCTTGGAACTAACTTCTATCCCACATCCAGCTACAGCACTATCACCTTCTCTTCTTCAACAGACCTTAATCACATTAGGCATGTTTCATATGTGTCCATGGCTGCCTGATGTGCTCCCAACAAACTTCAAGGGCATTCCAGGTACCCTGATCGTAAAAGTTCTATTCTTGGGATGATCAAAAAAAGCTTACACCCCTCTTCTTTGCTGCAATAACTTCTCCGCCATTCTCCCAAGCCTGGACAATTTGCTCTGAGTTGCAACAACCAAGAATGGCTCCAACTTCATCAACCACATCGCACAAAATGCACTTAATAGCATGGGCTTCAGACCAACAAAAACCACATGTTCTACACTATCTTGCACTCATGAAGAAAATTGATGTTGAACATGTCAAATTACATCATCGCTACTTCCACCGATGACACTGACGCTGAAATCACTGCTCCCGCTGATGTCACTTGCCCTGACGACGACACTGCTGACACCAACAATGTCACTAACTCCACCTCCACATCCAGTTCCAACTCTGCAATCAACTCTACACCTAGCCCAGCCGCAAGTCCTGCCAGATCTTCAACATTCCGAGACCTCCCCCTCTTTGAAGATGAACCGTCACTCCTCAGCAAAGGACTCACCTTCATTCCCCTCCTCCCATACATCAACAAATGCTGTTCACATTTGGACGTCGAACACTTTTTCCACTGCCTCCATCACCACGCCTATTTCTTTAACTGGGAGTCTAGCCCACCATCTATAGACACATTGTCCCACCTCCAACATACTCCATCCTCCTGGACACTACCCCATGGCCCCTTACCCTCCCTTAACCTCTTCATTTCCAACTGCCGTCGCGACATCAATTGCCTGAACCTCTCTACCCCTCTCACTCATTCCAACCTCTCTCCCATGCAACACGTAGCCTTCCCGGGCCCTCCACTCCAACCCGAACATCACCAGTAAACCTGCGGATAAGGGTGGCACAGTTGTGGTATGGCACACTGACCTCTGTATCGCTGAGGCCCAGCACCAACTCTCTGACACCTCCTCCTCCCATCCCCTTGATTTTGACCCCACCCCTGACCACCAAACCATTGTCTCCCAGACCATTCATAACCTCATCACCTCAGGTGACCTCCCACCCATCACCTCCAGCCTCATCATTCCCAAACCTTGCACCGTCCATTTCTATCTCATTCCCAAAATCCACAAACCTGATGGTCCCAGCCAACCCATTATCTCTGTCTGTTCCTATCCCACTGAACTCACCTCCACTTACCTTGGCTCTGTTTTCTCCTCTCTGGGGCAGGAACTCCCCACCTACCTCCACAACACTATCCACATCCTCCATCTCCGCCAAGATATCCAATTCCCTGGCCCCCCAACACCTCATCTTCACTGTGGACATCCAATCCCTGCACACTTGCATGCCCCACTCAGATGGCCTAAAAGCCCTTCGCTTCTTCCTCTCCCACAGGACCAACCAGTCCACCTCCACCAACACCCTTATCTGCTTCACAGAATTCGTCCTTACCCTTAACTTCTCTTTCAACTCCTCCTACTCCCTATAGACTAAAGGGGTGGCCATGGGCACCTGCATGGGCCCAAGCTATGCCTGCCTCTTCGTACGATATGTGGAACGGTCCCTCTTCCGCTGCTACACTAGCACTATCCCCCACCTATTCCTTCATTACATTGATGACTGTATTGGCTCCCACGAGGAGTTTGAAAAGTTCATCAACTTTACTGACACCTTCCACACCAACCTTAAATTCATCTGGACCATCTCTAAAACCTCCCTCTCCTTCCTGGAACTCTCTGTCTCCACCTCTGGTGACCGCCTCAAAACTGACATCTATTTCAAGTCCACCGACTCCCACTGATACCTTTTCTTCCATTCCTCTCACCCACCCTCCTGCAAGAATGCAATCCCATACTCCCAATTCTTCCATCTCTGCCACGTCTGCTCCCAAGATGGGGTGTTCCACTTCTGCACATCCCAGATGTCCTCCAATTTCAAAGACCATAACTACCCCCGTTCAGTGATCAAAAATGCCCTAAGCCACATCTCTTGCATTTCCCACATTTCTGCCCTCATATCCCCACCCCTCAACAAAAATAAAGACAGAATCCCCTTTGTGCCTACCAACCTCCATATCCAATGTATCATTCCCTGCCACTTACGCCACCTATAATCCGACCCCACAATCACCGAGATATTTCCCTCCCCACCCCTATCTGCCTTTCATAGAGACTACTCTCTCTGTGACTACCTTGACTGTTCCACACTCCCCACTAACCCCATCATACCCGGCACATTTCCCTGCAACGGCAGGAAGTGCTCCACCTGCGCCCCCACCTCCCCCACTTCACCTCCATTCAAGGCACAAAACAGACCTTCCATATCAGATAGGGATTCACCTGCACATCCATCAACTTGGTCTACTGTTTCTGCTGCTCCCGACATGGCCCCCTTTACATCGGTGATACTAAGCATAGACCCGGAGACCATTTTGCAGAGCATCTGCGCTCTGTTTGTGACAAACGACAGCACCTTCCTGTTGCCAACCATTTTAACTCCCGCTCCCACTCCCTGGGTGACATGTCCATCCTGGGCCTCCTCCAGTGTCACAATGACACCACACACGTACTTGAGGAGCAACACCTCATATTCCGCCTCAGGAGCCTACAGCCCAATGACCTAAACAAGGAATTTGCCAGTTTTAAAATCTCCCCACCCTGGCCTCATCCCATGTCCAAGCCTCCCTCTCATCTTTGCCTCCTTGACCTGACACATCCCGTCCATCTTCTCTCTACCTATTCACCCCTCCCATCCCACTGACCAAACCTCACCACTCCCTCCCTACCTTTCACCAACCCATCTACCTTCCCCAGCCCCACTCCTCCTCTCTCTATTTATTTCCCAGTCTCCTTCCCCCTCCCAGTTTCTGAAGATGGGTCCCGACTCTCAACGTCAACTTTCCTGCTCCTCTGATGCTGCCTGGCCTTCTGTGTTCCTCTGGCTCCATACTGTATTGTTTCTCTGATTGGTATGCAGATACTTGGTTACAAATTATAGATTCAATAATCATGCACCATCTTAGAAATGTGTTTTCTTTTGGGGAGTTTTTGGTGCTGTTGCAGGGCTTTAGGTGAGGGGCACTACTGAGCGGCACACAATGTTCAATACAGTGGCCTCTTATCTCTGGAATGAGAATTAAAATCTAGCCAACACTGATTAAATTTATCATCAGACTGTTGTTTGTAAAAGCCTCTAAATAAAACATGTCCTTGCACTCTCAACCCAACAGTCTTCTGGATCCAGGTTGTGGTACAAAAACACTAATGAGTTGAAGCCTATTTTCTGATACTAATAGTTCACAAAAATAGTGATTCAAAGATTTTTTGCAATGCTGTGATCACTGAGTGCACTATGGTTGAATTATGTCTTGCTACTTCAATCTATGTTGAATAATCGTTGACTTGGATTAAATACATCTTCCCTCTAAAATCTAATAAATCTGTTGCTGTCCTATGGCTTTTGTGGAATTTTTTAATTAAATCGTTGGCTTTGTCAGCACTTGGCTACATACGGCACACATCTGACATGACAAAATGCAATCTTCAATATCACTTGAAATGTCCAATCACAACACTAACTCTTGTGCTCTTCTTGCATGCTTTGTGATAGCTAAATGCCCATCTAAGTTCCCAGAGGATTTCTCTTCATACTTACTTTGGTAATGCTTATTGTAAGGTTGTTTGCCAATTATTGATATTATTAGCAAGTCTTCTATGACTTGTGATAACTTTTCAGCACTTGGTCTGCTGGACTATATTTTATCAATGCTTGCAGGGAAAAGATAACTGACTTTGTGCAGTTCAAAATTCTGACAGACAACATAAAGTTGTCTGGCTTTGCCCTTAGTTGCTGGTCATGTTATTTAGAATAAAGTGTTATTACTTTGACAAAATACATTCGCCTTTTTTTGCATGGCCCACTGCTGCACCTTAGAATGCATGTGCCATTAATGGCACCTTGCCTGGAACATAAATTATGCCACAGTCATATTTCATCAACCTAAGCCAGAATCTCGGTATTAAAGAGGCATTTTTAAAATTTCTTTCAATCCCAATAATGTTACTAAAGGCGCATGGTCCATCTCAACCTTGAATTTCAGTCTAATGAGTCAGTCTGTGAACCTTTCACACCCCATGCAACTACCAACCCCTCCTTTACTTTTGTTCTCTGTTCAGTTTTTGTCCAGGTTTTAAAACAGATCAGATTTCTTGTTCCATTAGTATGCACTTGAATAAGAACTGCTAATCCTGTGGACGATGCATCTGTGGCTACTATAGAGAATAAGCAGGAATTGTAATGTTCTAAAACATCAGTGAAAAGTAATTTCTCTTTAATGCTTTCAAAAGCTATGGGTCTAATAGAATTCCTGGCCTTTATGTCAATGACACTCTCACAGACTTGGTAAAATTGGCTAGCTTTCCACTTGATTCACCATTTAAGAAGCATAGTTACATCAACTATACATTTCAGAACCTGAAATTAACTAATGACTAGTCTTCCTCAAATCAACTTTGTTGCCTTGTTCTTCGAAAATATTTCCTGTAAATGTAACTTTTATTTAAGAGAATTGTCATTTCTCATTTAGTTGAAAGCCTGCGTTCTGTTGTGGCTTCGAAATATTCCTGACCCTCTGGTCATGTTCCTTCTTCATTTGATGATGCACTAGAAGATCTTCTAGAGGACAAGTCATCTGCTGTTACTTTCCCAGGATTTCTCTATGGAAAATATCTAAGTATGAGGGAATCAGATTGTAGACAGTTGAAGCAATACCAACTTAATGATGTAATAAGTGTCATAAGCAATTTTGACTCTTAGGTCGAAAGGGTATCTTGCAGAAAACCACTGCTAGCATCCAATTTTACCGAAGGAAAAAAAAACTGGCTTGCAGCCAATTTCATGAAATTATAATTGATGGATCATATAGAAAGGATTTCTCTCCTTACTTGTTTGTGTAATTGAATGAGATCTATTCATATTCTTCATTCTCCATGTGTCTTGGGAACACTCCCGAGCTGTCAGTATCATTGTCTTGGTGTTGGCAATATTTCCCAGCTTTCAATCACACTTTCTAACTGAGATATTACCTTTCTCTTTTGAGGATAAGCACGTTCCCTCGCAGTGTACAAACAGATGGATTTAGCATCTTCCTGTAGAATAATGTCATCTTTGAATAGCTTTGGAAATCCTCTCCCATCTTTATCCTGAGGCACTTTTTCCAATCTCTCAAAGAGGCCGAGAAAAATACATATATTTGCACTCAACAATAAGTTATTCTGCTTCCTTGGTATGTATAATTTGTTACTGACAGTCCACCATTTATTACTAAGCTCTGTGTTGATTTAGCAACACATCTGAATATGTGCCTCCTACACCTTGGAGCATTTTATTAGTTGTCTGACTTTCACATACTTCAAGTATATCTAACTGTCTGTCAGCTATGAAACAGCTGCTCCTGTGTTGAGCTTAAATTCTGTTTCAATGCCCTATATCATCAAGTCCATAGTCAAGAATTTATTTTGACTGTCAACTTCCCTTGGGAATGTTATCCTCAAAATTTTGTTACGAAATTCTCGAACATCCTCCTTGTTACATGATTTCCAATACTCTGGAAATGTTCCTTTTACAGGAACTTTGCTTAGCTTTTGAGGTGAAGAGTGCATTTGAAACGTTTTTTGAAGAATGCCAACTGTAGCACTGTGCTTTCTGTGCCAGATATTCAATGTGGTTGTCATTCTGTTTCCAGCCACATTGTGCATGGCCTAACATGGTCAAGAATGTTCATTGCAACTCTTCTGGCATTTTGGTTCACTCGTGTGAGGGTGTCATCTTAGAACATACCCATCCGACCACGGTACAGGAACTTGCACTGTTTTCTTGCTTCTTCACACACTGATCAATATCAGGGCCCAATTTCAAAAATGTATGAAAATCGATTGATTATTCCAAATGTAAATCTTCCTTGAATCAAATGAAGTCTCACAACTTTCCTTACTCCAGTTACCATTTGACCTCTAATTAACTCATCCTTCAAAGCTCTGTATTGGAAATATCCTGCCATACAACATAAATCAATTATAAAGCTTCTGAATCTCCCAAATGCGGAGGTTACTCATGAAGTATCACCCAATCTATCACTAAATTTGTTTTGAAGTTAAAACATAAATTGAATCCTTTGGTCAATGCGCCATACTCCGTTGCACTTTCTTCCACACTTCGTCTTTCCAGATCGTGAGCTATTGGACCCACAGCATAAAAAAATATGCTGCCTTGATGGAGCACGTCATTTATGTGCAAGTCTGATGCCGTTATGTCATGTTGAAACTTCCACTTCCAGAGCTCCCACTTCTGGCTTTATTGTGTGCCTCCTGTGTTATCAAATGGCCAAGACAATGAGGAATAAGGTTCTACCAAAACAGTTCTGTGAAAGGATCACCGGACCTGAAACTTTAACTCTTTCTTTTTCCTTCACAGATGCTACCAGACCTGCTGAGCTTTTCCAGCAATTTTGTGTTTGTTTCGACCAAAACTTTCATCCCTAAAGTCCATCATGCCTGAATGACCTGGGTGAGTATTTGCGCTTTACTTTCTTACTGTCTAAGTTTTCCAGTTCTGTGTTTTTCCTCACAGGGTGTTCTCAGTTCACAGTTAGTTTCAAAGTTTCCAAAGCTTCATTTTCTCTGCCTTCAGAGTCTTTGCGTGATGCAGGTTTTGACCTGCCTTTGGACTCTTTCTGCTTTTTACTCAGCTTCATCTTCCAAAACTTCTAATGTCTTATTCGAGCTTCACTGTCTTCCCTTTTCAGCCCCTGAACTCTGTTTTAATCTCATATCTGTCTCTAGAGACTTTTTCCCTAAATGTCACCAAACTTTATCTTGTGTTTTACAACAATCCTGCTACCTGTACACTGAGATACCAGTCTCAAGTATCTCAGGCTATGAATTTTACACGTGTATCATCCCCGATGCTGCTTGCTATTTTAATTGCTTTCGAATTATAGCACTCTTTTATTTACATCTGCACATATTAGGCAGTTACAGATAATGCTGATTCTGAAAGTATCAAAGAGAAAATTTGTAAAGAGGCGAAGACACTCTCAGGAAAAAGGCAGCTTCTAATAACAATGTAGCATTGCATTGAGATTACAACATTTTAGTCTAGAACCCTTCAAAAAAAAAAATTAGTGTGAATGTTCACACTGCTGTTACATTCTACCAACTATATAATGGACAGCTATATCACACCAGTGAGACAATATTAAAACAGAACTTTTTCACTAACACACATTGCTACTTTTGCCAACAGGAATGGTGTTCCAAGTAAACTTAACTTGTTGGTGGGAAGTCTGCCCCTATGAACATTCTTTGACTTTCTGGACAGGGTGACACCAATGTTACCTCCCTCAATCTCAACCTCTTCACATTGTTATCAATACATGTGACTGGAAACTCATTCTGAAGCACTGTCTGATTTCCTAAATGTCGATGTTACTGATAACAACTGATGTGTGTATTGATATAACAATATATGTGTGTCCGTGTAATCAGATGATACAAAATAGTATTAAACAGGGCACGTGCCTGCATTCCTAAAAGGTTTTCAAATGAAACAATTCAGGCTACTCAAACCTAGATCCTGGTGAACATGACTTAACAGCAAAAACCATACTTAATTAGATTCTTTTAATAAGAATTCTGGTTTGGGATATGGAGAAAATGATCTTTGCAGAGTGAAGTCAAGATACGTGGCGTCCATAGAACTTTGTCCTAAATAGGAAGGAATCAATACTGACTAATTAGGAAAGTGTGAACCTATTTTATCCCTCAAAACCACCAACTTACAACGGTTGCTTATTTGTGAGGGCCTTGTCATCATCGTTAAAATAACAAAGTGTCTGCACTCCAAAAAAATTCTCAAAAGTCAGTGATCTAAACAGACAGCAATTCAAGAAATATTCATTGGCAAACGACACTAAAATGTTTCGCCTCTTCAAGAACTGAACAATTCAAATTCTGTCACTTCAAAATAGATAACTATGCAAAGCTGTTGAAGTAGCATTACAAATAAAATAGCTCTTCCCATTTCAAATGGTGGTCAACCTAGGGTTTTACATGTTATTACAGATCTGCCATGTGCTTACCCAGGGCTGCTGGAAATATGTCGACAGCACTGTGGAAAATGTTAACCTTGTGAGACAAGAAGAAAGAAATTGTGCAATTACTGGTTAGCAGATCTTGACCTCAAGGCATCTGTTACCAGGCACGTGATGCATGCATAAGAAACTAAAATGAAGGCACTTCTGTTGCATAAAATAAAATCACCCTTAGAGAAAAGTGACAACAGCAATAAACCTGCCATAAAATGAGACATGTGGAGCATTCAATAAGCAAAATTATACACAATGTGCCAATGTAAGTCTTATATTTGATCTGCACTTGAATTCATCTGTGTATATGATTACATTCAACTGGTGCCCTTAATGCAGATGCATAATAATTCTTATTCAAAATATTTTTATAATATTTAAAATTAACTCAACTGTATACAGTGTTTTACACTTGTTTCCTCTCCTCTTTTAATTTTCTCACATTTTGAAGGAATTAGATTTTTGTTAGAGGATACTTCCACAGATTAAATTTAATTCAAATATTTTGCATGGCCAATAACTGGTCATGCCCATGTCCAGATAACAAAATAAGCAAAGGGATCCAGTCCCAGTCGGCAACTGACTGAGCCACAGTTCTCATGTAATAGTATACCTCATTCAGCAGGGATTGCTGGATCGAAAATAAGGGTTTTCCTGTTTCCTATCGTAGAGGGAGGACATAGGAAATTTATAGTACCTAATTCACAAGCACCAGCTGATATCAACTAATAACACTCACCAGAGGCATATTTGTGGCATATTGGTAACTTTGCAACAAAAAGGCCTGCGTTCAAACCCCACCTGCCCCAGAGATGTGTCATAACCTGTCTGCACAGGTTGATTAAACAAAAATACAAATAACACAGACCACAAATTTCATGAATAGAATTTCTCAGTCTACATTACACAGTCATTCACTAAACTTGCTGAGCCAAATTAACATTAGGAGTATTTGACCAACTTTGCGTTCCTCTGTAACCACCTTTACCTTAGATGTTTCTGGGAACAGCTTCCAGCATGGAAATGGATGGCTGTTAGTTTTGCTGCTTATGGAATTGTATTCTGACAAAGATGAAAAGTGTGATTTGCATTGAAAATAAATAACATTTGGATTATTCTTTATCTGTTAATGTTGATGAATTAGTGCATAAATTATCCAAATAACAAAGTCCAGACTGAAGACAAGAAATCAGAAGGATCAAAGTCTTTGAGAAAAAAAAAATCACCTAGCTAAAACAGACGAGCTCACGAGCTTGGAAATAAAACATGAAATGCTCAAACGTAAGTGGGTAGCAAAACTGATTTGAAAGCCACATAAACTACTCTGGCCAAGTAACAGATAAATTCAGAAAAGGTGATTTATTCAGGCATGATCCAACTGGTAGTCTGCAGCCATATCACTTTTCATACAACCTGCTGGCACTGGAATCTCTCCCTGGATCAGTTGTGGTTTGGTGAAGTCTCTTTCTTTCTGGAGAAGTGATCTAGATACATTCTTCTTCTTGAAGAACCCTACACTTGCAGTGATAAGACCTTCCAGTGTGTTTCAGCTTTTAAATTTTGATGAGAAATGTTTCAGAGAAAGTGAGAGCAGGTAGAAGCTATTACTCTGTGGTTCTGATTGTATTTAAAATCAATATAGTTCTTTACACCCATAAATTGGGTCATCTTGACCCCTTACAAAGTTTTCCATCCAAGGACCGTGTTCTTTACAAAGCAAAAGACACTGGTGACAACAGTAACAATGTTAGAATTGAAAAGTATTCCCTTGTTTGGAATGAGGTGCCTGAGGAAGTGTTGGGGGCGGGTACAATTAAAACATATAAAAAGCATCTGGATGGGTATAAGAATGGGAAGGGTTTAGAGGGATATGGGCCAAATGCTGGCAAATGGAACTAGATTAATTTGAGCTATCGAGTCATACAGCATGGAAACAGACCCTTCAGTCCAACCAGTCCATGCTGAACATAATTCCAAACTAAGCTAGTCCCACGTGCCTACTCCTGGCCCATTTTCCTCCTAATCTTTTATATTCACATACCTATCCAAATGTCTTTTGAATGTTGTAATTGTACCTGCATCCACCACTTCCTCAGGAAATTCATTCCACATGCAAACCCACCCTCTCTGTAAAAGATTTGCCTCTCATGTCTTTAAATCTCTCTCCTCTCAGCTTAAAATTGTGCCTCCCCCTGTCTTGAAATCCTCCATTCTAGGAAAAAGACTACTACCATTAATTCTATCTATACCTCTCATTATTTCGTAAACCTCTGTAAGGTCACCTCACAACCTCCTATGCTGCAGTGAAAAAAGTCCCAGCCTATCCAGCCTCTCTTTATAATTCAAACCCTCCATACCTAGCAACATCCTGGTAACTCTCTTCTGAACACTCTCCAGCTTGATAATATCCTTCCTATAACTGGGCGACCAGAACTGGACACAGTATTCAGGAAGAGGCCTCACAATGTCCTTTACAATCTCAACGAACACTAAACACAAATCTGACAAATCGTGTTCAGAGATAATGGGAACTGCAGATGCTGGAGAATCTAAGATAACAAAGTATGGAGCTGGATGAACACAGCAGGCCAAGCAGCATCTGCTCCTAAGATGCTGCTTGGCCAGCTGTGTTCATCCAGCCCCACACTTTGTTATCACAAATCTGCCAAATGCCTTTTTAACTACCCTGTCTATGTGATGCAAACTTCATAGAATTATATACCTGCACCCCAGGTCCCTCTGTTCTACAACACTACCCAAGTCCCTACCATTATTTATATAAGCCCTACCCTTGCTTGTTGTATCAATATGCAACACTTCACACTTATCCAGGTGGAATTCTATCTGCCATTTTTCAGCCCATTGACCCATTTGATCAAGACCCTTTTATAACTGTAGAAAACTTTCTTCGCTTCTATTGTGCTACCAATGTTGGTATTGTAGGTGTGCCCTGTACCAGGCTAAGAAAAGTGACTTGTACCTGACTACACTAAGCAGGCCATGCCTGCTTACAGGATGGCAGACAGAAACTAAGCAAAACTAAGCAGGCTGCTCACTCAGTGGAATACAATGGTACCTTTGAACAGAACTGCTAGAAGGTCAGTTAAAAAAATGGTGTATGTTCCCGTTGAGACAGTTCTGATAAAAGGATGCCTTAGAATAGGAAAATGACCAATTCTAGCCTTATTAATGAAAGGGTGACTGTACCAGCAAATGAATAATATCAGCTACCTGCAACATTAAACAGTTTCTTCTGAAAATGCTCTAAACATAGAAGTTGGTTTCAATACATAATCAGAATATAATACAAGCCTTAACAACAAAATTTAAGATTAGATGTGAAGGTTAACCAGCCTTTGGAGATGCCTTCTCTTATGCCCTGAACAATTGCTCACAACCCACAAATTACAAAATGCTGACAGTAGTATTAGTTGTATAATGTTACGCTTATAACTAACTTTATAACACAAGTTAACCTTATGGCTATTCTAAGATGCTGCTTCGCCTGCTATGTTCATCCAGCTCCACACTTTCTTAACCTTATAGCAATTAATTAAAACTAAGTGACTTTTTATTTTTACATTACATAATTGGGACAATGGGAAAATAAAAGCAGTAACTTAATTTGATAAAAGACAGCACCAAACACAATGGTTGATAGAATTCAGGCTGTCCTTACAAATAAACAAGCCTAAGAAAGACCTGAAGGAGAACAGCCATTAAACTTTTTGAACGCGAATTAATAGGTTGCATGGAAAGATCCTAGTGCCTACAGATTATTATGTCAAGCTAATACCATAAGATCATCAGAGCCTGTGGCTGTCTACAGAAGTGCCCATCACCGATTAGGAGTCCCACATGTTTGGGTGTTTGGATTAAGGCGAAGGGTCGTGAAAATGTTGTGTTTGATTATTGTAAGATAAAATATGTAAAAATGCTGTATTTCTTTGTAAAAGCAGAAGATGTGTCATTGTTCTGTCCTACAAAGCCACATTCAGGGAAGACCCTTGGCCCTCTCTCTGCATAAACCTGCTTCTGCTTTAATAAACACTTCCACTTGCCTGCCTCCTGAGTCTTTGTCCCTGGTCAGGAAAAAACACTCCTATAGGCATCGTCCGCAAGCTTACTAACAATGTCTTCCATATTCTCATTCAAGTCATTCATATAAACAACAAACAAAAGTGGACCCAAAATCGATCTCTGTGGAACACTGTAGGTCACAGGCCTCCTGTTGGAAAACCAACCCTCTGTCTCTCGTCTCCTGCCATTAAACCAATTATGTATCCAATTGGCAAGCTCACCTGGAATCCCATGTGACCCAAATTTACTAATTAGTCTCCCAAGTGGAACCTTGTCAAAGACTTCACTAAAATCCAAACAAACAACGTCTACTGCTCTGCTATCATCAATTTTATTGGTAACTTCCTCCGAAAACTCAAATCAAATTTGTAAGATACGATTTTCCTCACACAAAACCATGCTGACTATCCCTAATTAGTTTTGCCTCTCTAAATGTCCATAAATCTTATCTATTATAAATCACCTCCAACGATTTACCCAGAACTAAAGTCAGACTTAAAAGGTCTATAGTTCCCTGGTTTCTCCTTACAATGTTTCTTAAACAAAGGTAAAACATTAGCAAACTTCCAGTCACCAGGCACCTCATTCGTACTTATAAATGATGGAAATATTTCTTCGAGGGGTCTTGTAATTTCCTCCCTTACTTCTCACAACAGTCTGGGATACATTCGATCAAGTCCAGGAGACTTATCCACCTTTATATTCTCCAAGACCTCCCGAACTTCCTCTTCATTATGTGAACTGTTTTTAAAACATCAAACTTTTATTTCTCTGCATTCTCTAGACTCCAGTTTCTTCTCCACAGCAAAAACTGACGAGAAATATTCATTAGTATCACTCCCATCTCCTGAAATTCAACACAAAGGCAACCTCCTTCATCTTTAAAGGGGCTCTAACATCTCTCTAGTTACCCTTTTGCTTTTAATGTTTTTGTTGAATCTCTTTGGATTATCCTTAACTTTGTCTGCCAACGTTATCTCATATTCACTCTTTGCCTTCCTGATTTCTTTCTTAAGAATTCCCCTACACACTTCATATTGATTAAGAGAGTCAATTAAACCAGGTTATCTCTGTCTAAAATAAGATTCTTTGTTATTCTTGACTAGAACCTCAATATCTTTATTCATCCATTGTTCCTTAATGTTATCAGCCCTACCCTTCACTCTAGCAGGATCATAGTACCTCTGAACTCTCGTCATCACATTCTTAAATGCCTCCCATTTATCAGATGTCCTTTTACCTGAGAACACCCTGCTGCACTTGACTTTTTAAAGTTTTTGTCCCGTATCAATTAAAAGGTTTAACTTTTATGGAACACTTATCCTCTTCCATAACCATTTTGAAATGAATAGAATTATGGTCACGAGACCCAAAGTGTTCCCCCACTTTTACTTGATTCAATTGCCCAGCCTTATTGCCCTAAAGAAGGTCTAAGTTGAGCTCCTACTCTAGTAGGAGCATCCACATATTGACAAAGAAAATTTTCTTGAACACGTTTGACAAATTATTCACTAACCAAACCTTTAACACGATGGTAACCCCAGTCAACATCTGGAAAATTAAGATCCCCCATTGTTACAACATGTCTGAGATCTCCCTACATTTTTGATTCACAATTTCCCTCTTACTGTTGGGGGGCCTATAGTACAATCCCATCAAATGGACAAGTTGGATTGAAGGATCTGTTTCTGTGCTGTATATCCATGACTATGACTCTAAACATATTCAAGATAAGCTGTTATGTCCAATCAATTATATAATAAACATTTTGGATACATTTTGTAGTACCACTCGCTGCAAATATTGTACAATAAAATAAGGCACTTTAAAGTTTGAGGAGATTTGTAGCTTGGGTTATGGATGAGGTTGTAGACATGCTCGCCAAGCCAGTGAGTTTGGATGCAAACATTTTGTCACCCTGCTAGGTATTGTCAGTGCGCCTCCAGTGAAGTGTCGGTGTTCTGTTCCACTTGTTATTTATATGCCTCGGTTTGTTGGGTGTTTGGTACCATTTCCAGTTCTGTTTCTCAGAGGTAGTACACCAGGTTTAATTCACCTATATTTGTTGATGGAGTTCTGGTTAGATTAGCAGGCCTCCAGGAATTCCCTGGTGTGTCTTTGTTTAGCTTGTGTGCTTATGGCGGTGGTGTCCCACGTTGTCCGTGTGTAGTGAGGCCAGTGAGAATTGGTCATGTTTCTTGGTGGCCAGTTGGTGTTCATGTGTACATATCGTCAATTTCCTTCTGTTTTGGCCTATGTCATGTTTCTCACAGTCCTTGCGTGGCATTTTATATATTACACTGGTATTCTAACCGGAACTCCATCAACAAATACATTGAATTACACCTGGTGTACAAGCCACTGAGAAACAGAACTGGAAGTGATACCAAACACCCCAACAAACCAAAGCATATAAATAATAAGTGGGATAGAACACCAACACTTCACTGGAGGCACACTGACAATACTACCTAGCAGGTTAATGAAACATTTGCAACCAACCCATCAACTCAGCGGGTATGTCGGCAACTTCAAAGCAATGCACCTTTAGTTCTACAGGTTAAAGACCGTATGCACCCTCATTCAAAGCAAAGAGAGAAATTCCTCTGAAAAAACTGCAGACAATATCCTCTATGTTTATAATATGCTAGTAGCTCAGTTTTTATTTCATAGTTTCCATGTTTTCAATCCTTCACCACCCCAAAATCAGAGTTCAGTCAAAATTTAAGGATTGGAACAATCTAACCTTTAGAATCTATAGATAGTATCATGTATTATTTGGCATTCCAGGAAGTAAGACTTAAAACCTTCCAAGTGATTCTTCTAAATTATCATGGTGAGGGAAATTCTAGTTAGGCTTAATTGACTTTTGCTTTGATTTACAGAATCGCAGAATTGTTGTGGAACAGAAGGAGGCCACTCAACCCATTGTGCCTGCACTGGTTATATTACCTACAGTCAGTCCACTGCCTTTTCCCCATGTCATTACATACCATTTTATACAAATAATAATCCAATGTCCTCTTGAATGCCTTATTGAACCTGCCCTCCACCACATTTCTGGTGAAGCATTTGCTTTTTGAAAAAAAAAGTTTTTTTCTCACATCACCCTTGCTCTTTTGCATATCATTCCAAATCTCTGCCATCTGTTCTTTTTCTTTTAAGAGCATGAACTGTTTCTTGGCATCTACTCTATCCAGCCATTTTGAAAAACCTCATTCAAGTCTCCTCTCAGCCTTCTTATTTCCAAGGACCACAGTCCTAATATCTTCAATCTATCCTCATAACTGAAGTTTCTCATTCCTGGAAACATTCTTGTCCATCACTTCTGTACTACTATCTCCAACATATTTACATCTTTCCTGTCATCCAACTGAGGTCTAACAAATGACTTGTACAAGTTCAACTTCAACTCCCTGCTCTTGTATTCCCTGCTCCTATTAATGAAGTCAAGGAATACGCTTTATTAACCGACCTCTCCACCAGTCCTACCACTTCACAGATCTGCGTAAAACTGAGCATACCTCCACCATAGATATACACCCCCTTTAGAACTGTATTCCATTCTATGTCATATTTCACTATTCAGCTTTGAAGTTGTAAATCTCAGTGAATGCTACAAGCAGTTTAACACAACTTATCAAAAATGACACAACTTAAAGCAACATGCAGTTCAGTTTAAACCTCTGCGATTACAACATGCAGCCCAGAGAAAACATATTAGGTGCCAGTAACTTCAAGAACCTCTTAGCAGCAATTTTAAAAGTATGACATACTCAATTTAAGAGAGCCAAAGTTTTTAAATTGTAGTGTAGTGTTTGTATTCAATAATCTGATTTGAAATAAACTGAGGATTATATCTAAATGTTAACACACAAATACAAAGTTGAAAAGATGTGGTATCACACAAAATAATTCAGCACAGAAGACACCATTCACCCCGTAATGCCTGGTTATTTGAAAGCTCTCCAATTCATTTCACTCTCCCCTTCTTTCACATGCTCGTGATTCTTTTTAAGTTTTTATCCAATTTTCCTTTCAAAGGTTATTCTTAAAAACGCTGCCATCATCATTTCAGGCAGCGCATTTCAGATCATATACTGTTTTGTTAAGAAAAATTCACACTTTGCTTGATTATTTTGCTAATTATCTTAAATTGATGTCAGTAAAGCTATTACTCCATAAACTACACATTGTAGTTTGTCTTTATTTACTTTATCAAAACCCTTCACTATTCTGAATACTTTCATAAAATCTCCACTTCACTTTCTCAGAAGAGCAGTCCAAAAATACTCTCATCTCGCCATTTAATTAAAATCTTGTATCTCTGGTATCATTCCAGAAAACATCCTAGGCAAATTTGCCTCGAAGTTGTCAACCTTTCTGAATTATGGTGAACTGGGTGATACATTCCAGATGGAGCCCAAAAGATTATGCATAAAATATTTATACATATAAAATCCTCATATTCAATAATCTTTCCTTACAGCCTTCTCAACTTGTCCTACCACCTTCAATGATTTGTACATACATATTCTCAGGTCTCTCTACTCTTACACCCTCTTTGAAATTATATCAATTAATTCAGGCTGCTTCATCTGTATCTACCTGCTAAAATGCATCACTTTACAGTTCTGTGCATTAACCCTCAAATGTAATCCTTATTTCACGAGCCCATATGCTCCTTTTCTGACAATCCTAAGTTTCATATGAGTTGCAAACATTGAAATCATGCACATCATACCTAATTCTAGGTCATCAACATATCCAGAACAGTGGTCAACATATGAATCTTATACTTTCCTCCAGTCTGAAAAACAATTAATCATTCATCCCTACTATCTGCTTTCTGTAAGTTAATTTTGTATCCAGCATTCCTCTTCCCCTTTGATTAGATAAATTTCACTCTTTCCAACAAGTCTACTCCTTATGACTTTTATCAAACATCTTTTGAAAGTCCAAATGCACAAGTAAGCCAGCTACATTGGTGAAATAGTGGAGAAAGTTGTTGAAGGCAGTCATTTGTTTTGACCTGTCATCCAATCACCCAATATTTCCAAATGATAATTCATTTTGTTTCAGTCTAAGGCTTTCAAAGCTTCTCTACCACTAAGCCAACAGAGTGAGGCTGGTGGTTCAGCGAATGGTGTCAACTAATTAAGCAACAAATAATTCCAACAAACAAGTTCATTATCCAACTAAAACAAGAGTTCTGGATAAAGTGAATGGGAAGAGTAGTATTCAAAAGTGATCTACTGCACTTAGAGATTTTGCATTTTTCCTACTGGCATTGGAAATGATATTAGAACAGGTTTCCTTTTAACTTGACTATAAAAGAAAACAAATTGTATTTATAAGCTGTCTCATCATATATGAGAAGAATACCAAAGCACTTCACATAAACTTCACGGGGGCAAATGTGATTGCTATTTTGTACGTACCAAAAATCTGTTAGGCAGCAAGGAATGAATTACCAGTTGTACTTTTTGTTTGTCAATGTCCAACGAAGGAGATGCACAGATATACGGAAGGAATTTTGAGGGCTTACGTGTCAGGCTGGTCTCGTATACAGCACACAGTGTTGAAGTAAAAAGACACAGAATAATAAGATGATAAAATGTGAGGCTGGATGAACACAGCAGGCCCAGCAGCATCTCAGGAGCACAAAAGCTGATGTTTCGGGCCTAGACCCTTCATCATAAAGCTCTCTGATGAAGGGTCTAGGCCCGAAATGTCAGCTTTTGTGCTCCTGAGGTGCTGCTGGGCCTGCTGTGTTCATCCAGCCTCACATTTTATTATCTTGGATTCTCCAGCATCTGCAGTTCCCATTATCACCAAGACACAGAATAATTATAGTTTTACCGCCGTTGAACAGCAGATTTGATTTTTATTGTATGTTATAGATGAAACAATAAAACCTTTCAGAAATACAACAATTAGAGCGCCTAGAAGTCAACCATCTTACCTTTTGAAGACAAGGCACAATATTCACAAATTTTCAACAATTTTTGTGACAGAAGGTAAAATAATACTTACCTGAACAAATATGAAGTTCAAACCAAATTTGTCAAGTCTGGCAGAGGAATGTACATTGTCTAATTTCTTGAATCTGACTGTATTAATAAAGTTTTTCTTCAGGTAATTTAAAGAAGCATCCCTGTATTATTCCATATTACTGGTTACACAGATTTTTTCAATCTAAAGTTATTATTATAAAAATGATCCCACGGTTTCAGTGATTAACAAATCAAATATACTTCCTACTAAAAGCAATAAAATTCTCTTCTTGCATATAGCATAGAATCATATAACAGCACTAGATGAGGCTATTATACTTCAGCTAGATCCTCACTGAACCTGCAACTGCAGCTCATTTTGTTTATTTTTCCTGCATTCTTTTGAATTCTTCCTTCTCAAATACTGACTGAGTTCAATTTTAAATACTGCTAAACTATCAACCTGCATAACACAATCATCAGTACAGGAACATTTTCTCTTCTGACCTCAATTTCTTTTGTTCAAAAGTATGGAAAAATTATAGGATATCAAGCACTCATGACCTGAAAATGCTACGAGATGAATCAGGTTTAAATATCCCATTTCATAACTATTCTAATTAAGAAAGTTAATCTCATCAACACAGCAAATGAGCCATCTTAAAACCTCTTGTAAAAATGGTACAAGCTCAGAGAAGGAATAAATGTTTACCTCTGTAATGTGAGGATTAGGATTAAATCCACACTGTTTGCACACTACCGATCGACATTGAGTACAAGTGTTGAAGTTTGGCTGTTTTGGGTAAGAGTTCAGCTCAGTTGTTGCACAAATAGGACATAGAGTACTGCTGGGCAATGGAGCTATCTGTGGTACTGAATAAGGAGAAGTTGGAGCACTGCCTTTGTCTGGGGATGCAGAATGGGACCTTTCTCCTCGTTTTGTACTTGTGTCAGCTTGGAGATTCCTCCTTTGTTCTTGTTGCGGGTTTTGCTGTGTTGAACAACCTTGATTCTGCATTCTTCTTGCACTTTCATTGCTGGGAATAGTCTGCTGGAGGGTCTCAACCTTTGCATCAGGCTGACCGAGATGCTCCCTCTGGTATGGTCTTGCACTACAAAATGAAACAGAGATTTCAGTCTAAATACCACCACTATTCAGGCTTTAACACAACTGGCTCAAAAAGAAAGAAAAACTGAATTTGTGCCATAAAACAGCTATCCTTAACAGATGTTGCATGTACATACTTTTGAAAATAATTGTGTTCAAGTAATTTTAGAGTAAGAATTAAAATCTAATTCAGGCATTAAAACTTAAACAATATTGCGCCACTCATTAATTTTACCACTGACATTTTGAAAAGGAAGAGCTAATATAAAGAATCTGAATACTATGAAATATGCATCATTATTTCAAGGTCAAAATTACATGAAACAAATTAACTACATGGAAAGAATCTAACAAGCATTTCCATCTCATTGACACAAACATTAATTAATGTCAATGACTTAAAAATACAAGAATACCAAAACATGAAATTTATGAACTAATAGCTAATTGGCCACTAGTAATGTTCTTTGCCTCTTTTGTGGCACCGGGACCAGTTCTATATCTCTTTCAAAGACCTGTCACAAGCACAATGGGCCAAGTAACCTCTTTCTACATGTAGACAACACCCTGCTCTGTAAATATCATTGAACTAATCAACTGGAGTAAATTGAAAAGCGTCAGCACATTATTTACATCTTGTGAAGATAAAGCTTTGCACTTGGTTCCCATCTACTTTCAGTATCAATCTTAGGCAGGGAAATCAACATCCAACTATGTCCTCATGACGCAAGTGGTTGTCTTGGATTTGACCCCCCAGCTGTTGTGACATAAACAATGTCACAGGGAAGACAGGTGGCAAAACTGACTACACTCCGATATGCAATTCTTAATAAGTAACTCTTGTTGGAACTTTTATCATGATTTTATCCAGACCACATGATGTCATGATGTCTCATGGCACCAGGTT
The DNA here is from genome assembly GCF_030684315.1 of Stegostoma tigrinum. Taxonomy (NCBI): domain Eukaryota; kingdom Metazoa; phylum Chordata; class Chondrichthyes; order Orectolobiformes; family Stegostomatidae; genus Stegostoma; species Stegostoma tigrinum. Next base: position 54,680,150 of record NC_081364.1, on the reverse strand, counting down.
AAACATGAACGAGGAATCCTCCACCTGTAATGCACCTAATACTATCTATCTCAGCTGCTGATCCATACTCATCCATTTAGAACACTAACAGGCTAAAACACTTCAGGCACACAGAACATACGCCACACTATGAAGGCTACAATGTACATCACCAAGAGCAGTTCAATAGCTCCAGTTTTGACCAAGCTGCCACAATTCTTATTTGACACAACTGTTAAACTGGACTTGCAGTAGGGAGTCTCAGATATACCTGTTCAAAATGACGTTACCAATACATAATGCATTCATCCCAGGAAGTAGCGAACATTCTATCACACGTGCCCCTTGTCAATGGTGAACAGCTTTGGAGAGTCAGGAGGCAAAAAAGACGCTTGCCAAGGAATTCCCAACATCTGACCCATTTTTGTAGCCACAAGATTTTATGTAGTTAGTCCAGTCCAGTTCATAGTCTATGGTAACACACAGGATGTTGGTAGTAGAAAATTCAGCGATGCTAATGATGTTGAATTTGAAAGAGATATGGTTAAAATCCTTATTGTTGGAGATGCCCATTGCCTGCCACTTGTATGACATGAATATTTTTTGCCACTTAACAGACCATACTTGTAGGCTGTCCACATCTTGCTGTGTATGGACATAGAATGCTTCAGGATCTGAGGAGGTCACAATGGGATAAACCAGCAGTGAACAATTGCCTTTGCAACCTTACGATGGAAGAAGTGTCACTGATGAAGCAATAAGACCTAGGTTACCACTTTCAGGTACACCTGCAGTGATGTCCTGTAACTGAGATGACTGGCTTCCAATAATCACAATCATCTTACTTTGTACTATGTATGACTCAAATGAGTGGAGACTTTTCCTTAATTCTCTTTGACTCCAGTTTGCTAGAGTTCCTTGATACTACACTCAATCAAATGCTATCTTGATGTTCAGTTATCATTCTCACCTCAACTCTTGAGTTCAGCTCATTTTCCTCTGAATGTGGAATTCTAATTTCGTCTGCCTTTTTCTCATAAATATTCATTTAATTCTTTCCTTTCAAATTATTCAGCTTCATTTTGCATTACAGAATACTGATGACAAGCAGAGACTATATTATTCTAGCTTTCCAGGGAGGAAAAAGTTCTAATTGCTTTTGTCTGACTGGTGATTATCTGTAGTCTAGCACTCCAATTTGCTGCTCATCAATCAACTGATCAACTTTTTATAGCTCTCTAGAAGATTATCACTTATCCAACATTTTCAGAAAGAAAAATCTCAATTTGTATGCCTTTCCTCAAACCACAAATATAATAATTATGCTACATCCATTCCAAACCAAACATTTCTCAAAGTTTCATGTAAGAATTCATACAATGTGTTCTCAAAACTTAAATATTGAACATGAAAGCATGGCAGTGATTTCTTAATCGCATGGTTAGTTTGGGCATCTCCCCAGCGCTTTCCTTTCCCGCAAGTCATACACTGGACATGGGCATTCCCTGTTGCCCTTGAGGCAGTGGTGACCTGCCTTCTTGATCTTCTGCAGTCCACATGCTATGAGTTGACCCACGAAGCCCTGAGGAAGGGAATTCCAAGACTCTGACACAGCGATAATGAAGGAATGGCGATATATTTCCAAGTCAGGATGGTGGGTAACTCGGACAGAACTTGTAGTTCATGGTGTTCCCATGTATCTTCTGCCCTCGTCCTTCTGGATAGAACTGGCTGCGGGTTTGGGAGGTGTCATCTCAGGATTTTTGGTGAACTTCTGCCGTGCATTTTGTAGATCATAAACAATGCTGCTACTGAGCGAGGGACGTTGGAGGTTGATGTTTGTGGATGTGTTGCCAATCAAACATGCTGCGTTGTCCTGGATGGTGTCAAGCTGTTTGAGTATTGCGGAGCTACACCCATCCAGCAAGTCTGGGCATTCCATCACATTCCTGACTTGTGCCTTGTAGATGATGGACAGATTAAGGAGTCAGGTGGTAACTTATTCACCACAGTATTCCTAGCCTCTGACCTACTCCTGGAGCCTCTGTGCTTATGTGGTGAATTCAGTTGGGTTTCTGGTCAATGGCAACCCCAAAGATGATTATAGTCAAAGATTCAGTGATGGTCACATCATTGACTGTCAAGGGATACTGGTTAGATTGTCTCTTATCTGTGACAGTCATTGCCTGGCATTAGTGTGGCGTGAATGTTACTTGCTACTTATCAGCCCAAGCTGGACGTTATCTAGATATTGTTGCATTTGAAGATGGACTGCTTCAGTATCAGAGGAATTATAAATGGTGTAGAACATTATGCGATCATCAGGGAACATCCCCACTTCTGACCTTATGTTGGATGGAAGGTCATTGATGAAGCACCTGAAGATAGATGGGTCTGGTACACTACCCTGAGGACCTCTTGCAGAAATGTCCTGGAACTGAGATGACTGACCCATAACAACCATAACCATCTTCAAGTACCAGGTATGACTTTAACTGGTGGGGAATTTTCCCCCTCATACCCATAGATTCCAGTTTTGCTAGGGCTCCTTCATGTCACACTTGCTTACATTGAAGATTAACCACTTGTCTGTATTATGTGTGGACTTTTATTTGGCCATAAAATCCTGCAGTGGGATTTGAACTTGGCCCTTCTGGCTCAGAGACAGTGATGTTACCCACTGTACTGTGTTGTCATGAGGAATAACTGTGTTTTTTGCAGATCCTAACCTGGGGTATACAGGCAAATTGAAGATAGGTGAGAGGTACATTTGGATCCAAGTCTGATAAAGGATATTTCATGTTAATGAACAAAGATAAGGACATTTACTCTTAAATGTGATGTGTAAAAGTGCCAGAACTTGGTCAAATTTAGGGGGATCGTAAATTAGATATTAAAGTGTATGTTAAACAAAATGAGAAATTGAAACTCTGGGTTTTATAGTGAGGACAACTATTCTTTCAAATATCCCCTTGTTAATATTAGTTTTAATTATAGGACTTCTCTACATCCTCTCCAGAGATCGCATAGCTTATTTTTATTATTTCTAAACGTAGGTAAAATATTCTGCAGCATAAGGTGTCTCCTTCCATGGTCTGGTTCCACACTTCTTTTCAAATTATACTTCTTCTAGTGAGCTTTTAAAATCCTTGCTATAACTTGACTGACATAATAGGAACTGCAGATGCTGGAGAATCCAATATAATAAAGTGTAGAGCTGGATGAACACAGCAGGCCAAGCAGCATCTTAGGAGCAGAAAAGCTGACATTTCAGACCTAGACCCTTCATCAGAAATGGCAAGTCTAGGCCTGAAATGTCAGCTTTTCTGCTCCTATGATGCTGCTTGGCCTGCTGTGTTCATCCAGCTCTACACTTTATTGTAATTTGACTGTAGCTTCTTTCAACACTTCGTTGCCACTTTAATCTTAAGTTTTGTTCAATTTCTATACGTTACATATCTTTTTAACCCAGTACCTTCTTCCTCACCTTTTTTAAAAACCATAAACCCTTCTTCTTTTATTCATGAGACCCCCTCTCTTTGATGACCCTTTTTGCAACTTTAAACATGGACTGAAATTCTCTAAATTATACTCGCCCATCACTAATGCTGAACCAACCAATTAATTTTTACCAAACAATTAGTGTTCACTTTGAGGGTTTTCATCCCTTTAAAATTCCTTCCAAGCATATAGCTTTGTCCCTGAGGTCTGTCTTTGTTTGTTTAATAATGACAAAGTGTCATGTATTTTAGTTTGAGATCACTTACATGCTAAAATATAAGAAATAGGAGCAGGCTATCCAGCCTATTGAGCCTGCTTTGTTATTCAAAATCCTGGCTAACTTATACCTTTCTGCACAATCCCCATATCCGTTACTATCCAAAAATTCTTCAATATCTGACATAAATACATTCAACAACGCAGCTTTCACAGCTCCATACTCAAGGGTTTATCTGCTGAGACCTAAATGTCCAATCCCTTACTCAAGACTTTGACCACAAATTTAAACCTTAGCCAGGGGATCCTCCCAACACCCATTTACACAATCCAGCATGTTTCAATGAGATCTCCTTATTCTTCTAAACATCATGAAATATAGGCCCTTGTTTTGCAATCTCTCCTCATAAAACAATTCTCTCATTCTAAAAATTACACTAGTGATCTTCTGAAATGTTACTGCTAAGCTAAGCATATCCATGCTTAGGTAAGGAGACCTAAACTGTCCTCGATATTACAGATGTGGTCATACCAAGGGCCGACTTAATTGCAGCAAGATTTCTATGCTGTTACTCCAAATACTTAGCAACGAAGGCTAACATAGCATTTGTTTTCCCAATCACCTGTTGTACCTATAGCTCAACAAGGATATGCATATTGTTCCAAGTATCATTTTCCAGTGTCTCATAATTTGAATTATTTACTACTTTTCTGTTTTTCTATCAAAGTAGATATCTTTACATTTTTTCGGATTCTGTTCCATCTACCACCTCCTTGTCCTTTCATTTAAATTAAGTCCTTTGCAGCTCCCTTACATCATCCTCAGTTTACTTTCCAACTTAACTTTCTATCACTAGCAAAGATATATTGTGCACAATTCCCTCTTCAAAGTCATTGGCTTTGAATTTAAATACCTGAAGCCAATGCACTCATTTTATGGTACCTCATTAATTACAATTACTAAATTAAAAATGATCAATTTATCATCACAATTCTCTGTTCCTTATTGATTAAACAATCCACAATGTGTGCTAATATATTACCTCATCCTGTGAGCCCAAACACAAAAGCAAAATATTACAGATGCTAGAAATCAGAAATAAAAACAGGGAATTGTGAAAATATTCAGCAAATCTACAGAGAAAAAATATCATAAATAAAATGTTAGACCTATGAACATGAGAACTTACAAGACCCAAATTCGCATAGTAACCATTATTGCAGCATCTTATCAAGCAGATTTTGAAAATCGAAATACATTGTATGTACTATCTCACCTTTATTCACCTTGCCATAACAACGTCGAGACACTAACACACACCCCATGTGTTCATTTCATATCACTGCAATTTCCTTTGTGGCCAATAAATTTCTTCTGCTTCAATACCCAGAAACAGTTCTAGCAGTGTTGGAAACACATTTTATTGATTAAAAACACAAGCAGTCTTCAAAACATTTTTCAGAACCTCTCTCTAATTTCAGCCTAATGGTTTGTCTTTTCCCAATGTAATATAGGATAAAATACTGCACTATTACTTCTCCAAATGTACTTTATACTGTTGATGAATGGCAAGTTCAATTCTTTTCCATTAACCCAAAATCTATAATATACGTCAAATATTGTTCAATGCCAGTTTCATTTCCAGTTCAAATCAAAATTTATTTGAGCACCATCAACAAGAATCCCTGTATCTTTCGCTCATCAGCCCCTCTGCAATTTATCTTATTATATATTACATAGTAATTTATTACATACTATATGTCTACCAGCCATGCTGGCTCATCCTGGGTGAACCAATTTTCTGACAAGAATGTCCTATTATATTCTTCAGCTCCTCAACTTTGCAGTGGCAAGACTGAGAATTCAAAACCGCTTAGCATATTTTGACTTTTTTCTTCTCATTCCATTTCTTATCCATGTCACGATGCAACTTTCAATGCATATGGACTCTTTTTTGTACGCTTTACAATTTATGATATTTTAAAGCATAGAAGTTCAAAGGCCATTCAGATCTCGTGACCTGTTCCACAGATCATGTCATTAATATAATTTTTATTTTATGTTTCTCTAGATTTCATATTTGAGAATTAATATAATAATCAATGAAAATTCTGACCGTCTACACCTCAGTCAGCCACTCTGATTACAAAATAGTTTTTGTTAATATAAACTTATTTTATTCTTACAATGGCTTACTTAGGCCTCACAAACTTCCACAGTCTATGCACAAACTAGTTAATGTCATAAACTTTGTAGCTAATCCTCTCAGTTTAAGAAAAACAGTACATTCAGCACAATTCTCAGACAGCCACAGTTACATCAGCCACCTATAACACAAACATTTCAATTTGAGTAAAATGCACTACATCACCATCCTTCAGTGTCTCACTAATCAGACTTTTGCAGCTCAAACTGTAAAATCTCAATGGTATTCTGCACATCTCTTGACAGGAGTGGCAAGTTGGAATCACCATTTTTACCAACAAGAGGTTATATTTATCTGTGTTTGAAGAAAAGTCAGGACTTGTGCCTCTTTGATTGCACAGAGACTGCAAACTGGAAAACAGAAAATGTTTCATTCTGACAGAAGAGTACTGCAGTGGAAATCACCTTCTTTTTTTCAAAGTAATAAATCATAAGGGTGGCTCTGTGGCTTGGTGGTTAGCACTGCTGCCTCACAATGTTAGGGACACAAAGACACATGAATTTTTGTTGATGGTGCTCAAATAAATTCTGATATGAATTGGAAATTATGTTGGAGTTGGACAATATTCAAAATACATGATAGCCTTCAGTGACCATATGGAGTTTCTATGTTCTCCCCGCGCCTGTGTGGATTTCCAGCAGGTGCTCTGGTTTTCCCCCACACTGCAAAAATGTACAGGTTAGCTAGATTAGCCATGCTATATTGCCCATAGTGTTCAGGCAGGGATGGGTTAGCCTCGGTAGATGTGAGGATATGGGGAGAGGGCCGGGGGGGGGGGGGGGGGGGGGGGGTTGGGATGCTCTGTATGGCCTCTGTACACAATAAAGGGATTCTATGGTTCTACCTCTGAGTACGGATCCACAGATGTCAGCTTGTAGCCCAAAAGACAACTTTGTGCCACAGCTTATGTCAGATGAAAGGGCATAAATTTATATACAAGGCTACACACTGAACTAAGACAAACAATTCAACTGCAAGAGGCAACGCAACAGAGACCAATCTTATCCTCATCCAACATCCAAAGGAGAAATTTTCATTGCAATCGATGGCTTGGACTACTTTCACAGTCCAATGTTTTTATCTTCAGACTGGATAATGTAAGAGGTACTATTAGCATTTTGTTTCTTAATGAAAAGTCTTATCCAGCACAAAAACACTGGACCATCTATATCTGTATGGCTCAATTTCATGCTGCTTTTACTCCGTCAGGTACTGAGAAATTCAGAACTTTTATTCCTAGTGGACCGCTTTGCAGAATGCCTACGCTCGGTTCGCAATAAACAACTGCACCTCCCAGTCACAAACCATTTCAACTCCCCCTCCCATTCCTCAGACGACATGTCCATCCTGGGCCTCCTGCAGTGCCACAACGATGCCACCCGAAGGTTGCAGGAACAGCAACTCATATTCTGCTTGGGAATCCTGCAGCCCAATCGTATCAATGTGGATTTCACAAGCTTCAAAATTTCCCCTCCCCCTACTGCATCCCAGCCCACCTCGCCCTCACCTCCCTAAACTGTTCTTCCTCTCACCTATTCCCTCCTCCCACCTCAAGCTGCACCCCCATTTCCTACCTACTAACCTCATCCCGGCCCCTTGACCTGTCCGTCCACCCTGGACTGATCAATCTCCTCACTACCTCCCCACCAACATTCACCTTTACTGGCTCCATCCCCACCTCGTTGACTTGTCTGTCTCCTCTCCGCCTATCTTCTCCTCTATCCAACTTCTATCCGCCTCCCCCTCTCTCCTTATTTATTTCAGAACCCCCTTCTCCTCTCCCGTTTCTGATGAAGGGTCTAGGCCCGAAACGTCAGCTTTTCTGCTCCTAAGATGCTGCTTGGCCTGCTGTGTTCATCCAGGTCTACACCTGGTTATCTCAGATTCTCCAGCATCTGCAGTTCCTATCACCTCTGATACAAGATCAAAGCTCATTGTTCTCTTTGTTAATGAGCAAAGAAACCATCAATTTCAGAAGATCCCAAACACAAGACAAAGGCTATGGTGAGTTAGCTGAGCTAGACCAAGGTGGCAGTAAAGGCAGTGCAATTTGAAGATGCTTCTCAAGGTTAAGCAGAGGAAAGACAAAATTGTAAAAAAAAAGGCTAATTTAGATCAGTATCAAATGGCCTGCTGCAGGAAAGAGCCCATATGTCAACGTCAAAAGGTAAGGAGATTTGGCTGGGATCCTACATGGCTACATATGCTACTAAATTGCTAGGGAGGCAAAGAAACTAAAATGTAAAAGCAGAGATATTGTAGTCAGAATTCAGTCCTTTTTCAAGTACAACTAATTAGCTCAATCAGACCAGTGAGACATAGAATTTGAGATCAGCTTCACAAGGGTGTGGGTGGAGTACAGGAGGAGAGAATTCCTTTTATTTGAAAGCTATTCAAGAAAGGAATTTCAACATCATACGAGTTAGTTCATTACAAGTATACCTTTATTTGGACAATTTCAAATTAATATGACAGATGTTCGTGTTATTGTTAAAGTCATTTGAATGAAGAGATTTCCTGATTGTATTCACAAAGCAGACAGCATGATTAATAAAGATGGCTAACTCCAGGGAACAGATCATATTTCCTCTAATTAAACCACCTTACGTTGTATATCTTCCAAATATAAACAATGGTGAGTCAATTCACGACCAATATATTTATGCAATTCATAAATATACACAAATAATGATCTTTATGAACACAATAAGATGCATTTATGCAGCACATTTAACAGCAAAAAAAAACCCAGACGTTGCACAGGAGCATTAACAAAGTTTGACATTGAGACACGTAAAGAGCTACTGTGTTCGGTTGCCAAAAGCTTGAAAAAAGAAGTTGATTTTAATGGAGTAACTTAAAGGAGAAGGAGATGCAGAGAAGCTCACAGATTTAGGAAGGAATTCCAGAATGTAATGTTTATGTAAATGAAGTTACAGCCCCTAATTATGCAATTAGCTCGGTGGCTCAGTGGTTAGCACTGCAGCCTCACAGCAGCAGGGGCCTGGGTTCAATTCCACCCTCGGGTGACTGTCTGTGTAGAGTTTGCACATTCTGCCTGTGTCTGCATGGGTTTCCTCCTGGTGCTCTGGTTTCCTCCCACAGTCCGAAGATGTGCAGGCTAGGTGGATTGGCCATGCAAAATTGCCCGTGCTGTTTGGGTGGTGTGTGGGTTAGAGGGGAATGGGTCTGGGTGGGATTCTCCAAGGGTCAGTGTGGACTTGTTGGGCTGAAGGGCCTGTTTCCACACTGCAGGGATTCTATGAAGCAATAAAACAAACAATACACAAGAGTAGAGACATCTTAGAATGTTATAGGACGAAAAATCTAAAGTTTTCGAGATGATTTCTCTGGAATGATTGAAATGACAGATAGGTAGATCTCATTGACTTTGAGATCCTTGATTGGGATAATTAACAAGGGCCAATCAAGAAGCGCTGGCTGACAGATATAAACAGGAGATTCAGACAGTCTCCATTTTCTAGGGACTAGCTCTGAGCTGGCTGGCCAGGGTCCATGTATAGTGCACATGTAAATAAAGGGTGACTTGGTTAGAGTTATACCAGCCTCTCTATTTCACTGCTGATGAGAGAAAACAGTATGCTTCTAAAGAAATTTTGCTTGCAACAAACATCTTTATGTTGGGGTAAGCACTTCTGGCATCACGCCTTTATTTGGGAAGCTTGCATTGTTAGATCCTGCTGTTGAAGACTAGGCCCAGCATGTGGAAAGAGTGTGTTACTACTTCTGGGAAAATGTCATTGGGGGAGATTAAGAGCAATGAGTAATCCTTCTGACTGCTTGTGGACCCGCACCATTTTCAGTTGTTAGGAGCCTAACTTCCCCTGAGAGGCCAGATGCTAAAATCATTCAAGAGTTGACCAATTTAGTTAAGGAATATTACAACCCCAAGCAACTGCTAATTCTGACAGGCTATTAATTTTATTCAGCTATTTGAGAACCTATACCAGGGAACCATTACAAAGTAAGGGTACAACTTAAGTTCCGGTCTCCTATGAGATACAATTAGTACAGTTACTACTGATTGTAGCAAAAGCCTCAGGCCCAAGCTTTATGGGGCAGAATTGGTTGACAAAGATTCACCAAGATTGGCTCAACATTTTTCGATTAGAAAACGGCTGCCTGAGTGAAGTACAAATTAAATACACAAAAATTTTTTTGAGGAGCACCTAGGGACTGTCAAAAGAGCTAAGATCAACTTAGATGTTGACCAGAAAGCAATTCCATAATTCTGAACATCTCACCAAGTGCCACTTGCTTTACATGCAAAAGTAAAGGCAGAAATCAAGAGGCTGGAATGTGAAGAAATCATCAAACCAGTACAGTTTGATTAATGGATTGCAGCAGTCATACCAATTGTGAAGCCTCATGGGTCAGGTCACCTTCGTGGGAATTTTAAGCAAACAGTAAACTACTTAATGGAGTTGGAGAAATACAATTTCCTTGCACAGTGGACTTGTACACAAAACTGGCAGGGGAGCCATCCTTCATGAAGCTGAACATGAGTCACACCTACCTGTAATTGGGACTAGATGAGGAGTCCTAGAAGTATGCTACAATTAATACCTATACGGGTTTGTACCAATATACAAGAGTATCATTTAGGGTTATCATCAGCCTGTGCCCTTTTTCAGTGAGTGACGGAGAACATTTTTACAACGTGTACCCTAGGATGCCATTTATCTAGATGACAAGCTAATAACAAGCTAACAAGACCAATAAAGAGCACGTGGAGAACTTGGACATAGCGTGTAAATGTTTCTCCCAGTCCAGCATATGCCTTAGAAGGAAAAAGTGCAACTTTTCCAGGCACCTTAAGAGACCCACTTGGGCTACACAGTTGACAAGACAAGGTTACATACACTAGAAGGAAAAGTGAGGGTGCTCAAATGTGCCCAACTCCCGCATCAGTACCAGAGTTTAGGTCTTTCCTTGGTGAGTAAATTATTAAGAAAATTTTATATGGCCTCCATCTGGTCACCTTTATACCTGCTACTGAAAATGGGTTGCTTTAGAAATGCTGACATAACCATGAAGTGGCCTTCAGGGAAGTGAAAAAGCAGCTGCCATTTAAGGTGTTGACCCACTAAAATCCCAATCAAGAGCTGGTCCTAACATGCAATATTTCCTCATATCGAGGTAATATTGGCTCACCGGTAGCCCAATGGAGAGGAACACCCACTAGGGTATACTTCCCAGACTTTGGCTAATGTGGAATGCAAATATGCTTGATAGAGAAGGAAAGTTTGGTGGTCACCCTTGTTGTGATAAAGTTCCACCAATATCTTTAGGGACATGAATTTGTAATAGTAATGGACCACAAACCCTGTCTAGGACTACTTAAAGAAGACAAGGCCATGCCGCCCATAGTTCCTTGGTTAAAGTTGCTAATGGGGAGGGGACTCCGCACCAGGTTAAACCTGATATTTGAGAGAGGAGGCAAAACGGCAGCAGGAATGCCTTTGCTGGCCTTTAAGCAAAAGAGATAGTTTACTTACGGGGACAAAGTTGAGTGTTGAAACAACGGGAATGGCCCTGTTTGGGAATGACGCGAGGTGAGTTCAGGTCCTGTGACACTCAAAGTTCGGGAAGGTGAAGGGTCATGAACAAACTTGTGGATCACCTGAAAGCTGCTACCTCATAGATGGAGTAGGAGCAAAACATACCTGGCCCATCAGAACATCTGGAAAGGCTGTCAGAAATCATGGGTTCTTCCCCTGCATCTAGCATCTCAAAAGTCCTAGATGAATGCAGCTCTGAGACAGTTAGTGCCTGTGCAGGACAGGGATACAGTGAAAGGAACGAGAGCAAGGTGGATCTCATTGACTGTGAGATTTTTGATTAACCTCAGCCAATCTGGAAGCTCTGAGTGACAGATATAACCAGGAGATTCAGAGAGTCTCCTCCTCTAGGAACAGGCTCTGAGGTGCCTGGTCATGTAAATACAGGATGACTGGGTGACAGGATACCAGCCTCATTCAGTTATTTCAAAGGCCTTGCTATTGGTCGGGGGGGGGGGGTGGGACGGACGCCGAACAAAGATGTAAAGTGATTTGCACACAAAATTCAGCCCTTTGAAATTGAAGCAATGTGGAAATTGAATCCAATGTCAGTCAGGGAACATACATGCAAGTGTTAAGCAAGGCAATGCAAATTATAATGTGGCAACAGGGTTTTCATGCAGAGTTCAGGCTTACGGGGTAGAAAATCAGCACAGAGTGTGCTAAAACAGTTGAAACATGGCAGGTGGCAGTAGCTCTCTGGTTAATTTCTCCATACAATACCTTGACCAAAGTCAACCTGCCTGGTTTAACATTTAAACAAGGCTTGCCAGTTAACAGTCATTCATCATCCACATGGTGCATTTTTTATGGAAACACTTCTACCAGAATCCACTTGCCAACCAAGCACCACTCTGCTCTCAAACCGCATGATTTTGTTTTCTCTTTATGCTGGTTTGTCTTGCAAATTGCCCTGATGAGAGCAAGTTGAAAACCATCAACAAAAAGTGCAATATTGGAATACATTTCAGTGTTGTGTTTAGTCTTCATAGTTTAGGTTACACAAAATCATGATTCTCCAATTTAATCTTTAACGCATTACTTTCTTGAAAAAGTCTGAAGATAGTGGCAGAAATTGTAAGTACCTGAAAACTATCAACAAATGTTAAGAATAAGTAGTTGGAAGCCTGATTAGAAAAACACATAAATAAAGATAAGCAAATCAACTCTCCATTTCGCATGCAAATCTTTCTTTTCACAAGTACTCATTTTGCATGGAACCCAAGGAAATTTCAAAACCATGGTTTATGAGAGATCATTTTTATAATAGATTAAAAAGAGAAATATGAATCTGGATGTGAGTTTGCTCGCTGAGCTGGAAGGTTAGTTTTCAGATGTTTCGTCACCATTCTAGGTAACATCATCAGTGAGCCTCCGATGAAGCGCTGGTGTTATGTCCCGCTTTCTATTTATCTGTTTAGGTTTCGTTGGGTTGGTGATGTCATTTCCTGTTCTTGTTCTCAGAGGATGGTAGATGGGCTCCAAATCAATGTGTTTGTTGATGGAGTTCCGGTTGGAATGCCATGCTTCTAGGAATTCTCGTGCGTGTCTCCGTTCCACATCCATCCGAGGACAAGCCAAACAGAGACACGCATGAGAATTCCTAGAAGCATGGCATTCCAACCGGAACTCGATCAACAAACACATTGATTTGGAGCCCATCTACCATCCTCTGAGAACAAGAACAGGAAATGACATCACCAACCCAACGAAACCTAAACAGATAAATAGAAAGCGGGACATAACACCAGCGCTTCATCGGAGGCTCACTGATGATGTTACCTAGAATGGTGACGAAACGTCTGAAAACCAACCTTCCAGCTCAGCGAGCAAACTCACATCCAGAACTTCAACCTGAGCTACAAATCTTCTCAAAACTCGCTAGAAATATGAATATTGTTTATTAAAAGGGGACAATGTACAATGGCTCATTTACAGCCTGCAAAAGCTAAATAAAGCTAACCAATGCATACGAAACAATGTTATTTTTTGCAGACACTGAGTTCAGTCAAATTAGCATTATTTGTTATAGATTTGAGAGTCCGGTACTTCAACAACTCTTTGATTGGTCAGGTTGCCGTTTAACACAGACTCTGTGATGGAAATGAATCAAGAGGGGAACAAGGAAGCATCCAGAAGTCAGCTGCATCAATCTTTTTCTCATTTCTCTTTACATTTTCCCTCTCTAGTTCTCTCTTAAAGAGAAGCAAAACTACACTCAGACACGCTGAAACAAAACAGAAGGAAAGACTCCAGGTCCAATAAGGCAACCAATGAACAAAGAACTAAACGTCACTGTGCAGACAATATCGAGGCATCATTGAAGTATCAACAGGATTGTGAAACTGACCCATCTAGTTGTGTAATTTGGGCTGATGGTACTGAACTGCGTACTCTTGACTTCTTTCCCACAACTCTTAATATATTTTATTTTATCTTTTATGTCTATATATGTGCATGGGAATTTTAAAGGGAGAATGTCTAAAATACATAAATTTAAAAAACTGTTCCTTTATTGTTATTGTTAAATTTAACAGTATTCTCTAATAAATGGGATTATTTCTACTGTGACTGAAGAGACCTGGTGAGATTTGTTGTTTTATCCTGGGTAGCAGTCAGTCAGAGGCAAATTGGGACTTTTGCTACAGAAACAGAAATCGATGGTAAAACTCAGCAGATCTGGCAGCATTTGTGGAGAGAAATCAGAGTTAACGTTTCGAGTTCAGTGACCCTTCCTCAGAACAGTTCTGCCGGACTGGCTGAGCTTTTCCAGCAATTTCTGTTTTTGTTTCTGATTTCCAGCATCCGTAGTTTTCCAATTTTTATTTGGGACTTCTAGTAGTTCATTAAATCTTCACATTTGTGGCAGGTTTGAGAATAGTGAGGTTTGATTCCTAGCACACTGCCCTGTGGAAGGTTGCTCTTTGAAAGAGTTCAAGTAAGTTTACAGTCAGTGTAAAAAATTAGCTGATGCTTTTTAAAATGGCATGTGTCATTTTCAAATATATGAAAAGATGAAAACGTGTACACTGTCTATGATGTCCAATTTTTTATTTGGATACCAAATATTTTCCCATGTCAAACAATGTTTAACTTTTTAAAGTCATTTGTGGGATGTGCGTGTCACTGGCTGGCCAGCATTTATTGCCCATCCCTAGTTGCTCTTACAAAGGTGGCGGTGCACTGTCTTCTTGAAACGCTGCAGCGCACCTGCTGTGGATTGACCTACAATGCCCTTAGGGAGGGAATTCTAGGATTTTGATTCAATGACAGTGAAGGAATGGCAAAATATTTCTAAGACAGATTGTAAGTGACTTGAAGGGGAACTTGCAGGTGGTATTGTTCCCCTGTATCTGCTACCCTTGTCTTTCTAGGTGAAATGATAGTGGGTTGGAAGGTGCTGTCTTAATATCTTTGGTGAATACTGCTGTGTATCTTGTAGATCATAAACACGATTGCTACTGAGTGTCAGTGGTGCAGGAAGTGGATGAGTGTGGATGTGGTGCTTTGATCTGATGGTGTCAAGCTTCAAGCGTGTTGTTAGAGCTGCACCCATCTAGGCAAGTGGAGAGTATTCTACTGCACTCCTGATTTGTACCTTTTGGATGGTGAGTAGGAGTGTGGGGAGTCAGGAGGTGAGTGACTTGTCGCTGTATTCCTAGCCTCTGAGGCTTTCTAAAATTTGCAATGAACTCCATTTTCTTAGTGTATAGTATTTCCATTTTACAACAATCAATTGACGAACCGAGCAATCCTGATAGAATTAATTTGTAAATATACAGGACTAGAGTTATCATTTCAGTCTCAGCTGGTTATTCCAGCATTAATAGTTTCCATGTGTAAAACTTCAGAAAATTAGTTTCTAGTTAGGCGAAGATACAATAATTATTCCTGAGTAAATATTTTTTGAACCTATTAGTGCCTGTCTTCAAAATATTAATATCCCTTTCCTCGACAATGGCAAAGAATGTGTAGCAAAAGCTTTTGCAACAATCTTCAACCATATACCCAAATGAACATCATCTTGCAGCTTGCTGTTGGAGATCTCCACCAGCATGGAAACCAGTCTTCAGTTAAATCAGTTACTGTAGATTGTGTCAAGAAATGGCCGATTGCACAAGTGACACTAAAGGATATCAGGCCCAACAACATCCTAGCTGAGGACTTGAGCTCCAAAAAAATGCCACACTTTTGCAGTACCGCTCCAGCACAGGCATTTACTTCTCAATCGCAAAACTGTCCTGAACTATGCTCTCCACAGTTGCTGCCCCATTTGATTACTTTTAATCATCAACAAAGGAATGGCAACTGTTGTTGACTGTACTGTCAAGTGGCACTTACTCACCAGCTCAATGATGCTCAGTTGAGTTCCAGGAAGATCATTCAGCTCAAGATCTAATTGCCGCCTTTGTCCAATCATGGACAAAAGAGCTGAATTCAAATGGTGAGATTAAAGTGACTGCCCTTGGCATCAACACAGTCTGAAATGATTCATTTTGGTTCAAAGAACAATAAGATGCAATATAAAATAAAGCAGATAGCTCCAGAGGAGCAATAGCTGTATAGTGATGAGCACAGCTGCCTTCCAAGCAGATGACCTGGCTTCACTACCCAGTCATCATAGTTCATCCACATACAAATCCTTCTAATTCACACCTCCATGATTGGGACTGAACTCGATCCGCCGGAACACTGGCACTTAAGACGCAGCAGTAGTGTCCCTACCTCTGGGTTCCAAGAACATGGTTCAAGTTCCATCTGCTCCCAGGAGTGTGACAAACCATCTCTGAACAGGTTTATTAGAAATATCTACACTTCTATTGGGAGGGTGCATGTGGCACAGTGGTAGTGTCCCTACTCTGGGACTGATATTTCAAATTCCACTTTGTCTACAGATGCATAATCGCATATCTCAACTGGTTGATCAGCAAATATCGACAATCCTAGAGGAGAGGCTTCTTGTGGCAGTACGGTGTGGGACCTAACTCCAGATCAGAAAGCCTGGTTTCAAGTCACACCTACTCTAGAGGTGTGTCATAACATTTCTGAACAAGTTCATTAAAAATCTATACCAGAGGAGCAAAGGATCTGAGAGTATGTGTGCACTTATCGTTTTAACAGTGGCAGGGCAGTGAAGAAGCAATTAGAAAAGCATATACATTGTAAAGATGGACATTGAACACAAAAGTAAGGCAGTTATGATCAATCTGTACAAAATATTGAATCAACGTCAAGTAGAGCATTACATCCAGTTTTACACAACACACTTCAGGAAAGATGCAAAAGCACGAGAGTCAGCACGAGGAAAGATTCAAAGTAATGGTACCCTCCAAGAAAGTTCAGCTGCATAGATAGGATGGAGAAGTTAGGGCTTTATGTATTGGAGGGAAGGAGATTTGATAGAGGAGTTCAAAATCCTCAGCTATTTGAATTGAGTAACAAAAGAGAAATTGTACAAAATGTCAGAAAGCTCCAAACTAGAGGATGCCTACTTAAAATAAGTAGCAAAAAACAAATTGGTGACAGAAGAATATACTTTTGTTCACAGCCTTTTTAGGGGGCACCAAAGGTGGAGTCAATAAATACTGGCCTAGCCAATGGCACCAAATCCCATGAAAGAAAAAGAATGTAGCTGTGGTTAAGATCTAAAATTCACTTCCCGTGAGTCTAGTAGAGGCAAATTCAACCATGGCTTTCCAAGGAGAAAATAATCACAGAAACATTGGAAAATGATAGTGCCATTTAGAAATGGTTGAGCTAAAATTCTGATAGGGTAGGTGAGGAAAGATCTGCTTGTAGGACAATCCCAAACGAGGGTCAGAAATACAAAATAAGAACTATGGATGTTGTACATCAGCGACAAAAACATTGCTCCATTGATTTCAACTTCTCAATAAGATCATGGCTGATCATTTATCTCAAAGCCAGTATTAGCTCATTTTTATTGATGTCATCAGTACCAAGAAATTTAATCAATTTCTGGATTGAACATGCTTGATGATTAAGTTTCCACAGCCCACTAAAGGCAGAGAACCTCAAAGATACATCATCCTCTGAGTGAAGAAATTCCTCAGTTAGCCTTGAAAGGCCTAAACCTTATTCTGAGACTATTCCCTCTGGTTCTGGATGAGGTTTGTCTAATTTGCGGTCTGCAGGCCGGACTGTGAACTGCCAAGAGATCCTAACTGGCCCACGGGGGATGGTGGGAAGGCGGAGGGCTTTCAGCCTACTGTGGTGTGGGATTACACTGAGGGGTCTGACCACCTGCCTTGCAGAGACAGCTCAGTGCCACGGGCCATCTTTGGCCAAGGGAAAGGTAAGCACCAAGGCCATTGTGAGGGAAGGTGTGTGGAAAGTGCCCATGGCCACAATTGGCTGAGGATTATGGAAAATGCCAGGACCTATGAGGGGCTAGGGATGTGGTGAGTACCAGGGCCATGTGGGGCCATGAGGGCAAGAGTGCGTGTGAAAGGCAAGCAACTGTGTTGAAGTCATATGGGAGCAAATGGACTACATGGGAGATGAAGGGAGCAAGGGCAAGGGCTGGTGACATGTGTTGGGGGGAGAACACCCACATGGGAGACAGGAGGGAGAAAAAGTGCAGGATGGTGGTGGTGGAGCAGGTTGTGAGAGTCAATGCTAGCAGCAAGGGAGGGGAGAGCATATTCCACTGTGAATTCAGCAGAGGCCAACAGGAGTACCCTGACACATGTCAGTGGGTCATGCGTTTTGAAACCTGGAGTGTAGTTGTGGATTCTGTTGACAACTGTTCCAGCCTCAAGTACTACTGCAGGAATTCCTCAGCGACGTCAACTGTTTCATCAAAGATTTGCATTCCATCACAGGAAATGAGATCTACGAAGACTGGATAGTCTTCATATCCATTCCTAACTACATAGATAAAGAAGCAGGTGGTACCCACATGCAGATAAAATGACTTCATATACGACTGAGCTGATGTGTGGATTAAGTGTTATTTGCCGCCAAAATGCCAGCTAATATCCTAATCCTGCCAGACAAAGTCTAACCATCTCCATTTCACATTCCATGGCATTTCATTAATTGAGTCTCCCATTACTCTGCTGAAGGTCACGACAGAGAAAATGAATTGGAGTGGTTGCATAAGTATTGTGGCTACAAGAGCAGGTTAGAAGCTAGGAATCCTATGACAAGTAACTTGCCTGAGCCTTCAAAAACTCTGTCCTCATTTACCATGTGCGCCAGGAGTGTTATGAAATCTCCACTTGCGTGGATGACTGCAGCCCTATCAAGCAGCTCAAAACCACTGAAATCAAAACAACCTATATTATTGGCACCCCCATCCACTGCCCTAGCCAAACTTTCACTCCCTCCACCACTGGCAAACTAGTCTAGGATTACAACTGTGGCAGCAGAGTAGGACATTCCAACTAGAGCAACTCTACTCCCTCTGTTTATTTCCCTTTTCCTTCTGTTTTCCCCTTTGCAGCTCTCCTCTCCCGAACAGGTCTGGTCTCTCAGCAGCTTGTGGTGGGTCCTGGCCTGGTGTCTCATCAGTGTTATGGGTCGCAGCCTAGTGTCTCGGAAGTTCTTGACAAGTTTTGGCCCAGTCTCTATGCGACTGTTGGCAGGTGCCAGCCTGGTCTATCAGCAGCATGTCGGCCGGTCTCTCGGTGATTCATGATGGTATCTTGGCTCAGCGTGAGCAGATCCTGGCTGGGCATGTTCCTGAGGCACTGGGGGAGATCGAAGGGGCTGCATTTTCAGCAGCAGCGATGGTATTTGTGGCAGTGGCATCGGCATCAAGTGCATACAGCTTAGGTCTCCCAGAGAACAAGGTAAGCTGAGGATTCATCAAAGGCTATTGAAGTTTTCACTTGATCCTTTATTCACTTAGTTTGAACTATGAAAAGCTTTACTATTAATTATATAATCATTTCTTTATTTTCCTACTATTGTATGAAGTAATACTTACCTTTTTAACTCTCATTTCTCTTACCATTTTGTCCCAAAGTTTTTTATACCAAGGTGCTTTGTTACCTAAGATGGCACCATGTGCGGCAACATTACACACTTTTCACTGTGCTCCTGTTCTTGAGTACATGTGACAATAAATCTAAAAGAGAAAGCTCTACCACAATAACTAGCCGTGGTGTTTTCAACAGCATCTTTCAAATCTGGGACCTTTGGTCACGTAACATATGCACAGGACACCTCCAAATCCCACAACATTTTTATCTGGAATTATATCACTATTCCTTCACAGTCACTGGATCAAAATTCTAGAACTCTCTGCCCACTAACAGAACTATGGGAGTACTTGTGCCGCTGACTGTGACAGGTCACCATTCATTTCTCAAAAGTAATTAGGCCCTGGCTCGCCAGCAATGATCACATCCAATGACTGGTTGAAGAAAAGAAAGTCGTCTTATTTTTGGATTGTCCTCAAATGCTTACAAAAGAGAATAATTCTCAGAATCACTTCCAATGAATCATAATGTTTTATGCAACATGGCAGGTTTTGTGGTGGGTCCTACTTCTGGCACATTAATTTTCAAATTAATGCAAAAGAAAGATGGAACTTCATTTCTGTGAATGCAATTTAGAATAAAATTCTCTGATCTTTTGCTGACCAAGACGGTATCAGGCAGAAATTTATCAAAGAGAAAAGCTTACTCTAGTGAAACTTCCAGGCTGCTGCATTTATAAACAACTTTTCAGAATCAGAAGAACATAAAACTGGAAGCAGTACAATATTATTACAGTTCCTCATGTTGGGTAGTCATGGAATTAAGGTTGAGTAGATTTGTAGCCCAGTTTGGGGATGTTGTTGCAGCCTCCAATGAAGTGCTGTTGTGTTTTCCCACTTTGTATTTAAAGTCTGGTGTCTGTTGAGTTGGATTACCTCACTTCAGGTTTTCCTTTGCAGTGGAGTGTATACAGGGTCTGGCTCTATGTGTTTGTTGATGGCCTTCATGGTGGAGAACCAGGCCTCTAGGAATTTCTGTGCTTGCCTGTTTGACCTGTCCTACGATCCTGGTGCTGTCCCAATTGAACTGGTGGCTTTCCTTATCCATGTAAATGGAGATGAGTGAGTACTGACTGTGCCTTTGTGTTGCTAGTTTGTATTGATGTACTCTTGTGGCCAATTTTCTTCCTGTCTGTTCAATGTAATGTTTGTCGCAGTCTTTGCAAGGAATTTTGTATATAACATTGGTTCTTTCCATAATGGGTAACAGGTCTTTGGTTCGAGTTAGCAGTTGGTGTAGGGTTGATGTGGGTTTGTGTGCTACTCTGATACCCAGTGGCTGTGGGAGTCTTATGGCCAGTTCAGATATGTTCTTGATGTATGGTAGCATGATGAGTGCATCAGGGCATGCAGTATCTTCCTGTTGTTGTTTATGTAATAGGCATCCAGTTGTTTGGGTATCTGTTGTCCTTGAAAACTTGGTGGAGAGACTCTTCTTCTTTTTGGCATAGTTCCAGGTTGCTGCAGTGTGTTGTGCTCATTTAAATAATGTTTTCATGCAGTTTGTGGGTGTTAGGTGGTTGCTGTTGAAATTCAGTACTTGGTCAGAGTGTGTGACTTTCCTGTGTACCTTTGTCAGGAATTCCCCGTTGGCCTTGCATTCTACCATGATGTCCAGAGTTGATGTCCATGATGGGAGTTGTTCATTCTTTTCCTCTTCCCTGGTGAATTTGATCCCAGTAAGAGTGTTGTTTATTAGTTGGTATGTCTCCTCTAGTTTGGTCCATTTAATGACGATGGAGGTTTCGTCCACATATTGGATCCATTTTTTCAGTTGGATCAGCAGAAGGGCCATGCTTTCAAGTCTCTGCATCACCACTTCTGCTCATAGTCTGGAGACAGATGGCCCCATGGATGTCCTATTGATCTGTTCATAGATTTGGCTGTTAAAGGTAAAGTGCATCGTGAGGCATAGGTTTACTAACTTCAGCATGTTATCTGTGGAGATGGTGTCATGCGGGTCTCATTCCTGTTTTGGTAGTGTTGTTAGTGTTTCTCTTGTTTGTGGTATGTAGATCAATGTGAATAGGGCAGTAACATCAAATGACACCATGATCTCATCGTCATCTATTCTTATGTCCTTGAGGGAATTGAAGAACTCTTGGGCTGAATGGATTCAGCGGGGTAACTTGCTATGAGGTACTTTAGTCTCCGTTGTAACTCCTTGGCTAACCTATGTGATGGCGTGCCTACCAGGGAGACAATGGGTCTGAGAGGCACTTCCGGTTTGTGTACCTTTTGGAGGCCGTAGAATCGGGGGGTGTTAGTTCCTTCTGGCTTCATTCTTCGGTAGTCCATTCTGTTGATCTGTCCGGTTTGTTTGAGTCTCTTTAGTGTGTTGATTATCCTATTGCCCGGTTGTGGTGTTGCATCTGTATGCACTTGCCATATGTGTTAGCGTCTGCTAGTAGTGTCTGTGCTTTGATGAGGTAGTCCCATTTGTTTACTGCCATGCACCCTTTGTCCATTGGTAGTATTGTGATGTTTCTGTCCCTTATTAGTCCTTCTACAGCCTACCTTTCTGATGTGTTAAGAGTGTTAAGTTCACCTCTTCTGGTCAGTGTCAGGATCACTGTCTGTCTCATGGATTGTTATGTTTCCTCAATGATGCTGTTGGTCTTCAATGTGGCTTCTAGTGTGGGTGGAAACTCTGTCTTGTTAGAGTCTCTGTGGTTGTAGTTGAGTCTGCGAGTTAGAGCAGCTTTCTCTATGTCTGTAAATTTCCTGTCTGAAAGGTTTCTTATCCAGGTGTCTGTTCTATATTTGTCATTTTGGTGGGTTAGTTTGGCTAATTTTTCTTTAAGGATCTGTTTTTTTTTGTTCTTGTTATCTGTCAACTGATGTTAATGGCTTGTTCCAAAGTCAGTTTTCCAGTCTTGGTAGCGTCGAGGAATAGGGTTTTTTGATGCTTAATTTCTCTGTCATATCTATGGAGCCGGTTGTGTGCATTGCTGATCATTACCTTCATCATCCTGCGGCCACTGTGTTCTGCTGTCCTATGAGCTAGTGAGTGTTGGTGGGGGCTTTGTATCTCACACCGCATGGTAATACCCAGTTCTTGAGGCATCCACGTAGGAAGTAGAGTTGCTCACAGGTAGCGCTCTGTTGTTTGGCATAGTTTTCCCATTTCCATGCCAATTTGAGCGTACTTCGTCCGTAGATCTCTAAAGTTTTTGAGTAGATTTGTAGCTCGGGTTGTGGATGTTGATCTGGTTGAGGCTGCAATGAGAATGTTACCCAGCAGGGTAATGAAACGTCTGCAGAAGAACAAACCAGCTCAGTGAGCAAACCAACCACAAAAGTCACGCAATTTTTTAAAAAATTCTTTTTCTAGGTGCCCACATTTCTATTAAGACAAACATTTATCATCCATCTTGAATTACTTTGATTTACATATCAAAGGTATCCTCACAACATTGTTAGGTAAAAACATACAGATTTTGAGTCCAGCAACAATAATGGAACAGAAATTACAAGTGTAAGAGATCAATTCCTCCATGCAAAGAAGATTAGATGCATTTGTCCCCCTTAGTACATCAACCAAATGCTGGTCAACAGAAGTAACAGGATGGTAATCAGTGGTCCTTTCCCATGTCAACCTGAAGCACTGAAACTCATGTTGAGACGTCCAGTCTTCGAACTCCAAGTACCAAACTCACCCAATTGCGTCCACACATTACTCCTTTCCCCTACCATCTGGTACGTCTGATGTGTCTGCACTGCTTATGGAGTTTTTTAGAATGTTCAAGAATCATTTCTATGCCTGGCTAGTGAGAATGAATAGTAACTCTCCTAAATGGCATTAGCCCACAAGATATTAACCAAGGGCACAGTACATGGTCAACTAGGCTAAGAGTATTTTTTGTAATCATAAGTGCTACTAATATTGCATTGTTATGAATCAACTACATTGGAATGATCAATCAAGTTAGTTAACCATGAAAGATTTGGTTCCCTGATGGACATGAGTGCCAGTTTAGTTTTTAGAACGACCAGCTTCATTATACTAACATCTTTTCACTCCAGATTTAGTTTTCTTTTTTAAAAAAAAGGTTACATAATCACAATCATATTCACAAATTGCCATGTGATGATTTGAACTCCTGTTATGTAGATTATTATTTCAAGCCACTGGTGATCACTAAAACATTACTAGTAACTTATGTAGTCAATGACTATATCCATGTCTGAAGATGGAATCTTAAAACTTCAAAAGCAGCATTATTTCCGTTTGTGCCATTCTTATTTCATTATTGTTCTAGAATATTTATTGGCCCTTCGCAGTAAGGTGAAAGCAACAAGTTACAAAAGCAGAATCTCAATTTTCTTTTCTGGAATAAACAATCAAGTGCACTGACAGTGTGGGAAAGAATGTTTTAATTTGTTCATGATAAGTGGATGTCAATGGCAAGGCCAGCATTTGTTACTCATCTCCAAATTGGATGTGAGCAATCTTGTTGAACATTATTGAAAAATCCTGTTGAAAAAGTTGCAAGAACTGTGAATGTTTGCATCTTGCTAATACGACTAGAATATTAAGTAATACGATTTGGATCTGTTTTCCAAACGTGTAATTTATATCGCTTCAATTTCAACAGCATAATTCGGGGTTTTCTGTTGCTAATAACGTTAATGCGGATTGTAGAATTGTGGATACAGACTAGAAAGCTAACAGCTGCCATGGTCTTTGGTGCATATAGTCATCTATCTGAAGAAGGAGGAACACAGCCATTTCACTGTCCCTGGGCAGAAAGGCAAAGGAAGGAGCAAATTCAACTTGTGCTCCTGATTATCAAGTGAGCATTTCTGGA
This sequence comes from Stegostoma tigrinum, assembly GCF_030684315.1. NCBI lineage: Eukaryota > Metazoa > Chordata > Chondrichthyes > Orectolobiformes > Stegostomatidae > Stegostoma > Stegostoma tigrinum. The sequence continues at coordinate 54,655,846 of NC_081364.1, read as the reverse complement.
AAGTGACTATCTGGCAAAGAGATAAAACTCAGCTGTAAAACCAAATAACCTATTGGTACTAATGAAGAATGGTCACTTGGCTAAATTACCAGATGGCCATCAATGACTGTGCAGCTGACACCCAAGCACTATATGTGATTGCCTTGAGGAGAGGCCAGAAAACTGAAAGAATAAAAAATAAAGCCATGCTAATGTGTAATGGCCTATAACACATTTTTTTCTTTTAAATCTTTGAATCTAAATTGTACATCTGAAATTTATCAATTTCATAATGTTAAAATATATATTGATAGCTTGCATAATTATTAATTTTACTGAACAAACTGCAATGCTGCCAAGTGATAACGTCATGAATAACATTTCAACATCTGCTGCAATTAATCTTTATCTAGCACAAAGCAGAGAAATACTGCCAGTCAAGCACATTCTTTCAACTTGAACTAGATTTCATCCTTATCAAGAAAGCCGGGTTTCATGTAGTGTAAACAAAACAGATTCTTTGCTTTCTTCAGAGCATCCCTGCTGCCGTACTTGCAGGCTCCTTCCTGAATTCTGAACAAGTACGTTGACACAGCAATCCGAAGTGAATATTTCATGAAGTGACACACAGTTTCAAAAAGCGAAATTATCCACCCTTCTAAAAATACTGAATTCTAAAATCAGATTTTAGTGAAAGAAATGGTACCGAGTTCTATAAGTGGAATCTAGTTAACCAAGATCAGAGAGTATCTCCTCAGATAAATTCAGATTTGAAAGCTGCTTGTTATCTGTTTAAATTCTGGTTCCTTGATAAACTGTGCTGAAATATCAATACATGTACAAACACGAATTAGGAGTAGGTGGAGGTCATGCAGCTCCTTGAGCCTATTCCAACATTCAATCAGATGTGTCATGACTATTGATTACTCCACATTCTCACCTCTCCCAATGACCTTCCAACCCCTTATTAACAATCTACCCACATTTGCTCCAAAAATATTCAAAGACTCTGCATCCACTGCCTTTTTTTGGGAAATAAAGTTCCATTGTTTCACAACTGTCAAAAAAAAAAATCCTGATCTCTCACTTGAGATTTATCCACAAGATGAAACTTCATTTCTACATCCAACCTGTAAATTCACCTCAGAATCTTGGAATGTCTCAATCAAGTCACCTCTTAATTTGAAAACCTTCAGTGTAAATATGCTTTGCTTGGCCAACTTTACAATATAAGACAACCCACCTTCTTGTAAACATTTTCTGAACTGCTTCCGATGCACATACACTCTTTCTTAAATAAGAAGACCAATACTGTACACAGTATTCTAGATGCTGTCTCACCAATTCCTGTATATCTAAAGCATAATCTACCTACTTCTGGATATTACTCCTCTCACATTAAACAATAACATTCTATTAACTTTACTAATTGCTTCAAAAGATATGGTTTTGCAATACTTGCTGGACATACATTTATTGGACAGTGATACAATAAATGATTCAAATCAGAGTCAATGTTCTTTTAACAAGCCAAACATAGGTATAACCTCTAAAACGTTAGAAATAACATTGATAAAAGCTAAAAAAAACCCCAAAGAATCAAAGGGTTCTGAAGATGGGTGACTGGACCCAAAATGTTAACTCTGCCTTGTCTCTGCAGACCTCGAGAGCTTTTCCAGCAATTTCTGATACTGTTTTTGATAAAAGGTGCAATAAATACAGACATTTCTGGAGGTCTGGCAACATCTGTGTAGGGAGAAATAATATTTCAAGTCTGATATGATTCTTCCAGTCTCTTCAGAAGAAAGTCATATCAGATTCAAAATGTTACCTCTGTTACTCTCTTCACAAATGCTGCCATTGCTGCTGAATTTCTCCAGCACCTTTTTTTCTTCTTATTTCCGATTTCCAGCATCCACATCATTTGCTGTTATTTGATTTTAAAAACTACATTTTACCATTTTACTCTATTCCAAGCATGTTTCAGCATCACAATTCTGACATTTTTATCTTCCTGCCGTGTCCCACCTATATTTGCTTTTACATGCAAATTAACATGTTTATGTAACTACAGTCTGATGCAAGTATTCAACATCATTCTGTACCATTATAATCAAGTATATTTTAAAAATAGCAGTCATAACAACATTTCAGGCTCAGTCTTGTGATTTTGTCACAGTGTCAGGGCAATATCAGTTCCCTTCAATACTGATATAGGACAAGAGGACTCAATCAGATCGTGGCTGTGGTGTTAGAATCAAACCTAACATTCCCAGTTTTAATTTATATTCATCCCACTTTTATTTAGAATGGTGGACCTTGAGCTAGAATACTCAAACATCAGACACGCTCTGTTTCAGTGTTTGACTCTTAGGTGCTACTGGTGGAGTCATAAAATCCACAATTCAAATTATTTTTCGTCTATATTATACTACGTTAGCTGTTTCAAATGATCGAAATCGTATGAAGAGTACGAATTCTGAAGCCTGTACGTGCTCGGAAGAGAGTGGTGCTGAAATGGACAGCTCCTCCGGGCGCGCAGAGATTAGATCGTTTTTAGCAAACGCTTGGGTCAAGCATAAACAAGCACACAGAAGCTGAAAGTCCCCCACTCCAACACTAACACTGAACCCTCACACCTACAGCTTCTTATGCAGTTATTGTCATACTGAAACAGATACCACCGCTGATTACAGCGACGCGGGTGCCTGGCTGATTAAAATGTGGTTCTGAAATAGACAACTCCCATTAGCGGAGCGTGCCGTGTTTCAGCACCATCCAGGGAAACAGTGCTATGATAGATTGGAATTGAAAGAGACACCTCTTAATACACGGCACACGTTGCTTGGGGAAATAGTGTGCTGACAATGTCTGCACTAACTGATCATCGTGCGCTTACAACGGAACTAGAACATCGTGATTATATATATTTAAAAAAACAGCTTAAATGACCACGGAACACAACATATCAGCAGATTACATCGGGAGTGAATACGAACATTGCTGGCAAAGAAACCAGATTTCTTTTCACATCTTACGCGAGGCAGTTTTGTACTCAAACGTTCCGCCTGGCTACATTTGGCCGAGTGAAGCTCGTAATTGCCGTCAACGCTGACTCAACTAAGCAACCCAACAAATGTAACACAGAAACAGCTGTCAATGAAAAGACACTTTGCCCAATTCTTCACCCAGCTACCTTCAGAGTTCAGTTCTTCTTTACCTCGACGGAAATATCGGCGGCCATAAACAAACCTGGAGACCTCACTTGTAGTTAATAAATTTTAGCACTGTCACATTATATATCAAGACATCTAAAAATCAATATATGAGAACTTTCTGACTTAAAAATCATTTTGCAGTAAAAAAAACCGAATACCGAAAGACTCGCTGCCCTTGTTTGGCTTAATGAGAAGCAACAAAAAGTTAAACTATTGACAGCCTGTGGTTCTGAAAGGACAGCTACTTCTAGCGCCGAAACTCCAACTGTCTTGTTGTGCAGTCAATCTTTGAATCGATTCATCCTTCTCATTATTATTGTGGGGCTCTTCGCTCTGTTCTGTTTTCAAACTTGCACTGTTTACCGCAAGGCTTTCACAGCCCTGTCACCAGCATGTCAAAACAGCTGAGCAACCTCCAAGATATGATTTTCAGCTTGGGAGGTTCAACTAAGCACCTCCCTCACACGACATGACATTCTGAAACATTGTCTCCAACCCCTCACTTTGTAATCCAAGACACAGTCTACTCGACCAAACTCGCGTGAAAACCACTAAGCCCAAACACATCACTCGAACACCTGGAGAGTCGACCGAGAACAAATTCTGATACATCTTTTCTGCAGTGTCGATCTGCTCATCATCTCCATGCTTCCTAGCTCTGCCCCGGGTTCTGTTCTCTAGTTGATTATTGTTGCATCTCTGGCTTGTCCTTTTGCTTTCCCTACTGGGTGACAGCTTCCTGTTGCATTTCATTCAGCGTGCATGCAAACGCTATGATGCCCTCCCTCTTGGAGTCCGCTAGCATTTTGTATTTTTTTTTGGTAAAACAAAACTTCAATCACCGATGCGAATTCTACAGCTGGCTTTGCGATTCACATGGTCCCGCTGCCCCTTCTCTGGTTTCATGCAACTCACTCCCAAAATCCCATGATTATGAAGGGTCCGTGTGATTTAGGGACCCTGAGGCTGTGAGCATCAACATTTTTTTTGTGTGCAGGGGGAAGAGAGAGAGAGGCTCAATAGTGGGGGAGGCAAGTCAGTCTTGGTTGCTGTCAGGCAAAGCCTTTCTACACTGCAATCCAAACAGCATACATGATTGTAAAGGAACAACAAACATTTACAGTGTGTCCCAAGCGATCGCTAACAGTCGAGCTTCTATCCGGTATGTATCTCTACAAAAGCAGTTTGAAACAGAGTGCAATTGCAAACCTGCCCTGCTGGACTCACTCAGCCTTCTGCTGCCGGGCTGAACCGCCTCCTGGCTCTGGCTGTCCCTGAACCTCCGCCCCTCTCCCGCGGGGGCCGGCCACGGCCTTCTCGGTCAGCCCAGGTCACCATGACCATGCCAGGGGAGAGTGACTATGCTCTCCCCCTGTGGCCCGGGATTCCCCGCTCCGCTACCCCGCTTTGCTTACCTGCCGGCCGCCGCTGCCCGTCCCCCGGGCGCTCCGTTCGGGGCCCCGGGTGTTTTCAGCGGCGCTGCAGACGGCGCCGAGATGGGGTCCAGCTCTCCAGTCTCCAGGCTGTTCTCGTTGCCCATGTCGAGCGAGGGCTGCCGCTTAGCGAAACGTTCCCTCCAGTGTCAAAACCATCTTCTCCTCTCCCTCCCCCCCTTCCCCAAATCCTACCTCCCCAACCCCCCTCGGAGACCTCATTACGCCTGCGCGAACCTCCCCTGCCCAACAGGGAGCAAGAGGGCAGTACTGCACCTGCGCCGACTGCCCGCGTTGCCTCCGGGCGAATTGTTGGAACTGCGCCTGCGCAGACTGATGTTTTCCCCTCCCCCCCCCCCCCCCCCCCCCGAAGACGGTACTACGCCTGCGATCGCTGTCCCTGTCCGCCAAAGGCGGTAGACTGCAGAGCGTCTGCGCAGATTGTCCTCCAGGCAGGTGACGGAAATGCTCCGGCGCAGATTGTCGCCCGTCCCTCCGGGAGTGTGACGGCATTGCGCTTGCGCAGACTTCACCCTCCCCCGCCCATGGAAAGGCGCCGCTGCGCCGAAAGGTTCTTTTCTCTTCGCGTGGGACCTGCGCAGTTCGTTTCATCTCCTGCGGTCCTTCGGGGAGTAGTGAGCATGCGTAATAATTATCTCCCAGCTCCTACTTCTTGCCAACATTGTTCTTGTGAATGAGCGGATTAGTGTGGACTGCTTGCAATCGTTTTAATCTCCTGTGATACTTATATGCCTCCCTCCACCCACTAATCAAACAGAATTCCAGAATATCTTGCCTGTACTATACGTTATGCAGCTCTTCATTGGCATGATATCGCCACGGTTCCAGCACCTCAGGAATTTGCATGTGTCGAGGCAAGCAGCACACCATTATTCTGGAAGTGCTAATCCTTACAATCTTTCATTCTCTTTTTCAACGGAATACTTGTACTAAAAGTATCCCTTTTGGTTTAGAAACTGCTACCCTCAATGTATTAAATTATTTGCAGCAATTCGATATGCTCATTAACCGCAACTTCTATTTAAAATTACAATCCTTGGTCACAATCTTACTGAGCGTCAAGTTTGGAAAAGCTTCTTGGATGCTTACATTGAGAAAGGGCTGAGAAAAATAATTATACAGCGTTTTATCATATGGTTCGGTATGTTTCCAACTTTATGAAGGGTCTAGGCCAGAAACGTCAGCTTTTGTACTCCTAAGATGCTGCTTGGCCTGCTGTGTTCATCCAGCCTCACATTTTATTATCCACCCTGTGTTATTTCGGATTCTCCAGCATCTGCAGTTCCCATTATCTCTGCTTTCACGTTTTGACGTCTGGCTTTTGAGGCAAATAGCATTCAAGTTGTACCATGTATACAATAAGTTGAACAGTCAGTTAATCTAGCTTTGGATTCGACAGAAATTATTGCCAGAATACTCCAAAGCACTCTGAAGAAGGGTCACTGGACTCAAAACGTTAACTCTGATTTTTGTCCACAGATGCTTCCCAGACCTATTGAGATTTTCCAGTAATGTTTTTGTTACTCAAAAAACTCAACGATTTTAAGACTGTACTTGAAGCTCGGGATAGCTTTGTTTTTGGAAACCGTGACAGTGGGCTCAAATTAAGGAGCATGAGGCAATAAGATTTCGTTCTTGTGCCATTCACTCAATTTGCACTTTTCCAGTCGACACGAGCCTAAAGCACAGCGCCCTCTACAGAGCATGTACTAAAATAAAACGAAGGATGGTTGATGCTGAAGATTTGAAACAAAAACAGAAATTACTGGAGAAACTCAGTGGGCACCCAGATTCGAAGCGTTAACATTGCATTCTCTTCATAGATGCTACCAGACTTACTAAGTGCAAAGATCAGCACTTTCTGTCTTTGTTTCAGATCTTCACCATTCGCAATTCTTTGTTTTATTTTAGTGTAAATTAGAATTGCCAATTCGATATCAATCAGGTACAGAGTGCAAAATAAAGATTGGGTCAAGAGAGTTGGAGACAAAAATAAAAAGTACTTTCTTAATAACAATAATACATTTGTTTAAATCACCAACAAAAAATAAAATCTGGAGGAAGATGACTTTATGGCTTAGAAGGGATGGACTCTAGGAAGTTGTTTCCATTAGGCAGGGAGACTAGGACCCATGGGCACAGCCTTAAAATTAGAGGGGGTAAATTTAAAACTGAATTGAGACGACATTTCTTCAGCCAGAGAGTGGTGGGCCTGTAGAATTCATTGCCACGGAGTGCAGTGGAGGCTGGGAAGTTGGGTGCCAAAAGGCAGAGATCGACAACTTCTTGATCTCAGAAGGAATCAAGGGCTACGGAAAGAGTGCAGGGAAGTGGTGTTGAAATGCGCATCAGCCATGATTTAAATGGCGGAGTGGACTTGATGGGCCAAATGGCCTTATTTCCACTCCTATGTCTTAAGGTTTTAAAATTATAGAAGCTAATTTTTAGTACTGGTGAGTGATTTGGCAGTAATTGAGATTCACCATGGCACTTACATTTTATTGGCAAGTTTAGTCCATAGCTATGGGGTATTGTAAGAATTTTATATTGTTGAATGTATTTGAATAGGCAGCAATATGCTGATTTCAGATTTTTTTGGAGGAGCAAAATATGTATGGCATCATTTCTACATGTAACTGTACACATATAATCACTGAAATTTGCTAATAACTTGTACATAAGAAACTGCAAACACAGTTAGATTCATCATTATTTTTGCAGCAAAATCCAACCCATTACCTCTGACAATGCAGCATTTAAATGGATCTTGAACCCCAAACCAGCTAAGTCAAACACAGTCTGCCTGGTATCTAGCTAATGCACTACTTAACTTAATATCCCAGTGGATTACAAGGATTTCTCTTGCAAGCATTGTCAGTTGTTCTGAGCTTTTAGTGGCATTGTGCTAAGTGCTCTCCAAACTATAAGGCTTGATCTACTCATAAATTGTGAAGTTTTCCTGACAAAGGATAAAGTTCTGTTGAAAAGTTTCTCTCAACATTTTTTGATGAAATGCCTTGACTCAAAATTGGAAACTTTAAATTGCCATCTGAGGTGATGCAAAAAAAAGTGAAGCTGCAACTTGTCTCTCTAAAAGGGCAAAATGTTCGTTTATCTTAATTTTTTTCATTCCCTCATTGCATAAGTTAATAAATGGAAGAGTACAAATAACAAAAACAAAAGTTGCTGGGAAAGCTCAGTAGGTCTGGCAGCATTTGTGATGAAAAAAAAATCAGAGTTGACGTATCGAGTCCAGTGACCCTTCCTCAGAACTCAGTTTGGGTCACCAGGCCCGAAACTTTAACTCTGATTTTTTTCTTCACAGATACTTCCAGACTTGTTGAGATTTTCCAGAAATTTCTGTTTTTGTTCCTGTTACAGCATCTGCAGTCTTTAGGATTTTACTTAACAGTACAGATAAACTTGAGAATTCTTCAAAAACGGATCTAAATAGTAGCGGCAACTTTATGTTTAAATGGAGGATTGGGGTGCAGAATTGAGATTAATGCATTTCTCAACATTGAGCTAGTATGGACTTGACAGGCAAAAATTGCCATTTTCTGTGCTGAAAATGATTCTATGAACTTACATGAATATTAATTTTGCAAATCACATTGTTGCATAGAGTACAATAACAGACAACTGTAAAAAGATAGAAGACTAACAAAATTCGCACCAGAGGATGTGGAGATACAGAAATGGCTGGACAATTTGCATCAAGTTACCCATGCGCAAGCCATAAATTTGCTATGACCTAAACTTCTGTGAATTTAATGGGTCAGTAAACGATGGTGGTTGCTGCATTAGCAGGATTCCATGTACTGGAAGAAAAATGTTGTTGATACAAGTGCTGTGTGCAGCTTTGCCATATGATTTCCATGAAGGTTTGTTCATTTGGTACAGACACTGCACTACTAAACTAACTTTGCGAACATATTTTAAATGCTAACAATTTCACTGATTCTAATATTGTTGAACTCAGTCTTTTCTTACAGAACATAAGCATCAACATCATGGATAGTGATCTGGATGTAAGTTTGCTCGCTGAGCTGGAAGGTTTGTTTTCAGACGTTTTGTCGCCATTCTAGGTAACATCATCAGTGAGCGTCCGGTGAAGCGCTAGTGTTATGTCCCGCTTTCTATTTGTTAACCTTACTTTCCTCTTCTCTAGTTGTAATGCTTTGCTTTGTACAAAGTCAGCTATTAAATAATCCATAGAAACAACATGAAAAGCAAATGTAAAGGGTCCAAATCAGTAAATCCATGCAACATTAAATCCATGCAACATTAAATCTGAAGGCAAATTCCATCATTACTTATTCAGACGGACCTTACAACCCAAATATCAGAAGCTTTAGTTGGTCCTAGCACGTTAAAATGTGTGAACTGGTGAAGTGTTTTTGTATCCACCAGAATGGTGTGAAGTGAATTGATACCCAATAGCAACAATGCATATTTTAAACCAGATAACCACAAGATTGTAGGAAACAAAAATCAGGTTCTTCATTGAAACAAGTAGAACTGCATTCAAGCTACTTTCATTAATGTAATAACAGAATTTGGATATTTGCATTAAATAGAATTTGGGAATGTGAGAATGAAGCACCCTCACCATTGCAGGTAGGAATTTGGTTATCGGATGTAAGGTGATTTTGGTTTAACTGTATGCGGCACAAGTCTGACACATACCTTTTTGCCTGCTTGTGACAACTACTCTAGAGAAAGAAAGTTTTCTTCTATAGAATCCCAACAGTGCGAAAGCAGGCCATTTGGCCCATCAAGTCCATACTGACAATCCAAAGATGATCCCATCCAGACCCACCAGCCTCATCCCTGGATTTCACATCCTAAACACTATGGGCAATTTAGCATGGCCAATCCACGTAACCTGTACATCTTCAGACAGAGAGGAAACTGGAGCACCCAGAGGAAACCCACAAAGACATGGGGAGGATATACAAACTCCACACAAACAGTTGCCCAAGACTGGAATCAAACCCGGGTCCCTGGTGCTGTGAGGCTGTAGTGCTAATGACTGTGCCACTGTGCCATGCCTATGCAGGTTTTCTTGGAGATTTAACAGGTTGGATCGTCACCTTTGTTATCTGGAGACTGGAAATGGAAATAGACTGTATCCACAAGGATAAAATGTTTTGTCTCTAGAATAACAGGAAACCAACCTATTATATCCTCATACAGAGGCAATCTTTGCAGCATCAAACCATCCATAGGCCCTCAATTTGGAGGCAAAATTCTATTTTACTTCCCATCCATTTCCAGTATTCTGAAGGCTGGACCTATCCACGTTCATGCTGGCTGCTTCATTCAGTTGAACAATGTCATGCAGGAAAAAAATCTCCATGCTTCAAGTGAGAGGCAGGGTTGGAGAAGGAATGTCATTTATAGTAACGTCAACCAGTGCAGGAATTGAATCCACGCTCTTGGCATTAACTCTGCATCACAAACCAGCCAGCCAACTAAGCTATCTGACCCCAAACAATTGAGATTATTTTAAATCTACAATAAATGTAAATTTTAAGTATGCTTAGGTATGATTGTAAATGTAATGAGATATCTCAGAAAGCAAATAAAAAAACTGTAGTGGAATAAATTAACCTATATTGCACTTTTAGAACATCATGTGTGAATAGTTGAACAATTTCAAATTTTATAAATAATACATACTTTTTTGCCATTTCAAAGAACATTTGAAAAATGACATCAATTACCTGTCTACTCCTTTAGCTGTAGGAACTGCTTCAGATCATTATGACAGTCAAAGCTGAAAATGGTAAAAGGGTAGATTTTTTTAAAAAGCTTCATGATCCAACAACAATTGAATCTTTCTATAGTGCAGCATTTTAACTGATAAATTATTCAGACAACTTTTTATGTTTTCCATATATAAAATGCACAAATGGCCCATTTCTGCTTTTATTGGCTGAGTCTATTTAATACTTATTATGAACGGGAGACCAGACTACAAACAAAGTTGACACTATTATTTTTCAAATGTTATTATTTGAATAGTTTACCAAAGAGTACTTCAAACAGAACAAATACTACTTACATAAAACACAAATAACATATATTAAAAATAGACAATTAAACTGAGAGTAATAGAATGTCCAATAACATAATGGAAGATATTTTTTATGTATAAATGTGTGATAAACCTTCATTGCTCAACAAAAGCAACATGCATTTAAATTGCAATGTTAACATAGTAAAACATCTGTGGCCAAAACACTAAGGAACATTATCAGGTAGAATTCTACTTAATTGCTTGAGCATTATCAGCCTTAATTGTCCTTTGAAATTTCAATCTGTTTTTTATACTTGGGTTCTAACCTTTTAAAATTGTATTGGTATTCCATAACAAAAGTGACTCAAAAGCTATTGGGTTCTTTCATTAACAAAGCAGGAAAATAGATCACTTATTTAAAACAAGTCTTTCTGCTTCCCCCTATTAAAAATGATCTTTATCTCTAATTCTGTAATTTCTTTCCTTGCACCATACCTCAAATGAGCACAATTGCCTTCCAGCAAGAGACGTATGCTATTTTATATCAAATCACTGATTTAAAAAAATGCCCCATTACTCTGCTTTAAAACTTGCCTGTGAAATCAGGCAAATCCACAAGAGCCAGGGTACTATTTGCTAAACATGGACTAAATATCTTTCTCCATTAGGATAATTCCTAATCACATAATCATCCCAAATACAAATATGGATCAGCAAAGTCTTGTGTTAAGAGCTTATGCATATTTGGGAACATATTAATCATTAGCCATCTAAGTCTGCTTCAATTACCGAATCAGATTAGAAGACAAATTTCCACTGATTAATCAGCGAGAACAAAAATGGTAAATTCTATTCCAATTTCTTTCTTCACTCCCCAAAGCTTTTCCATTATTTTCAAGGCAAGGCAGGTGTGTATGGAATGCTCTCCACTTGTCTGAATCGATGCAGCTCCAACAACAGTCAAGAAGATCACCATCATCCAGTACAAAACATCCTTCTTGACTTGCATCTTATCCACCAATTTATGTATTTATTTCAGCACCAGCGCATTGTGACTGCAATTTGTACCAGCTACAAGCACCAATTTGCCAAATTTGTGAGCACCACTCAAACACACAACCTTGACCACTGAAAAGGACAAAGGCATTATTGGAGTTGGCCTGACTTGGAAATATATTTTAATTCCTTCATTGTTGTTAGCTGGACTCCTTGAAATCACTTCCCAACAACTACATAAACCATAACAATGAGAAAAGGTTTCTCAGAAGTTATTAGAGCTAGTCAATAAAAGCAAAACTGACAATGACTGCAACATCCCATAAATTTAATTTTTAAAATATGTTTTGAAGGGTTGTGTGGTCCCAACTCAGACGAATGTCACAACATTCAAGAAAGAATATATCCTTCTGGATACTGACAGTGCATCAAGCTGTTAATCATTAATATCCTGTACTGCTGTTGACATCCTGGCTCATGTATCAATAATCAACTGTACTACAGAGTCATTTCATTTTGGAGCTAACTCAACACCAAATCGGTATTTTTCTTTTTCCCTCTTCATCATCTTTGGCATTATTCCATTGCCCTTAATGGGCACGGCACATAAAATGAACAATTGAAAATGTGGATGATTTACTTGTGGTGATGGTTTATAGGTAAAAATTGCCACAAGTGATTTGGCAGTGGGAAGAACACTTCTGGATATTAACAAAAACTAAACTGGCCCAGTTCATCTCCTTTATAAGTTGTATTATCATATTTTTACTGAGTCTTGATCACAGCACAAACACATACCAAGTTAATCAAGGAGTTGAGGTATGGAGCAACATCTGACCTGTGTATAGCCCAATCGAAGAAAACACTGAATATAGTTTCTTTGATGTTCTGATATCCAATCTGCAGTGCAAAGTTGCTTTTGTCCCATATTTTAGAATTCCCTCATCAGATATTTGACACCAATAGAGGGACATGATAACACTTTGGGGTCATACATTCACTAATTCTGCAATCCTCACTCCGAAGAAATGCTTCAATACATCTCCAGGACTTCATTAGATGGCATAGCTGAGGTCAGTCAGGAACTTGTCTTTATAAATTGAGAGGAACTAACAGCCCACCTCTCCCCTAAAGTACAAAATAATAACATCAGAATAAATAGAATATTTTATACTCCTGTAATAAATAGCCAGTCTGTAAAATGCAATGAATTAAATGTGACATGGCTGCAATTCAGATCACATGGTTAGTCAGTGCAAATCACTTGATACATCCCTCATGAGTTACTTATTTGTCAATGACCACAAGGACCACTGATTCTCTTTAAATAAGTAATTTATAACAAAATTCTATAAAGCACAACAATATCCATCCATAGGTCCCGAGAGAATAACACACTGAGGCATGCTCAGGATGATAAGTTAAGACCTTCAGATGAAAGCAAACGGCTTGAGGTTTTAGGTACAATTTCAAGCTTCTAACTTCTGATGGACTTCTAATATATTTTAGCCTATGCTATGCAAAATACACAGACAATAAATCATCATTTACTACACTTTGCATCATGTGGACTAAATTGCTTCAATCTGACTTGTGCAGCACTTTAGCAAGTAGTGTGGTTCACGAGCTTGCATGCTCAATCTGAATGATTTGGGATGTCATTAATTTGTCCATCAATGCCATTACTTCCAAATTTCTTCAGCGTTACAATGGTCTTGTATTACTCGTAAGGAATATCAAATATTTAGATGTCTACAAGGGAAGTGTGATACATTTTAGTATTGAGATGACATTGAAAAATTATCTGAGTATTGTTCTCATGCTTTATTATGTCATCTCCTATCAAGAGTACAAGAAAATAGTGACACTTTACAATGAGAAGAGCATAGAAAGGATCTATTTTTGACCTTGTTTGAGATATACTTATTGCTGTCAGGATCAGTGGTTCCAATCCCAGTACATTCCAAATTGTTAAATTTCACATTGCATTTCCAGGCTAGGTGTTAGCTCATGTTTGTGTTAGGTATCAGAAAGTGGTCCACAGGTCACATTATATTGTTAAAGTGCAATTTTTATGGTATGGGTGTATTATTTTGTTGGAAATTTTAAACAAGATCCAACAAGGTTAAATAGAATAATGAATTGAAAGAGGACTCTGTGAGTGGTACTTTCAACACACAGGATGAATCACAAAGAATTTCATGTTGTCAGTCGAAAGGGAATTCTGTATAAAATTTTGCTTCTAAGCAGGTTTCGACAATCAGATGGAAAGTATCAAATCCCAAAATCAGGAGGGACAGGGATACACAACTAACTATAATGTGCTGAGCTAGTGTCCTTTACAGTAATTAGGATAGTGTAGAAGCTAGTTGAAATCTTTGAACCCAATAGATGTATGGGCCAATGTATGAATGAAGTAAAAGACCACAGATCTATAGGCCTCATCATGCTTAATATAGCCAAGTTCAAAGAAGATTTCTACAGCTGAGCATCTTGAGAGCAGAACTGAAACATCCAAAAATGTGCAGGTTAGGTGGATTGGCCATGCTAAATTGCATACTGTGACTAGAGATGTGCAGTTTTGGTGGATAAGCCATGGGTAATGTAAGGTTACAGGGATAGGGTATGAGCAAGGGTAAGATGCTGTTTGGAGGGTCAATGTAGACTAGATAGGCTGAATGACCTGATGTCACACTGTAGGGATTCTATGATTCTATGAAAAATACTGTAAAATAAACAAGAGGAAAGTGTTGGAGAGACTTAGCAGGTTTGGCAGAATTTTGTTTACTCGAGGATCTCTGGGCTCAACATTAACAGCACTTTTCTCTCCACAAATATTGCCAGACCTGGTGAGTTTCTCCAGCATTCTGTTTTTATTTCAAATCTGCAGTTCTTTGTTTTATATTACTGCAAAATAAAGCCATTTTGATTAAAAATATAATGTACTTTATGTTGTTCACGTTAAAGTATTAGAGCTGTAATTTTCTCTGTGTTGGGGAGGCAGCAGTTTCAAGGAACTATAGATATTACTTTCCCACGCATTTCTAATTCCATTTCCCAACCAATATCTTATACAACCAATGATAAGCTCTGAGAATCATAGAAATGTACAGCATGGAAATAGACCCTTCAGTCCAACTCATTCATGCCGACCTAATGTCCTAAATTAATCTAGTCTCTTTTGCTAGCATTCCTATTCATGTACCACCCCAATGTCATTTAAATGTTGTAATTGTACCAGCTTTCATCACCTCCTCTGACAACCCATTCCGAACATGCACCACCCTCTGATTGAAAAAGCTGCCCCTTAGGTCATTTTTAAACCTTTCCCCCCCTCACATTAATGCCTCTATGCCCTCTAGTTTTGGACACCCTACTCTAGAGAAAAGACCTTGTCCATTTACCCTATCCATACCCCTCGTGATTTTATTAACCTCTATAACGTCACCCCTTGCTCCAGTGAAAATAGCCCCAGCCTATTCAGCCTTTCCCTCTCGCTCAAACCCTCCAATCCTACCAACATCCTTGTGAATCTTTTCTGAACTTTTACAAGTTCACAACATTTTTCCTGTAGCAGGAAAACCAGAACTGAATGCTGTATTCCAAAAGTTGGCCTGACCAATGTCCAGTACAGCTGCAACATGACCTCGCAATTCCTATACTCAATGCTTTAACCAATAAAAAGACTCAGCAATATGACTGTCACAGAGCTTGCATCTATGACAAATGAAAGAATTATCGAAGATAAGAAATCACTGCAACACATTTGAAATTACAAAATAGATTCCCTTCTGACATCTTAAATGTAACCTACAGGGGAGATATTGCTGTTTATGTTTCTATTTTTATGGTGACTATAGCCTCTGCTAGAACTATCAATTTCGTATTCATTATATGCATGAGTCTGAGGCATTCAATGTCAATAAGTCTGCCGTCCTGAACAACGAGTTTACAATGCTGCAGCGCCATCTACTGCATGATAGACGGCAGTAAATATTGCGATGTTTTCATTTAGCTCAAAGCAAGGATCTCCAACGCTTCACCTTTGTGGTCCATATTGGTTCAATATTGCAGAAACAATCTTGATTCTATCCATAGGCTTGTGCAGTGGCAACATTTACTATTCCCACAATCAATGATAAAATTTGTGGCTTTTATAATTCCTAATCTGAATCAAGAGATTGGAATGCACTAAAATACATATGCACAAACCCTTGTATTATTGCACAGATTTCTGAAAGATGCAATATCTTTAAGACAACAAGATGACATTATAACATGTAGTGCTTTTGTATGAAACGTTTCCATCTTACCTGCTATACCTTCACAACCAATGAGTTATCATATATTCCCTACAATGTAGAAACTGCCGTTTGGCCCATTGAGTCTACACCAATGCTCCAAAGAACATCCCAAACAGATTTAGCTCCCGAACCTATCCCCATAACCTTGCATTTACCATAGGTAATTCACCTAGCCTGCAAATCCATGGACACTATTGAGCAATTTAGCATGGCCAATTCACCTAACCTGCACATACTTGGACCTTGGGAGGAAACCAGAGCACCCGGAGGAAACCAGAGCACCCAGAGGAAACCCTCATGGACACAGGGAGAATGTGCAAACTCCACACAGACAGTTGTCCAAGGCTAGAATCAAACCCACTTCCCTGGTGCTGTAAGGGAGCAGTGCTAACCACTGAACCACCATGCCTCCCGTGTGTACGATGTGACAGTAATCCAAGTAACCGGATAGCCTAGATTGTACATCTAAGCCTGAGACAGCATATTAGTATACACAATCGTTAATGAACTTTCAGATATCTGGCTCAAACACAGCCAGAGTCTCTGTGGCACCTTTTCCATTTCTCATCCACATCCATACCCTTTAGCTATTTGGAAGAACAATTCATGTGCTTTTTGAAAAACAAGAGAAAATTGTTTTGTGAACTCAGCTTGAATTTACTTAATTACTCAGTAAACCAGGAAAGAAAGGAATGATTGTTTCTATTGAAAAAGAATTGGGTTGGCACTACCCTAATTTGAGGAAGCACCCAGACAGCTAAAGTGATTACAGCAGCCATTTGATGAACCCACCATTTCAACCACACGACTGTCATGAGTTTGAAGTTCACTGGCATCACACTAAGCTATCATCGTGAAATTTCTCAAGCTAGTTTGATTATACGCACTCAGCAAATTTTCAGCTTAGATTTATGATGAAGTTCTTTTTTGTTTATTGCCATTCCTATTTAAACAGCTATTTCACTGATGCTGAACAGAAATCTGGAATGAATGCTTAATTATGCAGCATGGCATGTTTTTGATATCCCTTAGAAAGCCATGTGGGGTTACATTGTAAGATGGCAGCTCATTTATTGAGAAATCTGAAGCTCTGCTTCAAGATTCAGACGGGGCTGAACCTTACATTTTTTATTGTCATTTCTTCCCCATTTTCTGGAAGTTTTCTCTCTTGTGAGGCCTAGCAGTCTTCCTTTGCACTACTGTTCTGAACTCACCTCTAACTACCTATACCACCCATATAGTGCCTCTCTCCAATGCTAGCCCAATTCTACTACACACTATACTTAGAAAAGTGTTCCACTGCTGAGATATCTTGGAATAGACTGGCATCCCTGGCACCTGCACCTTCTTAAAAAGTCATTATACACTTGCACAAGTACCATCAGTCCAGCATTGTCCTGTAGGTTACATGGCATTTGCTCCAGACATAGCAAAAAAGGGGAAATTGCACCCCACTTTGCAGATGGGTACTTGAGTTCCTGGTATATGGGGTGGTGCATGGGAGGAGCATCCTCTTCCCCCAGGACAGACAAAGGAGGCCATGGCATCTAATTCTGCCAGTCTGGAATGAGATTGCCACCGATGTTAATGCAGTCTCAGCCATCTTGAAGAATTCCCATCAACGACGAAAGAGTGTCAATGACCGTTTCCACTTGGCCAGAGTATGTGCCAACATTTTGTTTCTGCAACTTCACACTGTACTTCTGCTTTTGCATCCAACTTTATCCAAGGTTCATGCTCTACCACTCTCATTATTTCATGTAACATCTCTCTCAGTCATTTTCACCCACCATCCTAATTTTGCATGGTTTTTGTTCTGCCAACGCACTTGTTCGGGCCATCTCATCACTTCTCCACAACCTGCACCAACTAACAGATATGACATCCATTTTCATCTGACACAACCCTTCCTTTTCGTTCATTGCAGGAGAAAGCAGCCCACAACAGTAGAGAAAGAGCAAAGACAGATAGTGGCCTGCCTGACATTTAGCTTCTCAGGCCCAATGAGGAGACAGTCATGACCCTGACTGCCTGAAATAGCCAACTAACTGCACCCATGTCTTGGACTGATATTAGAGACTGTCCTTCACTTTCTGTGCTTCAAACCCCTTCACTGAAAGCGGTCTCCCTGGACTCGACTGAATACCGCTGACAATGATGACAAGCTTCCTGGCTTTGTGTCTGTGCTGAATAGCAAGGCAGAACAGAAGTACTGTGAGCCTGCTAGCTCTGGCTGGGGAGAAAAAGCACAAAGTAGCAAGCCAATGAAAGGCAAGTAAGCTGCGATCATCCAGGTAGACTCAAGATGATTGAGCACTAAGAGAACAATCCAGCACCTTCAAGATGTAGCTTAATCAAATCCATGAGCTCAGTGCCAGTCCTGTGCACAAATATTCTTGTAGCAGCCTGTCAATATTGGTTACTGGTGTGCCTAGAAGTGCAGCTTCAAAGTGCAGAAGTATCCTGAAAGTCAGTCAGAGAGATGTCATGAGGATCCTGAAAGTGTGGCTTGTGTTGAATGCCAGGGGCTGGAGGATGGGAGGTGGTGAATGCAATCAGTTCCCTGGACCATACCCTGAGATGTTGTTGCTACACGTCCCAGATAGTGGTCCAGAGAAACGAAAGGAAACTTGGAATTGCCAAGTACCCCCTCTGACTTTCATGTTGGAAATTCTTAGCATCTAGTTTCTTCACAATGGGCAGTAGGTTAGTAAACTACATATAACCGGGGCAAGATGTGCAGTTAATGATGCCAAGAGCAAGCAACAGTCCTCATTAATCCTCATTAATGGGCAACCTTCCACTGTGTGGTGATAATCTGATCTCAGTGCCCAGTTTTGGTGATGTTAGGTGACCTTGCAGAGGTTTTCAAAATCATGAAATCTTTCCCCTCTCACCTCAAACTTATGCCCTCTACTTCTGGACTCCCCCACGCCAGGGAAAACACCTTGGCTATTCACCCCATCCATGCCCCTCATGATTTTAAAATACCTCTGCAAGGTCACCCAACATCACCAAAAAATTAAGTGTTTGGAAAATGAAATGGAAACCAGAGCATGTGTGATTCCCCAATTCCCTCAACAGGAATGCACTGCGCTCTCACATTAGCCATATTGAATAGGTAATCAAAATCAGGAACATTCTGTACTGACAAGAAATCAGTATTTCATGAGAAATTAGTTCAGTTGGTATGTGTGAAAATAAAGTTTTTAATTTAGTTTAGATAACCAACACAATTGTTTTGTGTTTGTGTTGTGTTTATTTTCTTCTTAAGATTTTGCTGCAGACATTTAGCACTAACAATTACCACCACCAGAATCACAATTCTTACAACGGGAATACCAAAAATTCTTCTTGTTTTGTGTATTATTTGGAGGATGGAGACAATAGATGAAAATTGATTGTGTTGTTGATAGTACAGTGGCTAGCTATTGACTTTGTTGAGTGAACAGAAAAGTATTAATTGGAAGTGTGAAGTATTGCATTTCTCTGGGGGTGGCAAACAAAATTTGGGAATATCTTTTATTAATATCTTTTAGGATATTAATGATTAATAGCTTTATTCACTGTCAGTATCCAGAGGGTGGTACATTTATGGAATAAGCTGTCAGAAGAAGTGGTGGAGGCTGGTACAATTACAACATTTAAAAGGCATTTGGATGTGTTTATGAATAGGAAAGGTTTAAAGGAATAAACTGCTGGCAAATAGGACTAGATTAATCTAGGACATCTGGTCAGCATGGACGATTTGGGTTGAAGGGCCTGTTTCCATGCTGTAGACCTTTATGACTCTATATGTAAACTTGCTTTTTAAAAGCTACAGATGCACATACGAATTCACGAATATTTAAGAAGCATTGTAAAATTAAATATACATTCAAATGGATACTTTAGCATTTATTTCGGTGTGTGGGAACATTTTATGAGAACATGCATGCCCATACATACATGATCTATGACTGCATACTTGGTTGCATTAGACAAAGCATGACTATACCAGTTACTTTCAATGACAGTGATACAGGTTGCAGGGGTCTATCGCTGCTTATTTGGCCCTGGGCTTACAGATTATCTATAATCAGTGAGGACACATTTTGTATGATGTTAATAATTTTGGGTGACTTCATTTGCAGAGGTGGGAGTATATGCTGATTCTGGCTCTAGGAACAAGCCCCAGTCTGTCTGGTCATTCTCCAGTTCCAGGTAGAGGAAGTATCACTTCTTCTGATCGGCTGATATTTCAGTCACGTTCTTGTTGTAGGGCAGGATGTAAATTATACTAAAGCAATAAAGCACAATCCATCAAGGTAGTGATCTATATCTGTATACTTAGGTAAAGTCTCTGAGTTGACCTTTCATGATAGTCAGTCCATGAATATAATTTATTTCTGGAAGTAGAAACGGTGAAGAGCTAGAAACAGTGGAAGTTCAAAATGTCTTGGAGTGCTGAGTAAATGCCCATTAAAACGTCATGATTAGATGCAAAAGTTTATCAATGTGGCAAGTAGAATGCTGGGTTTTGTATCTGCAGAATGAGAATATAAAGCAGCCAAAAACATGCTACAGCTATACAAAGGCCTAGTTAGACCTCACTTGTAGTATTGTATTCATTTCTGGGCACCACATGTGCAATTGTCCTTATTGCCGTGGAGATTGTGCAGCACAGATTTACAGTAATGACACATGAACTCCGAGGGCCAAGCCAACATGAGAAATTAAACAAATTTCATTGTGTTCCATGAAATTTCCAAGATTGTAGGATGATATGATCAAAGGTTTCAGAATATTAAGGGAAACAGATCAGATAAATAGAATTATTTCCATACAGTGGTAGGTTTAGGACTAAAAACAACGGCCTACACACAAGATCATGAGGTTTTGGAGCTTTCTTAGGCCATTCGGCCCATCAAGTCTGCTTCACCATTCTATTATGACTGATATGTTTTACAACCCCATTCTCCTATCTTCTCCCTGTAACCCTTGAGCCCATTACCAATCACAAACCTATCTGTTTCTGTCTTAAATACACTATATGACTTTGGCCTCCACAGCCCTCCGCTGCAATGAGTTCAACAGATTCATTCACCTGGCTGAAAAAAACGATTCCTCGTACAAACCCAAACAAACAGACAAAACGGGCTCAGAAACCATAACCACTCTCCCCTACATCAAAGACATTTCCGAAACGACTGCCAGACTACTCGGACCCCTTGGCATCAGGGTAGCCCACAAACCCACCAACACACTAAAACAGCAGCTAATGAACTTAAAAAACCCTATACAGACAACAAGCAAAACGAACGTCATCTACAAAATACCTTGCAAGAACTGTGACAAACACTACATTGGACAAACTGGCAGGAAGCTAGCCACCAGGATACATGAACATCAACTAGCCACAAAACGACATGACCCACTATCACTCGTATCCTTACATACAGATGAGGATGGACACCACTTTGATTGGGACAACACATCCATCCTAGGACAAGCCAAACAGAGACATGCACGAGAATTCCTAGAAGCATGGCATTCCAACCGGACTTCCATCAACAAACACATTGACTTGGAGCCAATCTACCATCCCCTGAGAAAAAGAACAGGAAATGACATCACCAACCCAAGGAAACCTAACCAGATAAATAGAAAGCGGGACATAACACCAGCGCTTTGTCGGAGGCTCACTGATGATGTTACCTAGAATGGTGATGAAACGTCTGAAAAAAAAACTAACCTTCCAGCTCAGCGAGCAAACTCACATCCAGAACCTCAACCTGAGCTACAAATCTTATCAAAACTCGCTACGATTCCTCATCTCAGCTCTAAAGAATGGTGCTTTCACTCTAAGGCTGTGTCCTTGGGCCCCAGTCTCTCCTATTAGTGGAAACATCTTCTCCACATCCACTCTATTCAAGCTTCTCAGTATTCTGAAAGTTCAATCCGAATCCCTTTCATCCTTTTAAACTCCATCGAGTACAGACCCTGAGTCCTCAAACACTCCTCATGTGATAAGCCCTTCATCCCCAGGATGATTCTTGTAAACCACTTTTGGACTCCTTCCAATGCCAACACATTTTTCCTTAGATACGGGGCCCAAAAACATCCACAATATTCCAAATACAGTCTGTCCAGAGCCTTGGAAATAATTCCCTTCAAGAAGTAAATTCTGAAACATTTCTAAACACAAAGGGCAAAAGATGATGTGGCCCCTGAGGATGAATGCATGTTTGGATCTATAGAATTAGAACAGGGCATGCTGAAGCAGAATTCCAATGGTGTGCCTTTTAGACCACATCTTACTTGTGGCTGGAAACTTCCAAACCATTTGGATGATTGTAAGGCAGCAGGAAGCCATTGCCCTTAACTGTATGTAATGAACTCAAAGATTCTCGAATCCCTACAGTGTGGAAACAGGTCATGCGGCCCAACAAGCCCACACCGACCCTCAGGGCATCCCACCCAGACCCATCCCCCTAGAACCAAACTAATCTACACATCCCTGAACACCGTGGTCAATTTAGCATGGCCAATCCACTCTAGCCTGCACATCTTTGGACTGTGGAAGGAAACTGGAGCTTGGGGAAACCCGTGCAGGCACGGGGAGAATGTGCAAACTCCACACAGACAGTTGCTGGGGGGTTGAATTGAACCTGGTTCCTCGTGCTGTAAGGCAGCAGTGTTAACCACCGAGCCGCTGTGTCACTCTCATATAAATACTGTCAAATGCGATTTATTCAAGTGTTTTGACTTACTTGAGCTCAGAGATCGCAGGTTGTCAGATCAGCTGGTGGCACACCAGTGAGATTTTGGGATTACTTGTGAAAGTCAGCTGTAGTATAGCTGACTTCTGCTGCTCGCAACGTGGTCTCCTCTACACTGGGGAAACAAAGCATAGACTGGGGGACCGTTTCGCAGAACATCCATGTTCTGCTTGCAAAAAATACCCTGAACTACCTGCTGCCTGCCACTTTAACGCTCCACCCTGCTCCCTGGCCAACATCTCTGTCCCTGTCTTGCTGCAGTGTTCCAGCGAAGCTCAACACAAGCTGGTAGAACAACACCGCATTTTCCACTTAGGGGTCCTGTAGCACTCGGGACTCAATATCGAGTTCAATAAATTTAGGGCCTAAACTCTCCCATGCCCCAACCCTCTACCCACAGACTAGGCCTTGTTACCACATAGCCTGCCATTACACACCGCTTGTTGTTAGTTACCAATAGTCCCCATTGGCAACTGCTCACCATCCCAGCCTGATTGTTATCAGCTCTTTGTTTGTCCAACTGCTCTTCACCCTCTTTAGGCTCTATCCTATTGTTTAACCCCTACCCCATCCCCCTCCTATTTTTTGCATATAAAATGACATTTTACCAGCCACCATGAGATTAGTAGAAGTGTCACTGGACCCGAAATGTTAACTTTGATTTCTTTCTTCACAGATGCAGCCAGACTTGCTGAGCTATCCCAGCAAATTTGTTTTTGTTCCTGATTTACAGCATTCACAGTTCTTTTGGTTTTTGTAGCTGTCTTCTGTTATCCCTTGAGATATTGGAAGAAAAAGCAGAGAAGGTCATCACCAGACCGAAATAGGAGGCTTCTAAGATAGAGGCTTGGCACAGTTGACGGAGCAGATTGTGGTCATATACTGTCAGCAAAGCCCACAGAGGATTTGTCACAAGATTGATGAGTGGTGAGAACAACAGGTACCAGAAGATGTGTCTTCATAGGACAGCTTCTTACAACCACATAGATCTACTGCGCCCCCATTTGGTGGAGGCGTGACACAGAGGGAAGGATGGAGATTGAGATGCAGTCGGTTCCTCTGCAGCAGCTGTTATATCAACAAGAGGTTCAGCCTGTGACTGGGCAATCCAAAAAGATGGAGGCAGTGCCAAGATGAGTCCTAAACTACCCTGGATGTTAAAGCACCAATGACAATTAAGATTATTATCACTCAAGGAAAGCCATGCCATCGAAAGAGCTACAACCTGTGGAACTCAGTGGACACCAAAAACTTGTGTCCCTGAAGATAAACGCTTGCACTGAATGTTTATGTAGCTAGCTCCTTCAGGGATTCAGCGGGGCATGTGCAGGGCCATGCTGGCATCAGTTTATCATTGTATTAAGGAGGTCAAAAATACCTTCCTTAAGACAGCCAGAGGATTCATGAAAATCCAGAGTGACCTGGATAGCTAGATAGAGGCCCATTGACATCAGTGCCATTTAATGATTTCCTATTAAGGTGCTGTGATTGACTGCACCCATGTGGCCATCAAAACTCCAGTGGAGCAGCCTGTGGACATCATAAACGAGAAGGAATTCCATTTAATCAATACTAAACTAATCTACGACCACTGGAAATAAATCCTGCAGATGTATGCTTGGTTCCTGAAGCTGTTAAGATTCATACGCACCTGTGCTCCAGAGCACTGCAGCTGGTTCTGACCGGTGTGCCTTCAAGGATAATCTACTGAAAATGTAACTGTTCGTGCCACAGAGGAACCCTTGCCCTGCAGTTGAGGAAGGCTCCCATGATTGCCTTAGGTTGACTTTAACTGCCATTAAGCATTTAAAGATAAGATTCATTAAGGTAAGTTAACTGGACTGATTCATTGGAACACTACTGTATGCCCTATCCAACACATCTCATGTCATCACCTGCTGTGCTTTAACCTCATGTCACAGAAGTTGGGGGGGTGGAGATGAATTGCATCTGGAAGATTTAGATCAGCATTAGAAGGCATCTGACAAGGAAGGTATGGAGGAGAGGACAGAAGAGTTATAACAGGAAAATTAGTTCCCTACACCAGAGGCAAGGCTGTTCAGAAATACGCAAGGGTCTTTTCCTATCTTCCTATAACTATATGTCAGAAATGCTTATTCAATAAAAATTCAACCTGAATTTGGGATATTTGCCTTCCTTATATCACCCACCATCGCTGCTATACTCCTGTTAACTAGTTGGTGAAGGAAGAAACCAAACCCAATCTTCACTTAAAATAGATTTATTCTGAGTGAAACGTTACAAATAGATAGCATAAATAAGTTCTGATCAACTTGTTCCAAGATTTTATGGCACACATCTGAATCATGGGGTACTTGAACTTGAGCTTCTGACTCAGATTTTGATCAGCTAAAAGTATTTAGGGATATCATACGAAGGTTGGAAGTAGAGTTAGGTCAGTGTTCAGTTATATCTTACTGAATGCTAGAAAAGGCTCAAAGTGCTAAATAACGCTCTCTTATTCCTATTAATATGCTGTTGATGAATTCATTTTTCATTTTAGAAACAACAATTTGGGACAAATTCAACAGTCACTTGGGAAAATGCAGGTGAATTAATGAAGCTCAACTCTGATTTGTTAGGGATGAGTCATGCTTAACTGAACTGGTGTATAGGATGGGCTGAAAGGCTAACATTGTTGCTGCATGACCATGAACGGTTCTGCAAACATTCTTGCATGTGCGGAAGATGGCATAATTAAATGGTTTTTCGGTACCTGCTGTTTGTTACACTGCATAAGAAAGGGTTTTGTTCCAAGTCATTGAACTTCACCTTGAACCTGGATCACGAATAGTGCCAGGAATGAACCCAAGCTTCTATTACTTTTCTATTTTTGTTACTTAACAAATGACCATATTTAAGTAATTTGCTGCCAAGTATTCTTTAACTGAATCCAAAAAGAACTGCTTGCATACAGTCTGTGATCAAAGACGATTTTAGCAACAAGGATGGGATACGAGAAAACTTTTAAGGGAAAAACATGATGCTCCAGAGACCTCTGTATTCCAGGGTGGAATGAGGCAGACTCTAGGTTCAAGTCTGTAGCTGATATGTTAGCACAATTAGGACCCCTGAAAGGGCAGAGATGGTTACAATGGAAAAAGAGGGAACTGGAGGCTAGGCTTCTGCCCTGTGCAAGTGCACTGAATCATGTAGTGGTGTCAACTCTTTGTGGTCTGGTTTGAATGCAACTTTGTTTGTTGGTTCTGTTATGAAGTAGAATAATTGTGAAGTGGAAGGCAGGAAGCCAAAATATATGTTCCTTTAAGAGATTTGTGCTTTGTTTGTGCGTAGAAGCCTCAAAAAGAGAAACAAGTGTATTGAAAAAATCTTCAGAGATGGCAGGCAAAACAGGAGTCTTGTTTTGATGTTGTGACAAGTTTGAATGTGGTCAATTAATTTAAAACTAAACACAGTGATTCAAAGCCAATTGAATTTAATTCTGATGGTATTGACAACCTGAAACCAATCATAACTTCAGAAAATTATGTCATTATGGGTATATAAGACGAGGGCATTGGAAAATTGGAGAGAGCCATTTGCCACCTGCCAGAGTTAGCACCATTCAGCTCTCAGAGACAGCCCATTTAATTAATCAAAGGTACCATGGTATATTAGCTCAAAGTCCTCATTGAAGAAATTACAGAGATAAAACACCCCTGACAGCAGAATTAACAGGAGAGTGGAGATGACAGAACATTTCTGAAGACAGTCTGTGTGAACTTGGAAGAAATAAGTTATAACTTATTGCTTCTTATTATTTGGGTTTATATTACTGGGACCTGACTTTATTTAAGCAGATTTCAGTAGAATTTAGACCTGTTAGGAAGTAATTAGTAATCTAGGGGAGAATTATTTGGTTTGTTAGTAATTCTGTAAATTTGTTCCTTGTTATGGTTAAATAAATTGTTTCTTTTGTTTGTAAATTGGGGATCAGGGATTTTCTTTTT
This sequence comes from Stegostoma tigrinum, assembly GCF_030684315.1. Lineage (NCBI taxonomy): Eukaryota > Metazoa > Chordata > Chondrichthyes > Orectolobiformes > Stegostomatidae > Stegostoma > Stegostoma tigrinum. Next base: position 54,629,138 of record NC_081364.1, on the reverse strand, counting down.
TTTAATCATTCTTTTAACAGATTATGAGGGGAAAGACAAGCTTTACCGGGGGGCTAATTATTAGAAGGGAAACCATAATAGGAAACTCCGTCATAGGAAATTGGGGCTTGTGTTCTGCTAATTGTCATTGGGGTTCAGCCATTCCCCTTCTGCAACAGTTTAGGCTAAATGTCATCTGGTACAATTTGCATGTTTTTGTTCCCTGGAGCTTGAGATTAGAGGGTACTCTGAAGCTAGTTTGCATTTGGGAATATATTTTGGGGCAGCAGGATCAGTGGTCGACACTGCTGCCTCACAGCACCAGGGAGCCAGGTTTGATTTCACCCTCGGGCGACTGTATGAATTTTGCACATTCTCCCTGTGTCTGTGTTGATTTTTTTTGCTGGGTGCTTTGGCTTCCTCCCACAGTATAAAGATGTGCAAATTATGGTGGATTGGTCATACTACATTGCCCTTGGTGTTCAGGGACGTGCAGCCTAGGTGGGTTAGCATGGGAAACAAAGGATTTTCTGGCCAGAATAAACTCCCAAATACTGTTTAACACAAGTAAATCTTTAATTCCAGATGATAAGATTGACTTATTGTTTGTGCATGTTGGTGTTAACTCCTCACCGTAGGAGGAGAGATGGATAATGTAAGTACATGCAAGATTTTATATTCCATCATTTTTTCAAATCCACATTAGCTTAATACTAATTAAGCCATTGTGCTTGGTGTATAATGCATGAAGGTTGTTTGTGTTTTTTTTAAAGAAATTGGAGGTGCTGAATGCAGATCCCATTTTCAGACTTTCAACATTGCAACACAGTGATGGTTGAGGGTGTCTCATTCAATCATATAATCATCAATAATACATTTCAATGTTGAGGCAAGTACAGTGGAAATAGTCATTTTATTGAGTGTCGGGTATCTCAAAACCATTGAGCCTGGACTAACTTAACCATATCACGGCAAAAACTATATTAAACTCTCATGCCCTAGTATTCTGAAATATTTTAAGTGGAATAGTTACTTGAAAAGTTAAAGGGAATCTGGAAAATGATAAAGTGCATGCACACAGTCTCAGTGGTTTCAATGCATGAAAATGGTTAGTGGCTTCAAGGCAGTAAACAGAATATTGAACTTGGACAAATTTACACGGATATATCAAATTTCTAGAATGAGTTTTCAAGTATCTCCATGGACTACAAATCTTTCCAGAACTCTTGAATTAGACAGATGGTAATGGTTACATTGCAAAATTGGATGAGACAAAGTAAGGGTGGAGACTGGTAGCAGAGAACAAAAAAATGGAATAATGAGTCGAAATGGCAATCGAAGTTAAAATGCATTTTTTAGTGAAAAGGAAGTTTAGTTGAGAGCATCAAACTGATAGCTTTCTCTTGGTGATGTTTGTGTCCTTGTCTTTCTAAAAAATATGGTATTGGTAATTGAGCACTAACTGTGGCATTGGGACCACATGTGGAGAGATGAGTAAAACCTCAGATAATTTGATAAGATCATGTGGGAATCAAGAATGCATGACATGTTCTTGGGATAGCGATGTAACTGTGAAAAAGTGAGTCTTACCTCAGAGGTAACAAACCTGAAGGAATACACAGTTAAAAACAAAAAAAAAAGCATGTACTGAAGAATGGGTACCAGACATGTAAATCTCCTTTATGAAAGGATTAATGTGGCCTTGAAGAACACAAACATAGGCGAAATGATAAGACACTGACACAAAACCCAGAGAGAAATTGACTTTAAAACAATGAAAGCAGCATTAGTAGTTATTATGTCAAAATCATATAGAAATGAAAGAATATGGATTCTGGGAGCAGCAATAGTCGGCTGAGTGAAAGGGTCAGAGATAGTAGTAACTGCAGATTCTGGAGCATCTGAGATAACAAGGTGTAGAGCTGGATGATCACAGCAGGCCAAACAGCATCAGAGGAGCAGGAAGGCTGACGTTTCTGAAGAAGGGTCTAGGGCCAAAACATCAGCTTTCCTGCTCCTCTGATGCTGCTTGGCCTGCTGTGTTCATCCAGCTCTACACCTTGTTATCTAAGTGAAAGGGTCAATAGGTTGACATAACAAAAGCCCATCTTGAGCGTTTGTACAAGGCATGTACGCCAGTATTTAAACTACTAAGTGAAATTGTAATATGTTAGGACAGTTCTAGCATGTGAAAGAAGGCTAAGCTGGGACTCAAGTGGTGTAGGAATCTGTGTTAAGGAAATCCCCAGGAAAGTGGGATGCATAAGCTGAAGGTAAATCCCAATGAACATTAGAGCTATATTGTTTGATTCTATGTATACTGTAGCTCAAAGGGGTGGGGGGGGGTTGTACTTACCTATGGAGGGAGTTACCACGCAATGACACAATCATTAATAAAATTGGCAAGGAGGGAAACATATTGAAGAAGCATTCTCAAAACAGATATGAAGAAGAAAGCTGGAGAAATTTTCAGTCTATGTAAAATATTGTTCTACTGTTACTGGGTGAAACGATCCGTACATAAGGAAGTGGAGGATTTTTTAAAAAAAAATTAAGGAACCTGAATCTGGAATATGCTGAATTTTAGAGCAAATTATGTAAATAGATTAACTGGGGGGAATAAAATGTAGAAGATATTCTGGTCACCTCTGTCAGGTGGCATCATTGGAAGTGGGGGAAAAAATGTCACTTAAAGGGATAAGCCAAGTCTTAGGACTATTTAACTATTGCAGGAACTTTGTAGAAAATTACAGCAAACTAGCTGGACCCTTGCAAGGCCTTTTGAAAGGTGGGGGTGCTAGTTCAGTGAAAATTGAATGAGGACCTAAGCAAGAGGCAGCCTTTGTCAAAAATTAAACAGACACTGGCCTCTGCATCGGCACTTGGGCTCCCTGACCTGAAAAAGCCCATTCACCTTTTTTTTGCAGTGAATGCAAGGACAATCAATCAGTCTGCAGTAATTCTCCAGACACACAGAGACAAGCTCTGGCCTAGGGGGATACTGCTCAGGCAAAAAGATCCGGTCATAATGGGACAACATGTGTGTTTATAATGTGCTACCTGGGCACTAATGACATCTTCCTGCTTGACAAGACTAGAGAAAGTAGTATTACACTTCCACGTAGCATAGTCCAGCTATTGGAAGCTGGCAAACTGAGGTGTTATGGGCAGTTGGTGAGCCAAATGGGAAGCTGAGACAAGCACATGGAAGTGATTAGAGACAATAGGCTGAACTCAGCAAGCTGGGTGAATTAGGAAGGAGAGACACATGAGACTACCCCCCTCATGAAGCAGGAAGAGGAGAGAAGTGATTGAGATAAGGAGGAACCATTAGAGGGACCAAATGTGAAATGCAAGTTTGTAGATGGGGAGTGGAAGTACTATGATAGTGGGTTGTGATTAACTTGAAGGAGGAACTTTCGGCAGGAGAGAGGATAAGAGACGTCCATCTGCCCAGGTAGCTGAACTAAAAGCACTTGCAAGCACCATCCAGCTAGGAAAAGGACAAAGAGTTCACATCTAGACAGAGGGTAAAAATGCCTTTGTAGTCCATGGCTGCATGATCGCATGGACAAGATGAGGCTATATTACTTTGAGTGGTGGTACAATTTGACATGAGACCCTAGTCACATACCCAGTGGCAGCAGTAACTGAAGTTAAAGCACACAGAAACATACAAATGCCAAAACAGAAAGGAGTTGACTAACACCCAGCCAGTCTGGCACTCACTTTCTCTCCTCTCTCTTGCAGATTTTAAGGGCCCTCAACAGGAATGGGATCCTCAAATCCAAGATAGGAGCTGGGATAGATTAAGGTCTCATGTAAATATAAGGGATGCAGTTATATGGCAACTGTAATTAATATTACTGCTATTAGCAGAAGCATGAAAATGCTAATCCTTTGTGGGCTCATCTCTATTTTGATCCCATTGGAGGCATGCAGGCACATAGCAAAATGGGAACTTAAATGTTGACACGACCTGCTGATTCCATCACTGCCTTGACCGTACATCAGGGGTGGGATATATTTAAGGGTTAATCCCCAGAGGCCACTGTGATCATTAATTTGATGATGCATCCTATTGCGTCGTTCGTACTAGTGATGGTTATTTTCATTGCGGTTTTACTCTTCTAACATAGGTTATATACTCTTAATATACATTCTCCTGTGGTTGTCACTGATTTGTGTCTGCATCTGTGGTCGTAACATGTACAGGTGAATCTGAGATACGTTGTATAGGATGGGCTGAAGGGCTAAAATTGGTGATATTCGACAGTGCATGAGCTTGGATGAGTTCTGTGAACCTTCCTGTATGCGTCAAAGATGGCACAATTAAATTATTTTTCTATACTACTTATGTGCTACACTGTATGAGTTTTGTTCCAAGTTGTTGCACTTCACATTGGACTGTGATCACAAACAGTACCAGGAACAACCCTAAGCCTCCAGACCAGTTGTCAATCAAAGGAGTTCCCAATGGGCACAAGAGCGTGAGGCTCACTGCTTTCTTTTCCTTCTTCTTCCATCTTTTTTGTTACTTAACATTTGTTTTTGTTTTTCAGTTTTTTTTGTCTTTCCTTTTTTTATTATTACTTAATACATGTTCGTACTCAGGTAAATCGCTGTTGTTGAGTCTTCTCATAATTACATTTAATGAAATCTGAAAAGAACCATTTGGATGCACTCTGTGGTCCAAGACACCTGATGTAGATTTTGATTGAATAACAGCAAAGTTGATAAAGCCGATTTGTTATGTGGAACAAGTCCTAACATATGTGGGAATGGCCTGAGAAGTTTAAACATCTCTGTTCAAGTGTCTCTAACCAATGAGAGACTGCAACTATGAAAGGCTAAATAGACTAAACCTTAGTCAAAAACCTCAGTAAATCCACAAAACCAACAGCATCTATGCTTCCACCACCTCCAGTCAACTTACCCTGACCACTTCACAAAACTACCAATCCAACTCAGCCCTGGCCACCTGACTATCCATTCCTACACCTATCTGACCCATCTCACCCACTGTACCCATACTACCCAATGGCCCACACCCAAAGACTGCTGCTCTATGCAATTATTTGACACCCAGGATTGAAATAGCCTTAAAGAAATATGCATCAGTATTGGGTAGACAGAATCCTTGCAGTGCTTGGGAAATTCAGCTCATTAGGTCCCCATTTATTGGATTTGTTCACTACTTTTAGTAATTAAATTTGCTCTTATCCCTTATTTTCTAAACGCTTTCATTCCTCTGAAATACAGTGCCTACCACATCCCACACCTCTACAAATACTTGCATGCAAAATTTTACAATGGATATTTAATAGGATATCACAGTGGAGGATGATCCTGCCTCATCCCAACATTCACAAATGGGCCCTTTCAACATTTTCTTCTCAAATCTTGACAACACATATTTTCCAACCTACGATTAGGTTACTCAAAATAGTGCAGGGATCAATCCTGGTTCTCAACTTTTCCAATAAATTTATTACAAAAGAAACTTTGACCTGTAGATGATGTCAACCACAATCTAACTTCCAAATTACAGAGGTTTCTCATCACTACGGTTGAAAGGAACTTCGAATCAATAAGCAGAAGGCAATGGTTCCTGGCTGACCATTTAAAAAGAAAACCCAAATGATGGTTTGGTAGGAGGCATCATCAGAACAGATTCAAAAAAGGCAAAGTGGAGAAAGAGTTAGAATTCTCACAATCAGAGTGGGAGATTTGTTATCAAGGTGGTTTGCAGTAATTATAAATTCATAGCATATCATGAGCAACTACGAAACCGAAATTGAAGACAGTAAGAATTCCAATCACGTTTGCACATTTTCAGATTATACAGACTGCTATAAGGTTTGGCTATCATCATTTATAGTCCATGTATACCCACCTTTTATTCACTTGTCTTGCTCTATCTGATTTCATTTAACAAGTCTCATAAAAGTGATCTAATTTGTGTTAGATCCTGGTCATCTGCTACACCTCTGCTAGCTTAACTACTTTCACTCCTGCTAAACTAAAGTTTTATTTTAAAATTCCCATCTGTATTTTCAAATCCCTCCAAGGGTTCCTCCTTCCCAATCAACAAAATCCATCAATTCTGGCCATTTAAGCAAACCTAGTTTCATTAGTAGCTTTACATTCAGATGTCAAGGCCTCAAGCTCTGAAATTCCCTCCTCAACTTTGCCACCTTTAAGACAATTCTTTTAAAAAACATCTTCAGTGCCTCATTGTCAAATATAGCATAATGGTGTTACTGTGAAGTATCTTCGGATGACATTTTATCATGTCAAAGGTGGTACACAAATACAAGGTATTGTTTTGTCTTACACCTTTTATTATATTGGCATTCACACACATCTGTTTTCAACCTATGACAAGCTTCTCCTTTTATTCTTTCCTCTTTTGGCTCGGTTTCTGTATTTGCTGAAAAACCTTTCAGATCTTTAACTTCATACAGATTAAACAAAAAGGGCATCAACCTAAAATGCAAATTGCAAATGCAACCTGCTAACAGTTGCTGACATGCCGATTATTTCCTGCGTATTCTGTTATGTCCAGCATGTACAACATTTTGTTTTCATCACTTATTTCAAATTACTTTCCAGAGTTGAGGGTCTCATACCTTTTCACACCACACCAATTCCAGTTATTGCTCTCCCAAGCAATGTTCTTTGTATGCTGTGATGAAAGAGTAAACTTAGAAGCTTATATTAAGCAGCACTGAGACGGACTTTTGAATACATGATTAAAAAAAAATAGGTTTTTTTGAGGTGAGTATTAAATCAATCCTTTGTGTGTGACAATTTTGGTTCTAACAAGAACAAAAGCAAAGTAATCACCTTCTAAATTATACATGCTGGAATGCAGACTGACAGTTCAACGTTACATTTGTCAGAGGTACAACCTTTTCAATTAAATAGTAAACCGAGGCCTCAGTTCTTTTCCCAGTGGGGCTAAAAGATTCAATGGCACTATTTGAAGAATAGCAGGTGGCATTTCTCATTGACTTGATCGTCTATAACTCACCCATTTTCCTCCTTTACTGCAGACAAACTAACGATGGTTAAAATCAGAAATAACATAACCATACATGACATATGCACTGTTTGAGACACAAATACTCATTCAAAAGGTTTTATATTCCTTCAATCAGTTGTCACTTCTACTAAATAAAGACTTAAGGTAACATTTTATTATCATGTCAAAATAGTTAAATATTTAGGCATAACAGAACCTTGGAATTTTACAGCATAGAAAAAGGTCAGACATCCGGTTATGCTTGTGGTTGGACTGAACAAATGCCCACTTTATTACATTCCTTTGCTGTTTTAATTTTACCATTCTTAAATGTTTAACCACTTCACAAATCTACTATAATTTTTCAGCACTTAAAAAAAAAATTCTCTCAACCTTATTTGTTTTAATGGATAAAGCCCAAATTTACCTCTTTTGCTTCTAAGCAAAGATCATCCTTTGAAAAGGAGGGCACAGAAAAAGTGTGATCTTATGATAATGGCACTTTATATAGATTGAACAAAACACTTTCCATTTCTATTTGGCATTTCTCGACAGAAAAAAAAACTAGCATCCAATGCCAAGGATTTTGCAGATAGTGATGAATGGAAGGCAGTAGTCATTCAATACATTTACAGTTGCCCTATAGTTTTTTAACGGGTATCTTGACTAAATGACCAGATTTATATAATATTGCTTGTTACAGGTTTGAACAAAGCTTTATTTTCCTATTAATCTCAAGGACCAGGATCCAGTCTTTTGAATCCTAGCAGAACTGTTAGTTATTTCGCACCTGTTTCCTTTACATCAAACTTAGAACAAATGCTACCACTTCTTTGCAAATTTCCGTGTTCCTCTGCAACACTGAACTCAAATTAACCTATTACCATTAAGTGTAAGCTCCAACCTGAGCTCACACGTGAACAAATTCACAGATTGAAATGATGCTGATCTCTCAATCCACTATCTTTAATCCCCCAATGTTTTTGTTGGTGCTCTCCATTGCCATTATGGCCATTTTGCCTTGTCAAGTTTCACAATACTCCTGGCACAGTTTCATTTCAAACTGGAATCAACTGAAATTTACCATCACTTTCTCACATAATATGCTTCCCACTGAATTTTTCCCACTGAATTTCCAACTCTCAATTCTCCTTGTTTTAATGCTGTCAGATGTTGTGACCAAATCTGCCAATGATCATGTGTGAACAGGAACTCTCTGAATCTTCTTTTCTCTGTATCCAAAAGAGGGTGCTATCAGGCAATGACAAAAGTATGCATGAACAATAAAATATACACTATGTGCACTCTACCAATCAATGGGAAAAATCCAAAAAAATTTAGTACATCATATTCAATAAAGAAAGTGTTTTTCAGAAAACATACAACCTTAGTTAAGATACAGAAGGGCTTTGAAAACTTTGAATAATTTCCCCCAAAGGACTATTCCTGCATACTCATTGCAATTTTCCAAATAGAAATTAACTGAGTGCATACTGCAACATATTCTAACACTAAGATCAATAAATGTTTTTATTTACGTGATGGCTGCATTGATTCAGGGTATTTGGGCTGTACTGGAGAAGATCAAAGGGAAGCTTGACAAGAAGAAAAAATATTTTAATTTTAAAAATGTACTTTATTCATAAAAATATCTTTATACATATACAGCCCTTAAACCAATACAGTTCTCTACAGAAAAGTAGGAAGAAATAAAAATAATTGGAGTTTGACTCTATCCAGCAACCAAACCAAAGGCATTTCTTAACTATACAAGACTATATTAACACGCATTTGAAGCACTAAGAGGGTTTGATAACTGAACAGACCCCCATTTAACTTTGGCAGAAAGATCTTAGATGGTGGTCATTCCCCACTGCACCTTGGCAGCAGCTACCACTCAGCACATCGTCTGGGAACTTGGAATATGCCAGTCTGTAACTTTCAGTCAAGGTCAACTCCTTGCTCTGGAAGTCCAACAAGTTTCAGGCAGACTAAAGAGCATCATTCAGGAGTTGATGGTTCTCCAGGGACAGTCAATGTTTGACACTGGGTGTGTCTTGAGGAACAAGGTGTAGAGATGTGTCATTGAACTGTTTGGGACTAATCTGGACAAAATCAACTCCATCTTTCTCCAGATTTCCTTTGTAAAAGCACGCTCCTGCAGGAAATGTGTGACAGTTTCTACCCTCCCACAGCCGTTTTGAGCGCAGCATGTGGCAGCGCAGAGCATCCCGGTGTACAAGAAGGATCTCTCAGGTTTCTCACCACAAGCCAAGTGATGTCTTGGTGCTTGCTGGAGAATTCCGGTTATGAAGCATTCTACCCATTGGTTTCGACAGTCTGCTTAGGAAACAACTGAACACAATCCACCCTCTCCTTTCTCTGCAGTGTCTCAAGGGCACCACATGCTGAAAAAAAAAATGAATGATTTTACTACTTGCAATGAGTAGCACAAAGAACAGAAGCTGCATATGTCCACGCCCAACACCTAATTTTAGTGTATCATTAGCGGCATGTGCACCAATTAATATTTTTAAGGCAGAAGATTAGACCTTGAATGCTTATTTAGAACACAGAACATTACAGCGCAGTACAGGCACTTCATCCCTCAATGTTGCGCTGACCTGTGAAATCAATGTGAAGCCCATCTAACCTACACTATTCCATTATCATCCATATGTTTATCCAATGATCATTTAAAGCGCTTAAACTTGGCAAGTCTACTACTATTGCAGGCAAGACATTCCAAGCCCTTAACACTCTGAGTGAAGAACCTACCTCTGACCTATATCTATCATCCCTCAATTTAAAACTACGTCCCCTCATGCTAGCTATTACCATCCGAGGAGAAAGGCTCTCACTGTCCGCCCTATCTTGTATGTCTCTATTAAGTTGCCTCTTAACCTTCTTCTTTCTAAAGAAAACAGCCTCAAGTCCCACAGCCTTTCCTCATAAAACCTTCCCTCCATACCAGAATTCCTCTGGTGTCTAATGCCTTTTAATGACAAGAAAAAGTGGGTCTTTGCTACAAGGCTGCAGAAGCTTTCCTCTAAAGGAAGTTATGAGGGATTTCCCAGTGGATTTGTGAATTTTGTACAACATTTCACCCCAATGAGCTGTTTTAGTCTGAATAAGTAAATCTTTTTGAGAAGCAACAAAATAAATCAGAGCCACTTTGCTCGGCAATGGCAGATTAAGTTCTTGGCCTTTTAAAGAAGGCTCTTCAAAGATAAAATATTTGTGAGAGCTGACAGAGAATTTGGCAGAGATGCTTTGACTTTAGACTCTCATTCACAGAGCTCAAATGATAGTCAGAACTCAACATTAGAATGTTTTCATGAACAAGAAGAGTTTCCACTCTCTACCTCTGTGCAGGTGATTAATGATCAAGGAAACATACTCCTGTGTGCCAATTAGAATTTCCCGAGGAACAGCCACAGCATGTTTATTCTGGGGCAGACAGTAGTATTTCAACTGGTTGAAGGGATCATTAAAATATTAGCTTTAAAAACACATATCTAAGTTTTGCTGTCCTGGTTCAAGGCATCAGTCAATAATCTCTAAACACCTAAACTAAGACTTATGCCACCACTAGTGTCATATAAGTAGGAGATAACCAGATATGATGCTTTGCAGCTAGGAAAAGATGCTGACAAGATGAACACAAACTATGAACGTTGTTCATTCCTCTGCACTTGTGTCACCATTCAATTAGATTATGGGTGATCTCGACCTCAATTTGAACTACCACACTGGTTCTTAACCCTGGTGGTCAACGAACAAAAGTATGTCAACATTAGTCCTGAAATTTAAATGACTGAGCATCCATCATATGTCAGTGGAGTGGGGAAGAGGACAAAAATTCACCTTTGTGGAAAGAGAAGTCTTTCTGATTTCACTATTCAATTGATTAACTTTAATATACCTTTGCTTTGAATTTGTCAAGCAAATAGTTTCTCAATATGTATTTATCAAATCATTTCAGCATTTTCAAAAACATTAACCTTCTTAAGCAAGATAACAAAGTGTGAAGCTGGATGAACACAGCATGCCAAGCAGCATCTCAGGAGCACAAAAGCTGACGTTTCGGGCCTAGACCCTTCATCAGAGAGGGGATCGGGAAGAGGCTTCTGAAATAAATAGGGAGAGAGGGTGAGGCAGACCGAAGATGGATAGAGGAGGAGATAGGTGGAGAGGAGAGTATAGGTGGGGAGGTCATAGGTCAGTCCGGGGAGGAGGGGCAGGTTAAGGAGGCGGGATGAGGTTAGTAGGTGGGAAATGGAGGTGCGGCTTGAGGTGGGAGGAGGGGATAGGTGGGAGGAAGAACAGGTTAGGGAGGCGGGGACGAGCTGGGCCGGTTTTTGGATGCAGTGGGGGGAAGGGACGAGCTGGGCTGGTTTTGGGATGCAGTGGGGGAAAGAGGAGATTTTGAAGCTTGTGAAGTCCACCTTGACACACATTGGGCTGCAGGGTTCCCAAGCGGACCATGGACGTCCAGTCCCTATACACCTGCATTCCTCATGCAGATGACCTTAAGGCCCTCCATTTCTTCCTGTCCCGCAGGCTCGACCAGTCCCCCTCCACCGACACCCTCATCCGCCTAGCCGAACTCGTCCTCACCCTCAACAACTTCTCTTTCGATTCCTCCCACTTCCTACAAAGGGGGTGGCAATGGGTACCCGCATGGGCCCAAGCTGTGCCTGCCTCTTTGTAGGTTACGTGGAACAGTCCCTCTTCCGCACCTACAGTGGCCCCAAAACCCACCTCTTCCTCCGTTGCATTGATGACTGTATCGGCGCCGCCTCTTGCTCCAAGAGGAGCTTGAACAGTTCATCCACTTCACCAACACCTTCCACCCCAACGTCAAGTTCACCTGGGGCATCTCCAACACATCCCTCACCTTTCTGGAACTCTCTGTCTCCATCTCAGGCAACCAGCTAGAAACTGATGTCCATTTCAAGCCCACCGACTCCCAAAGCTACCTAGAGAATACACCTCCTCCCACCCACCCTCCTGCAAAAATTCCATCCCCTATTCGTTCGTCTCTGCCCCCAGGATGAGGCATTCCACTCCCACACATCCCAGATGTCTGCGTTGTTCAAGGACCGCAACATACCCCCCGCTGTGGTTGAGAACACCCTTGACCGTGTCTCCCACGTTTCCCGCAACACATCCTTCACACCCCGCCCCCGCAATAACCGCCCTAAGAGAATTCCCCTCGTCCTCACATAACACCCCACCAACCTCCAGATACAACGCATCATCTTCCGACACTTCCGCCATCTACAATCCGACCCCACCACCCAAGACATTTTTCCATCCCCACTCTTGTCTGCCTTCTGGAAAGACCACTCTCTTGTCCGCTCCACACACCCCTCCAACCCCACCAAGCGCGGCACCTTCCCCTGCAACCGCAGGAAGTGCTACACTTGCCCCCACACCTCCTCCCTCATCCCCATCCCAGGCCCCAAGATGACTTTCCATATTAAGCAGATGTTCACCTGCACATCTGCCAATATAGTATACTGTATCCACTGTACCCGGTGTGGCTTCCTCTACATTGGGGAAACCAAGCGGAGGCTTGGGGACCACTTTGCAGAACACCTCCGCTCGATTCGCAATAAACAACTGCACCTCCCAGCCGCGAACCATTTTAACTCCCCCTCCTATTCCTTAGACGACATGTCCATCATGGGCCTCCTGCAGTGCCACAATGATGCCACGCGAATGTTGCAGGAACAGCAACTCATATTCCGCTTGGCAACCCTGCAGCCCAATGATATCAATGTGGACTTCACAAGCTTCAAAATCTCCCCCTCCCCCACTGCATCCCAAAACCAGCCCAGCTCGTCCCCTCCCCCCACTACATCCAAAAACCAGCCCAGCTCGTCCCTGCCTCCCTAACCTAACCTGTTCTTCCTCTCACCTATCCCCTCCTCCAACGTCAAGCCACACCTCAATTTCCTACCTACTAACCTCATCCCGCCTCCTTGATCTGTCCGTCCTCCCCGGACTGACCTATCCCCTCCCCACCTATCTTCTCCTCTATCCATCTTCAGTCCGCCTCCTCCTCTCTCCCTATTTATTCCAGAGCCCTCTCCCCATTCCCCTCTCTGATGAAGGGTCTAGGCCTGAAACGTCAGCTTTTGTGCTCCTGAGATGTTGCCTGGCATGTGTTCATCCAGCTTCACATTTTGTTATCTTGGATTCTCCAGCATCTGCAGTTCCCATTATCTCTGATCACAATTTTAACCTTCTTAAGCAGCCATGTTATCCAATCTGTCCTCATAATTTTATGCTTGATATCGTGATATCATTCTGCTAAACTTACACCACGACACAGGCCCCTCCTCTCACTCTCTCACCAGCCAATTTATTCCTCCTGGGTTTAGTGCCCAAAACTAAAAACAGTTTAAACCAAATGGTTTGAAAATTCAGATGTGAGATATTCAGAGGTTTGCATGCAGAATGAGGCGCAGTAAAGTTTTCCAAAACAAAGAAGGGTAATGCAAGTAAAATCAGGCTAACCAAATCTGATAGCGTGCAGAGCATGGAATATTATACAGCTGGCTGACAGAGATTTAGTAATGCTCAGGTCTTTTTTTGATTTTAAATTTTCAGTAGTTTCCATCACAATTTTGGTTTCCTAGATGAAAATTTAAAAAGGACTTAACAACTTTTCTTTCCTGAGAATATCCTTCCAAAGCCACACACAAAGCCTATGTGCTGCCTGGAAATTAGCTCAACTTTGTTGTTTTTACATTTGAGTGGAAAACAATTCGCTCCCTGGATAATTGTTCTATGAATAAGCTATAACAGACCCTGGAAAAACAATTACCAAAGACAAGCCATTTTGGCTGTTCTCAGGGTACCATCCACTCAGAATTAAAATCACACAGCAGAGAACATTTGCCCCATCATTCCTGTGCTGGTACTACAAAATAGCTACTCAATTAATCCCATGCCTGACCATTGCCCCACAACACTGCAAGTATATCCAATACTCTTCCTTAAATATATTTATCCAATTAACTTTGAAAATGATAGAATCATAGAGTCAAAGAGCATGGAAACAGACCCTTTGGTCCAACACGTCCATGCCGACCAGGTTTCCTGGACTAAACTAGTCCCATTTGCTGGCGTTTGGCCCATATCCCTCCAAACCTTTTCTATTCATGTACCTCTCTGAATGTCTTTTAAATGTTGTAACTGTACTACCTCTAAAATTGGAATCAGCTTCTATCGCTTGCACTGACTTTTTAAAAATCTTTTGATGTATTGCTAGGATGCACCCGTGCTTGCTGTAGTTGTCCAGACTTTGTGGTACAACAATGTGCTGAGGATACAGGCCTTGAGGATAGACATCTTGATCATGTGACTCAGTTTGGCATTTCTTCATGTTCAACTTGTCTGTCAGCCAGAGTTATTAGTTACCCATCCAAGGCGTGTGTTGTTAACACTCCAGGAGGCTTTCCAATCATCTGCTCCCTTTCACATATGAATTTAGAATTATGGTTCTTGAAAGACTGACCAAATAATTAAACCCTTCACAAAAACAGACCAACATCCACATGCCCCCACTGTGAAATTCAAACTCTAAATGCACTTTATATCAATTGCACACATTTCATCGCACCGTCTGTCTTAAATGGCTGACCCCTTATTTTTAAACTGATACCCTGAGAATCTCTGACAAGAGGAAGCAACTTTTCACATCCACCCTGTTAAATAAGATCCTAAAGGTTGAGACAATCAAGTCAGTTCTTGAAAACTATTTGGACAGGCTTCACTTGAATCCTCAACTTTCCTCAGTAATCACTCCACCCGTTCAAGATACTTGCTTAAACTGCTTCCAAAGCGTTTATATCCTTCCTCAAATGAGGAGGCAACACTGATGACAGTATATCTGGAGTACTTTGTACAATGTCCTGTATAAATGAAGTGTAACATCCTTACTTCCATGTTCAATTTCCCCTGTAATAAGGATAAGTACATTAGCCTAGTTTTTTTTGTACTTGCAAACATTTTTGTGACTCTACAAGAAAAATTAGATTTTTCAGCAACTTAAAATTCTGCGATTGTCCTCCATTTAAGTAATACCCTGTTTTATTCTTATCAAAGTAAACAACTTCACATTTTTCCGCAATGTATACATTCTGCCAGATTTTTTGTCCACTCACTCAATCTATTTATACCTGTCTGCAAACTCTTTACATCATAATTAGCTACGCAACTTGATGTCATCTGCAAATTTAACAGACAAATTTCTGATAAATTGTAAAAAGCTGAGCTCCCAGCACAGATGGTACTACACTCATAGCATCCCACTAATATGAAAAATAACCATTTATACATAGTCTCTGCTTTCTGTCATTCTGCTAATCTTCTACAGATGCAATTAGGTTACCCCTACAACAAAAAACTCCTACTTTACACAATAACATTTTTTTGATGTAGCAGTTTGTCAAACGCCTTCTGAAAATCTAAGTACAGAAAACATTGTTTTAACCAGCACCTTACAAACTGGCACCCGCAATAAACTTACAAATCTGAAGAAAGGTTCAGGCCCGAAACGTCAGCATTCCTCCTCCTCCTCCTCCTCTGATACTGCTTCGCCTGCTGTGTTCATCCAGCTCTACACATTGTTATCTCAAAAATTATATACCTGATATACCAGAAGTTTACTCTATTATTGTGATCTCCGAGTAGTCAGCTGAGGGTGACAGCAAGAAGTTTTATTTAAGACAAAGTCACATTATTATTTCAGTGATTTATGTTGTAAATAAAGTATGACAGTGATAAATATATACCTCCCCAAATTATGTTGCTATTACTTAGTGTGTGGTTTTACACAGATTATGTGGACTCCTTGATCAACCAGCACACACCTGGTTGCATAGGTGCTGGTTACTAAAAGGTTTCCTGTACAATATGACTACAAGCTTCCCTTTATCCGTGGCACATAACTCCTTCAAAGAATTATGATTAATTGGTTAAATACAATTCCCCTTTCACAAAACCAGTCATTTCCAAACTACCTCGAATTTTTCTAAGTGCACAACTGTAAACTCATTACTGATCAATTCTGACAGCTTCCCCACAACAGATGTAAAGCCAACTGGCCTGTAGTTTCCTTTATTGTGCCTCAACTCCTTCCCGAATATAGGTGTTCTATTTGTTCCTTTCTAATTTAGTTGAACCATTACAGAACTTAGCCAATTTTGTTAAACTAACGCCAATGCATCTACTACCTCATTCATAACTTTCTACGAAGCAGGGGAGGCCAAGGATAGACTCCTTAGAGTACTTTCTATTCAGGATTAGAGGAGGAGAAACTGACAAAAGCAGGCATTCCCCAGTTTTCAAACAGGTTCCATTCTTCAATCTGTTTAACAGTCAGTTTGTAGTCAAGTCAGAACACAATGCAGGACAATATAAAGTAGCCATTCAAAAATACAGGAAATTGTATGCATGATTGTATGTCTGATCATTGAAATTTCACCCCTGTATGGAATCACATTTGTAAGTCAGATGTTTGTAAGTTGGGGAACCCCCGTGTTGGTTAAATGACGGAATAAAAGTTAATGGGAATAACGTACTAAAAAGGATGATTATGTTTGTGTGGCTTGCATCCAGGTTGCTCGAGGAAATGGGAACAGAGATGGCACAAAGATTTACCGTGATTTTCACACTGCCAGATACAAGGGACATGTGAGAAAAAAAGGGAGTGGCAGAAGTGACTACCATTTACAGAATGATGCAAGAACAGTTCGGGCAACCACAGACGGTTAATTTAACAATAAACGTAAGGCTTTAGAAACAGACACTGGAGCGAAAAAAAAATCCACAGGTATTAGGAGGCATTTGAGTTAGTGAGCCAATGCAGACTTGTAAAGTGTTGACCGAGCTGGTTAGTCGAATTGTGTCTTTTAATAACGTAACAGAAAAAGTTGAGAGTAAAGCACTGGATGCTGTCCCCTACGGGTTTTAAGGAAGCCTTTGGCCGCATTAAAAAAGCCGGTTTAAGAGCGGGGCTCGTGCAATTGGGAAGTCACTAAATAATCCTCTCGGTACCAGCATGGGGGGGGGGGGGGGGTGGAGGAGAGGGAGTCTCTTTTGTTGCCAAGAGGCAGATTTTCCCGAAACCTCAGAGCGGAAAGGAAAACACCGCAAAAAGTAGCGCCCGTGCATGAAAGCTTCTGACCCGCAGACGAGAACAGAAAGTGAGAGCAGACAGCAACTACGGCGTGTGGTTAGACTCGACAGGAAGAGAGCAGAACTACCCCCCCACTTTACTCCCTCCCTCTGAACCAGAGCAGCGGGTGGAACCAACACACTGAAACCAGCGATGTGATTCGCTGCCCACACCCAAGAAAACCCGGAGTCTGTGCTCACATCCAAGTTGGCCGCCCTTGCCATGGCAGAGGGTAAGTAAGAGCTCGCGTCCTGCTCTTTTGCACGCCAACCCTCTTCTTAAATTCCCTCCCCCCCCGTCCGTCCGTGCTCGCCAGGCTTCCCCTGTTACTTTTGTTCTCTGGCTCTGCCTCGTCTAGCCAACGGATTAAGGAAAAGGGTCCATCGCTCTATGGCGAATTAGCGAGAAGCACAGACGAGGAAAATAAAGCACTGAAACTCCTTCTTGCCCGCACTCAAGATGGCGGCTAGTCTTTCTTCCCTCCTGGTGGGGAAGGGGAGGGAACCATTGAGTCACATGGCCAGCGCCAAGATGGCGGCCGAGCTGCTCGCTGCGCATGCGCTCCTCGGTTGCTAGGGGCGGCGGTCAGCGAGTCCGGCTGCGGGAGCCGGCCCCGCTTGCTTTCTTTCGGCCGCCTGGCGATGGAGGAGGCCCAAGTGGGCCCCGTCCCGCTTTCCGAGAAGCGAAACGAGACTCCCTCTGGGTGCCAGCAAGAGCACCAGCAGCAAGCGGTCGTCCACCCAGTGGCCCGGGAGAGGGTGTGCGGGCGCCTGCAGGACAGTAAAAGCCTGGACGGCATCAGCGGGGTACTGGCTGGCGCCCGAGGCCGGGATGGCAAGCTGGAAGGACGGAGGGCGACCATCTCCAGTGCCCTGGAGCTGGAGGGCACCGTCAGCCATGACGGGGATCTCACCCACTATGTGGCCAACAATCTACAGGATAAGATAAAGATGAGTTCAAAGCAGAGCCTGGACTTGGAGTGTGAGTATCAGGTTGGGCTTTAGCAAGGACCCATATACGTCTCAAAGTAAACAGATGCAGGCTGTGCCAACTACACTAGAAGTGCAGTTGAGGCATTCAATAAGTTATTGGATGATTATTCGCATAGACGTATTGTCCGAATATATGGAGACAAAGCAGAATATTGTCAGTAGGTAATATTCATTCCAATAGCTAGGGCATACGGAATGGGCCGAGTGGTCTGCTGCTGCATCGTTACACCTCTGTGATTCTGTTAAGTCAGTTGGAAGTGTCAAATGTAGAGCTGGGGAAGATCGGGAAGTGATAAAAGGCATAGGAAACAGCTTGACCTCTGATTTAGGTCAAGGCGATTTTGTTGTGTGTGGCCAGAAGATGTGAAGTTAACATAATTTTCTCTAATATTCCCAGCTACTGAGTGAAATTAATGCAGAAAATCCTCTGTACAGACATGCTTAACTTTGTATCTGATATTTACTCCAAAACCTTAGAGATTATATAATCTTTATGTGACTGATTTACATTGGAAAAATCCAAAAGCTAGATACACGTTTCTTTTTACCAAAACAAGGTGTGTGTTGCACTTAGGGATATATTCTTTCTTGCAAATTACATGCTTGCGAATTTTGACAGCTCCAGATTTGACTGACCAAGAGGTCAGAATTATGATTTCTGTCTCTTCATTCAGCCTAATATGGTGTTTAAATGGTGTTTGTGGGAGTTGAGACGTTCACTTTCTTAAGTTAGTTTGTTAGTCGATAAACATCTGCTGTTGTAAGTATGTATGGGTTTCATTCAACCTTTGCTCAATGAATAAAATTGTTTCATGTTTCTGTAGCAAACTAGGCATTTAAAAGAAATTCATATGGCAGTGAAGATGTAGCATTCTTCCTTGTGTCTTTCCCAGCTGGAAGTGGCGTGAAAACCAGAAGTATGCAAAGGTTAAAATCAGACAATCCTCCAATAGATCCTGGTGTCCTGCTAGATTTGGAACAAGATGCAAAGGAGGTCGCTCAGAAAGTTGACCAGATGCTGAAAAGCCTAAATGCCACAATTCAGAACGTATGTATGCATCTGATCAAGTTCTAACCATGAAGGTTGGTTTTTAATCATGCTGAAACCATTGAATTTTCAACCTTTGAACAATCTTAGAGCAGAGAAGGATTCCATTCAGCTAGTGTATGTGCTGGTACTTTGAAAGAATTGTTTGCTTAGTCTATTTCCTCATTTAGTTAATTTTTATTGTTATGGCATGATACACTTTGAAAAGCTGCTTTGGAATTTGTTGCTAGTGTTTTTCATGCCCTGACAATGCTCCGTCTTAAGAGACTTGTACTTCATTCTCTGATCTTCGTCGGCATCTGCGGATATTAAATTTGCATTTCAGTGAGCAGTGGAAATAGTTTTTTTTTCCCAAAGCGTTATCAAAACCCTTCATAATTTGAGCATTTGTGTCAAGTCTTAGTGAAAGGAGCCTTCATTTTCCTTGACACTTCCCGACCTTTATTTAGCATCTCCTCATCTGTGGCTTTTCCAGTGACTTTTCACTGTTATCCATCCGGGTGGGACTGCACTTGTTTGGCTTCATGCTCATTTATCCAATCTTAGCTATTATATCACTTGCACGGATTCTATCCCTGCTGTACAGCATGATATCTGAGGTCCCCCAGCGGGTCTATCCTCGGTCTCCTCGTAGTTTAATCTACGTACTGTCTCGAGGTGACATCATTTCCATGCACAGCATTAGTTTTCATGAGTATGCTGATGAGACGCAGGTCTACCTCGGCACTACTGCCTCTCAAATTTTTCACTGTTGTTAAATTATCAGTCTATGCATCTGCCAAAGTGGAAGTGCAATCTAGACGTGCTGGTTTTTTGAATTGTAATCCCTCTTCACTGAGTTCTTGGTGATCCTTTAATTCTGGACTTAAGCTTCAGTTTCATAGTTCCTAGGTTCTAGAATTGAACTTCACAAATCTCTCTCATTACTTTTTGTTCTTTTTGCAGTGCTTTTGAAAACGTGTCTTTGATCATGCTTTTGACCGTCTGCCTTTCATGTCTAATTTGATAGAGTGCTGTCAGCTTTATTATAATTAAATACGCAACAAGTTATTGTATAATCTTAGCAAATCTTGTCTGTAATTTATGCATGTCATTGACCTTTTTCCAAAGCAAGATGTCCAAAACAACCTGATACTCTTGATTGTAGTCTAATCAATGCTTTTAACTACTTCAGTAAACCCTTTCTGCATTTGATTGTCAACTTCCAAACATTGGGTCGAAGTCGGTTGGTATGTCCTGATGAAGTAGTTGAGCTAACACAGACACCTCTGCTCGAAGACTAACAAATCTGCAAGCTTTGCATGTGTGCTTTTGTCCTTCCTGGATACATCTAAAATGCAACTTGAGCACAAAGATGGAAATTGTTGGGCTTCTCTTGACAGACGCAAGTCGCTCATGTTTCACAGTCATACAACATGTTGAGAACATGGGCCTTGTAAACCATCAACTTTGTCTTATGGTCAATTTGAACTGGAATTGTTTTGTGTGCATGTTATGAGTTGGCCAAAGGTGATAGCTGTGTTCCATATGCATGTAATTAGTTCCATATCAAGGGACAGGTTGTCTGACACTGGGTCTGAGCTATTGGAATTTGCTAACCACTTTGCATTACTTAGACAGGAAAAGCAAGTGACAGTTATGGGAGAGAAAGTTCATGAATTTTCAGGAACACGGCCATATCTCACTCCATTCTTCACCCCAAAACCCTCTGAGGTGGAGCCATCAAACTGAACAGTACAGTAAAGCATATGTTGTTGTGGAAGGTGGGATTGAGACTTAGGAGCTTTTGTGCACAGTCAAAAATCTCGTGGAGTCCTGTTTTCTCAAAGACATTAAACACCATTAGCAGATCTATGAAGTAAATTGAAGGGATATAGCCTGTTCCCTACACTCATCCTTCATAGATGACGTACAGAGAAGAACATGTCCATAATAGATCTGCCAACATAGATATTGTGCTGTGCTTTAAGGAATGTTTTGTTTGCAAGTAGATGGAGTCCTAAATGTTTGATCCAAAGCAAAGGCCTACCACGAGCTTAAGGAATGAGAAGAACTTGAATTTATTCGGTCTCCTTTGTCACCTTTTGTTTTTGTATAATGTGATGAATTTTGCACTCCAAATCTTCTGTAACTTATTTCCAAGGAGAAGATCATTAAACTTTGACAATAGATGTGACTTCCCGTGCTTCAGCATGCTGGAATTCTGTCCCTTTTTTTCTAAACTGTCTATGGCATTTTCCAAATCATGATGAGCATTCTTTGTCTAACTCAGCCATGACAGATGCAGTGGAGCATCACCTTATTTATGTAACACCTTTTAACGTCATAAATGTTCCAAGGCACTTCACAGTAGTGTTATAAGACAAAGTATGGCACTGCCACGCGGAGATATCAGATCGGTAGGCCAAATGCTTGACGAGAGTTAGGTTTAACGTGATGTCATAAAGAAGGAAAACGATGTGGAGAGGTGTAAAGGAGTTTTTTTTATATATCAGAGCACTGCACAAGGCAGTTATTTGGCCTGTCACTCCTTTTGAAATGCAAATCTATTAGTCCCATTTCCTCCCTTTTTCCATTTGGCTTGTGCATTTTCGTCCTTTCCAAGTATTTATTTACTTCTCATTTGAAGGTTGGTTATTCAGTGCCTGATCAGGCAGTGCATTATAAATCTCGAGCATTGGTTTTGTAAAGGAGGATTATTGTCTTGGTTTTTTCTTCAGCCACTCTGCTTAAATTTGTGCCTCTGGTCATTGGCCTTTCACCTGTTGTATTAAGTGTGTCTGTGAATGCCCTTTTCTCATGTGTGTGTATATGCTTAGGTTGAACTTGAACAATCTCACCTTGAAGTGCCTACCAGTGCTCATGTATTGTTTTCCTGACCAACCTTTGTTTCCAGTGCATTGGTGCTCAATCCTTTTCCAAAACATTGAATTTGGCTCTCTTTAGGTTGATATTTTCACTTTTGATTTTTATTTATCCTTTTGTATAACTATTTTAAACCTATTATATTAGCCAATGATGTCCTACTGAATAAGTTGCACTTGCCCAAGTTCATTTTCCAGAACAAGATCCGACATTGGCTCCTTTGTCATTTGATGTGAAACATACTTGTTAAGTGTTCTGCAGTATATGTTTCAAGAACCCTTTCCCCTCCTCATTTTATTACCCTCCTTTTTCCCCAGCCTATTAGGCTAATTGAAGTCCCTTGTACGCCTGCCTGCTAGTTTAGCATATCTCAGAAATTTGCAGATGGATTTTTGTCCTTCATGTTTTTCTCTCGCATCAGTTGATTGTGGACTAGAAGTTAAGTATTTGTTTAATATTGACTCATGCTATTGTTTTTAAATGCAGATGACCGCATTAAGTGTGGGCTATATTCAAACATATCGAGATTCAGTGGATAGTCTTGGAGAGTCAGTGGATATGAGTATAAAGGTGAGGGCACAGAAGCAAAGTGAAAACTAGTTTCATTGAATGCTGAATGTTTTAACTGATTTTTATTTTAAAATCCAGTCTTATTGATTTGACTTACTGGAAGTCAAGATATAACTTTGCAAATTTGTACTTCTATCTATAATCCTTGTAATCATCTTTAATTACTTTTGTGATTCTTGGTGTGTGTGTTTTTTTAAAGATTTACTATATTCTTATGCTGATTGCCATAGGTTAAGTAATATTCTATCAAATAAATGACTGTTATATCATTATAATAATAATATGGAAGTAGATAGCTATTCCAGTATTTTCTATACTGGATTATTAAATTCTAAGTTAGTATTTGATTTGGACTCGCATCCAGTATTTTCATCCATACCCTATAAACTGAATTCCAGTGTGAACAGTTGCAGAAAATCTTGCCCTATTAGAATCACTTTTGACAAAACTTGGCTGGCCTTAAAGGCAGTCAACTTCATCCTTAACAATACAAGTAACATGAGAAAGCGAACAAAAAACCTGAGATTTGTGTGTCAGAGCTTGAAGTGATTGAATCATTTAAAATGCGGAATCTTGCTCCTTTGCTCTTGACGAAGCCTACCATGTCTTGTTTATTGAGAAGTTTAAATGTAAACTTCTGTTGTATTTGGGTTTTGAAAGACAAATCGAGGAAGTTTCTTACTGTGTGCTGCTGTCTAACAAGGCTTGCTAAAAGTTGAGGAGGACAGGGAACAGGAGTATAATAGAAGTGTCTTCTGGTTTTAGAATAGTTGCTTAGAAACATACAGTTCGTTGCAGTGAGTGCTGCCACATCGTTTGGAATTGACATCATTATAACTGTGGAGTGCTTTCCTGCTTTTATCTTGGAGAATGGTCATTTTTAATGTCCGTGGCAACACTCCTTTTGTAGTGTTGCCATTAGTGTGTTTATTAAAGTTATAATAGTTATGCTTGTTCAGCAGTGAAACTTTTT
This sequence comes from Stegostoma tigrinum, assembly GCF_030684315.1. Taxonomy (NCBI): domain Eukaryota; kingdom Metazoa; phylum Chordata; class Chondrichthyes; order Orectolobiformes; family Stegostomatidae; genus Stegostoma; species Stegostoma tigrinum. Next base: position 54,605,489 of record NC_081364.1, on the reverse strand, counting down.
TTTTGAAGAAGTCACATGGAAACTTTCTCACCTCATTTGTAATTATGAGGGTCCGAAGGTTACGATACTGAATTGACAATTTGTCGATGAGTTTAAATTCTAACATGTCAAATTGATAAACTGTATTCCATAAATATTATAATTTTTGAAGAAATAAAAATGGTCACGAAGGGTGTCAAATTTTAGTTTTGGAAAAAATCCATATGATTCAGCGATCTGCTTCATGGAGAGAGAAACCTGTCATTTGTCATTAATCAGGCAAATGTTTAACTCCAGTTCTACAAATCATGATTGAATCTTCATGGGGTTGGGGCAATAGGAGAAAGACATTAAGTGCTGTTATGCCAATGTTGCCAACATCTCAAAACAAAAGGAAACCAAAAGATTAGCTTGAGTTTTGACTATCTCCCACCAGTTTGATTTTAATTGGGATGAATAACTACATAAATTGATTATAAATATAAAAATTGGCACCATATGTGCTATTTTGTCCTGATCACAAAAGTGTTACAGTGCAGTTAAGTCCATTTGGCCCGATGTCTGCACTGGCTCTCCAAATCAGCATTATGACTTAGTGACACTCTCCTGCCTTTCCCCCATAAATGGGAGGCTATGAACTGGATTATTGGATGACAGAGGGTTGGTGAAAGGGTTAGAATAGAGATGAGATGGTTTGAAGAGTCATTTCTGCTCGTAGATATGTCAGTGATTTGGGAGGAGCAGTGGGTAATGATTGAAGTTTCTGAATATGCGGAGATTGGAAGGCCTGAGCAAATATGTCCATTTTTGAGGCCCAAGATCTCTCAACTTGCATTAACTATTTTCTCAACAGGTCATGCCACCTTTGCAGAGATCCAAGCAAGTCAACCTGTAAATTGCTATTGCCAGTACACTTTTTAGAACTGTGCCATTTAGTCTGTATCACTTCCTATTACTTTTGGCAGAATGCTCCACCTCATACTTGCATGTTAAATTCCATCTACCATTTACTTGCCCTTTCTGTTAGCCTATCTCCATTTCAGTTACTTAGTGTCATTCTCCTTGGCAGTCACAACTTGAAATTTAGGCCATACGACCATAAGACATAGGAGTGTAAGTAAAGCCATTCGGCCCATCGAGTCCACTCCGCCATTTAATCATGGCTGACGGGCATTTCAACTCCACTTCCCTGCACTCTCCCCATAGCCCTTGATTCCTTGTGAGATCAAGAATTTATCAATCTCTGCCTTGAAGATATTTAATGTCCCAGCCTCCACTGCACTTCATGACAATGAATTCCACAGGCCCACCACTCTCTGGCTGAAGAAATGTCTCCTCATTTCCGTTTTAAGTTTACCCCTTCTAATTCTAAGGCTGTGCCCACGGGTCCTAGTCTCCCTGCCTAACGGAAACAACTTCCCAGCATCCACCCTTCCTAAGCCATACATTATCTTGTAAGTTTCTATTAGATCTCCCCTCAACCTTCTAAACTCTAATGAATACAATCCCAGGGTCCTCAGCCGTCCATCGTATTGTTAAACGTACCATTCCAGGGATCATCTGTGTGAATCTCTGCTGGGCATGCTCTAGCGCCAGTATGTCCTTCCTGAAGTGTGGGGCCCAAAATTGGGCACAGTATTCTAAATGGGGCCTAACTAGAGCTTTATAAAGTCTCAAATTTGGAATCAACAAATTTGGAAATCACTTTGTAGTCCAGTATCCAAGTTACTTTTAGATATACAGTTATTTGGTAGTACAGAATTTGTGTGTTGGTAAATGAAGGCGTATTTTGTTGCAGCTTTTCATCTTGCACTCAGCAGGGCAATCCCCGAGAAATATTAACTTTAAAGGCAAAAATCTGTTTATACTTTATGAAAAGAGGCTGTTGGTTCATTGGCAAGTGCTAACTTTAATAAGTAAAATTTAATTTGTAAATTTAAGTGAATCATCAAAATTTGATAAATAATTTGTGTGTGCGAAACGTTACCAATTTAAGATTCAGTTGCGCTTGCAATGTGGCACACTTGCATTTACTGGAAGCTGTATCAATTGATGCACAGAGCTTTGATATTTGATACAGGATTGCTCCTACTTTAGGGTACAACTAGATCTTGATTAGGTTGGCCAATGGGCTGAGGAGTGGCAGATGGAATTTAATTTGGATAAATGTGCAGTGCTGCATTTTGAAAAAGCAAATCAGGGCAGGGCTTATACACTGGCCAGGTTCTGGGGAGTGTTGATGAACAAAGAGACCTTGGAGTTTAGGTTCATAGTTCCTTGAAACTGGAGTCGCAGGTAGATAGGATAGTAAAGAAAGTATTTGGTATGTTTGTCTTTGTCAGTCAATGCATTGACTACAGGAGTTTGGAGGTCATGATGCAGCTGTACAGGACATTGGTTAGGCCACTATTGGAATTCTGCATGCAATTCTGGTCTCCCTGATATAAGAAGGGTGTTGTGCAACTAGAAAGCGTTCAGAAAAGATTTACAAGGATGTTGCCAGGGCTGTAGGATTTGAGCTGTGGGAAGAGGCTGAATAGACTGAGGTATTTTCATTGGAGTGTCAGGGGCTGAGGGGTGACCTTTATAGAAGTTTTATAAAATCATGAGGGATCTGGATAGGGTAAATAGACAAGGTCTTTTTCCTGGGGTCAGGGAGTCCAAAACTGGAGTGAGTAGGTTTAAGGTGAGAGGGGAAAGATTTAGTCGGGACCAAAGAGACAACTTTTTCATGCAGAGGGTGCTGCATGTATGGAATGAGCTGCTAGAGGAAGTTGTGGTGGCTGGTACAATTACAACATTGAAAAGGCATTTGGTTGGGTATATGAACAGGAAGGGTTTAGAGGGATTTGGGCCAAATGCTGACAAATGGGTCTAGATTTATTTAGGCTACCTGGTCGGCATGGATGAATTAGACTGAAGGGTCTGTTTCTGTGCTGTGCACATCCATGACTTTGTATGAACAAAACAGATGATGGCCACTTTCTGGTTTATTCCTCAAGGCAATAGCTTGACCAGCTCTAGTTTAGCTCTAAATACAACTTGGCAGTTAACTGTCAGTCATCATCTACTTAGTGCATTCGTCATGGCAACATCTCTGCCAATGAGTCTGATTGCCAATGAATTAACATTGTATTGTCATATAGTATAAAAATTCACTTTTCCTCAGTGTTCATGCAAATTGTTACAAGTGCAAGATGTAAAGCTTTGATTAAAATGCATCTTTTTTTTCAGCAATGCCCATTCATACATATTACAAAGTGACTCCAGCACTGACTTTTGGGGAGCCTTACTAGCATCTTCCAGTCTGAAAAATAATCTGCAACCATGATGAATAGTTTTGTGTTCTTAAGTTAAATTTCCATCCCAGCTGAAACCGATCCTCCTATTATGTGCCTTAATTTTCTTATCCGGGCTTTTATATGGTGACTTGTCCAAAGATTTCTTAATATCCAGAAGAAACATCCATTGCTTTCCTATCACAAATTTTCTGTTACTTCATCAAAAAATATAATTAGTATTAGTCAAGTAGGATTTGCCTATTGCAATCCTCTGACGATCTGAACTCAGACCTCTGCAAAATATCCTTTGATATTTTGAGATGGTAAGAACTGCCGATGCCAGAGTCAGAGATAACACAGTGTGGGGCTGAAGGAACACAGCAGGCCTACCCTTTGATATTTTCCCTCCCGATTTATTATTTTTAAAACCTTGCGTACCATTACGGAGAAAGTGATGGGCTGTTATTTGTCATTCCATCCTTTCTTGAATTAGGGTGACATCAATCCTCTAACATCTCCCTGATAAGTAGGGAAAATGGGAAGATTTATGGCAGACACTTTCACCATCTCCATTCCCATTTACTTTAGCAACATGGATGCAATCTATCCAAAGCAGGTGATCTATCTGCCCTAAACATAACCTATATTTGCTGTATAACCTTCCTATAAACTCTCACCACTTCTGTTAGCTTCACCATCTCCACCACTATCAATAGGTCAATATTCTCTTCCTTAGTAAGCACCAGTACAAAGTGCTCCTTAAGTATTCTAGATATTTTTAATCAACCTGTTATAACACATCTCTGGAGCAGGTGGGACTTGAACCCAGGCTTCCTGGCTCAGGACACTATCACCGCACCACAAATGACACCTTCATTAAGTATTCGGCTCTTGCCCTGCATTTCTTAAATATATTCTTTCTTCTCCTAATGGACAATGAATGCTCCATTTCTCACTAATTGTTCATCATTTACATGCTTCTAGGTGATTTTGGTGTTTTCTTATGTTAACTACTATTCTTAATTAAGTTAAAAGGCAGCAGTAAAAGAAAGTTTGACCAATATGTGGAAACATTAGCACTAAATATTGAGAAACACTTGCATCACTAAAATTGAGGAAGTAGAAAGGGGGACAATGTTGTGCCTTTTAAAGGGTAGAAGTGTAAACAGTTAAAATATTTGTGAAGTCTGCTTGCTGAGACACAACAAGAGCCTTAATTAACTCTTTCTAGAATTTTAATATTTACTCTTTGAAAGTACATGGTAAAAATTATAAAGAAGCTGTGTCTATGAATAAGATTAACGAGAGAAAAGGTACATTTTCACTGCTTGCATGACCTTACTGCAAAGTTTCAGTGTTTGGGTGGGGTGGAAATGGAAATGACACAATGTAATTGAAATTAACTGTACAGTGTGTCCTCCCTCTGTTACAGATACTTAACAAAAAATTGCCATTACCTTTCCTAGAATGTTTGAAGAAAACAAAATGTGTTATACCACTGGAATTGACCGAAATCCAAATTTCAGTTTTGTGTGTTAGATTGTCAAGAGTGAAGTCTTCTGAAAGTCATGCATGACCTTTAATTGAGGTTTTATAATTTCCTTTTACTTCATCAGTACCCTGTACCTGATGATTGTTATTTGTGTGTGATGGAGAATGTGCCTTGCGTTTTCGGTGCCTTGACGGTGCTGTTGTGATCTTTCTATACAGAATCTGGTATTTGTCATAAATGCAGACTCTGCTTTCTTTATACAGATGCAGCACGTTCAGTGTTTGGGACAGTTGTAATCACAGTTATTGATGATAAAACACTTAACCAAATCCTATTTCTGATACATATTTTTCTATGTTCTGTAGGCCTTCTGTTTTCTTTTTCATTTGGCAGGTTGTAACTACTGTAGTGCCATAGAGATTATTGCTGGCTCTTCAAGTATTTACAGTCTATATCAGTGATTTGGATTAGGAGACTAAATGTAAGGTTGCTAAGTTTTCCAGTGAAAACTTACTTTCTTGCCTATGTTGGTGTCAAGAGGAGATGGAAAGTCTGCAAAGGCCTATAGACAGGTTAGACAAATGTGAGGAAAGAAAATGGCAGATGGAGTATGCTTATTTAAAGGGCAATGGAAGATAAAAGTAAAGCAGTCCTCGTGCAACAATACAAGGCATTGATTGCTAATACCACCCCTGGAGCATTGTGCACAGTTTTGATCTCCTTATTTGTGAAAAAAGAGAATTGCTTTCGAAGCAATAGTGAGAAGATTCAACTCTTTCCATGATGAGGGGCTCATCTTACAAATAAAACATTGAACAGTTTATACCTTTATCCATTAGAATTTCAAAGAATGAAAGGTAACCTGAGTGAAACATTGAGATCATGAGGGGATTGGATATGTGGAAATGTTTCCTCCTGAGGAACAAACTAAAACAAGTTAAAACAGTTTATGTTTAAAATGCCTCCCTTTTAAGATGGCATGGTGGCTCAATGGTTAGTGCTGCAGCCTCACAGCACCTCCGCAAACTCCTCACAGGCATCATCCCTGTGCTTGCATGGGGTTTCCTCCAGGTACTCTGGTTTCGGTTCACAGTCCAAAAATGTGCCGGTTAGGTGGATTGGCCGTGCTAAATTGCCCATAGTGTTCAGGGATGTGTAGGTAAGGTGGATGAGCCACGGGAAATGAAGGGCTACAGGGATAAGGTAGGCGGTGAGTCTGTGTGTTATACTCTTTGGAGAGTCATTGTGGACTTTGCCTGAATGGCTTGTTTCCACACTGAGAGGATTCTTCTAAGACAGATGAGGTAAGTATTTTTTTTCCTCTCTGAATATCAACTGTGTGGAATTTACTTCCCCAGAATGGAGTGTAGGCTTGGTGTCTCCATTTATTCAAAGCTAATTTAGGATTGTTTCCTGTCAAAAAGGAGTCGAGGGTTATTGGGTGCAAGCAGGAAAATGGAGCTGAGATGCCAGACATGTCATAAATGATTTTATTGAATGGAGGAGCAGGCTGAAGGAGCCAAAAGGTTTATTCTTGCTCCGAAATCCTGCGTTCTTGTGAATGGAATATTTCTTGTCAGTTAGATTCCTCTTGTGTGCCCTGCCATTCTTGAATGTTTGTTGCTGTGGGAAGAAGGTTGGGGAGGGATATCAAGTGGAATTGTAGTGTGGCACTGAGTGAGTTGGTTTTTATGCAATCAGCACAGATATGTTGAGCTGATGGCCTTCTTTGTAACCATTCTATGATCCTCCTCAGTTTGCGAGTACACCGTATTGGCAAGAAGCTGACTGTGTGTTTTGCCACAAACAACTAGAAGGTTATGCAGCATGTTTCTACATAAATTGTTGTCTTTTTAAAAAAAACATATTTTGAGATGTGAGGTAATGCAGGAGACAATCAATCTTGTAAAATGCTTAATTAAGCCTGTTTATAATATGGAAGAAATCTGTTATTATTATAGACTTTTGTATTGTTTCTTATCACATTGGCCTAACACTCTTTGATTATGTTTTCAGGGCATGTATACATTAATGGCCCGATGTGAAGAGCTGGACAGATCTATGCAGCCTATTCTTGTGTTGTCAAAACAGATCCGTGAGGTGAAAAGAACTCTGGAAATGTTTGAGACACTCTGCAAATGACTTGCTCTGTTGAAATGGTCTAACGGTTGACTTTTCATCTTCTGATATTTTTACTGACTGCTACAATGTCAATAACTGCTACAATAGAACATTTTTGCAATTAGCAGTACTTTGGCATCTGCAAATCCTTCAAAGCCTGATTGTTGTGTTGCTAAACAAAACTTCATGCAGTTGGCTTAGCAAACGTGTTTACAAGCACCTTGAGATTTACATTATGTTCAACAGAAGTAAAAACATGTGCAACCAGTACATAATTCATTGCCCTTATTCCTCTTCTAAGTGGAAAGTCTACTGCTTTTGCATTGATTTGAATTAGCAAATTGGGTTAACCTGCCTGGTTTCTGAACGAGTATTGGAGAAGCAGTACTTCTTGGATTAAAAAGTCTTCAATAACAATGGAAATGGAGAGCACCATAAACCTGTCAATCTCCTGTCTCGGAAGCAAAACGTTTGGGGAAATGTATTTATTTATAAAATGCACTTAAGACAATGAATTTTATAGGGAAAATAAAACGGTAATGCAGTTTGAACTTGCACTGTGAAAGCATTTGAAATCAGACTTGGAGTTCTTTGAAACAGTCATCTTTGTTGAAATTACACAAAATTGGTTGTTAATCTGTATCAAGCTAAGAAAAATAATGCTTGATTGAAGTTATGAAGTTTGTTTCTTAATGACCAATTTATTGAAGCGTATTTGTGTTTAGTCTTTATCTTACGGCAGTAACTCTGCTCCTGATGTAGATATGATCCCACCCAATACGACCAAATTTAAAACCTCTGCTGTTGATTCCTGCATGCCAACAGATCCGAATAGCCATATGGCTTCATTTGGGATCTGGTAGCAATTTAAAAGGCATGATGTTCGTTTCGAGAGCAACTTGTCTGAAAAGTTCTTCATCCTCAAATGAGAAGCATTAAGCAAGAATGAAGCTGCGCTTCATGAATGCCAGCTTCTTTGGTGATAACAGTAACACTCTTGTATCTGAAGATAGTGCTTTGAAGTCCTGCTTCAGATTGAGAGCACAAGGCAGAACATCATTTTAATGCCATACAGAAGAAATAGTGCATTGCCAGAGCCATCGGATGTGTTCACGATGTTCTGCCTCAGTGGCAATTTATCTTAAGAAGGGCGCATTTTCCTGGTACCCCAGCCAGGTGAACTGGACATTGATCTATCTGGCTATTGTGTTTGCACTTCCACTAATGACAAATAACTTGTTGACTGTTTAGTGATTTGGAACATATGAAGATATGAAAGTTGTAAATGTAATCTATCTTTTTATATTCTTTGAAGCTGTTATTTAAATGAGAAGGAAACTACAGGAATGCACCCAGGTACTGGAAATATTTTGTACTGTAATATTTGCTACATAGTCTACCCAGCAAAATATTGGAGATTTCATTTCCTACAGAAAAGACTGTGATATCTGTTAAGAGGATCAGCATGGAGCAAATGCACAACTCAGAAGTGATTTGTATAGTTGTTCTGTTTTCAGACAGGTCAAATCAATTTTAAAATATTTTATCAAATGCTTACAAATTTCATGGGACATTTAAGCCATTGACGAAAATCTGTTTGCTTGAAGGGTAATTTTAACCAAAGCATTTCCCTTATTCATGTACTCCAAATATATTAGGCTTTAAATTTATACAGAACATCTGGGGCATTTTGTTAGGTCTGCAATTCATTCTTTGCAGCTGTGTACTGCAATTGCATCCTGGCTGGTTCCCTCATCTCCTAAGGAATTCAAAGATTGTGTCCTCATTTGATTCTTGAAATAGGTTTTGGGAGAATTTGATTTTTTTTAAAAAGTGGTTAATGTAGTAACAACATGTTTTGAAGTCTGCTGTTTGCAGAACAGCCGAAAGCTCAGATTGAAAGCAGAATGGATGTTTTAAATGTTTGGCTTTAAGACAGAAAATCATGGAATTCTACCCCAGTGATGTGTAGCAATCCAGATCACTTAGCTACCTCAGTTGAATAAGCCTTTTCTAATGTTCTTTTAGTTCCATTATCTTCAAAGGAATAGCTCCTCACAATCCCCCACATACCAAGAACAATAAAACCACTTTGTCTGATTTTCAAATTAATCGTTGTGCAATATAAAATATTCATGGTCAGTTACCCTGCATCTTGATCAACCAGTGTTTTTTTTCCTCTGAAAATGAAGTTACTTTACTTTAGAAAGGAATTAAATAATCAAGTTGGAATTATATTTGCTTTGAGTGTTCCAGTAGTGTATAAATATTTGAAGATGTCTCTCACAAGATGTAATAGTTCATGTAAATATACTGTATATTTTTTTTTACACCAGTACAAACGTAGACCATGTGCAAGATCAAGATAGATAACCGAAAACTTGATCAAAGTAGTAAGGAGCATCTAAAGGAGAGAGATTCAAGGATAGAATTTCAAATCTTCGCGCTCAGGAAATGGATGCATGGCTGTCAATGGTGGAACAATTAAAATTGGATGCCCAAGAGGGCAAGATTGGAAGAGTATAGCAATCTCTAAGACTTGTGGAGCTGTAAAAGGGCATTGTACTGAAAACAACAAATGCTGGAGCTCACAGCAGGTCCTACAGCATCTATGGAGACATAGAGCAAGCTAACATTTCCAATCTAGATGACTTCAACAAAAAAAATTCAGGCAAAGAAAGAGAAAGTTTTGCAAGATTGCTGTGTCAGACATGGAATGGAGAAGTTCTCTGAGGGATTTGAAAACAGATAAAGCTTTTTAAAATTGATTTATCAGATAGGAGCCAGTGAAAATCAGGTAAAGACTGAAGTGATGGTTGAACAAGATTTGAAACAATGCAAGTTAGGGGTAGAAAAGGTTTGCATGAGCACAAGTTTGTGGAATATCTGGAAATGGATGATGAAACAAATTGCTGGAGATCTTGGAATCTGTAGTCATTGAACTTCAGCTAGTGGAGATGAGTTGTCATATTGTGAGGAATGATCATTGATAAAGTGTGTTTAGGTTTAAATGGGGCTGAGAGCATTAAAAATAGTTGATGTGATTTAGTAAATCTACAGCGTGATGATTTGATGTTGATGGCTAGGTAATTGGGGATTTGAATGTACAGTGATAAGAAACTTGAGGCTGTAGATTTCCCATGGATGGATGTAAATTGACCTGAGAGGGTGATAGCGAATATTTTGTCAGAGAATGTTGCAAAGAAGTGATCAGTGATTACGTTATCAGTGATTGAATTAGCAAGGCATTATGTGACTGTGACCTTGTTTATGCACAGGAGAGTTTGTGACCAGAAAGTTTTTGAGATGAAGAAGTGTAATAAAATCAGGAGACGACGAAAGACATGGTATGTTCGGGATTGAAATCACAAAGGACAATAAGTAGCTTGGTGCTGAGATTAAGGGACAAAACAATAAAAATTTCTTTGAAGAACTCAGTGGTATCTGTGTATGTGTGTTTGTGTGTGGCAGGGGATAACAGAAAGCATTTTAAATTAGATGTGAAAGATCTATAGCTGTCTCAAGTTTGTGGTGGAAATGTGATCTTTCCCAATAAGTTCATGAAGACAAGTCCTTTGCTCACAGCTGAAGGTACATTTGAAGGAAAGATGTGGAAAGAAGCAGTGATAGCTGTTTGACTGGCATAGGATCAACATTGAGATTCATGAGAGGAATAGGAAAGAGATTGATCCAATTAATGTAGGAATGTTAAGAGCATAGGATGAGACGACTGGAGCTGATACTTATTTGAAGGCGGCAATTGACAGCCATGCATCCATATCCTGAGCGCGAAGATTTGAAATTCTATCCTTGAATCTCTCTCCTTTAGATGCTGCTTACTACTTTGATCAAGTTTTCAGTTATCTATCTTGATCTTGCACATGGTCTACGTTTGTATTGGTGTAAAAAAAAAATACAGTACATTTCTAGGTGCAACCATTCAAGGTAGCTGCCGTTGAACCTAAACAAGGCAAATGTTTTTATATATTTTTGGGTGTGGATGTTGCTGGCTTAGACAACATTTAATACTCATCCCAGAGAGACCTTGCAAAGGCCAGTGCTCCAACTTCAGATTTACATTTCAACTGGCTGTTCTTCTCAAATTCAGTTATGTTTTAAGGTTAAGTCACCACAGGAGAAATCACTTTACCCTCTCTAGCTGCTTCACTCTCATAACACTAACACTTGGAGCAACAATGCTTAGAACAGCAACTTCGCACATTGAACTGTATAACTCAATACTTCATAAAATTACTCAGTAGGTATTCATCTTATTTCAGGAAAAAACTTTTTGACTCCCAGTTTTCATGCTTGACGAGATGGCATCTTGTTATTTCAACTTTTATATTTATCAGCGATTCATTGCCGATTCACTAACGGTTGGCTAGCATCCCATTTGCAAGTCTAGGCACTAGCAACAGTTTCAAAAATGCCACAGGAAACCATGTGTTTTTAATTATATTAATACATATCTCAACATTTTGCCTGTTGTACAGCTATTGGTTTCGTCACCTGTCTCGACTCCTGGACAAGAAGTTTGTTACTGACTCCAAATCTATTCCCCCTGTGTTTTTGGCTCTCGACTTCTCATATATTTAAAAGCTTAAAATATTAACTATATTAATTTAACATATAACCATATCATCAACGTAGTTAAGTTTCCTGTGTCCATTCTGGTTGCTTTCAGACTCAAGCTTAATCCTCTCACTACAATTTCCCATTTCTCCTCTTTCATCCCCCTTGGATTACTTTCTTGTATCTCAGGGTACCTTCACAAAACCCTTAACACTAGTGGCCTTATTTTTAACCCTGGCACCAATCTAGGTCTGATTTTTCTCTTTGATAGGCCTTCATTTCCCACTGCACCTTGTTTGCCATCAGCTGATATCACTCATTGCCGTACATTTCTAGGTGCAACCATTCAAGGTAGCTGCCGTTGAACCTAAACAAGGCAAATGTTTTTTTTTGGGGTGTGGATGTTGCTGGCTTGGACAACATTTATTACTCATCCCGGAGAGACCTTGCAAAGGCAGGTGCTCCAACTTCTTGAACCTCGGCTGTCTTTGCGGCAAAACTATGGCGACAGTGCTGTCACAGAGAGATCCGTGATTTTAATGCAGCGACAGTGAAACATCAGTTATATAATTCCAAGTCCAAGTTTCAAAACAAGTTATACACAAAAATATTTTATATTTATATGTCATTCTTCCTCTCTTGTTTCTCATTAATATTTCCACATTATGCGCAGATGGGGCTGTGGTGGTTAGTTTGTCCATAATACTATAACGCGCTATTGGATTTGAAATACATAGTGTTGCTCTTGAAAACACCAAACTAAAGAGCAAGTGGAAAAAGACATTCTAAATATTGAGAGGATTGGAATGAAGGCTATCCACTGTAGGACCTAGCTGGTAGAGAGATTACAGTTGTTTGTATGTTAAGAAAAGCTAGTAATAAGCCTGATTCCATTCAAATTTATTCAAGGTTCCTTTCCCTGTGATCTGTGACATCATCACAGGTGGCACTGTGACACATTTCCAGACATTGACCCTTGCAGGTCCTTATATTGCATAAATTCTTTGAACTCCAGCATATTGAATCAAGTCCTGTCGCACTCTGAGCTGGATGACCAATTTTAAGATCAGCGATGCTGGCGTCCCCATCAGCAACTCAAATGCCTGTAAACCGTTTCCTCGATTACCAACAAATATAAAGCTATTGGGAATTACAAAGCTAATTGTTTAAAAAATAATCCAATGACTTGTCCTGTCATCCAAGTCTCCTCTGGCTGTACCCCTTCCCAACACTCCCACATGTTCCTGATCTTGTATAGATATCATAACTGCATTTTAGGTTGTGCTTTGTGTATAGTTGGGATTGTTGTTTATGTCACTCATGGTTTATCCATGAGTGTGAAAACTTTGACGCTCAGCCACTTTTAACAGCAGTTAATTTCTTTTTGATCGGCTGGCAGGTTAGCTATTCATGCTGTCTGCAGGCCAATGTGAAATCCATTGGAGACCTCAGGCTATTGATCAAAAGCACTTTTTAAATACCTGTTTCATATTCACTGAAGGCGAAGCATGTATTTAGCTTGATCAATTTGTTTTCTTCGAGAAAATGCTCCAAACAGAAGAATGGTTGATCCCAGATTTTCTGGAGGTGATGTTTCTTTATTTGGTAATGAAATATGGGACTTACTGGTAAAGTAGTCACGCTTGGGAAAGGGTATTGAGCTGTCACCTTGAACTGTTGGAGTGCATGTGCAAAAACTCCCACAATGACTGGAATTGAGTGCTAACTCCCACAATGACTGGAATTGGTACACAAACTGCTGAGGGAAAGTCAGACATTACCTCCAGGAATGCCTGGCTGTAGGTAGCAGGAGTAGCATCACCCTGATGACCTAGATATGATATGGCATAGGTTTCATTATAACAAACAACGTAATCTGTTGCCTTTCATATTCATTCAGATTAATTCCTGTTGTAGTTCTGCTGCCCTGTATCACCACTGCATGCACGATTACACCATACTTCATAGCGCTTTGAGGATCATTTTTGTTTGAATTCCAAAGGTACAAATTTCCTTTTCAGAAGAGGTTGTAGTTGTCTCAGCTGTTTTGTCACTCGATTCTCCCTTCTCATCTGTGCCATTTCGCTAGATACAATCCACTTTAACACATTACTGATGCCCCAAAAGTGTCAATGTATGAATGGTTTGAAAGAGCAGCAGATTTATTTTCCCAAAACTGAACTTTATTCATAGAAATATTAAGATGCATTACATGACATTTCAACATTAACATTACATAGAGTGCAATCTTGTATTTGCTATTTCAGTCATTAAAACACTGTGTGGCCATAATAGTGTGCTATGTCCACTGTACCTATTGGGACAACTGCCCGAAGCTTAGTGATCCCTCAGTGCCTAATCCAGGGTCTTTGTGCCAATTGGCAACACCTGGTCAACTCTTTGTAATGGAGGGTTAATATATTTCAGGTGGATCAGTGGCTAGTACTGCTGCCTTGCAGTGCAAGGGCCCTGAGTTCAACTCCAGCCTCTGGTGACTGACTGCAAATTCCACAAATTCTCCCTGTGTCTGCCTGGGTTTTCTCTAGGTCCTCCAGTTTTCTTCCACTGTCCAAAGATGTGAAGGTTAGGTAGATTAGCTATGGGAAACTGCAGGGTTATAAAATGGAGAGAGTGGGTGTGGGTGGGATAGTCCAGAGCGACTGTGTGCACTTGATGGGCTGAATGGCCTGCTTCCACATTTTAGGTATTTTGTGATTCAGACCAAAGACTTTTGGGGGTCTTTCAAAAGCAGTTAATGTTTATCTCTGGGTATACTCCATAGAACAGTGACTTGCACCACAAAGTTGTCTGGGCTGAATCTCATAAAAATCAACTGGATCTTTTTACAGACGTATGTATCAAAGGCACCTGTCTCAAGAAGGTGGTCAATGGTCTCTTCACACCACAGCTAGCATAAGAGAACATGAGGAGGCATTGAGAACTCTGGGCATAGAGAAAGGATCTGATCGAGAGGGCCCTTGTCATGGCCAATCTTTGTTCTTGTTTGCAAGTTCTAGTGATGAGGTGTTCTGCCAAATGACTTCAACAGTGTGTTGGAGGAGCCATCTGACAGAATCCACGATCTCCTTCTAACAGGGCCTCATGGTTGTGATGAGGGACCTCTGCCAGATGGACTTGTGGTCAAAGGCTTTCCCTGTAGAAGATTCTGCATGAGGGATTGGTGTTACAACATAATCTAACTGAACCAAGCAACCCATAGCTTGCAGTCAGATCTATGTTTCAAAACATGGCAGTAGATAAAACCTCAAAACCTGGTGATAGAATCTTGCTGTGTTTAGCTTAATGATGCACAGATTGATGCAGCTGCACAGAAGTGATGAGCAATATTTGACTCCTCTTTTCCCTTTTGTCTAGAGGTTTGTAAATAATATCCCTCTGGACCTGGGACATTGTTTGATCTCCTGACAAAGCAGAAAATTCCTCAATGATCAACGTGATGCAGGTAAGAGGTATAGGCCACACCTGGGTCATGTGTGAACATTGAGTGCCTAGCATCTTCTAATCTGATGCTTGCCTCCAAAAGAAGAGGGAGAGTCACCCTCACACACTCAACTGCACTTAATCATGGCTGTACACAACTTGCAGTTTTTGACATGGGCCCTGGTCTCTCTGACCATTATCCCAAGTATGGAGTCCCTTGCACTACACTTTTTTTTAAATGGAAAAGCCATCTGTGGCCTGTAAAGTGAACCCCTGTTGGTAAATTTCTCAGCGCTCTGGAAATCTAAGCTAAGCTATTACACACTTCAGACCAATTTTGCTTTTCCCTTCAATTTCAAATAGCTTTAGTATCATGGAAGATTCTATCAGGATCTCCTCTGTTTTAAACAATTGACCCTTCAAAATTAAATCTGTTAATTTACAAATAAATTGAACCAATCAACACATGATTTAGATTTAAATGGTTCCTCTTGAGTCTGAAACCAAAAACTGCAGTTAAATAAAGCCTTATTACCCAGTACAAGAATTTATTTTTAAAAGATATTTTATATATGGTGTTAAAGAATAAGTGCCTATTGAAAGTAGAGCAAAACACAACAAAAGTTTTGTCAGTTTGTCCCCTCCCCCCACTGCACCACACAACCAGCCCAGCTCTTCCCCTCCACCCACTGCATCCCAAAACCAGTCCAACCTGTCTCCGCCTCCCTAACCTGTTCTTCCTCTCACCCATCCCTTCCTCCCACCCCAAGCCGCACCCCCATCTACCTACTAACCTCATCCCACCCCCTTGACCTGTCCGTCTTCCCTGGACTGACCTATCCCCGCCCTACCTCCCCACCTATACTCTCTCCACCTATCTTCTTTTCTCTCCATCTTCGGTCCGCCTCCCCCTCTCTCCCTATTTATTCCAGAACCCTCACCCCATCCCCCTCTCTGATGAAGGGTCTAGGCCCGAAACGTCAGCCTTTGTGCTCCTGAGATGCTGCTTGGCCTGCTGTGTTCATCCAGCCTCACATTTTGTTGTCTTGGATTCTCCAGCATCTGCAGTTCCCATTATCTCTGAGACTAAAGTTTTGTCATGCAGGCAAGATTTTATTATTTGATCAGCTTTCATCAGCTTGAAGGAATTGATTTGTCATGGATGGGATTAGTTCCAATACTTATTTTTAAACTATCTGTACAGAATATTAAGCGTTCATTCAATCTGAGGGAGAACTACTTTCTCAATTCATGTGATTAGATTTATCATTCCCTTCATCAAAAGATGGTTCCCCTCTATTTCTTTTTCTTTCAACGTCACCAGTATAGATACAAAGCTAAAATTGGCTAATAGTAACAAAGAAATAAACATAGCCTTTGCCACGTATTTTTCATTGCTGAAAATGAACATTTTGCTCTCACCAACTCATGAGGCAACAACTTTTATCATTACTATAAATGGCAGAATTGCAAGGAATTGACCAAAAATAAAATATTATGGATGCTGGAGAAAATCAGCAGGTTTGGCTACTGTCTGTGGAGAGAGAGAAACAGTTAGTATGATATGGCTTGAGTATATGCCAAACCCCAGTTCAATTCTCACAGCATTTCCATTTTCTGTGGTAAAGCGTGATCATTGATTTATTTTCAGGCTCTAATCACAAAGCCCTTCGGATTGATTGCGCTTATCCACTTGTTGCTGTGGACCAGACAAGGACCTTTCGATCCAGTCATCAGTTTTAGTTGAGTGAATGATATTATAAGTGAAATTTGTAAGGTTGTCACAAGTTGGAAATGTTTATTTTATTTAAGATAAGATGGGGGAATGAAGAATGTCATGTGACAACAACCTTGGGTGGTCCAGATTCGTTACTGGGAGGAAGGTGCAAGACATTGTTTACAGGTGTAATGACCAGAGCAATTATGCTGATGGTGGATAGACCATTTCTATGTCACAGGGAGGTATTAGGAATGCCAGGTTTTATAAATGGACATAATTTAAACTGCCTTAATTTCATTTTAATTTCAAGGTAGAATGGAGTTAGGATTCAAATGGATAGTTTTAGTATTTCTGTCCGAACACACAGCTTATGTGATTCATTTTGTCATGGAAAAAGGCTGTGTGGTGGGGGAGGGGGGGGGTGCGGGCAGCAGGCGGAAACCTGTATGAAGCTAAAATATACTGAAACTACAACAATCTGAGTGATGCGGTTTAGAGGGATAGAGGCAGCCAGTCTGCCTTGATCCCCCACCTACATTCCAAGTAGTGCACAGGATTAGATGAAAGAAGCCAAGTTCTTAAGATTTCATTAGGGGTCTACTTATAAAATACGATCGTGGCTGATATTTTGGTTTCAAGTCCACTTACCTGTCTACTCCATATCCTTCACTTCCAAACATTTGTCCAACTTAGCCATAAATATTTTTAACAATGTTACATCCAGAATGCTGTGAGGTATAAAATTCCAAATATTCAAAACCATTTGAATGAAGGCATTTCTCCTCATTCCTAAATGATTGTTCCTTTATCTTATTCCCCCCAACCTTGATCTAAATGCACCACCAGGGGAAACAATGTCTCAATATCTACGCTGTCAAGTCCTCTCCAGATTTTGCATGTTTCAATGAGATCATCTATCATTTTCATAAACCCCAGAGAACATAACACAATTTACACAGTCTTTCATTTTAGAATAATGCTTTCATTCGAAAAGAAAAGCAATCTTATGATCTGGGGAGGCAACGGTCTTAGTGGTATCATTGCTGGACTGTTAGCCCAGATATCCAGATAATGTTGTGGGTCCCCGAGATTGAATCCCAACATGGCAGATGATGGAATTTGAATTCAGTAAAAAAAAATCCACAATGAAGAGGGTAATGATGACCGTGAATCTGTTGTCGATTGTCAGGAAAACCCATCTGGTTCACTAATGGTCTTTAGGGAAGGAAACTGCCATCCTTACCTGGTCTGGCTGACATGTGACTCCAGACCCACAGCAATGTGGTTGACTCTTAACTGCCTTCTGGGCAATTAGGGTTGGGCAATAAATGTTACTTGGCCAGTGATGCCCTTATCCCATGAATGAATACCTAAAAAAATCTTCACTCTAATGCTTCCAATGTGAATATATGAATCCTTTGGTAACCAGAACTTCGTACAGTATTCTAGGCATGTAAGGTTTTGGAGTAGATTTGTAGCTCAGGTTCTGGGTGTTGAGGTTGGCTGACTCGCCAAGCTGGTTTGTTGTTGCGCAGAGGTTTCGTTACCATACTTGGTATCTGCACTCTGCACTGAGAATGTCACCGAGCACGGTAACGAAATGTCTGCAGAGCAACAAACCAGCTTGGCGATCCAACCAACCTCAATATTCTAGGCATGGCCTTATGAAAGCCCTGTATAACTGTAGCAAATAAAACAATGCACTATTAAAAAATAAAATCAGATCCATAACCATATTAATGTACATTTAGATGAGGGAGGTTTTAAGGAAAAGCAAGCCCTGATAAAATGGCCAGAAGTGAGATTCAATCCCAAGATAATGGATACCCAGCTAAACTATAATTCAGATTCGTGTATCTCCCAGGCCATTTTTGGTGGTGAATTAGCCTGGTAACAACATTGAATTTAGACATCAAGAAGATCAAAGTGGCTGACACCCTGTTATCAGCCTGTCTTAGTGGACTACCATGTATTGAAGGCAGCTGGCAAACCTAGGTGAAAATGGGAACTCTGAGTTTGGCAGGGCAGCTGCTGCAAGCATTACCAGGAAACTGAACCAGCGAGAAACAAGTCTCTGTGCTGGATAATGCCCTCTGAACTCTGGATAAACTCTAGTGGGACACTTAAAAGTCTTTGGTGATCCATAATCCTTATTTCTGTCAACATGCACCTAATATCTCTGCAATCAGGCCATTGGAGTTCTGACACAGGTAGAATTTGGAATATACTCTTTCAGGCTTGTTCTTGTTCCTTTACACTGAATTACTGGAAACGTTGATCTTTCAGTTACCCAGCCTTAATTTGCTCTGGCACTGTAGTCTGTCTTTTAGTAAGACGTCTTTAATTATCACCATTCCGATATGGGTTTCCAACAACATGTTCTGTAGTTTTGCGCAGAGCTTTTCTCAGTACTGTCTTAAGCACTGAATGGAGCTCCATTAAGTACCTCTCGGATTGAAAATCGTTGTTCCTGCTGTTTATTTGTAGATTTGAACAATTGTGTCAAAGAAACCTTCACCGTCCCGTGACTAAAATTCCTAATGACAAGTTGTGGAAATTTTATATTCGAGACAGAAGGTGTCATATGTGACAATGAGATGAGAAGTATAATTAGTGGACTTAAATGATATTTGATCTGCTTGAGTTCTGAAAAAGGGTTATATCAGATTCAAAATGTTAACCTTGATTCTCTCCCAACTGATGCTGCCAGACCTGCTGAGTTTCTCCAGCATTTTCTTCTTTTTTTTAATTTCAAATTTCTGGCATTTACGGTTATTGAGCCATAGAATCATACAGCACGAAAACAGACCCTTTGTTCCAACAAGTCCAGCACAAACATATCCCTAACTAAACTAGTCTCACTTGTCTGCTGCTGGCTCATATCTCTTCATATTCAGGTACTTACAAAGTACCTTTCTATTTTTACTTAATTCACTGCTCCTTGTTTACCCAGCCCAAATGTATAAGATACCTGAAGGAGTATGGTGCATGGTGCACTTGTGTGATTCAAAATGAGGAACATAAAGGGGTCTTTGTAAAGTTGATAAAACACAGACTGAAACTATAATCAAAATAAGACCTTTTATGATTGTAATTCCTGACAGAGCCACTGGGTTGCAGCGCTATTCTGGGTCTGATAACTGATATGAAGCTCTCACTTAATTTTTGCAATTATATTTTGGCAGACCTCTCTTGAAATGTTCTTGCCAACGTGTAGATGGAGATTTCAGTTCTCGCATATAGTTGCACTCAGTTACCCTGAATATTGCTCTGAGTTTTACAGTGGAAATAACATCGAGGCTGTCAGCGCTTATAATAGTGAAGTAAACCCGGTGCCCACACGTGCTAAGCTTTTTTTTTCAAAATTGACTGATGGGACATGGATGTTGCTGGCTGGCCAGTATTTCTTGTCCATCCCGAGTTGCCCTTGCAAAGGTGGTACTGAGCAGGAATTAATGGATTCTTTGCAATTTGCAGGCAGTAACTAATGGGGTGTCCAAGGGATCAGTGCTGGGACCCCAGCTATTCTCAATATAAATATTAATGATATGGATGAGGGAACAAAATGTAATATCTCAAAGTTTGCAGATGATATCAAGTTGGGTGGGAGGGTGAACTGTGATGAGGATGCAGAGATCCTTCAGCATGATCTGGATAGGTTGGTTGAGTGGACAAATCAATGGCAGATGCAGTATAATTTGGATAAATGTGAAGTTATTTACTTTGGAAACAAAAACAAGAAGGCAGATTATGACCTGAATGGATGTAAATTGGGAGAGGGAAGTGTGCAATAGGTTCTGGCTGTCCTTGTGGACATATCTCTGAAGGTTAGCAGGCAGGTGCAGCAGGTGGTAAAGAAAGCAAGTGGCATGTTAGCCTTCACTGTGAGAAGTTTCACGTACGGGAGCAGGGATGTGTTGTTGCAGTTATACAGGGCCTTGTTGAGGCAGCCCTGGAATATTGTGTGCAGTTTTGGTCTCCTTTTCTGAGGAAGGATGCTCTTGCTCTCAGGAATGCAGCAAAGGTTTACCAGTCTGATTCCAGGGATGGCAGGACTGACGTATGGGGAGATATTGACTAGGTTAGGATTATTTTTAGCTGGAGTTCAGACAAATGGTGGGGGGGATCTCATAGACGTTCTGTATGCAAGAAAATGTTGCAGCCTGGGCATTCAGGCAGAGGAGATTTTGTTTCAATAAGTGTGATAAATCTTAATTACTGCCAAATAATCTCAGTTCAACTAATTGATTTTACAAATATGAACCTTCTTCAGAACTTGATAATTATTAAAGTTTTGATGCAAATTAACACAAATTTTCTTTACTTTTTATTTTAATCTCTTATCTCTTATTTCTAACACTGGATTTGCTCCAACTCCCATCTTTGTTTTGCTTTCTGTACATGATTTTACATTGCATTAAATAGTCCAAATTGTAATTCCTGGCTTAGATTCTGGACAAACCGTGCATGGGTTTCTGGCAGCCATCTGGAAAGCTGTGAGATCCCTGTGTTGCCTCTCTTCATAAAGGCCTGGTTCAGCTTGTCTCACTGTAAGATAACTGAAAGGCTCATGGAATGCTGTCCCTGGGATCAAGAACCTTGGCGCCAGAATACTGGCTACTGAGAACTGCCAGATAATCAGAGGCCGGTAGCCTTTCTATACTCAACGATGGAACTCTGGAGGTAGTGGCTGCAGATGGTTGTATCCCCACCCTTTTCCCCAACCCGGACTGTGAATCGAGGAAGGGCTCCAGTATCTGTCACTGACGGTGGGAAGAGAGTCACGAGGGAGAGGTCAGCAGCAAGAGCTGGTTGTGGGGTGGATAGGAGTTTGGATGTAGAACTTGACAGGTATCTTTCATTTGCCAGGTCTCTTGATCGGGCATTGATTTGAGAATGAACGAAAGGCCCTTTTCAGGGTTGTCATTCTCCTCGCAACACTACAGCACCACGACCAACAAGTGGTGGAGGAATGAAGTCCTGAAAGAGGACTTACCTGCTGTCTAGAGGCCTACCCACCACAGAATTAATCAGGATGTAATGGGCAAGGTATAGAACCTGATTAAGTGTTCCATTCCTCACCTATCTCAACCTGGGGTGGGCACAAGTTTCCACTCTCTGTCTCAGTGAAGATACCGCTATTGATTGAAGAAATATGCTTTTGCTTGTTTTGTGCGTATTGGTGAGCGGCACCCCTGAAAGCTGGAGCGTCTGCCTTTATAATTGTCCAATCATTTTGAGACTCTCCCTCGTTGTATTAGAGCAGAGGTTGCAGGGTGAGCGAGTGAACTGACCATGGTACTGGAAGCCATTAAAGTGGGAGGAAAAAAAGGAATGCAGTATTCGTAGGTAATCGAATAGTGAGCCAGCTTGACAGTAAAGAGTGAGAGGCCAGACTCGGTCAGCTGTCTGCTGCTGGGGATTGGAACAACTGTTCAGAACTGAAAAAGAACTTGCAGTGGGAGAGGGAGAAACGAGCGGCCATGGTCCATGTAGGTCCCAACGACAAAGGTAGATCTAGGGGGAAAAAAAGTACTGCACAGAGAGTATGAAGAGCTAGCAGAATACAAAAGGCCATAATCTCTACCTTATTAACTGAGTCACATGGAAACTGCACAGGGCACATAAAATGAGAGATGTCTCAAGAACTTGTGTGGCAAAAATGAGTCTGGATGAACACAGCAGGCCAAGCAGCATCTCAGGAGCACAAAAGCTGACGTTTCGGGCCTAGACCCTTCATCAGAGAGGGGGATGGGGGGAGGGAACTGGAATAAATAGGGAGAGAGGGGGAGGCGGACCGAAGATGGAGAGTAAAGAAGATAGGTGGAGAAGGTGTGGGTGGGGAGGTAGGGAGGGGATAGGTCAGTCCAGGGAAGACGGACAGGTCAAGGAGGTGGGATGAGGTTAGTAGGTAGCTGGGGGTGCGGCTTGGGGTGGGAGGAAGGGATGGGTGAGAGGAAGAACCGGTTAGGGAGGC
The DNA here is from genome assembly GCF_030684315.1 of Stegostoma tigrinum. Taxonomy (NCBI): domain Eukaryota; kingdom Metazoa; phylum Chordata; class Chondrichthyes; order Orectolobiformes; family Stegostomatidae; genus Stegostoma; species Stegostoma tigrinum. Next base: position 54,582,903 of record NC_081364.1, on the reverse strand, counting down.
AGAGACAGGTTGGACTGGTTTTGGGATGCAGTGGGTGGGGGGGAAGAGCTGGGCTGGTTGTGTGGTGCAGTGGGGGGAGGGGATGAACTGGGCTGGTTTAGGGATGCAGTGGGGGAAGGGGAGATTTTGAAACTGGTGAAGTCCACATTGATACCATATGGCTGCAGGGTTCCCAGGCGGAATATGAGTTGCTGTTCCTGCAACCTTCGGGTGGCATCATTGTGGCAGTGCAGGAGGCCCATGATGGACATGTCATCAAGAGAATGGGAGGGGGAGTGGAAATGGTTTGCGACTGGGAGGTGCAGTTGTTTGTTGCGAACTGAGCGGAGGTGTTCTGCAAAGCGGTCCCCAAGCCTCCGCTTGGTTTCCCCAATGTAGAGAAAGCCGCACCGGGTACAGTGGATGCAGTATACCACATTGGCAGATGTGCAGGTGCAGGTTACGCCTGCATGCCTACTTCTTCAACCGGGAACCCAACCCTCCTTCCACTGGCCCCTTCACCCGCTTCCAACACAAGTCCTCCTCCTGGACACCACCCCCAGGCCTCCTACCCTCCCTCGACCTCTTCATCTCCAACTGCCGTCGAGACATTAACCGCCTCAACCTCTCCACCCCTCTCACCCACTCCAACCTCTCCCCCGCAGAACGGGCAGCCCTCCGCTCCCTCCGCTCCAACCCCAACCTCACCATCAAACCCGCAGACAAGGGTGGCGCAGTGGTAGTATGGCGTACTGACCTCTACATCGCCGAGGCCAGACGCCAACTCTCCGACACCACCTCCTACCGCCTCCTCGATCATGACCCCACACCCGAGCACCAAACCATCATCTCCAACACCATTCATGACCTCATCACCTCAGGGGACCTCCCACCCACAGCCTCCAACCTCATTGTTCCCCAACCCCGCACGGCCCGTTTCTATCTCCTTCCCAAAATCCACAAACCTGCCTGCCCTGGTCGACCCATCGTCTCAGCCTGCTCCTGCCCCACCGAACTCATCTCCACCTATCTGGACTCCATTTTCTCCCCTTTGGTCCAGGAACTCCCCACCTATGTCCGTGACACCACCCACGCCCTCCACCTCCTCCAGGACTTCCAATTCCCTGGCCCCCAACACCTCATATTCACCATGGACGTCCAGTCCCTGTACACCTGCATTCCGCATGGAGATGGCCTCAAGGCCCTCCGCTTCTTCCTGTCCCGCAGGCCCGACCAGGCCCCCTCCACCGACACTCTCATCCGCCTAGCGGAACTCGTCCTCACACTCAACAACTTCTCTTTTGACTCCTCCCACTTCCTACAGACTAAGGGGGTGGCCATGGGCACCCGCATGGGCCCCAGCTATGCCTGCCTCTTTGTAGGTTACGTGGAACAGTCCATCTTCCGCACCTACACAGGCCCCAAACCCCACCTCTTCCTCCGGTACATTGATGACTGTATCGGCGCCGCCTCTTGCTCCCCAGAGGAGCTCGAACAGTTCATCCACTTCACCAACACCTTCCACCCCAACCTTCAGTTCACCTGGGCCATCTCCAGCACATCCCTCACCTTCCTGGACCTCTCAGTCTCCATCTCAGGCAACCAGCTTGTAACTGATGTCCATTTCAAGCCCACCGACTCCCACAGCTACCTAGAATACACCTCCTCCCACCCACCCTCCTGCAAAAATTCCATCCCCTATTCCCAATTCCTCCGCCTCCGCCGCATCTGCTCCCACGATAAGACATTCCACTCCCGCACATCCCAGATGTCCAAGTTCTTTAAGGACCGCAACTTCCCCCCCACGGTGATTGAGAACGCCCTTGACCGCGTCTCCCGCATTTCCCGCGACACATCCCTCACACCCCGCCCCCGCCACAACCGCCCCAAGAGGATCCCCCTCGTTCTCACACACCACCCTACCAACCTCCGGATACAACGCATTATCCTCCGACACTTCCGCCATTTACAATCCGACCCCACCACCCAAGACATTTTTCCATCCCCACCCCTGTCTGCTTTCCGGAGAGACCACTCTCTCCGTGACTCCCTTGTTCGCTCCACACTGCCCTCCAACCCCACCACACCCGGCACCTTCCCCTGCAACCGCAGGAAATGCTACACTTGTCCCCACACATCCTCCCTCACCCCTCACCCCCATCCCAGGCCCCAAGATGACATTCCACATTAAGCAGAGGTTCACCTGCACATCTGCCAATGTGGTATACTGCATCCACTGTACCCGGTGCGGCTTTCTCTACATTGGGGAAACCAAGCGGAGGCTTGGGGACCGCTTTGCAGAACACCTCCGCTCAGTTCGCAACAAACAACTGCACCTCCCAGTCGCAAACCATTTCCACTCCCCCTCCCATTCTCTTGATGACATGTCCATCATGGGCCTCCTGCACTGCCACAATGATGCCACCCGAAGGTTGCAGGAACAGCAACTCATATTCCGCCTGGGAACCCTGCAGCCATATGGTATCAATGTGGACTTCACCAGTTTCAAAATCTCCCCTTCCCCCACTGCATCCCTAAACCAGCCCAGTTCATCCCCTCCCCCCACTGCACCACACAACCAGCCCAGCTCTTCCCCCCCACCCACTGCATCCCAAAACCAGTCCAACCTGTCTCTGCCTCCCTAACCGGTTCTTCCTCTCACCCATCCCTTCCTCCCACCCCAAGCCGCACCCCCAGCTACCTACTAACCTCATCCCACCTCCTTGACCTGTCCGTCTTCCCTGGACTGACCTATCCCCTCCCTACCTCCCCACCCACACCTTCTCCACCTATCTTCTTTACTCTCCATCTTCGGTCCGCCTCCCCCTCTCTCCCTATTTATTCCAGTTCCCTCCCCCCATCCCCCTCTCTGATGAAGGGTCCAGGCCCGAAACGTCAGCTTTTGTGCTCCTGAGATGCTGCTTGGCCTGCTGTGTTCATCCAGCCTCACATTTTATTATCTTGGAATCTCCAGCATCTGCAGTTCCCATTATCTCTGGCAAAAATGAGTTCTGGTTTACGGCCTGTTCGTGCCCATGCTGGGAAAAACTGGAATTATACCATTGGGATAGTCTATACTTGAACTACACTCCAGTGTTCTGGTTAATGTATCACATGGGAAGTAGAGACAGACTAAAGCAAATGCTGAGGCAAAGGGTCAAATCATAATGTGGAAAGATGTGGCATATCAAGAATTATAGACGAGGTAAGAGAGGGAAATAGTAATGTAGGTGGAAGAAAGGGCAAAAGGAAGACAGAAAAAAGTACAATCGTATCAGGACTAGATGTTACAAAGATACCCAAAAACAAAACTGAAAGCTCTGTATTTAAATGCACTTAAAATTAATAACAAAATAAATTAATTCATAGCACACATTGAAGTAAATAATTATGACCCGATAACCAATATGGCTGCAGAATGACAAAGTTTGTCGCCTGAGCACGAATGAGTTAGGACATTCAAGAAAAATAAGAAGATAGATAAAGGTGGAAGGGCTGCATTGTTAATCAAGATGGTATTTGTGTAATAGTTAGATATTATCTTGGTTCACAAGATTGGAGTGTGCAAATAGTTTGCCTCAAGATCAGGAATAGTAGGGGATAAAAGGCATGAGTGGGAATGGTCTACAGATCTTGTGAAAGAAACTGCAATGTGGGTCAGAGCGCGCAAAAAGAAATATTGGTGCCTTATGTTGTGTCTACAATACTCATAGATAACTTTAACCTACTGGGGAAAAAAAATCAGATTGGCACTAATCGCTGAACCGAAGAGTTTATAGAACGCTTTTTCTTATGTTTCCTTCAGTCGTATATTCTGCACCCGACCAGAGATCAGGTTTTATTTGACTGTGGTTTGTGTCATGGCAAGGTTAAAGAAAGCCCTGGAGTAAAGCACCCCTTGGGAGCAGTGACCACAATACAGTTATCCAGTTTACTGGGGAGAAAATTAGATCTCAGACTAGTATTTTAAAGCTAAGTAAGAGCAACTATTTGGCATGAAAACTGATCGAGCTGAAGAGAACTAGCATACCTGGTAGAGGATGTATCAATACAGATACACTGACAGAATTAAAGGAGATATTTCAGAATGTAAAGCACAGCAGAAAACAATTAAAATGTTAGTTTTGTTTTATTTATTCACAGGATGAGGGCGTTGCTGGCTAGCCCAGCATTTATTGCCCATCCCTAATTGACTCATAACTGTCCTCTGAGCAATCATATTGCTGTGGGTCTGGAATCACATGAAGGCCAGGCTAGGCGGCGATGGTAGTTTCCTTCCCTACAGGGCATTAGTGAACCAGTTGTTTTTTTTTTCTGACAATTGGCAATGGATTCACAGTCATCATTAGACTCTTAGTTCCAAATATTTGTTGAATTCAAATTTTACCACTGCCTTGGCTGGATTTTAACCCAGGCCCCCAGAACATTACCTGGGTTTCTGGATTAATAGTTTAGTGATAATGCCACTAGGCCATTGCCTCCCCAATAGGAGCAGGAAATTAGACCATCAAAAGCAAGCCAGCTAGGAATATAAAAGCAGAAGATATTTGACACAGTACCGCATTAAAACTTATTCCAGAAAATAAAAACTAATGGGAAGACATGTTAATGTGGATAGAAGATTGGTTGGCAAGGGTAAACAATAAGAATGCACAAATGAGTCTTTGCCTGATTTGCAAGCTGTGATGAGTGGAATCCCACAGGAGTTTATGCAATGGCCTCAGCATTTTGCAATTTACATCAGTTCATTTAGATGAAGGGACAAAAGATGGCGGCTAAATTTGCAGTCAACACCAAGATTGGGAGAAATTTATGTTGTGAAGAAGACATAGGAGTTTGCAGATAAACACGTCTTGCTTGAGTGAGTGGGTAAAGATCTGGCAGACAGAATATTATGTGGGGAAAATGTGAAGTTGTTCACTTTGGAAGGAAGATTTTTTTTTAAAAAAGAGTATGATGTGAATTGAAAACAACTGTGGAATCCCAAGGCTCAGCGAGATTTATGTGTAATGGTGCATAAGTCACAAAGCATTATGCAAGCACAGCATGTATTCATAAAGGCTAATGGGATGCTATCCATGATTACAAGAAGAATTGAACATGTAAATAAGGATGTTATGCTTCAGTTTTACGCAATAATGTTGAGACCGCAACATGAATACAGTGTGGAGTTTTGGTCTCCTTATTTAAGGAAGGATGTAAATGCAGTGGGGGTAGTTCAGAGGAGGTTTACTTGATTGACACTGGGAATGAGGATAGGTTGGACAGGGTAGGCCTGTTTTGATTGGAGCTTAGAACAGTGAAGGTAGACTGGATTGAGGTGTATGTTGGGGATAATGGGAACTGCAGATGCTGGAGAATTCAAGATAATAAAGTGTGAAGCTGGATGAACACAGCAGGCCAAGCAGCATCTCAGGAGCACAAAAGCTGACGTTTGGGCCTAGACCCTTCTTCAGAGAGGGGATGGGGTGAGGATTCTGGAATAAATAGGGAGAGAGGGGGAGGCAGACCAAAGATGGAGAGAAAAGAAGATAGGTGGAGAGGAGAGTATAGGTGGGGAGGTAGGAAGGGGACAGGTCAGTCCAGGGAAGACGGACAGGTCAAGGAGGTAGGATGAGGTTAGTAGGTAGGAAATGGAGGTGTGGCTTGGGGTGGGAGGAAGGGATGGGTGAGAGGAAGAACAGGTTAGGGAGGCAGAGACAGGCTGGGCTGGTTTTGGGATGCAGTGGGGGGAGGGGATGAGCTGGGCTGGTTGTGTGATGCAGTGAGGGGAGGGGACAAACTGGGCTGGTTTTGGGATGCATTGGGGGAAGGGGAGACTTTGAAGCTGGCGAAGTCCACATTGATACCATTGGGCTGCAGGGTTCCCAAGCGGAATATGAATTGCTGTTCCTGCAACCTTCGGGTGGCATCATTGTGGCACTGCAGGAGGCCCATGATGGACATGTCATCTAAAGAATGGGAGGGGGAGTTGAAATGGTTCGCGACTGGGAGGTGCAGTTGTTTATTGTGAACCGAGCGGAGGTGTTCTGCAAAGTGGTCCCCAAGCCTCCGCTTGGTTTCCCCAATGTAGAGGAAGCCACACCGGGTATAATGGATACAGTGTACCACATTGGCAGATGTGCAGGTGAACCTCTGCTTAATATGGAAAGTCATCTTGGGGCCTGGGATAGGGGTGAGGGAGGTGGTGTGGGGGCAAGTGTAGCACTTCCTGCGGTTGCAGGGGAAGGTGCCGGGTGTGGTGGGGTTGGAGGGCAGTGTGGAGCGAACAAGGGAGTTGTGGAGAGAGTGGTCTCTCTGGAAAGCAGACAAGGGTGGGGATGGAAAAATGTCTTGGGTGGTGGGGTCGGATGTTGGTGTATGTTGAATGATTTTGACAAGGTAGACTTGATTGCTTTCTCTCATGACTAAGTCCAGAACGAGGGACACTGGCTACCCTTGTTAGGGCTAAGATGAACATTTTAATTTCATTCAGAGCGACTTTGGAATTTTGCCTTGGCAAGTGGCGGTGGTGGGATCCCTAAATATTTTAAAGGTAAAGGTAGAGAGATTCCTGTTAGGCCAGGGAATCAAAGGTTATTGGGGAAAAGAATGTGGAATTCAAAATACAAGTAAATCAATCATTATCTTGGTGATCAGTGGATCAGGTTTGAGGGATCGAATGGTCGATTTTCACTGTTATTTTTATATGTTCCCATGCTATAGATCTCCTGTAGAGGGCACCATGTTGAAAGAAAGCTCTAGATATTTTGGATTATTGCTCAAAAGTCAAAAGCACGTCTCTGCTGGCAGCTAAAATGTGGTAAGCCATGAGTGTTGTTCCTCATCACTGGTTGCAAAAAATCGAATCATAATTTGCTTCAGGATCCTAGGATGTACCCTGTAAAGTTCTTGGGTTTTCTCATCCTTAAGCTTAACTAATTTTTCAAAAGATTTTCTTTCTTTTAATTTTAACATTATTTTAACATTAGTCATCCTGTTTTCAATGACTTCGGGATTCATCTCGTCCTCCATATTCTCTTGAATAAAACACGTATCAGATACTTACTTGAAAAGTGTTTGTATTTGGTATGTTTGATCATCATCTACAAATTAGTGTCCTACTTCACTTTTACCTTTTACGATGATGCATTTGTATCATATGTACAATTCTAGTAAAGGTTTTAGTTGTTTTCTTCTTCAGACTTGTTTCTAATCATCCACGGAGCGTGAGGTCTCTGACTATAGCCCATAATAATTACAGATACCTCCTTGTCCTTGGAAAGGTCATGCTTTTTTGAACCACTGCATGAGTACACAGAGTGATGTAAGGTAAGGCATCCTAGGATTTTTTTGCCCAGCAACAAGAATGGCAATGGAATTCCAGGCTAGGCTAATACACTTGGAGAAGAATTTATGGATGGTGATGATCCCATGAATCTGCAGCTCTTGTCCTTCTATGTAGTGCAGATTACAGACTTCAAATGTGCTGTGGAAGGTGCCTTGGTGAGTTACTACAGCACATGTTATAGGTGGTGCACACTGCCACCACTCTCTTATTTGTATTGAAGGGCGTTAATGTCACATGTGTCAGATGAGTTGTCATTCAAGTAGGCTACTTTGGATTGCGTAGAGTTTCTTAAATGTTATTGGAATTGCACCATCCAACCAAATTGAGAGTGTTCCTTTAAACTCCTGAGTAGTGCCTTGTAGATGGTAGTCACTTGATAGCATTATCAATGATGCTTTCCTGATGATTGAGAGCAGATTAATGGTGCAGTAATCAGCTGGCTTGGATTTATCCTGAATTTTTGTGGACAGGGTATATGCCGGCAATTTTCAACAAGACTAGGTAAATGTCAGTATTGTAACAGATTGTGCTCCTGCAGTAGCTAGGCCCCCAGCCAGCCTTCAGTACAATGCTGTAATGTTGCGAGGGCCCATAACCTCTGAAGTATGTAGTGCCTTTAGTTGTTTCTTAGTATCATGTGGAGTTAAACAAATTGGCTGAAGACTGGCAACTGTAATGCTGTGAACCTCAGGAGGATGCTGAAATGGATCTTCCACTCTGCACTTCGAGCTGAGGTTGCTTGTGAATGTTTCAGCCGTATCTTTAGCACTGGTGTGCTTGTCTCCCTTATCGTTGACAATGGGTATATATGTGGTACCTCCCCCTCCTCCAATAAGTTGCTTAATTGTCCATCATCATTCATGACTACAGGGCTTAGATCGGATGCATTTATTGTGGACTTTCATAGCTCTGTCCACCACATGTTATTCTGTATGCAAGTATCCTTGTGTTGTAGCTTCAGCAATTTGATACCTCTGTTTTAGTTATGCCTGGTGATGTTCCTGGCCTATTTTCCTGCACTTTTCTTTGATCCCCTGACTTTGTGGTAATGGTGGAGGAAGAGATATGATGTAGTTGAATGCTGTTTACCTACTGATGATGGCCCACAGCATCTCCTGAATATGCAGTTTTGAGTTGGTAGATCAGTTGGAAATCTTTCTTACTTACTTCCATACTTGCCAATCTGTACCTCTAATAAAGGATGGTAACACTAATTTAAGCCCATTGGCCTGATGAGAAGATGTGGTAAATTTCTAATGGAATTTACAAAGAAGTCTTACAGAAATTGACAATATGAACTGAAATTTGAAAGTCATCTTCCAGCTAAAACAACATTCTCTCACTGTCCATAAAGTAGGAAAAGTTATATAATTTGAATGCACAAAGGTATCAAATTAAACTTGAACTATAAGTCCGGAGGCCTTTTATGTTTCCCACAGATTAGGATAGCAGAAATTAGAACACTGGTTAATTAGGGAATCCTCATATGCAAACTTTACTGGTAATTAGCTAAATACTGATTACATTCAATAAGCTTTAGGAACGTTTCAGAGCACATTTTATTCAAAAAAAACTTTTTTTGATGAGATAAAATGACTATTATTCTCATTACAATGCAATCATGCACGAGAAAGAGATAAATGGTTTGTAAAATAATTATTCTAGATTGACAGTAGCCCTTTGGCACCTGACTGTCTCTGCATTTCTTTTACGTTCAACTTCAGTTTCTTTTCACTTGAAGGCCATGACTGAGTGGAACAGAAATGGTGCCAGGCACTTGGATAATGATTTCCAATAGAGGACATAAGTTTGCAAGAACTGATTTAAGGGAGATCACGACTTTTCTGGATCTTATTTGGTTAACACTTATGCACACACCTGCCAGCAAGAGTCCCTTGCTGGAACTAGGGCATTATCTCAGGTTTGTTTTTAAAATTCCTCAACCCTAACCCGAAATGAGTTAGAAGTTAGAACTGCACTAATTGAGATCATTGGCTCAGCAGACTTAACATTTGGTTTCTCTCAAAGGGCTGGTGAAACGCAATTTCACAGGCGTTTATTATTTCTTATTCTGTAAAGGCCATATCATTTTATTTTTCTCTTTTTTGATTGTGGACTGAAATAGAAAAGGACTATTTTAAAATCGTGATTATAGAAGGAATTGCTGCACTTTTTAAAAGGAAAGTTACCAATATAAGTGCTGTTCAGATAAACAGGAGGCTGGAAGAATGCAACAAGCCAGACAGCATCTGGAGGAAAGGAGAAATCAACGTTTCCGGTGTTACCCTTCATGAATTGTTTGTTCAAACATGTGGGGAAACTGCAGACGATCTGGCACCAGGTTATGTACAAGGTGAGATTTGTCTGACAGCAAATAGCTGATTGCTCTGTGGAGTTATGACCAGTTGTCAATGACAAAGGTCTTCTGCCACCCAACAACTATGTGATTGATTCCCAAGTAGCTCAAGAGTTTGCGGATGTGAATGAATAACTGGAAGCCCCTGGACCTCCAGAATGGGAAGTGGTGTCACTTTCTCTTAAGCTTGAACAAAGCCAGTTTATTTTCCCTCACCAGCTGCTGTGAACTGTTGCTTTTTAACAAACAAGTGAGAGACTTATAAGTTGTGAACTAGTCACACTGTGAAAATAACTGAAGAGGAGGATCAAGGAAAAGAAAACCCAGCAAGTTCAAAGGATCACCCCAGTGAAATCGATGGACAACAACCAGACAACAACCATGCTATCCATAGCATGGCTTTTTTTGTCAGTATGTGTAGGGAAGGTTGAGTAAGGGGGTTTGATTTTTAACTAGTGCAGTTACAGTTCAACAGCTCATAGTTGTTTGCCCTTGGTAGGAATCTATTTATTTGTAACAAGTAGTAATTCTTGTTAAGTATAGAAACCTGGTCTTTGCCTTAAAAGACATGCACATTGGAGAATTTTTTTGTATACGTTGATGACATTTTTAATTTTCGTGATGATTCCAACAATAGTGGAGGTTAATTTCCTGTGTGTAATCCCAGCAAAGCTTGAAGCTAGCTCTTTGTATTGGGCAGCCTGGACAATATACAAAACTTTGGATCACAGGGAAAGCTGTTAATGTGATATTAGGTTTCTGCTAATGCTAGTTTGGAACACACAGTCTAACAGACTCTGAATTGCATTAAACATTGGTGGGAGTGAAACTGAGGCAACTGTCTCGTTGAGCGGATGTACTTATACAGATTCAAATCACTGGATTCAAGTTTTGTCGGTTCCTGCAAACTCTTGGAATAGCTTGCCATATCACACAAAGTTTGACTCTTATCAGTTGTCAGCCTACTACAAGGCACCAATAGAAATGTCAGGTGATAATGTGAAATGAGCCTGAGACAATTCCCTTCCATACGCTTCACCTCATTGAGCCAGCCTGGTGTTTGATCATGAAGACCATGATTCAAATTCAACACTTGCTGCCTCCCTGAAAGATGTCACATTCCTCACCAGGAATTACAGGTCTACTGAGTCAACTGGTAACTGAGGAGAGATGGGGAGACCATAAAAGATCTTAACTGACAACAACGAAGATATAAATTTAAGATTTTGGGGGCAGGAAACTTTTGATTGCAAAGCAGAAATTCCTGTTGTAAAGCATTTGGAAATTTTGGGTAATTGAATATGGATCAGCTCGGATCTTGATTTTCATAGGTGATTACTCTGAGGATGCTCAAACTTTAGCATTGTGCTAATACTGCTGTTCCTTTTAAAAATGATAATAGTAATCTAAGCTCACACATTACCTCTTGACTCTGTTACCAAATGCTGTATGGAGTCTATAATTGTACCCGAGAAGAAGGAGGTAAGAAATGACAAAATGTTTAAAGGTGTTGATGAGTGTGGTTTAACAATCTCCACGTCTGGAGATATTCAGAATGATAGCTTTTATTAATAGAAAAGTTGAATCATTTTTAAGTCTAGAAACCAGGTGTAAATCTAGAATGCACGTTCTGGGTGATTGGTGAGGGTGGGAAACCTCACAACCTTTTAGAAAGTATGTGAATGAGCATTTGATATGCCATAGCATTCATTGCCAGTGCAATGTGCTGGAAAGTAACATTAGATTTAGAGTAGTTTATTGGCTGTGACATGATGGGTGGGAGGACCTTGTTTGTACTGTATGATTCTAAGCTCGTAGTGTTTCTGACAAAATCATTGACACATACTGCTGTCGCGAATAGCTTGATGGGCTAAGGCTCTCCATTCATATAGAAGCACACCAAACACACACTGTGCAATCCTGACTGATTTCCTGCAATCATGGAATCATTGTGGTGTTAAAAGCTTCATGTTTAATAATTTGGTTGGCAGCAGTAACAGGGTTGCAAGGATGTAGCTTGCACTGTTACAAAACAAGCTGGCAGCAAAGACACTGGACTGCAATTGAGGACAGCCTGGGATACATACTAAATAAAGACATGTGAAACAAACAGCTGAGAGCAGCACTGACTGTGAGGCTGCTGTGAACTGCAAGCTGGAACAGGGCTGCCTGATCAGGTGACATGCTGTAGATTGGTCAGTTGAATTGAGCAACCCGCAAGGGGATAATCAGAAGGATCAAATGAAGATTTTTGTGAGAAAATAAAAGTTATGAAACAAATAAAAATTGTGAAAGAATATTCCAAATTGCTGTTAGCACATGAAGGTATTTCCAGTCAAATTTCCTACTATCTTGTATCAGTTGTCTGAAGCACACAGCAGGGAAATGAAAGACAGTTGGAAGAATTTTATCTCTCGATTAATTCTTTTAACATTTAGTGACAAGCTTGACAGATACCCCCCCCCACCTTCCTTTAAGACAGTTTGGTGTACAATGAATGCATCAGTTGATTGCCCCAATCCAAAGTTCTGGAACAATTGAACTTTCTCCAATTTCCCTTCAATAATAATCCTTAAATGGTTTCACAGAATGGGTACAACACAGAAGGAGGATGTTCAGCCTATCATATCTGTGCTGGCACTCGCAAGGCGTAATTCATCTAGTGTCACTCTCCCACCTTCTCTCTTCAGCCCTGCATGTTCTCCTTTTGGTTAATAATTCAATTCTTGTTTGAATTTCTCCCTTGATCCACCTCCATCGCACTCTGATAAATCACTCACTGCATGCAAAAAGGGTTTCCTTATGTCACCAATACTACTTGCATGAATTACTTTATGTTTACACTCTCTTGTTCTCAATCCTTTTGCCAAATAAATCAGCCTAAGTCCCAAGTTTATGAATGATCATGAGGCATTTGTATTGTTCAAACAGAAGAGATATGCAATGAAAGGGGTCTGGAGAAAGTGAGAGATGCACTATTGATTGAAGCAGATAAGTTTGTGATGTTTCTCTTGAAGATGAGAAGCAGTCTTGCAGCCTAGATAGATGCATCCAGGGATGAAATTTTATATTAGTCTCTGCTGATTGTTAGATGTAGAAATCATTTGATGTGTTTCTAAGTTTCATTTTGAGTCTCAATTATATTTTTCAGATATTTTCACTCACCCTTAACAATTGGCTACCCTCTTCCCACCAAAATGTACAGATTTTTGTTGCGGCATTGTTCCAGTACTGCTGTCCTTCTGTACCTCATCCAAGTGACTGTTCTTTATTTGTAGTCACGGCCATAGTGGCCAGATGTTGGAAATCTAAAATTAAGCAGAAGTAGCTGGAAACAGTCCGTAGATGTAATACCACTTGTGAAGAGAGAAAAACAAAATTTATTTTCTTTTTGTCTGTTCATGGCCAGGCCAGCATTTATTTCACATACTTAAAGGCCCCAGAAGGTGGTGGTGAGTTGCCTTCGTAACCTGCTGCATTGCTTAGGTGAAGGAACACTCACATTGCCATGAGGAAGGATTTTGAGCCAACCTCAGTGAAAGAATGGTGCTGTTGTTCCAAGTCAGGATGGCTTGTGGAATGAAGGGGAACTTACAGACAGTACTCTTATTATGCATCTACTGCCATTGCCTTTCTTGGTGGTCACGGTCACAGGTTTGGAAAATGCTGTCAAAGGACCTTTGATGAGTTACTGCAGAGCATCTTGTAGATGCTGCCGCAGAGTATATCTGTGGCAAATTGAGTGAATGTTAAAAGTGATGGATAGGGTGCTAATCAATTAGGCTGTATTGTATTGGATGGTGTCAAGCTTTTTGCATATTGTTGAAACAGTACTCATCCAGGCAACTGGAGAGCAGTTCATCACACAGCTGGCAAACACTTATTGGTGGTTGACAGGCTCTGGTGAGTCAGGAGATATGTTATTTGTTGTAAGACTCGTAGCTTCTCACTTGCTTTTGTTGCCACTCTATATGGTTTGCTCAGTTCAGTTTCTCCTCAATAATAACCCTCAGATGTTGATGTTGGAGGATTCAGTGATGGTAATGCTATTGAACATCAAAGCATGATTGTTAGAATGCTCTTTATTCTTGGAGATGTTATTTCCTGCCACTTGCGCAGCATGAATGCTACTTGCCACTTTTCAGCCCCAACCTGAAAATTCTCAACGCCTTGTTGCATTTGAGTGTGGACTGCTTCAGTACCTGAGGTATTGAGAGTGGTACTGAACATTGTGCAATCATCGACAAACATCCCAACTTCTGACCTTTATAGTGGAAAGATTGTCATGGAAGAAAAAAAACTGAAGATGGTTTGGTGTAAGACACTACGCAGTGGAACTCCTGCAGAGAGGTTCTAGGGTTGAGCTCATTGACCTTCAAATGCGATGACCATATTAATTTCAATCCACAGACAATACTCCCCATGATTTCCATTGACTTTAGTTTTGATAGGGCTCCTTGATTCCACACAGGATCAAATGCTGTCTTGCTGTCTAGATTAGTCCCTCTCACTTCACTCCTGGAATTCAGCTATTCTGTCTATAATTAGACTAAGGTTGTAATGAGGCCATGTGGCACTGGTGGAATCCAAACGAGTGTCAGTGAGCAGGTTATCCTTATCTACAGAGACCAGGTATGTGAGTTGCATTCCTGGCCTACACTAGCTTAGCATATTCTTTAAAAACAATACAATAGGCATCACTGTTCATTGCCTTTGCAAGAAAAGATTATCCAAAGTTATTGTGGTATAAAGTGACCACACTTTACATTCCTACTCTATCCACCCCAAACTATTTGAATAATCTGCCATATCTCAACAGCTTGGTGCAAGTGGATCAACGAGAATTGATGAAGTCAGTGAAATCATTGCTTAGTTATTTTTTAATTTGTTCACGGCTATCATCAGACACTTAATTCCGGATATTTATTGAAATCTGCTGTGGTGGAGTTTGAACATGGGTCCCCAGAACGTTATTTAGGTCTCTGGATTAACAGTCCATCAATAATACCACTAGGCCATCACCTCTCCCCAGTGCCAGTGCCTTGAACGAGCAAGAGAAGATAAAAGAGAAAAAAACTGTACCATAAGTGGGTCTGGGAGGAAGGGAATTAACTGAATTTTGCACCAATTGCTATTTTGTCTGGTGAGCTCACATGCACAAGAAACCAAGCTGAGAATGCACAAACACAATTCGCTTTGCACTCTTCTGGTAAGCAATGATAGTTAACAACAACCAGTCCCCAAACCCATCATTCTGGGCAGAATTAGCACTCCGGCTCCAGAAACAAAATTGCAATCTGCCAACATACTGCGCCACCTAAGACGTGAGGGTAGTAACTTTCAGTTGGAAACGTAGCCTGAGGTGTGTGTGTCTTGGCTTCAGCTTCAAAAGATCAGTAGGATGGGGACTACAAAAAAAAAATTGGCACAAATTTTTAAAATGTCACTTCCACGTATTGATGAAATGTTTCAAAACTTGATGATTTTCAAAAGATTTTTTTTAAAGAAATACATTATTTTCCCTTTAATTTCTTGAGAAATGGAATTCAAAGCTCAAGAGTTACTTGTAAGGGAGGTATGGCTGCGTATTATTCTCTATCTAAATCATCATCTGCTGGTCAACCTAAGCTATTTACCTAAGGCTAAGAGTACAATATAATGCAAGGTAATAATTCAGCTCGACATTGGTTTAAAATCTCAATGTACAGTCTGTTCCGTTCAACATATAACATCCTCTAATGGTGAAAAATTTTGTTCTCAAGAGGTCCGAGCAGTCTGGCAGTCATTGCGGAAATGTCTTTGTTGTTTCTCAGCAACAAACCCAAACAAACAGACAAAACGGGCCCAGAAACCATAACCACTCTCCCCTACAGCAAAGACATTTCCAAAATGACTGCCAGACTACTCGGACCTCTTGGCATCAGGGTAGCCCACAAACCCACCAACACACTAAAACAGCAGCTAATGAACTTAAAAGACCCTATACAGACAACAAGCAAAACGAACGTCATCTACAAAATACCTTGCAAGAACTGTGACAAACACTACATTGGACAAACTGGCAGGAAGCTAGCCACCAGGATACATGAACATCAACTAGCCACAAAACGACATGACCCACTATCACTCGTATCCTTACGTACAGATGAGGAAGGACACAACTTTGATTGGGACGACACGTCCATCCTAGGACAAGCCAAGCAGAGACACGCACGAGAATTCCTAGAAGCATGGCATTCCAACCGGAACTCCATCAACAAACACATTGGCTCCAAATCAATCTACCATCCTCTGGGAAAAATAACAGGAAATGACATCACCAACGCAGGACATGACATCACCAACCCAAGGAAACCTAAACAGATAAATAGAAAGCGGGACATAACAGCAGAGCTTCGTCGGAGGCTCACTGTTGATGTTACCTAGAATGGTAACAAAACGTCTGAAAACTAACCTTCCAGCTCAGCGAGCAAACTCTCATCGATCTCTCACTACATTGGTGGCATGGTGAACTCAGCTGTAGCATTTACACTAAGCTGATAAAAGTTTACTAAGCTTTTCCAGAGCTAATGCGTGACATTTTTCAGTACCTCTACTGTACAGAATCATGCTCTTTTAAGACCTTAAAACCATATGATCATAGGAGTGATGTAAGGGCTGGATGAGTCTATAGCGATAGGCTGTTCTGCCGTCGGGGTCTACTCTGCCATTCCATAAGTTCATGGCTGATCCGACACTCCTCATGCTCCCTTCCCTGCCCTTTCCCTGCAATCATTGGTTCACCTACTGATCAAGAACCTAGCTCGCTCAGTTTTAAATTTACATAAGGACTCTGCCCTCAGCTCTCTACGGCAATGAATTCCAAAGACTGACAACCCTCTGAGAGAAGAAAGCCCTCTTCATATTAGTATCAAATTAGTACCCCTTTATTCTGAAACTCTGCCCTCTAATCCTAGATTCTTCCATGAGAGGAAGTACCTCCGAACCTCTTAGTGTTGCAGCTTTCTGCAGTTTTTCTCCATTTAAATAATCTATTTTTTGTTCTCCCTTCCAAAATGAACAGCTTCACATTTTTTTCCATATCATACCCGCTTTGTATTACAGTTTCACTGCATTTATGTTTATATAGCTCCAGAAGACACAAGCAAATTGAAAAATACAGCAGCTTTTACATATTTACTATGTCATTATGTTTTCATTTCCGTTTAGATAGAGCATAGGTTGTAGGCAAATGAGGATACATGGGGGCTTCCTTGGCTAACTCAAAGCTCTGCTTAATTCAGATCTGTGGACAGGATCCTGTGATTTGACATTTCATGATGTTTAACCAAGAAAGTGTGCTTTTCACTAACATGGAAATGATTATTAGATTTTCATTTTCAGAGTGATAATTATCTATCATGCAATATGACCACCATGCGCACACGTAGATATGGCCCATGATGTCACCTGACTGCAACAAGACAGGTCATGGGAAGCATGTACACATGTGCTGACAAAGTCACTATATTCTGTGTGACTCTGTTTGCCACAGATGCAATAGGCGTAAGGCGGAGACTGGGGACCTGACTGGAGGACTAGGCTGAGAGAGGGCTGTGGTTAGGTGGCCAGGTCTGTGGCCAGTTGGAGGGAAGGAGGAGGCCTCCACCAAGAACGGGAGTACAGTGGAGCATTAGGTAGAAATATGCACAGAAGCTAGTCGTCTTTTCACTTGGGAGTGTTACGAAAGCAGGACAAAGATGGGGAGACTGAAGGTGGAGTGCGAAAGAGATTGAGGTTGTTAGGATGAAACAAAATAAACTAACTTAATTCTGTTGTCCAGCTTACTTCATTTTACGTCCAGGTAAGCTTCATCTTTAGACAGGAAGGACCTTAAATCAGTAGAGAATGATGTTCAGGTTTTTTTTTGCTGCACTGTACTATCTAGGTGTGACAATTATAGGGAATCCAGCCTTTTATTTTATTCTACATGTAAGATGAATTGTGAAAGGGGTTCAGTAGTGCAATGTTGATAAATAAAAACGATATTGAATGATTGATAGGTCATGAAATCAAGGCAAAAGAATAGCTATGATTGTATTGATTGGCTTAGCAGACTGAAGTGCTGACTGGTCTACTCCTTTTCCTATTTTTTGGGTTCTAACACACCGTATCTTTGCAAGTATTTTTCCTAGCCTTAAAATTTCAATAAGGTTTCTCAAATGTAACTGTGAAAACCAATCAGAAAACATTGCTTAGTATTACTTTTAGCTACTGGACTTGCATCTTCAGAAAATCGCTTTCTTTGATGATCATTCTTACTATTGACAGCGTGTATACTCAAGGATGCCTTTTCCTGTGCAAGTAAAAACCTGTTCAGTACAGAATGTGGTGTGCGTTCATTTTGGCTTTCTGAATTTACCAGCCATGTTCTCCGCTCAAGACACATTATTCTAATTTAGCCATTTTCTCTGTTATTGACTTCAGCAGCACATCTTTTCATAGAGATGTTCTGAATTGATTTATTGAGTTTTTTGAGATATTCAAACTGACTCAAATTCAAATGTTTCAGCTAGAAGTTACTGAGATTACCAGGATTTTGAAGAATGGACCAGTCAAATTTACATACTCACTATAAATTTACATTTATTTTATTCATATCTAAACCAAATTGTATAATCTGTAACCAAGAACATTTGTAATACGGCATGCTAAACATGCAAGTCTGAAATTTTAAAATTTTATAACCTGTTTAAATGCCATGAGTTAAGACAACAGCTGCGAAAGCAAACCAGACAAACCAAAGTGTTTTTGCAACAAGCACAGAATCGCATGGCAATAATATGGTCAAATACTTTGGAGAGAAGAAACAATAGTCAGCTTCACTGGTGGGGTCAAAGTTAAGCTCTTTAAGGTGAGCCAGCTTTTTAATGTTTTAAGATGTTTGGGAATAGTGTCTAAACAAGCTGCAAAGTTGACAATGTCAGCATGTACAGAATCAAACTGGAAAGGTGGATGATATGAAATTTGTTTACAAGGACAAATAGTCAAACCAGTTTGTGGACAAGGTTCATTTGAAATGGGAACTTAAAGAAAGTGGAGTTTGTAAGAGAAAGAAGGTTAGTGGCAGAGAGGATACATGTATTTTGAACACCACTTGGCTTTAATTGGAGACAAGGTTGGAACAGAATGGGGAGGTTTTAACTCTGCAAGGAGCATATCGGATTTGCTTAGGGTGATAAAACCAGATCAGGCATTTGGTAATGCGTGTCAAGTCTTACCAGTGGCCAAGGACTTTAAATTGCAGAGTTCGCGATTATATTGGGAGAGTGGTGAGGGTGCAGTGCTCTATGGCATCTGCTGAAGACTGAGGTATTGAACAAGAAGGAAACTAGCCTTTGAATAGATGGAGGGAGATTTCAAAGCTAATACAGGTAATGAGTGAGAAAATGTGGAATTGTGAACTAAAGTTAGCAATCTAAAGAAAGTGGGTGTTTAATACAGGAATACACTACTAACTATGAGGAAAAAGGAACCTGAAAAGTAGTGACCAATATTTTGCAAATTAGTACAGCAGCATCATGCTTTCAGTTAGTTCAAGATGAATATACAACATTAACTTGCTTGCGTCAAAAATCACTGATTTGTGAAGTTTGACAACCTGCACCATCTTTTTTCACATATTGTAATATTCTGTTCTTTTTTTCTTCCAGTGTGCATGATAATATTTAAAAAGCTGATATGCTCATCTCTTGGAGCATAGAATGTGCTCTTATTTCAACTTTGTCAATGTTAACCTTCGGCAATATTACCACATTAAGAATATCATTTTCCATGTTCCGCAGCATAATGACCATAGCCTCCTGAGTGAAATTGTCAATTAATGCCAAATTACAAGCAGTTACGTGCTTTGGGCCATGTCAGTGGGAAATGCATTGCTTTAACTATTTCATATGAGACCTTTGCAGCCAGAGCACATTTTTGCCGTATTGGTCTGCACTAGATTTGGACCCTTTGGGTTGAGAGGCCTGTATCATCACTGAGTCACCAATTTTTTATATAATATCCCAATCTTCTAATGATGGCAAATATTCTTGGACCATTACTGTTAATAATTCTCAATTAATAGGATAGCATGACAATGTTGTCCCTTTAAATTACAACCTTTGCTCATCATGTTGTGTAATACATGTACAAATTATCCATAATATGCTTTAAATCGCTCATTATTGATTTACCTCACATTAACAGATTGTTTCTTCTGGTTTAAATGTATTAAATACCAGTAGGACCCTTCCATTTAGTTGTAACAAAAAACTGAGCTTCCCACAAGCTCTGGACAATGTTTGCCTCATCAATATACATTTACTAATAGAAATTTTATTTTAAATAATGTATCTCTATTTAGAAATGCTTCTGTGCAAACAGGACTGGAGTGAGAAAGACACTTCATTTGCAGAAAATTTGAACTCTCGTTGTATAAGGAAGGATTTGTTTCGCATGTAAATAAGAAATGGGTTGCTAGGTAACCAAGCTGCTGGATTTTAAGGTGCAAGGTGGAAGCACCACTGACAGCAAATAAATGAGCTCCAGGACACTCTTTCTCATTATTTCAAATTTCATAAGTGTTTTGAAGAAGTACAACCAGGAAAATAATTTTGTTCTCTTATTTTTAGCACTTACAATATATCAACATGTACGACTGAAAATTTCAGTGAAAGGTCTAACCATTATTCCTAAAGTATATCATGATTCAACATATATGTAGTTACAAATGTCTTAGTGAATGTCATCTATGGCATAACTGTGCAGTTGGAACGGGTTACACAAAGTACATGATACAGCCTAGAGTCTGACGATGATAGAGGCGCAATTAGTTCAGACTACTCAGATATTACATAGTTCAGACTACTCAGATATTACGTACAGGATAACACAAATTGGAGTGTAAAACATTTTAAAGAAATTTTTGAAGATTACTTGGAAATGTTGAAAAAGATTCACATGAAATGAAGTGTTGTGCTTCGCTCAATTCACTCTGGTCAGTTCATTTATGACTGGATCAGTGCAGGATGTAAACCAGTAGTAGTTGTGAAAAATTGAAATGCAGATGAAATTTAAGGGGAAGCTGACAATTAATGGGAATATCAAAATGAGGGAAGAACATTCTTTTGAAGTTTTCTCTAAGACATTGCATCTTGTTGGCAGGCTTTGTCAAGGTTGAAAGAGTAAGGGTTAAAGTGATAGTGGGGAGAGGCAGTGTTGTGGTTGGAATGTCCCTGGGCTAATAATCAAGAACATCACGCTAACATTCCAGAGTCATGGGTTCAAATTTCACCAATGGCAAATGGTGAAATTTGAATTCAGTACAAATCTGGAATTAAAGAGGCAACCTCCTGGCAACCATGTAATCACTGTCAATAGTTGTAAAACCCCATTTGGTTCACTAATGTCCATCAGGGAATACAATCTATCATCATTACCTGATTTGGCCTACACATGAACTCCAGATGTAGAGCAATGTGGTTTACTCTAACTACACTCAGGGCAATAAATGCCGATGTTGCCAGCAATGCACATGTCCCATGAATGAATGGGGGGAAAAAAATTAAGGGCAGGGATAAACCCTGGTGCAATCAAATACTCAAGCCATTGCTTTTGGTTGCTGAAGTGGTTGACGTGCTTCACAAGATCCTTTGTTAAGAATGAAAGAAAAAAGGCACCTGAGTTATACAATACCGTTCACACTCTCAGGGCATTGAAAGATAAAATGTAAATGCCTTTGAACTTTAATCATTACTGTAAAGTAGAAAGCGCACAGCTAAATTGCAGATAGCAAGGTCGTACAAGGAAAAGTAATTTAGTGATGCTGTTTGAGGGATAAATATGTGCCAAATTATCAGGTGAACTGGCACGCTTTCTTAAAATAGTGCCATGTGATTTTTACATTATATCTGAAAGATTGTAACTCCCTCCAACAAAGCAATCTCTCCTCAGTTGATGCAACAAGCATGATTTATGCATTCAATTCTCTGGAATGGGACTTGGATCCACAACCTTCTGGGTCAAAGTGATGCAACAAGAGCAAGGCTTACATATTGGCAGTGCCACTTTATGGTCCTGGGCCCATAGGTCAATATTGCTTTCCTTTGGCAAAGAGTTCAGGTAAAGCTTTATTATACAGCTAAGGATTACTGCCAGTGAAAACATTTGTCAGTTGCTTAATAGTAGCCATGACTACGTCTCCTTGCAGTGCATATTAAAGGTGTGCATCTGCCTCTGTAGTCATCCAGATTTTAAGAAGACATTTCCCCAGATCGACATGACTGGATCTGTGGAACCAGAATACGGCACCAAGATGACTATTCAATTCACCTAGACAACTTTGTTCATGTGAAGCATAAAGAACATCCTTTATTCCTTTTCATTTGACATCACTAATGTATCCTTCCTTTCTTTTATTCTCCCATGCAGTAATCTAGCTTCCCCTGAAATACATTGTGCCAAATTTCCTTCATTAAGGAAGGTCGTGGGAATCATGAAAATGCTCCCCAGATCCCTCATGTCCCCATGACCTAACTCAAGATTTACATGCCTGATCACTCACTGTACACTGTATAGTAACAGTTCATGAGTTCTAAAAAGCATCTTCTAAAAAAAAGGATTTGTTAAGAACCAAGCGGCTTTAACAATGTTTCATACAAAAGGTTATTTTGCTTTTAGCCCTGACCCTTTGAAAAGCTGGCTTGAATCTATGAAAATTGCAGAGAATTAGGGCATACCTATTTTTGTCGTAGAGCTGAAGCCAGTTGAGAATGAGGATAGGTGCAGGTTTGCAACATGAAGACCAGCTCACACTCATAAAAGGCACTCCTCTCAAAATGAGATTTCTTGAATTTGGACCCAATTGCCATTGTAAAGTCAAAGGAACTTGGTGGAAATCTCACCTTAATCAGTCCTTGCTAACAAGTTCTTCATGTGAATTACTGCCTGGGTAAAAAAGTATCTTAACAAGGGCTTTTTATTTATAATCTCGAGCTTGTCTCCATGACAAGTGGAAACATTGGGCTTGATTGAAAAACTGACAAAATAGAAGGTGTTAGATGGCATGGCTAACCTTTTTCCACTGCTACACCATTTTGCCTGCAGCAGAGAAAGTGGCCACAGGGCTGCCCTATGTTACTGCGTTTGCACCCCCCCCCCCCCACCAGCTACTTCCCCCACTAATTATATTGCCAGACACATTCCAGTGAGATCTGGCAGTTTCCCAATGGTCTTCAGGGTGGTGGACCTTGCCCACTGGCCTTGGCAATTTCCACCCCACCCTCAGTGACCAAGGTCTGTTCTCCTGATGTTCACCTGATCCCACTACCAAGGACATATAGTTTTGGGTTCATCAGTAGTTTTAGCCTTGTTTTCTTGGTATTGAAACATTTTTATATAGCATTTTTTAAAATGAAAACTGGAAGTGCTGGAGAAACTCAGCAGGACTGGCAGCATCCGTGGAGTGGAAGCAGAGTTAGAAGTTGGGTCCAGCGACCCTTCTTCAGAACTTCTGAAAAAGTAACTTTTTCTCTGTCCATAGATGCTGCCAGGCCTGCTGAGAGTGTCCAACAATTTCTGTTTTTGTTTCAGATTTCCAGTATCCACAATTCTTTGTTTTATTTTGAGGTTTTTAATACTTTTATAATTTGTAATGTAACATTGAGCTCATTTAAAGAGAAAACATTAGACCACATTCATTTTGGCTAGAAAAGCATATATAGTGTTTGGTAATTTTAAAAAAAATTCGAGTCAATATTTATTTACTGTGCAGCTCAGAAAGTGCATGTATAATTAAATAGAGAATAATAGATACTAGGAATATTCAGAAGACAGCAATCTTATTGAGAGATTTAAACGACGTGAAAGTGAAACTCAAATCATTCAGCACTGCCATTTCAAACCTGAGATTAGATTAACGCTTCGAAATTACTCTGGTAGTATCAGTCTTTTTATAGTATTTACTTCAGAGTATGACCATGTGTTGCAATGGCACGGACACTGATCTTATGCCCCTGGTTTGAATTCAGCACAGAATATTTGCTGGTTGTAAAAGTACTGCATAAAATGTGCCTCACCAATATTACATTGGTACTGACCTTAAACTCACGGTATGTATTGCCACAATCGATCAGTAATAAGATGGATTTATCCATGTTGCTTGTGAAATTGTTTTAACAAATGTGTTGGTGTCAAAATCTGTGCGTTGGACTTGATTCTATCCACATTCTATTTACAACTCAGTTGAATTAATGAATATCTTTGCACAGTGTAACATTAGCAGATTTCATTTTGGTTTAAGAGATTGTTCAGCATTAATTAAAAACACATGCAAATTTTCTCATGTTTGTCTTTGAGGAGAGATTGGTGTGGATCTTTTGGCCTCTGGATAACTGGAAACTGGATGTACCCTGGAAGATACAGAATTTGCCAATGCAAAGGTGCTGTGGGAATCGCTCAGCGAGATTAAACTTCCAATGGACAATTTCCCTGCTCCCTCAAACCCTTCGGAAAGGTCTGATTTCAGAAAGTTCTGACTTACTTACTGGATGAGAGTGCAAACTTTTCAGAAGTCCATTATTCTCTTGGTAAAGAGACGACCATCAAACTTTTTTTATCATTTAAAATTGTGACTCCTGGTGCTCTACAATTCATTTAATTGAAAAAGAAAACTGAAAAAAGGAAAATAACTGTTTCCATCATTATGTTAGAGATCGCACTCAATTCTTTTCTAAGTCTGCACGTCTCTGATGTACAGAGACTTAAATCTTTTACCCTGCCCTGATGGTCAAGATGACTTATATTGGAGATTAGCTTTGTGGATCTCTTGTCCAACCTTTCCAAACCCCAATCTCTCCTGACACATGAAAAGATTTATATGTACCTGACCTTGTTATCAGATTAAGACAAAATAGCATAACTAGTCTCATACTTGATTGTCTTAAAATTGCATCACAACCCCTTATTTGCTCACGCCAGGACTTTTCAAGATGTATGCATTGGAGTTTCTAAATCTTTTCATTTTTCCCTGGATTCTTTTTCTTGAAATTACACTAATGATTAGAATTCACCCTGTCCCATGCATGACAATATTTTTTTTCAAGGCTAATTAGTTGCTAATTGTGACGCAATCTCCCAGCGCATTAAAAACTTTCTGCCGCAGATCATCTATAGTCTTAGAACTCTCAAGGATTTATGTTTTGATACATTAGGGCACAGACTAAATACAAGTAGCATTTATTTCTTTCAGCCATACTAGGCATATGTTGCAAAATCAGAACTGGGATAAATACAACCATAAATACATTATTGGATCAATGGAAACACTCTTCTCCTGACTTGTAATTGAGACCAATCCAGAGAGTTGAACACATTTTTTAGTTTAATAGTTAAGTGCAAAAACAGAGAGATGCTTCACTGTCAGATATATAATTTTTCAGATGAAATATTAAATCAGTGTCCCATCTGTTCTCTCAGGTGAACTTTAATCTTTTTGGACAATTGTTCTTGAAATGTTAAGATGAAAATCAGTGTTTCTTTTTTGATTGTTGCACACATGCTTTACACAGATATAGTAACAGACTCGTCATTATGATCAGGTCACCCAGTGGGAAAAATGGGCAGATTTTTTGCACTGGGTTCTGACATTGGGTTGCCAACCATTTCCAAATCCTCTCTCTGCATGCAGAGGCAAGGGGAGCAGTCGCTGTCCTTCAGTTTCTCCACCATTGGCTGCTGATCAGCTTGCAGCTATGTCTGGGTCCAAATAGCAGCTGTGAGCCTCAGATGAATGTGGACCTGTAACACATGGGCTTGATTTCTACACCTGATGGCAGTTATTACTGTGGTAAATGTTTTGAATCAGCATATGTATTAAATTCAGCAGGAGGTTGGGCAGAGATCTAACATCTTTGACAGGACTACACCTTGCTTACTAGGTGCTGCTTTTGTGAGGGAGAGGTGTGCAGTCTTGATTCTGGGGGTGGCAGGAGAAGGTCATGCTATGGCTGGAGTTGGTGAAAAAATGTCAATAACTGAAGTGCCATGTAAAGAACCTGAGTGCAGTGCCACAAGAAGCTTAACAACCTTCTGGTAAAATGGATGCAACATGGTGACCAAGCGCCAGGCCGCTAGTTCCACAGCCAGGTACACCAGATGAATGTCCTAAGGATGCGCAGTGCTCCAGGATCTGGGACAAATATGGGCTGGGTGTCCTCCAATGGAAAAGATAATGACAGCCAAATTTTGGAAACAAATGCAAGTGAATACAATGGAGTAACAGTCAAAAGTTTTATTTTAGACAAAATAGGTAAAGGAGATTTAAAATAGTTATATATATACAGAACAAAGTAGGAAACCTATGAGCAGAAGGCCAAGTTTGGGTATACAGACCAAACAACCATTCTTTACACTAATACGTATAATTTAAGGGAAGAATTAAACAACATGCGGATGCAAGATCTATTTGAAGGATATACCAGCGTAGCTATTACTTGGACATTTTGGCCAGGTGTTTAAAATAGGAACTAAATATATCAGGTTAAAAGGTCTACAGAAAGGTAAGGAAAACAGTTGAGAGGCGAAGTAGTCTTAGTTATGAACAATTAAGTTACTTCAATGACAGGAAAGAATATGATGAGATTTCGGCTGGCAGTTGGATTTTTTGTGCAAAATTAAGGAATAGAAGAGGGTTTATGACGGCAGTTGGAGTTGTTCGTATCTGTGAAGTGACAGGTTGTATTTAATGCAGGGATTCAACAAGCAGGTATTAAAGGCTGAGTGGTCTCGATGGTGGATGTTAATGTTCACGTAGATAAGCAGATGTCAGACATGACAAAATGTAATGATTTTCTTGATTGTTTCATTGTTAAACTCCTGTAGAATTATAATCTCAAAAGGGGCTTGCCTTATTGGATTTATTAATGAGCGGATTGCACTGTGTGTGATTATTTAATTGTGGATTATCCCATAATCAAAATCAATCCAGTGTTTGGAAGGTAGAACTGTAAAATGTGATTCTAGATTTAGGTACTGATATGGGTTTGCCTCCAACAGGGTGTTTTATCTCAATGGCAATGTTTATATTATCTCTCTTAATATAAGAAGCTGAGGATGGATATCATGGTATAGAAGAATCTAACAGACATTTATTACAACTAGCCACTATGTGAAAATAAACAATCCTCGGGCTGAGTTGGCTGAATTAATATTAAGCTATTATGATAAGACGGAGGAGCATGCTTCTAAGAATATCGTGCTTAAGTGATTTGGTGTGAGATAGTGTGGAAAACTTACACTCTAACTATAATGCAGTGATAATATCATTGGCATGTCTCATCAAGGTAAACTGACATACTGACGGTGAGATATAATTCAGCAGGAATCTTCTTTTTAACATGATGGGACTGTCTGCAGTAAACTAGACAAATCTGTTAATAATTAAGATGACAGAAGATCCAGTCAGAAGTGTTCAAAAATGAATTTGGTGTTATTTAGAAACAAGTTGTATTCCTAAGATGGAAGTCTCGGAAATATAACTTCACTGCAAGTGTGGTTGGTATCATCATGTCTTTGAGCCAGAAGTTCTGGGTTTGGGTCTCTCTCCAGAACTCGTTGCCTTGATAACGTGACCAAAACATGTAGCTTATCAACCTGTAAATCTTTTCAATATGCCCCTGAAAGGTGACAACATTGGACACATTTTTGGTTAGTTAACTTTAATGGAGAGTGATGCCCCTCTCAAGTTTCATTTCTGGCAACTGGCTGGTGACCCATTCCAAAAAACATTCCTGGAAAAGGGTCGTAAACATATGCATTAGACACGGAAAAGTCTCGAAGTTTGGACTATTAAGGCGCAAGATCTCTACCTGCCAAATGAAAAATCACAGATGGATGTAATTAATTTTGGTCAGAAGAATACGGAGAGATAATAGAAGACAAAGGGAACACTTCTAAAGGGTTTGCAGAGCTGGGGGTATATGTGTAATGTCAGTGAACATGACGGAACATGTTGAGAGACGGGTTAGTAGAGCATACTGTATTGTTGTTTGACATCAAAATTTATTGATTATGCTGTAACTATTTGAATAAATAAAAAGGTTGAACAGCACCATTTCAGTGACTTAAAACATTTGCATACCTGTATCCTACAAATTCAAAAGCCATTAAATGGAGTCAACCCAACCAGAAGTAGGATGAAATGGCCATCCTCCAAACTTGTGCCTTGCCCGAGGTTTCAGCAACTATGCGCTACAAACAATATCGAGAAAATCGCAGTTGCTGACTCCTGAAGGAAATATAGAAATCATTCATCAACATCTTTAAATTTCCTCAATGCAAACCCAGAGGGACCATTCCATCCAGACTGAAGCCATTCAAGTCATCACTGGGCAGGATCTATATGCAACTTACCATTTTTTTGTTGTCTTCGATATTTTATCCTGCTCTTCTATTCCATAATTTACGTTGTGTGAGTTTAAGCTCTTGAATGCACGTGTGAGACTTGCAACTTAATTATTTTTCTACATATTGTACATTACATACAATCAGTCTCATTTCCTTTCCTTTTAAAACTCACAAGAAGATATGTCGAATCAGTTAAAACTTATTGAATAGTAAGAAAATCCTGCATAAAAAATCTCTGCTGGCCAAGAAAACAATTGGAAAAAAATAGGAGCTATTATATGAATTCTCACCTAACTTTAACTGCATCCTAAACTTTATTAATAGGGGCATAAAATTCAAGAATAAGGAAGTTATGTTAAAATCATATAAAATGTTTCTTTAGCCTTAACTAGAGTATGGTGTCCAGTTCTGGGTGCCACACAATAGGAATGATGAGAAAGCATTCGAGAAAATACAAAAAAACCTTAATGAGCATGATTGCAAAGACAAGAAACTTCAGTTTTTGTTGGTAGATTGGAGAATTTAGGTCTGTTTAGAGAAAGAGAAAGTTGAGAGGAGATATGGTAGAGGTGTCCAGACTCTCATGTTGACAGGCAAAATACTATTCTCATTCCTGGAAGGATCACGAATCAGTAGGCACAGATTGAAAGCAATTGACAGGAGTAGCAATAGAGACATGAGGAGAAACCTTTTCACATACTGAGTGGTAATGATCTAGATTCTGCTATCTGAGTGTGTGTTGTGCCAGGTTCAAGTGCAGCTTTGAAAGGAGAATTTCATTACTATCTGAAAAGGAAGAATGTGCAGGGTTAGTGGACAGCTGGTACAACAGGCAAACTAAATGCCCCCTTCTGCGCTGTGGCAGTTCCATAATTCTGAGAAGAGAGCTGGACTTTTCTTCCTGCACAGATAATGGCTGACCTGCTGAGCACTTCCAATATTTAATTTTTGTACATTTTTCTGCCAACTCTTTGATTGTGGGATCTTGTTTGTGCCAGGTATCTGATATTAGGACCGTCTTTGACATGGATATTTGGTGTGGGCATCTTCTTTGTACAGGGTGTTTGATATTCCAATACCATTTCATATTGAGGTCCAGTTTGTCGCAGATCATTCAAATTGGCGTCCGGTCTACGCCTGCTTTTGACATTTGGACCTTGTTTGGGACCATGTTTAATATTGAAATCTTGAGTATTGGTAATCTAGTTTGTGCATGATGTCCGATGTCTTAATCATATTTGTAATATTTGATACTGGGATCATCCATTCATTGAAGACATTGATATTGGGTTTTGTTTGTCACATATGTTTAATGTTGGGATCTGTTTGCCTCTGGTGTTTGATTCTGGGATCTGTTTGTCCCAGATATTTGATGTTGGGATCTGTTTGTCCCAGGCATATGATGTTGGGATGTTTGTTCCTGATGCTTGAAGTGGGATCTGTTTCCCCCAGATATTGGATGTTGAAATCTGTCTTTCCCAGATGTTGGAATCTGTTTTGCCCCATGTGTTTGATGTTGGGATCTGTTTGCCTCACGTGCTGAGATCTGTGTTGCTCCTACTGTTTAATATGTAAAATTCATTGTATGGGATGTTTGGAGTTGGGAAGATGTTTGACACGGGTCGGGGTGGGGGGTGTTGTTTTCTGTGAGGTGCGAGTTCTTGCGAACGCTAGCGAGCGGGATGTTTGATTAGTGATTCCCATTGCTCTTCGTATAGGCTCCAGACGATCGATTTCCTCTCTCTGTCTCTCCCTCTCTCTGTCTCTTTCCTCTCTCTCGCACTCTCTACCTGGTCTCCGCGCCGAAATGTAGCTGCCTCACTCCGGCTCACCTGAATGCCCAACGGGCTCCTTTTTAAAAAAAACGAAAAAAATTCTTCTTTGGCTGCTGCGACCTGACACGTCCCTCATTGAGTGAAATGCCTCCTCTCCGGAGCTAGCGGTCCCCGTGAATCGCAACGCCGGACTCCCAGCGCTCCAGCCGCGGCCGACGCTTCCATCCAAAAACCGTGAGGTGAGGCTGAAATGATAGCGGACACTTGGCCGGGAATTAAACGAGTAGTAGCTAGTATTTCTTTTAAAAAAAAAACAAAATGAATTGGCAATCTCGGACCGGGGAAATAACGTTGTCTGATTGCACCGGATTCGCGGTGGCATCATTTCAGTGTGGAGCAGATGGGTAGCATATTGTAATTCGGTACAATGCTTTCGAAAAAAAAAGACACAAATAAAGATTATACAGTGTTTGCATTGTCTGGCTACTTAAACAGTCGGTGCAATTAAGTTTTGGTCTTTGATACAATTGATAATGTTCAGTCGGTTCAATATGAGGCGTGTTTTTTTTCTGGAGTGCTAGGGTTGAGGGGGGGCGGGGTGGTCTTGCATTGCAGTCTGAGAGCATTTTGGGGAAGGGTTGCTGGTTGTGGTACTGCCCAGCTGTCCAAAGGCGACTAACAAAGACAAAGGGCTATGTTTGTTGCTATGGAAACGAGGCGCAGAGGTTCCTAATGTCAAGTTTCGGTACGAGGCAGACTGTCTCTCCTTCTCTTCCCCCCCCCAATTCTGCACCTACATAACCCACTGGTTCTCATTGCATTGGGAAATCATCAGCGGCTTAGGGATGAGACAGATACAATTTTCTTCCATTTACGGATTGTCACATCTCTCCAGTTACAGTCTAATGAAAATTCTCCCTGCAATATTTCCAACTTAATGAGAGGGCTGTCTTCAGTTTAGCAATTATGATATTGGGAAGTTTTTTTGTAATAAAACATAATAGAACACACCTCACATCACATTGTGAAAGCGCCCGTGAGAACTGCACCCAGGGAATTGCTTTTTATGTATATGAGTGTAAAATAAAACCAATGTTCTTCGCTCCTGAAGATGCTGACTCATGTTGGGCTATGTGGACTTCAGGGCTGAGGGCTCTTCATATCATGTCCTACTCTGAAACCTCCTTCGTTCAATGACAGCCAATACAGTGAGTGTCAGCCCGCCACCATCCAAATCTGTCCTCATCTGACACCAACACCCACGCACAAACACGCATTTCCAACAAGCTTCACTGAATAATTAACTGAAGCAGGACTCGGTGCCTTTCGCTGTATTTGCTCTCTAGCCCTGGAATACTGGGATCAATCGCGGTGTCCCTGAATGGTGGCCTCATATGGCATCCCCCTGACTCGAGCCACACTAAGGGGTTGCGTTCAGGAACTGTCACGGTGTCTGCGGTTCATTAAGATACGGTGCGTGCCTTTACTTACTTACTAAGGAGCGTGGGCGAGAAATTTAAAATAGAAATCATCAATTGTAGACTTAAAAAAAATCAGGAGACATGAAATGGCGCTGATTGAAGATTTGAGAGACAGTATTGTGATGCTATCACTGCAGAACCGTGCTGTCCCGTGACTAAGAATGCAATGTGAATTATTTTGCAGCTATGGATTGAATCATGGAGTCATTTCTATCAGTAATAATTCTTACAGCCCGTACGCTGTGACTGTTAGGCCTCAGTGTGTCCATGTAGCACGCTATTCCTTCTGTAAATCTGCAGCTTCCAATTTTCTCATTTTTTTTGCTCCTTTGACACCAGATGTTTACTATTTCTCATTACTGGCTAGCTTTGTCTTTGGTGTCATTTCCTCTCCTGTTCATTTGTGACAGCAAAGATATTGACAGGGAAGAGGCCAGGTGAGAAATTGTCTTGTTTACATGCATCAGTCAGTCAGCGATATGGGCCAGGATTGGCTGTAAATGAATCACAAAAAGGTTTGGGCTTTCACCACTGATGCATACATCAGCCGTTATGCACTCAAGGATCGAATTCCTTGAGGAGGTTGGGTGACCTGATAGAGTTTCTCAAGTTCTCACGATAATGACAGGGTTAGAAAAACGGATTGGTAATTAATGGAAACAATTTGAGAGTACAAATTTAAGGCAGTCATCAAAGGAAGTAGTGTGGAGATACAGAGCAATTAGAATCTCTTGCTCTACTCTTATTGACTTGAAGTCTGCAAATTACATAATGACTTTGCCAGAAGAAATATGAACAGATACGAAGATTAAACAAAGTGCGATTAGATAGGGCGATTCATATGAGAATAAACTCAGGCGTAGATTTGACAAGTCAAATGACATACTTGTGCACGGTAATACTTAATGCTGTGTGCTAACTAATTGGATGAAGAGTCTTACATTTTAGATGGGTAGATAGAAAAGTACAGCACAGAACAGGCCCTTTGGCCCACGATGTTCTGCCGTGGAATAATCCTAATCCAAAATTAAAATAACCTAACCTACATTCCCCTCAATTCACTGCTGTCCATGTGCATGTTCAGCAGTCGCTTAACTGTCACTAATGACTCCACTTCCACGACTACCACTGGCAAACTATTCCATGCGCTTACAACTCTCTGGGTGAAGAACCTTCCTCTGACGTCTTCTCTATACCTTCCTCCTAACACCTTAAAACTATGACCCCTCGTGGCAGTCAATCCTGCCCTGGGGAAAAGTCTCTGGCTATCGACTCTATACATGCCTCTTATTACCTTGTACATCTCGATCAGGTCACCTCTCTTCCTCCTTCTCTCCAGAGAGAAAAATCCGAGCTCAGTCAACCTCTCCTCGTAAGACAAGCCCTCCAGTCCAGGCAGCATCCTGGTAAACCTCCTTTGCACCCTCTCCAAAGCCTCCACATCTTTCCTATAATAGAGCGACCAGAACTGGACACAATATTCCAAATGTGGTCTTACCAGGGTTTTGTAGAGCTGCAGCATAACCTCACGGCTCTTAAACTCGATCCTCCTATTAATGAAAGCCAAAACACCATATGCTTTCTTAACAACCTTATCCACCTGGGTGGCAACTTTGAGGGAGCTATGCACTTGAACACCAAGATCCCGCTGTTCCTCCACACTGCCGAGAATCCTGCCTTTAATCCTATATTCAGCATTTAAGATCGACCTTCCAAAATGCATCACTTCGCATTTATCCAGGTTGAACTCCATCTGCCATTTCTCAGCCCAGCTCTGCATTCTGTCAATGTCTCACTGAAGCCTGCGATAGCCCTCGATACTATCAATGGCACCTCCAACGTTTGTGTCATCAGCAAACATACTAACCGACCCCTCAACCTCCTCATCCAAGTCATTTTAAAAAATTACAAAGAGCAGAGGCCCAAGAACAGACCCCTGTGGGACACCACTCAGCACTCTCTCCCAGGAAGAATACTTACCATCTACAACCACTCTCAGCCTCCTGTCAGCCAACCAATTCTGAATCCAGACAGCCAAATCACCCTGTATCCCATACCTCCTGACTTTATGAATGAGCCTGCTGTGGGGAACCTTATCAAATGCCTTGCTGAAGTCCATGTACACCACATCCGTTGCTCGACCCTCGTCAACCTGTCTCGTGACTTCCTCAAAGAACTCAATAAGATTTGTAAGGCATGACCTGCCCCTCACAAAGCCATGCTGACTCCCTTTAATCACGCTATGCTTTTCCAAATAGTCATAAATCCTATCCCTCAGAATTCTTTCCAAAACCTTGCTGACCACAGATGTAAGACTGACTGGTCTATAATTTCCAGGGATTTCCCTATTCCCTTTCTTGAAAAGAGGAACAACATTTGCCTCCCTCCAATCTTCAGGTACGACTCCTGTGGAAAGTGATGAAGCAAAGATTTTAAATTCATCCTTTTACATCCTTATATCTATGTTGTATATTGTACATTATACAAAGAACAGTACAGCACAGGAAAAGGCCCTTCAGCCCCCCAAGTCTGCGAATGTATCTGCGAATACAAATTCACCCCATAGATTCGTGTGTGTGTAGTGTAATTGGGTCACTTGTAGTGCAACATGAATTCAAGATCCTGGTTGAGGCCGTCCTCATGATTACCAAACTTGGCTATCAACTTCTGCTTGGCGACTTTGCGTGGTTGTGTATCCCAAAATTTGCCTTGGAGAGCGATTACCCGAAGTTCGGAGGCAAAATGCCCTTGACCACTGAAGTGTTCTCCCACTGAGAGGAAACATTCCTGTCTGGTGATTGTTGCATGGTGTCCATTCATCTGTTGCCGTGGCATCTGCATGATTTTGCCAATACACCATGCGTCAAGCCATCCTTGCCTGCAGCGGATGAGGTAGACATTGTTCATAGGTCATAGAATCCCTACAGTGGTGGAAACAGGCCATTTGGCCCAACAAGTCCACAGCGCCCCTCTGAAGAGCATCCCACCCCAACTCATTCCCCTATCCCTGCCTTTCCCCATGTCTAACCAACCTAACCTAAACATCTCTGGATACTACAGGCAATGTAGCAAAACCAATCCATCTAGTCTCTACATTTTTGGACTGTGGGAGGAAACCAGAGCACCCGGAGGAAACCCATGCAGTCCGGGGGAGAATGTGCTAACTCCACATAGTCAGTTGCCAGAGGGTGGAATTGAACCCGGGTTCCTGGTGCTGTAAGGCAACTTAGCCACCGTGCTGCCCCAAACCGGCCAAGTCACATGAGTATCTGCCACACACGTGGTGGCTGGTGTTCCCATGTGCAATGGTTGTGTCCATGTCGATGATCAGATATGTATTGCATAGATTATCGTGACAGGGTTGTATAGTGTTGTGGTTGATGTTGCCCTGAAGGCTGGGGAATTTGCTGTGAACAATGGTCTGTTTACATTTTGGCAGTTGTTTGAAGGCAAAATATCGAGGCAAAGGGAAAATCTAGGCAAGGTACATTGGCAAAGCTATGCAGATGCTATGACAACAGATGAATGGACACCGCATAACAATTGCCAGACAGGAATGCTCCCTCCCAGTGGGGGAACACTTCAATGGTCAAGGACATTTGGCCTTGGATCTTCGGGTGAACGTCCCGTAAGGTGGACTTTGAGAAACAGTCCAATGCAGAGTCGCTGAGCAGAGGCTGATACCTAAGTTCAGTATCCATGAGGGTGACCTCAACCAGGATGGGATCTTGGGTTCATGTCATGCTACAGGTGAACCCACCACATACATTCACTCACTCACACACACACACTCTGTCTCACTCTCTGTCTCACTTTCTCTCTCTCTCCCCCCACCCCCCACCCCACAGACACGCATGCGCACACAGTCTTTTTTCCCTCCCCCAGACATACACTCTATCTCTTCCCCCACCCCTTCCACCCCCTAACCCTCCCCCTCCTCACACCACACCCCACCACCACCCTCACCGCCGCTACGCACGCACACACACGCACACACACGTGAATCTCTGGGCTGAATTTGTATTTGCAGATACAATTTATTTTGTTCAAAAAGCACACTATTTATAGATCATCAATGTGGTGTTTTATAAATTCCTACTTCAGAAATAAAACCAGTCTGACTCCAAACTAAAACACAAACAGATTCTAAACAAGGCCTCATGCCAAGCAAGCATTTTCTGACCTAAAATGTTACCTCTTCGTTACCTGTAGTTCTCTCAGGACAGGGACTTGAAAGGAATTCAGGGATTGACATATTAATATTAATCAATTAAATTTTTCTAACTGATTACAGATTTAATAGGTTAGATTAGTACATTCCAATCAGTGGTGTGAACCTTTAATTGTTCACTTATAATTTCTGTGTCTGATACTATCTCTTTCAATTACACCTGAAGAAGGACTGAGGCTCTGAAAGTTTGTGTTTTCAAATGAATCTGTCATACTATAGCCTGATGTTGTGTGTTTTCTGATCTTGTCCATCCTGGTCCAATACCTGCACCTCCACATCATTGGGTTATTATGTATTTAGACGTAGGACCCTGCTAAATTCAAATAAATTGCTACATTTCCTACAATAGTGATTACACTTCAAAGGTGCTTAATTGGTTGTAAAGCACTTTGAGATGCTCATTGCTTTTAAAAAGTTCTATCTAAATGCACATCTTTAATTTGCTTAATTACAGCTTTGCTATAAAGGCAATTCTGCTATGCAAATTTATTTATTCAGCTTCTCGGACCATTTTGCAATGAAACACTTAAGCACAATTTGCCCTACACTTTACTAATTATTTGCGAAAAT
The DNA here is from genome assembly GCF_030684315.1 of Stegostoma tigrinum. NCBI lineage: Eukaryota > Metazoa > Chordata > Chondrichthyes > Orectolobiformes > Stegostomatidae > Stegostoma > Stegostoma tigrinum. Next base: position 54,546,755 of record NC_081364.1, on the reverse strand, counting down.
TTTCTAAAAAGCTATTGTGTTAGAAAAGCATGAGGATATATCATTTTAACATATACTGCATGTCCTGGTGAATTAAGCTTTTCTCATCATCATAGCTTCATCTAAGACTCAAACGTACAATATGTGGGAATATTGGCGAATGTTATGAAGATGCGTTATCCAAAATATTAATTAATGATATCAATCACTGGACTTAAACATGTTGAACTTTTTTTGAAAAGAATGCATTACAAACAAAACTGACTACCATGTGATAGCATTTGCAAGGAATAAGCTACTTGGAGGGAGACCCAAAGTCCATATTACTTTCAGAGGGTGGTCACAGGACTTGGTTTGTGGATGAAAAGAAGCTATTTGACAGTCAGAGAGATAAGTTGCCTGCAGCTACAGCCTTTGCTTTCTTTCTCTTCTTTCTTTGAAACTCCTTTCATCAATATTTGTGAGTTGAAAACCCATAGAAAGACCTCATCACCGCAAATGGAGAGATCTTTAAAGCATATGTTCTCCCATGATAGATATTAAAGAACGCGTAATCTGCTGGAAGTGCCATTTTCTGATGTACAACATCTGCCAAAGTGCACAGAAACTTGAAATGATGCATGGGCTTTCTAACATCTCCAATGTTTCTTCAATCACTGCTTACCCGCCTTGGATCTTACCAACCTGACTCATTGATGCTAATTACAAGTACTGAAATTCATGCAAGACATTTCTGAATTGTGTGTTGGATTGTTTCATGCTGCTATGCAGTTGCTTTTTGAATGATATTTTCAATTAATAGGACGCTGTGTCTGCCCGACACATAATTGTCCAATGTCATGTGTGAATTTTGGTGCGGTTGCAATTTCAGATATGTATGCTCCATGTCCCAATAATTGTTTGACGGAAACAAACAGCATATTCCATCAGTTCTGAGGAAGGGTCACTTGACCCGAAACATTAACTTTGATTTCTCTCCACAGATACTGCAGGCCTGCTGAACTTTTCTAGCAATTTCTGTTCTTGTGAGCGGGTTCCATCAGTTGTTTGTAATAGGCAGAGTACATGCTATTCTCAACAAGCTCGCACTAGCACAACCCAAATCAAAACATCTACCATCACATGTGATTCTGTGTTTGGGTAGCATTTTCTGAACAATCCTTGCTCTGCCAATAGCTACATCAACTGAATACAATAAGTTGAAAACTTCACATTGTTCATTTGTGCTTCCTAAATGCAACGTACAATTAGGTGCTTGCATCCATTCAAACAAAAGGAATACCTTCAAACGTTGGCCATTTTAAACCTTTCAATAACCTAAGAGTTTGGGGAGCGTTTGGAACAGTGTTGCTTTCTCCAAGCCAATTTCTTGGCCAGTCAGAGTAGACTTACCTCCCAATCAGTACACATTTCACATGTAAATAAGGTGTGACTTTTAAAATTTGGCTTTCTATCGTACCAGCTCTGCAGTCAGCTTTGGATCTGCAATATGAACATCAGTTGTCAACTCATTTGTACTGCAGCATTTTTCCTAAATGCTCAACCATGAACTCTGCAAACATCAGTTGTGGCTAAAGAGCCATCAACTCAATGAAAAATGCTCCTTGGCCTGCCCAAAGCTATTTGGTACCCTGGGACAAGGATTTGTCGGTGACCTAGTGTTATGCACTAGCACATTCCAAGGTCCAGGATTGCTTAGGGAGGGACTCAACAAATATTGGGGCAGCTGCCACGAAGACATAATGTGAAACATTTGTTGTGTCAGATCCTTAAACTGTAGAATAGCAAGAGGCTGCAAACTACAAAAACCCATCAGTCTGTATGTTCAAAAGGCAATGAAGGTGGAAATATAAACTGTAAATATACACGTACTGATTGACATTCAGTATTGGAAGAAACTCATTTGGTTTGTGATGTATGTGCTGTCAACTTTGAATTATCTTGTCCCCAGTAATGAACATTTAAAAATGTTATGAATATAGTATATTTTAATAAAATATGTTTTAAATAGTGAAAGAAAAATCTGCTTAGGGGTTCAAACCATTTCTATATGTTTTCTTACTGCACAAAGATCATAACCAAAGCAGAGATAATGGGAACTGCAGATGCTGGAGAATCCAAGATAACAAAGTGTGGAGCTGGATGAACACAGCAGGCCAAGCAGCATCTCAGGAGCACAAAAGCTGACGTTTCGGGCCTAGACCCTTCATCAGAGAGGGGGATGGGGAGAGGGTTCTGGAATAAATAGGGAGAGAGGGAGAGGCGGACCGAAGATGGAGAGAAAAGAAGATAGGTGAAGAGGAGAGTATAGGTGGGGAGGTAGGGAGAGGATAGGTCAGTCCAGGGAAGACGGACAGGACAGGGAGGTGGGATGAGGTTAGTAGGTAGGAAATGGAGGTGCGGCTTGAGGTGGGAGGTAGGGATAGGTGAGAGGAAGAACTGGTTAGGGGGGGCAGAGACAGGATGGGCTGGAGAGGCCTCCCTAACCTGTTCTTCCTCTCACCCATCCCTTCCTCCCACCCCAAGCCGCACCTCCATTTCCTACCTACTAACCTCATCCCACCTCCCTGACCTGTCGTCTTCCCTGGACTGACCTATCCCCTCCCTACCTCCCCACCTATATTCTCCTCTTCACCTATCTTCTTTTCTCTCCATCTTCGGTCCGCCTCCCCCTCTCTCCCTATTTATTCCAGAACCCTCTCCCCATCCCCCTCTCTGATGAAGGGTCTAGGCCCGAAACGTCAGCTTTTGTGCTCCTGAGATGCTGCTTGGTCTGCTGTGTTCATCCAGCTCCACACTTCATTATCATAACCAAAGCACTTAGGTTTTGTTGTATTCTTCATAGTCTTTCATTTCATGTGCATTTATGCACTTCTCTTTTGCATTATTTACAGTTAAAACAGAAGTTGCTTCTACAATCATAGATAACAATGAAAAATGCTAGAAATACTCATCTGACAGCATCTGTAGAGTGAGAAACAAAATTGACATTTTGTGTGATGACCTTTTATTGGAATGGAATTAATGAGCTTTTCACTGAGACAATATCAAGAGAGAGTCCAGGTTTTGATTTTTCTGACCCCTTGGGTAACAACAGCAGGGACAGTAGGAGTCCTTGTCTGCATGGCTCCCTGATACAGTTCTGCTGCCATGAAAATTTGCCAAATGGAAAGGTGGTTGAATAAACTGAGAGGAATTCCTCATGGCTGCCAGTTCATTTTCCACATTTGGGGCACACCCTTGCTACATGAGAAACTGGCAGCTTTCATAGAATTATAGAATCCCTGCTGGCTGGAAGCAGGCTCTTTGGCCCATTGAGTCCACACTGACCTTCTGAAGAACATTTCACCCAGACCAATTCCCATACCTTATCCCTGTAACCCTGCTTTTCACATGGCTAATCCACTGTGTCTACACATCCCTGGACGCTACGGCTAATTTAACACAGCCAATCCAGCTAACTTGCATATCTTTGGACTGTGGGAGGAAGCTGGAGCACCCAGAGGAAACCCACACAGATGTGAGTAGAATGTGCAAACTACACATAGACAGTTGCCTGAGGCTGGAATTGAATGTGGGTCCCTGGCAGCAGTGCTAACCACTGAGCTACCATGCCACCACAAAACTTTATGAATGATGCCTTGCTGTGACAGTCTAGACATCATCAGAGCCTGAGGTTCTAAGCCCCACATAGCAGAGATGGTAGTTAGGGAAGGCAGCAACCACCCCCACCACAGCCTGAATGCACTCCTTCAATGGTATTCCCTGCTGATCAGGGAACACTTCCACCTTGGGCCCAGCTGAATTTAAAATTATAATGTGCCCCCACAGTTTCAGAACTTTGCGAAACCTTAGCAGGGCAGCTTTGAGGAGCTGAAAGATTGACATCTCTTCTATTCCTTGTATGTTTGTATCTGCCTTAGCAGCACCCACCCCTCCTAGCAGCGCTGCTAAGCCTTCAGAACTGCCAGATTGTTGATTGTGTCTGCAACATCATCTTGCCCATTGTCCTTAATTGCAATGGTAGGGTTCGAGAGCTTAGGAGGGCATCTGCTGATCCCACTGCCAGGCATCTATGAAACCTCCATTTTTACTTGACATTGAAGTCCTAAAGGCTGCAGAAAAACTCAGCCCACAGTTATTAGTAGAAGACCTTTTGAAACTGTGTGCCAATAATGGACCCTTTACCGTCAATAGAGTGATGGAATCTGTGATTTCAAAGCTCGTACTTTTTCTTGAGGCAGACCCTAACTGAAAAGGGAAACAGACCTTCTGGTTTCCATGGAAACAAAGACCAAAACTGAGATTGGAAGCCAAAACGACTAGGAAACGGAAACTGTTGAAGTCAGATGAAAGGACACAGAGTCATCCCAGCTCATTTAATAACCCCGGTAATGATGTGCAGGCAGACTGAAGAAGATAGAGTCTGGATACAGCAACTGGGAAAATACATATACATATATTTGCAGCAGCTATTTTTGTTGATTGGTGACATTAATGGAACTATGCTATCAGGCTTATCAAAATCAGATTTGAGGAGGTTCAGTAGACAGACATCATTTTGGTGAAAAACATCGGTATGGAACCCATTGCCAGTTGTGTCACCTGAGGATCAGGCTACATTCTGGAAAAAAATGAGCTAGAATTCTTTGTGAGAAAGCCAGAGGTTGAAGAGCCTTATGACTGAAATTGATGACACATGTACCCCATGGATTGCCAAGTAAATCCATATGATCTGGCTTAATTGGATGAACTATTCAATGCCGGATCAGAGGTGAGAAAAACAACTGCATTTTACCTGTTAGTTCATATATAATTTATATTAATCTTGACTGTAATAGCGAATATTTTAAAAATGAGAAAATCCAGTCAATTTTTTTTTGTTTGCAGTTTATTTGTTAAACTCAGTTCTTTTGGTTTATTGGTCTTCAGGGGGCTCATAATGAGAGTTCAGTGAGTATGTGCAACATTAAATATATTATTAGGCTATGCAGTATGATCAGTGTTCTGTGTGATTATAGCCAAGGTAAGCTATCTCATCTCATCCTTCTTTTCCTGTTGCTATACCATCTTCCTTTAATCATTTTTCCTTCGTTCGGATGGCTACATTCCTCTCCACCTACTGTAACCCGACAATCATTTCCAACAGTTTCTCTTTCTCCACCAATGCTATTACTGTTGGAGTCATCTAAGGACCTTTTGTATTATTTTATGGGGAATGTGCATCTCTGGCAAGGCCAGCCCACTGCTAAGTGGCCTTGAGAAGATTCTGGGGACATTCTACCTAAAACCGCTGCAGCCGTTGGAGTGTATATTCACATTGCCATTGGAAAGGGAGTTACAGATTTTGACTCTGAAACAATGAAGGAATAGTACTATGGTTCCCAGCAGGATGCTGTGTGGCTGGATCATACAGTGATTTTCTAAGTATCTTGCTGTAATATTTTAAATAAAGGATTCAAGCAGCTTTGATTTGTCAAATGTTAAGCTAACATGCCTATTGTTTCTTAAGTTCCGCCTCCGTTATTTCTTAAATAAAAAAATCATATTTGTTATTTGCAATTTGCTGGGACATTTTCAGGAGCGAAGGGATTTGGAACATGGGAACTGGAGCAAGCCATTCAGCTCCTCAAGCCTGTTCTACCATTTATTATAAACATATCTGCGGCCCATACCTGCTTTTGGCCCACATCCTTTAATACCTTTGCTTGGCAAAACATTATCTATCTCAGATTCAAAATGAACAACTGATCCACTGCCATTTGTGGAGGAGAGTTTCACACCTCTACCACTCTATGTGTAGAAGTGTTTCCTAACATCTCTCCTGAATGGTCTAGCTCTTAATTCTTAGACTAGGTTTGGAATCTCCAATCAGTGGAAATAGTTTATCATTATTTACCTCATCTTGTTAACATCTTGGCAGTTTGGATAATCTTGCTTCATAACTCAACCCCTCAAAGTCCAGGTATCATTCTTGTAAAGGCCAATACATCCTTCATGAAGTGTGGTGCCCAGATCTGCTCACAGTAGTTCAAGCGGATCTAACCTGTGTTTTATATAGCTGCAGCATAATGAATCCTTTTACTCCATTCCTCCAGATGTAATCTTATGTACTTCCTTTTAAAAACTCAGGATGCAAGCCATACGGTTCTGGTGACCAGTCAGCCTTTAGGCTCTGTAGTTTTCCTCACCGCATTCTGGACAGCAGACTCTGTGTTGTCACAAATCTTAAATGATGACTATCCTTAGTATTGAAGGACCAGCTGACTGACGACCTTTCTATACTTATGTTTTCCAATGAGGTAAGAAGGCATAGATGCCTTGGCATGTTTGCTGTTTTTTTTTATTAAGATTGACCCATCTAATAAAGTCAAGACTGGTGAAAACAGATTTGTTCTTTGCTGTTACTTAATGAAAGAACAGGTGTTTTGATTTTGTAAGATGATCAGTGTCTTTATTTCTTGGCATCATCTGATACTTGTTGACAGCACAGCTGAGAGCTTGGTTCTGTGTTAAAATTTAGTGCTTGTGAGCACATGGAAAGACGATAAGATGGGGAATGTTGAACAAGTTGGGCCAGACTTTCTGCTTTGGGTACAATTACACAACTGTTCCCAAAGATATTCTTAGAATTGCACTGGCTAATTGCACTGCAGTTCAACTTTTGACTAAAATATATTTGCATAATCACAAAATATTGTTCCGATTTCTGTGGTGAAATAACAAATGGACTGAACTTCCCAAATGACTTTCACAATCAAATAAATATCAGCATAAATTGAATGATCATGAATTGATATATAACATAAGTTATAAATTGCAATGGTGTTTTTTTATTAACTTCTGGGACGTGGGTATATCATTGGCTGGGCCAAAATGCATTGTTCCCGGTTACCCTTGAGGAGGTGGTGGAGAGCTGCCTCCTTGAACCACTGCTTGATAGGCTGATAGAAAGAAACAGGTTTTACTGGCAGCTCCTTTAGCATATAGGGCATAAATTTCAATCACATAACCCCAAACCCTATCCTTCTCAATTAGATTTTCTATTCATTTAATCATTAAGAATTAGGTGCGAAGTCTCATCAGGTAATAACTTTGCTGCATTTGAGATATACACCAAAAGGCAGACCTTTTGGTTCTGTCTTAGCCATGCTTATGGAAACAATCTATTTGGACTTCTTTCTGAGAGAATTAAATCAAGAACCAAAGTAAAAAAAATCACATAAACCATATATACATGGTTTTGTTTGTAAATTGCTTCATTTAAAACAAAGAGCATTGTGTTGCCTTTACAGTTGTGTTGGAACCTGGCTGCAAAAGTAATCAAGACAAGTGAAAGACTCTTGTCCAATAAATTTGAGATCCATTGCAAGACTTGCTTTCAATATGTTGGCATATTTTAGTTTTACTAGAGGTTTGTATTTATTTGCATCATTTTGGTTGATGTTCATCATTTAAGGTCTACAAAGTTAACTATTGCTTTACTCCTCCTATTTTTAAGCACAGGATTATCAGCATATTTATTTATTTTGTTAATGCACTGTAATGTCTCCCTATTTAAAAGACTTGCCACTAAATCAAAATCAGAGAAAAACCCTGACTAGGAAATAAACCCAGAACTGAAACCTGATTGCTGATGATGACATAAACAATGGAAATAAGACATATCTGTGCACAATGTTTGCATTTAGTTTGAGAGAGACTGGAGATCAAATTGTCATTTTGCCTTTTCTCAACCATTCTTCTAAAGGCTGTGTAGTACAATTTCAAAATAGTTTGTTGCAGTCCTCTCCTTGAGCTTTACCTATGTGCAAGTCTAAGCTATGTACATTTGCAACGTGATCAACAACTTCTGTCATGGACTATGTCTGATTTTAAAACACACACGCAGACACACACATGGTCATGTCTCTTGCTGTTTAGGCCACCAAGCCCATTAAAATTTTCCAACACTGAAAAAAAATCTAAGGAAGACTCATCTAGACTGGATGCTGCCTGATCTGCTCTGATCCGCAGCACTTTTTGTTTCTAGTTCATATTCCAGAATCTTCAGTAATTTTCTTCTAAAATTATCCCTCTCCTAGATCAATATTCAATTGTCCCACTCCTGCCGTTACGATTGTTAAAATCAGCACAAGTTCATATTGAGAAATCAGCTCAGCTAGTATAAACTTTACTGAATGTGAATGCTTTAAGATAGATTAAGATAATATACATCAGTGCATAAAAAACACAAACATCCCTCTATTTGACTCAAATCTTGATCAATCACGATTGAAATAAGGTAGTATAGCACTTTCACATATCTAACACATTTTCCCAGTGATAATGTAACACAATTGAGTTATTATATAGCAGTGGAACTCAGAATAATCTAATTCACTAATTTGGCTCCAACAGTCAAACAGATGTCTTATATTTTACCAGAGACTGTGTTGAAAATCTGTTTACTGCTTATATTCCATGCTGAATAGCACTTCTGGACAACGAACTGTAACAAATATAGCTCTGAAATTTGCCTCAAATACAGAGTATAACCAGTGAGATAGTTCTTTATTTAAAGTAGGAATCTGTTTTGCATTCCTCAAGCTTTTATTTCCATTGAAATATACTAATGATAATTTTGGAGTCAATGAAGGTAAGTACTGAAGCAGGTATCAAATCAATAGTTAGTCACCAATTTGACATGAATGTGTAAAGTAAAAATCTACACCTGTGTTTACACTTCTACAAACCTTTTGGATTCAGCAATTACCACCAGTTGGAACTGATGGAATTATGTTGTGTATGGGTAAGTAATTAGTGCTTTCACACAATGGATACAAATAGATTATAGAAATTCTCATATTAACATCTGTTACTAATATCACATCATGAAATTGTGAATCTTTGCTAGCAAACACAACCGAAGTTGGAAAAACTATCTTCATGTTTCAATGTACCATGATCCAAAAAGACCAAGGCCATTTCTCAACATTATCAGTATCTAATTCACCATCATTTAAAAGGCATCTGGATGGATACATCAATAGGAAAGATTTAGAGAGATGTGGGCCAAATGCTGGCTAATGGGACTAGATCAGTTTAGGAAACCTGGTCAGCATGGATGAGTTGGTCCAAAGGGTCTGTTTCCATGCTGTACATCATTATCATTCTATATTCTCTGTCACGGGTTGATTGTTAGATTCTTTCATTTTAGATTGGTCATTATCTGGTACTTGTGTTGCAGGAATGTCACTTGCCACTTGTCAGCTTGAACAGGGATCGCCTTGCTATCTGAGAAGTCCGAAATGGTGCTGAATATTGTGAAGTTGTTGGCAAGCGTCCTTGTTTTCGACATTATAATGGAGGGAGGGAAGATGTTTGATGAAGCAGGTGAAGCTTGTTGGGCTGAGAATTCTATCCCGAAGAACTCCTGCAGAGATGTCATGTAGCTGACATGATTAATCTGCAGCAAACACAACCATTTTCCTTTGTGCTAAGTGTGGCTTTAACCTTTGGAGTCTACTCTCAATTGACTCCAGTTTAGTTAGGGCATTGTTATACATGACTGTCATATATATCTTTTATATCAAACACAATCATTGTCATCCTACCTCTGGACCTAAGCTGTGTGCCCATACTTAAACCAAGAGTGTAAGAGGATCAAGAGTTGAATGGTCTTGGTGGAATCCAACCAGTGATGAGATTATGACCAAGCAAGTGCTGTTTGATAGCATGATATTTGATGCCTTCCATCATTTTACCAATGATCATGAGATAAGACTGAGGGACTGATGGCTCACAATGTCTTCAATTGCTAAACGTTTGTTTAAAGTTGCCCAATTTAGCTCAATGATGGCACATTACACAAAGTTGGGTATTCTTAACGTGTAGACGGAACATCAGCCCCACAAGGACTGTGTAGTAGTCATTCTTACCAATACTGTGGTCTTTGGCCGCCAGATTGTCGAGGATGATGTCATGTTCGTTTTCCCCTCCTGTGGGGTCTGGCCCCACCACTGCTGTAGATCAGATCTAGCAGCTAGGCCCTTGAGTTTGGTAAGTTGTGGTGTTGCCAAGTCACTCCTTGGGTGGACTTTCTGCACTGCTGTCACCTTCAGTGTTTCCTCCAAGTAGACTTCAACATGGAGGAGTACTGATTCATCAGCTGAGGAAGGATGGTACGTGGTCATCAGCAACCGTTTTCCATACCCCTGTTTGATTTGATGGCCTGAGACTTCTTGTGGTCTGGAGTCAATATTAGGGACTCAGAAGGCAACACCCTCCTGACGTTCTACCACTGTAACTGCCACCTTTACTGAGTCTATGCTGCTGGAGGGACAGGACATGTTCAGGATGGTGACTGGATGTTGTGAGCAAGGTATGATTCCCTCAGTATGGCCACAGCAGGCTGTTACTTGACTGGACTATGAGGCAGCTCTCCCAATTTTGGCGCTAGCCCCTAGACAATAGGAAGGAGGTTGTTTCTGATACCTTAGTCAGTGCCAGATGGTTTGTCTTTTGTTTCTAGCGGTTGATACAACTGAGTTGCTTGCGAGGCCATTTCAGTGGGCAGTTAAGAGTCAACCACATAGGTGTAGGACTAGCGATAGAAGTAGGCTAGACCAGGTAAGGATGGCAAAATATCTTAAAGGACATTTGTGAATCAGATGGGTTTCATTGACAATGGTTTCATGGTCAACATTAAACTTTTCATTCCAAATTTTTACTGAAGTAGGATTTCTTCATTTTGTGGTGACATTCAGATCCGGGTCTCCAGATTAATAGTCCAGTGACAATACCATTCAGTCATTGCTTCCCCCATCTATCAGAGTTGGAAATACCTTTAACTGTATACTGCACGTCTGCCTTTTCAAGTACAAAAAACTATACATTTATGAGTTGGGGAGAATATAAAGAATGAGTTACTTTATTGATTCTGGGACTAAAAGTTAAAAGAATAGAATAAATGGAACTTTATCATGACAGTGTTGAAAGGCACGGGTAATCTGTGCAAAAACTGGTTTTGTTAATATTCGTTCCAAGCATTGCCTGTTTTGACAGATGGGTATTTATTGCTCATCTGTGGTTACCTTGAGATCGTTGTAGTGGGTCTTATTGAGCCACAGTTTATGTATGTAAGCTGTTCCAGAATTTTGACCTAATCACGATGAAACAACAATGATTTTGTGTGACTTGATGGCATTGGCTTTCCTCGTCCTTTATTGTGGTCAGAATTACTGGTTTAGAAGATGCTGCTGATAAAGTTTTGGCAAGCTGTACTTTATGTTCTGTTGGTATGAACTTATACTAATAGTGGATGGAATAGCTGGTTAGGCTAGTAGATGCTAGTAGCTTAGAGGAGTTGTATGTCTTAGATGATGTTGAATTTCTGGTGTATTTCAGAGCTACATCCATTCAGACATGTGCAGAGTTTTGTATCTCACAACTGGACTTGTGCCTTGTTATTTGGAGGTGAGCCATTGCAGAATGCCCAACCTTCAGCTGTCTTCGATAATGAAATGTGAGGCTGGATGAACACAGCAGGCCCAGCAGCATCTCAGGAGCACAAAAGCTGACGTTTCGGGCCTAGACCCTTCATCAGAGAGGGGGATGGGGTGAGGGTTCTGGAATAAATAGGGAGAGAGGGGGAGGCGGACCGAAGATGGAGAGAAGATAGGTGGAGAGGAGAGTATAGGTGGGGAGGTAGGGAAGGGATAGGTCAGTCCAGGGAAGACGGACAGGTCAAGGAGGTGGGATGAGGTTAGTAGGTAGGAGATGGAGGTGCGGCTTGGGGTGGGAGGAAGGGATGGGTGAGAGGAAGAACAGGTTAGGGAGGCAGAGACAGGTTGGACTGGTTTTGGGATGCAGTGGGTGGAGGGGAAGAGCTAGGCTGGTTGTGTGGCGCAGTGGGGGGAGGGGACGAACTGGGCTGGTTTTGGGATGCGGTGGGGGAAGGGAAGATTTTGAAGCTGGTGAAGTCCACATTGATACCATTGGGCTGCAGGGTTCCCAAGCGGAATATGAGTTGCTGTTCCTGCAACTTTCGGGTGGCATCATTGTGGCACTGCAGGAGGCCCATGATGGACATGTCATCTAAAGAATGGGAGGGGGAGTGGAAATGGAAATCTCTTCGGCCTTGAAAATCATTACCACTTCAGCTGTCTTCAGTAGCTTTGACATTTATATGGTTTGTTCATGTTACTAGGGACTTTGCAATGGTAATACCACTGAATCTCAGGGATGGATAGTTATGCTGGAAAGTCATTGCCTGGTAATTTATGTGACATGATTTTTATTCATGAATCATCAGCTGAAGATCAATGTTATTTAGGACCCACTGCATGAAGATACGGATTACTTCATGTAAAAAGATTAAATAAAATTATAAGCTGTACAGATGTACAACCCACTTTTGAACTTTTGGTGATGAAGTAACTGAAGAAGCAGCTGCAGATTGTTAAGTTGAGGGCACTGTCCTAAAGAAACAATGATTCAGTTATATCTATTTATTATTGACCACCATAAAGTTTCTGTGTTAAGTACAACTCCAGCCAGTTTGAATTTAACCTGGGGATTCTCATTGAATCTGCTTTACTTGGGTTTTGTTGTGTCCCACGTGGGACTAAATCTAACACTGCCAGTCTCACTCACGTCTTGTTCTAAAGTGTAACCAAGTTCACAACATTTTTATGCAACCAGCTGATTTTCTTTATCGTGAGGGTGTAGACATGAGATACTGAAAGCTACCTTTTGGAGTACAGAATGGATGTTTGAAAATCTGATAGCATTTATAAGGCATGTGTCCAACCAAGCTTTGTGTGTTAGAGATAACAAAGTGTGGAGCTGGATGAACACAATAGGCCAAGCAGCATCTTAGGAGCACAAAAGCTGACGTTTCAGGCCCAGACCTTTCACCGGATTCTCCAGCATCTGCAGTTCCCATTAACTCTGATACAAGATTACTGTGTGTTGACGAAGACCATATTTTAGTAGAAGTGGGGATGGAGGCACAAAACGAACATCACTTATACTAGTGTTCCTAAGGTGCGGGCTAATGCCCTGGGGATACAGGTTCAAATTCCACTATGATAAGCTGGTAGAATTCAAGATCAATTTTAAAAAAAAACCTGGGATTAAAGATTTAACTCAGTAATGGTGGTAATTATATAATTGTTGTTTTAAAAATCTATCTGGCTCACTACTTTCCTTTAAAGAAGAACTTTTGCTTCCCTTGGCCAGCATGTGACGCCAGATCCACGGCACTGACTCCTAAGTGGCTTAAGGATTGGCCTAGTAAGCCACTCAGTTCAAAGACAATTAAGAACGTGAAATGAATGTCCCTAAGCAGCAATATTCACACCCCAAATAATAGATTGAGATTTATTTAATTGTCACATGTACGGAGTATAGGAATACATAAATACAGCGATGCCACTCACTGGCATCCACTTGGTTACAAAAACCAGAGTTAAAAGATTTTCACAGAGCCAAGAGGTGGGCAAGCAAGAAAAAAAGGTCCGCGTCGCTGCCTTACCGCCTCGCTCTCGCCGTCAACTGCTGCTGCCTCTTCAATTTGCTGTCGCCCCCGAACTGGCCTACTCTTGATCCGACGCCACTGCTCTGGCCCACGCTTGATCCACTGTCACTGCACGACGCAGACTACACCTTCAACTCCCACACGTGGTTCCCTGTGATGACCTGACTCCTGCCGGACTGCCGAGGTAGGTGGTTAAAAGGGTGGGATTTGGGGGGGATAGACTTACTGCAGAGTGGGAGAGAAGAAAAGAAAAAGAAAGGAAAAGGAAAACGCACTGGTGAGCAGCGTGGAGCTCCGAATGGAGCGACTTACTCTGCAAAGAAAGACCATTGACAGCAGCGGGGGCAAGCTACTACTGTCTCACAATCTCCACCTAAGATGACACCCTGAACACAAATTGAGGCAAAGCCAGGAGATGAATGTGGAACAAGTCAACCCATTTGCCCCAAAATTACCATTTTATCTATTGACATCAAAACTAGGTAACATCAACAAATTCATACACTATCTTTTATTTTAATTCACACCCATGGAGGAGAGATTGACCTGCTCATTATCGAGCTCGGAAACACAATGCAGCCAAATTGAGAATGAATAAATGAATCACATATCAGTAGCTATTTCTTTGAGCAGCAGAACAGACAAAAAGTGAAAAAGATTTGTCACAGCAAGAGCTGGAAGTTGCTCTCTTTCCCTGTTTTTCTCATGATCTTGGAAGACAGCATCCAGGGGAAAAAAGAAAATTGAGGAAAGAAACAAATGTTGCCACTGCTGAGGAATACAGTCAATAATTAAACTGCTGTCTTAGGTTAAAAACCCAGCACCTCAAGGATTTTTAATTTGTGAAGTCTTTAATCTTCCTATCTGTACCAGGCACATTGTCCTTCTCCTTTTCAAATGTTTTACCGATAGAGTGCGCATTTGATATCGTTATTACTTTTTCTGAGAGTCAGTCGGTAATAAAGTTTACATTTTTTAACTCAAGGGAACCTTGGTATTTGGCTCCATCATTTGGATCGAGTAAACTACGCTTTGATTGAAGTGTGGGATAGCCGCTTCCGAAAAAGAAGTAAAAATGTTAGTTTTGACCAATCGAGAGAGTGTTATAAAAGAAGGGAACTGAATCATCCTTCCTCATGTGATCAGGACAAACTTCAGTTTCCACAGCAGCATTTCCAGAGCAGTAAGCTACAATTTTAAACTGTCAGCTGAGGACTGAAGCCTTCGAATAGATACAACCAGATCACACAAATAAACTCTTAGTCTAAGATAATAAAATGTGAGGCTGGATGAACACAGCAGGAGCACTCCTGAGATGCTGCTTGGCCTGCTGTGTTCATCCAGCCTCACATTTTATTATCTTGGAATTCTCCAGCATCTGCAGTTCCCATTATCTCTGAAACTCTTAGTCTGCCTTTTTATTCCTCATTGTCTTTTAGATTGGGCAAAGTTGACCTACTCTATTTTGCTGTATGTATTTTTGCATATTTTATTTGAGGGCATGTTACTGTATGTAATTTAAAGAAGATACATTTTTACATGTTAGATGTTTTTAATATTTTTATCTGGGTGGATCAAAGCTAACACCTTAGTTGTTTAATTCAAGAAATCCTGTCTGGTGAGCGTAATCATAGCAAGTAAGTGGTTTAAATTCACAGACTGAATTAGTAAATATGTTCCGTCTAAATGGAAAACCCAGTTCAAATCAGTTAGGAAGTGGATACGGGGGAGCCGTTCCACTTCCCTGCATTTCATTGTAACAGATTTTGTGTAAAATGAATTTAACTAGCTGAACATTGGCAGCAACTCAGGAGGAAACTGAAATGAATCATCCACCCTGTAGTTCTTTTTGAAGATGATTGCAAAAAATTTCAGTGATAATGGGAACTGCAGATGCTGGAGAATCCAAGATAATAAAATGTGAGGCTGGATGAACACAGCAGGCCCAGCAGCATCTCAGGAGCACAAAAGCTGACGTTTCGGGCCTAGACCCTTCATCATGAATGGATTCTCATCATCATTGTGGATGGAGGGCATCCTGGAGATGCCTTCCCTTAGTGTCGCTTAACTGTACACCACTATTCACGATTGGATGTTGCAGAAGAATAGACTTTCTACTTGTTTGTCGGATCATCTCAGAAACTTTTGCTTTTGCGACTCACCCAATTCTCATTTCGATTGGATATCTTCAAGCATAGCATTCCTGGTTTACCTTGTCTCACTTAAAGCAGGAACATTACACTAGAGGTCAAGTAGGAAAAAAAACTCAACTAATACTTGTGAGAAATTTAATTCCCAGTGTAATGATAGATGCTAAGTCCTGTCAATTAATTATGATGTACCAATTAACTTTTTCAGAGTGAATTTCACAAATATCTGAGTAAGAATTTGATTATTAAGGAAAAGTAAATGCTATGAAACAGCACTTAATTGTATGAGGCTGACCATGGGAATGTTGTCATTAGAATGCAGCAATCAGGATAAAATGTAGTATAATATTAGATTACCGTTGAGAGATTTGTGGTGGGGGAAGCTGTGCACTGGTTGAAAAGTTTTATTGTAGAGGTTAATGGTTGCCTGGATGAGAAGATTTCACATGTTTGTCATACCCCAGGCTGCTTTTACACCTCCATATATGGACAACTAGGAAAGCAGATGAACATTTGCACCAGCATCTGGCATGCAAACTTCTTGGCACTATCGCACTGCTGGATCATTTTTCTAGAGGTGGAGTCAGAGAGATGAAGCTGCTGCTCGAAAGCAGAAATATTTTCATTTGGCATTTGAGTTTCATTTGACGTCTGGAGACACATTGCTGGTTATAGGCTGAGGATCAAACATTCCAGGGATTGACACTCTCCCCATCGACCTGATTTGATTTATTGTTGTCACATGTACCTAAGTATAGTGAAAAGTTTTGTTCTGTGAGCAGCACAGGAAGATCATAGCATACACAGACATACACATCATAGGTTGATTGAACAGAGTGAGGCATACATAGTTGTACAAAAGCATATTCAAAATTAGATTTAAAATTTGAAAGGTCTATTCAGCAGTCTAATAACAGTGTGGAAGAATCTGTTCTTGAACCTGTTGGTACCCGTGTTTAAGCTTTTGTATCTTCTGCCTATGGAAGAGATTATAACCGGAATGGGAGGGCTCTTTAATAATATTGGCCATTTTTCCATCGCAACAAGAAGTGTAGATGGAGTCAATGGATGGAAGATTGGTTTACATGATGGTCTGGGCTGTGTTCACAACTTTCTGTAGTTTCTTACTGTCCTCGGCACAGCAGTTGCTCTTCCAAGCCATGATGCGTTCAGATAGACTGCTTCCTGTGGTGCATCTGTGAAAGTTGGTGAAGGTCCATATGGACATGCCGAATTTCCTATGCTTCCTGAGGAAGAAGAGGTGTTGTTGTGCCTTCATTACCATCACATCCATGGGGGTGGTCCAGTATAGAATATTGGTTATTGTCACTCCTCCCTCTCAATAACTACAACCTCAGGCTGCCCTCCTTTGTAATAATGGTGGAGTAGTAGTGACCATATTTTATCCAGAAAGTTTTTTAAAAGTTACTCAGAGGGTGGCTGCTAATGGAGGTGCCATTTTGCACTCCCTCACACTTTTAACTTAAAAGATAGGCTGCAGCTTCAACCATACCAAAGACCTTCTTACATGCCCTCATGTTTTAAGAGCCCATTTCAAGTCCATGGTCACTAAGGGCGAGTTCAGTGAAAATCACTGCTAGTTATTGTTCCCCTGATGATGCAGGCCTGGACCCACACCTAACTCTGATGTTTGTGTTGTGTTTTATGTCTCAAACATATGCAAGTATGACACACCACAAAGGTAGAAATTTATTGTTACTTGTATTAGTGAAAATACAGTAAAATCTGTATAAGTTGCCAGAAAATCAGCTCAGCACCATTTAATTGCATAAGTTGTAGATAAAAGAGACAATATTAAGATAAATGCCATTTTTTTGTTCATTCTATGGCGTTTTGGTTTCATGTACCGGCCACTGCTGAGGACCGGGTGCCTGTCCAACTGCGAAGGACCACGGGCCTCTTGAAACTGTCGAGGACAGGGGGCCTGTTGAAACCGCCAAGGACCACGGGCTGTCAAAACCACTGAAGGGTTGGGCCTGACAAGCCAAGGACTGGTTACTAGATTTGAACAGAGTTATTGACAAGTATTTTTTGAAATATGTGTCTTCATGCTTATAATTTCTTGCTCCAGCCTCGTTTCAGTTTCTCTAACTAGAGCCAGGGCTTGACAAACAGCAGAGAGAACAGTCAACAGTAACACAAACACCAAATAATTGAATACAATATTTGGGTGTAGCCCTAAAATACAAAATCTTGATCCCCCGTATCTTTTGCTCTCAATTTTCACTAGACTTAGACTGTGATGCAGATCTTGTAAGCCTAATATTATGGATTTTTGTTTCTTTGCTTAATCCTAGAATTCAGAACAAACTGCTGAACATGTAAAATCTCCTGCTGGGGTGTCAGATTCATTTGTTCTGGAGATCTTAAGTGTTTCCCTTTCCACGCACAAACAATGACTAATGCAATGTAATTACAGTCAAGCTCTTCATCTCCATTCACCAGAAAATTCACATTCACAATTTTTATGAACCAGACGTTTGTGTCTCAAGCTATGGGTCAGATTATTTTCAACTCTTAGGCTGCAAATTTAGCTCAGATGGTTAATGTTCATTTCGCACCAATATCTATGCCCTTTGAGGTGCAAATTGAAATCACGTAGCATTGTTTGTGTGGGCTAAGCCAGGCCATTACTTATAGCTCTACATCACTTATGTCTTCCAGGAAAGGAAATTTGCTGGCTTTAGCTGGTCTGACATGTATGTATGGCTCTAACTGGTCTGGTGTATATGTATGATTCCAGACACCTGGGATGACAAGAGCAATTGCTGCCCATTTGATCTTCAAAATTCTTCCTTAACATTTGGGAGTTTGTGCGAAAATGGGGAACAGTGTCCCAGTTGAATAATGTTGTTGCTCCTAGTTGAGCAACAGCTGGATACAGTTATAGGCAGTGAATCATATCTTATAATCTATGTCTCAGTAACATACATCACCACCCTTGAGAATACCCTGTTTCACTGGCAGGACCCACACACCAGATGTGGCAATATAGTTGGGAGCTATTTGCTGTGGGAATCCTCAATATTAACTGGAGACCTTCTGCCATCACATGACATAAGGCCAAAAGTGGCAAGGAAACCTGTTGGTTACCACCCTCTTAACCCTGATGAATCAGTGCTTCTCCATGTTGAATACACTTGTAAGAAACATGTCAGAATAGTAAGGATGCAAAATGTATTTTGGATGGAGGACATAAATGACCATCACCAAGATTCACCTAATAGTACCCAGGACTGACTGAGCTGCTCCAGTTTTAAAGTACATGTATGCTGTACTGGGCTGCAGCATATGATAAGGGAAATTTCACTTAATATCATCCTCACTAATTAACCTGTTGAAGATATATCTGCCACTGACAGTATTTGTAGCAGAGATCACTGCATAGTCCTTGGCACATTTAGCACACTCTCTGTTGTGCTGTTATGTGGAACTAGACTGTGATAAGTGAGTTGGATTCATAGCAATTCTAGCAATGCAAAACTAATCAGCGAAGAGGTCCTATGGGTCATCAGCAATGGCAATAAAATTGCACTTAACCACAATCTGGAACCTAATAACCTGGCATGTGCCTCACCCTATCATTACTGGCAAGCTCAGGAAACAAGCCTCATTTAATGGATAATGCAAGAGCATATGACAGGAGCAACACCAGCATGTCTCTGAATGAGCTGCCAGCCAATCAAGCTATGAGAAAAGACTATATGTGGAACAGAAAGATTGCGCAAGATATAGAACCAAGCAATTTGCTCGGTACTGAATCAGGTTAAAGTTCTGAAGTCAAGAGCATTCAGTCATGAACAGTGATAGACATTTAAACAATGAATTGGATGCAGAGGCTCCACAAATGTCCCCATCAACAAAAATGGGGGAAGTCCAACTCATCAGAGCAACAGGCAACATTGAAGCATTTGCAACAATCTTCAGCCAGATGTCCAGAGTGGATGATCCAGTTTGACCTCCTCCTGCAGTCCATAGCGTCACACATGCCAGTCTTCAATTTACTGTTTGTGATATAAAGAAAATACTGAAGACACTGGATACCGCAAAGTTCTGAGCCCTGGCTACCGTTCTGAAAACTCGTGCTCCATGACTAGCCATACTCCTAGCCATGCTGTCCCAGTAGAGCTACAACACTCACATCTATCCGGAAAAGTGGAAAATTTCACAGCTCAATTCTGTTCAAAGTGTTTTGGACAAGCTTCATCTGATCAATTACTTTCGCTATCAGTCAACTCACAATCGTCAGCAGAGTGAAGAAAGATGTGGTTGGAATTACTATGAAGGGACACTTACATGGCAATAACCTTCCCATTGGTGTTCAGTTTGGGTTCTACCAAAGCCTCTCTGCTGCAGCCTTGATCCAACATGGAGAAAAGAACCAAATTCAAGTGAAGAGTGACTGCCCTTGATTTAAATGCAATATTCTGGGAAAACAAAAGTCAATGTGGAATTGGTGATTGATGGAAGAGGAATCATTCCACTGATTGGAGTTTTGCCCTGCATGAAAGAAGAGGATGGCGATTATTGCAGACCAGGTATCTCAATGCAGAATTACACAAGGCAGTGTTCTCGGTACAATCATCATCAGTGTCATCAGCAATGATCTTCCTTCCTTCATAAGGTCAGAAGTGCGGATGCTTGTTGATAATTGTACAATGTTCACAAACTTCTGCACCTCTTTGGGTACTGAAACAATCTATATACACATGAGACACGATATGGACAAAATTCAATCTTGCATGCAACATTTTCACCATACCAGTGTCAAAAAATGACCATCTGCTCCAGCAAATCCTAAACCATCTCCCTTTGACATTTAACTGCTTTACAAAAACTGAATCCCTTACCGTTAATATCCTGGAGTTACCAATGATCAGTCAAAACAGACAGATTGTCCCCCTCAAACTCTGAAATATTCACCCCTTCCACCAATCAAAGTCATTGAACAGCCTTCCTGACAGCTTTGTAGAATGTATCTGCATCAGTTGGGCTGTATTGATCCAAAGAAGTTGCTTAGCACTTTAGTGTCAATCAATAATTGCAACTTTACAAATTGGCATGCACACTCACATCCGATATAGCAATGAAATAAATAGTCTTGCCCTTCAATTTGGAAGTTTGAGTCTGTTAAACTTAGGGATTTGAGTTGTGTAAGGTTAAATCGAGTCAAGCCTTCTCTTTGCAACATGCTTTAATGTAGGTTTGGTCAGTAGAATGGAGCATGAGATTAAATGGAATCAAGGTTGTCGAGTGGCTTTATTATTTCCCAGTTTTGAATCTTCATGGATTGGTCAAGTGGAATGAAATTTTGTCCATTATGACAGAGAGTTGAGATTTAAGATTACCTAAGATTGATTCTTGATAGCTGATAAGCCCTAAAATCATTGAAGTCTCATACCTGCTTCCTTGCCTGAGTGAAAGCTTCTCCGTCTGTTCTATACTAATGCAGTTGTCCCTTGGGATCTCATATGAGGATCAAGATAAACAGCAGCAACAGCACCAGCAACATCTTTCTCTTCACTGACTTGCTACAGCAGAAGAGTTAGAATGAGTGTGGTTATGAAGCTTCTATAAGGCACTCGCAACACAGAGTTTCTAGGCAGAGGATCAGATTTATATTTGATATGTTTTGAGCGCTGCTGTTGAACTGATATCGCTGATATCCAGTGCTTGCTGAACTGTAAAAGGTGAACATTGACAAAGTTGGCAGTGTTGGTCCTACCCTGGAGTTTAGTTGCAATTTTCGTTAAAAAATGCGGCACACTCTGTCATAGTCTCCCTGGAAGTCATAAACTTCACAACCACATTTCTATGAGTCTAGAGAAAAGTCATTTTGCTTCAATGTCAGTTAAGAACACAGAAATTGGTGAGCTGTGTTTTTCTGAACAATGAGAAATGGCTGGTTCCCCCATTCCTTCTTATCAACTCTCAAATTGTTTAAAGAGAAATTCCCGTATGTTCACTGCCCTAATTTACATGTTATCGGCAAAATATAGGTAGAATAAAATTCATCCTGCAAATTTTATTCTGCATTAGCTGCAAAAAAAATCAGTTAACATGTCAGCCCTTGAACAACTGGAGAAGGGAAGAACAGATAACCTGTCCTTTCAAAAAGCTTGCACTCAAAGGCACAGCTCTGTAACTTTAGCCTCCAAACTTATAAGTCTACAATTATGAAATGGTGAAGTCGGGAATAACATTGATAATTCTATTAATTTGGTTAGATTGAATTTAATGTAAAATTAATGGTGCAATTTTTCTATAATTGGGGAAAGTTCATAAATCAAGGTCTATGCAGTCTTAGATAGTCGTTCCTATATCTCACGGTACATGATTTTTTCACAACTGTTTAGTAATCAACCATGTCAGCCATCTTGTTGAAAACTTAATGCTGTCTTCTATACAGTTCGATCAGTGCTATTGATACACAAATGTTAACTAAGTAACTATTAGCTATACAGGACCTTCCATTAATAATAGCCATTCATAATTTCCCGAAGGCATGATTATGCAGAGAATTAAATTTTACTTTTATTCTGATTATTTTAGAATTGACTAAGTGCTTCTTATTTTTGGTGATTTATTCTTGTTAAGCTATTCTGCTGGTTCATGTGTAAGCTATCTGTTTCTTTTATAGGCAGCAGGATAAACAAACATGAATGCTTCTGGTTGAGTAGTGAGACCTTTGTCACACGTCTATGTGTAGTTATTACAAAATGATTTGCTGAGTTCGGTAGAGGAGACCCAGAGGTTCAAACTGGTCAATAATTTATGAAGTCTTTATTAGGTCAAATCAAACAGTGGTAAATTATTTCATATTAACTACATGTTATTCCCTGACTCCACCATTTCATAATTATAGGCATATAAATTTGGAAGCTCAAGTTACAGAGCTGTGCCTTTGAGTGTAAGCTTTTTGAAAGGACAGTTATCTGCTCTTCTCTTCTTCAGTTGTTCATGGGCTGTCATGTTCACTGACTTTTCATGTGGCTAATGCAGATTAAAGGTTTTTGCTATTGAAGAGTCAATGTGCATGTGTTTGAATATGTTTGAACACTGTCTGATGCCTGTAAAAGTCTCAGTTCAAGTGCAAGCTCATGAGCTGCCTTCACAATGTGGTTCAAAGTGAGCCATGGCTTATTATCATCGAACCATTGACAGTGATATTACGTAGTCATTTGGTGGTATGTAATTTGAGTATGGCTGAGAAAAGACACACTTTGTCAAAGTTTTTTTGTCCTGCACTCATCAGGATATTTTGCAAGAACAATAGTCCAAGCAAAAACCAACATTTGTACTGCGTGAGAAGAGATGCTGATGTTTTGAGTGCGCTGGATGGTGCCGGGTAGGTTGGGTATACATTCAAGGATTGGCAGATCATAATAAACAGCTTATTTCTTTGGGTGACAGAAATAAGTGGGGTATTAAGAACATCGAAACAGTCCAAACTTCCAAAACTCTCAACACAGTGATGTATTTCTGAAATTTGACAACATTTGTTAGATAACCGTTACTGTGCGAAGAGCTACGCTGACAGCCAACTTAGAATTGCTATTTGGGTTTGTCAGATGATACACTTGTATGTTCTGGAAGCTTCATACAATAATACACAGATACCTATATTTTGTAGACAGCAGGAACATGGACACACAACCATTTCAACTCAACAAAAAAGTGACAGCCAGTTGTTGGTTCATTTCTCAGGGTAATGTCATGACAAACATAGACAACTTACCTGGTTTAAAATTTAAACAAGACCTGGCAGTTAACTGCCAATCTGCACTAATGGGTGTACTTTTGATGATAATGCCTCTCATAAACATAGTCCACTCGCCAAACAAACTGCACTCTCCTCTTATTCACCTTGAATTGGTAATCTTGTGAATTGTCCTTATGAGTGATAAATGAAAAGTTTTAAAATAGTGTCTTTTTTCAGAAATATTAAAACTGTAATGTTGAAATGTAACAGCTAAAGCAAACAAAGTAACTGCAATTAATAGCTTCCAACAAGAAAGTAATAAGTTGATGCTTCAACTTAGAAATGTTTTTCCCTTAAACACATGCCTGATTTGAATGATTTTTGACTCTTCTCTGAAGTAGATGGACCAAAAATACTCTATAAGAATGATGGTCTGAAATTAGTCAATATAATCTCTTAGTTGCTGCCACAAGTGTCTTCATATGGCTGCAATTAGGGAGGTCTTAGCTCAGGCTGACTCGTTCTATTTGGAAAGAAAATATATCTGGAAAGAACTGGGGATAAAAGCAGCACAACCAAATAAAATAAATAGTTGTATCATTGATTGGAAACCAATTATGCTTCACCAAAGTACCTCGTTCTCCTAAAGGAAAGTTTAACCTCTTACTGACATTCCAGAAATACAGAATTCTACAGGAACCCCACTTGATATATGACACTAGCTATTACCATTTTCTCTGCTCAATTTTACCAAGCCTAGTTAAGAGAGATTGCCATCGGACAGGAAGAGAAAAGCTGAATTGAAATCAATGACAGAAAGATCATCAACAAAGAATGTGAGGCAGGGGTGATTCAGGCAGAGAAAAGGTAGGGATAAGGGAGAGATACTACAGCACTGATGCAAAGTTACAGCATAGAAACAAACTATTTGGCACAACAGAGGCTTATTCTGAGATTTATGCTCCTCCAAACCCATGTCATCTAATCCTAGTTGTGCTTCCAATTTTCCTCTCCCGTGTATTACATAACTTCCAGCTTAAATATATCTCTGCTGTTTCCTTCAACTCTATCTCTAGTGGCTATAGTGATTGAAACCAGGTGGACCTCATTGACTACGAGATCCTTGATTGGGGTTATAAACCTGGGCCAAACAGAAAGCTCTAGCTGACCAATATTAACAGGGTATTTAGAATGTCCTGGATACAGGGGACTGACTCCAATTTGGCTGGCAACAGCCAGTATGCTGTGCACAAGTCAATTAAGGGTGACTTGGTGATGGGATACCAGCCTCTTTGCAGTTGTTTCAGTTGCAATTCAACATTGTCACTACTCTCTAAGGAAAGATATTTCTCCTGAAAATTGAGTGGATTAAGTGATGACTAATGTGTATTTATGCCCCTCATTTTGTAATTCCCTCACATGTGCAAATGTATTCTCTCTAATTATTTGGGTAACCCTCAGCCTTGTTTAAAGAGAAAACAGGCCCGGCCTTTCCTGATAATTATAAATGTTCAATTTTGGTAACATGTTTTTGCACCTTCTCAGGTGTATTTATATCCTTTTCATAATCTGGAGATGATGAGCATTACTGTTGTCCAACCAAGGTCGTACACAAGTTTTATAACTTTTCTATTAGAGCCAGAGAGGTCTACAGCATAGAAATATGCCCTTCGGACCAACTTGCTCATGCCACCCAGTTTTCACAGTTTAAACTAGTTCCATTTGCCTATGTTCAGTCCATATCACTCCACACTTGTCCCTTCCATGTACTAAACATTTCTTTTTGAATTATGTTCCTCTATAAAAGCTTTAGCTTCGTTCTATTTTGCTGTTTTGTTAATGATTTAAAATTCTGCACCTCTACCTCTAGAAGAAGATAGTAGTTGAAAGGGGAGAGAATTAATACTTACGTATGAATACAGAGGATATCAGTCAGTAAGGAGGTGACAGATGCAGGGAAGAGAAGGTGGTACTGATACTCTGAAGGAGGCAGACCTGGTATAATGGGGAATGGTGGCACACGGCTGTGAACGTGCTATTGTCAGGGAAGGTAATTTGATAATGAACGCTGGGATGCAAGTTCGAGTGTGTAAATGTGCCGTACTGTGTGATAGTTAACCATAAAAACCATGGAAATCATGCATTGTTCCTAATTTATGCTATTATTTAATCTCAAACAATGAAGCCAATGCAAATGGAATCTGTGGTGTTGAGGAGAGGAAGAGTTAGCTTGTGCTCTTACTCTAATAATCTTGGCTTTGACTTGTATGGCCACAAGGCTAGTGTGTGATCAAGTTTAGCTATGGTGCACTCTTTGGTGAAATAACACATTGGGATAAATGTTTAGGTTTCCCTTTGGCAAAGGCACAGTGCATAAAGGAAGGGGTTGGAACCCTCACAGAAATATGTTCCGTTGTCAGGCAAAGTTGGGGAGCCAATGGTCTCGTGGTGTTATGGCTGGACTGTTAATCCAGACACCCAGATAAGGTTCTGAGCACCCAGGTTCGAATCCTGCCATGGTGAAATAAACGCAAATGTCCTTTGGGGAAGGAAACTGCCATTCTTACCTGGTTTGGCCGACATGTGACTCCAGACCCTCAGCAATGTGGTTGACTCTTAACTGCCCTCTGGGCAATTAGGGATGGGCAATAAATTACCACCCTAGCCAGTGACACCTTCATCCTGTGATTGAATAAATGACTACTCAGGAAGGGAGAAAGAAGTTAAAACAAAGTGTCTCAATTGCATTGGTATTCCGTCACTGTTATCCGTGATTGCTCATAAACCCAATGTTCCTCTATGGTGTTATAGTATTCACTGGTGAGGGCACTGTGACATGTGCTTTAAGGCATGAATTGTACTTTTGCTTCCAGAAGCAGTCGTATAATGCGGGAAACAATTACTGTATAAATTATCCTGGAGATTTTTGTTTGCGTATTCAGCAGGAGTTAGTCATGGCTTATTAAAAAGCTAGGAGAATTTACTTCTGTTAGTTTAGCTGCTAGTTCCAATTTTGTGGGTTGTTAGTGAAAATAGGGAATCACTAATCCTTAAGGGTTGTGAATTGCAATTTGTTGACAATAAAGCACTTAGAATAACATGGATGTGAATGTTAGATTTTACGGAGTAAAATTGCTGGAAAATCGCATGTTGATTAATCTTGAAGCCAGCTTGCTACTGACTATGAGTGACACTCCCTTCTGCATTATAACCTTTCCA
The DNA here is from genome assembly GCF_030684315.1 of Stegostoma tigrinum. NCBI lineage: Eukaryota > Metazoa > Chordata > Chondrichthyes > Orectolobiformes > Stegostomatidae > Stegostoma > Stegostoma tigrinum. The sequence continues at coordinate 54,520,162 of NC_081364.1, read as the reverse complement.
GTCCTACCATACCCTTTTTTTCCAGATCCTGCTATACCCCTGCCACCTTTATATTTATACAGCACTCTTCGCCAGAGCCTGTATGCCCTCGTCCTGAAGAGTAACCACCTCAGGGTCAGTGCCACAGCAAAGGCTACCATTGCCCTACAAAACCTCCCCGCAGCTTTCACCTTTCCCCTTTCCCCTTATTTTCTGTGAAAAGACCTGATGGACTAAATGTGGGGTTAGAATAGTTAGGTGTTTGCTTTTCATTGGCGCAGACTTGATGGGCCAAAGGGTCTTTCTCAGTGTTATAAGATCCCCTTGACAAGTCACGTCCACACCCTTGGCTCGTGTGCCCACACATCCTCAACTGTGACAAGTCTGTTCCCCTGAACTAGCTCTTATTAGAGCCATAGACTCATAGAGATCTATGGCGCTGAAGAAGGCCCTTCAGCCCATCACCTTCATGCTGGTCATAAATGAAAGGACTGTCATGACCCACTCTCTGGGTTGCAGAGGCACAGATTCACTAAGCAAGAACATTGCGAATAGATGCCTAACTGCGGCCAATCCCCTGGAGTGGTTTCGGAAGCTGCCGTTGACGTACTGCGCCAGGACTGCCAACTGATGGATGCCTCCATAAACTCTGGTGAGGACTACTTCCCTTAAGACACTGAAACATGATCGTCTGTTTGCTGCATAGACCCCGTATTTGCCAGGTACGCTGTTGGCACAGGATGTAGGTATGAGAGTGTTACAGCACGCTGCCATAGCAAAGTGTCTGACCCCCCCACCATGCCCGTCAACGCCTGACTGAGTACTGTTGAGCGGCAAGGCAAGCTGCCTCATTGTGTGCCTGTGTTAATTCCATGTCAAGGCAAGGCATGAATGCTGCAGGCATGCAGGTAGATGCTGAGGGGCAAGCGCTAATAGAGCAACTGGATGGTTCTGAGTTGCAGCCTGGTCTATTCTGTGCGCTGGGTATTGCTCTGCTTGACCAACCTGACCAGACAAATTCAGATAAGATATGAACATGCAGGGAAAGTGCCCTTGCAGTAGTCTTTCAATGTTGGTTGCTGGTGTGTCCTGCAATGACTGTCTATGCTTCTAGAACACACTTTCAGATGCTGCATGCCATTGTCTGTGGCAGCAGGGTGCATGCAGCTGGTGCCCTTGGACCATGCCCTGGCCTGTGGTTTTGCCATTGCCACAGGAAGATCATTTAGAGTAAGTGGTGAGCTGAATCCACCGGATTTTACTCTCTCATTTCCATGTCCTGCTTTCTCGATGTCTCATTCGGCAAGTTTAGTGAGATGGGAGGCTGAATATTACTGGGGTGAATTATGTCACCAGAAAAGCATTTAACTAGTATTAATCCCTGTCAACTGGCAACTCACTGCTGCCTACCAGGAACCTTATTATCCCCTTGTGAAAAGCATAAAAGATCAGTGAGTTGCCGTCAATATTGAAATGGACCTCATCACAATTCTTCTTCGGTTCTGCCTTGTATCTCGCTGTAGCCCATGTCACTCAAACTCTAATAAGATACTGTCTGAAGATTCATACCAATAGCAACTTCTTTGAGAAAGTATGCAACCCCACAATTAATGTTTCCCAGTGAATTGTAAGCAATATTTTTCTGAGACATATTCGCCGCACTACATGGAAATGTTCACTTTACAGCTTAAACACTATGTCAATCCATTGCTCTCTGCCTTCCTGCCCCTAGTAACATTCTGTACTGCAGTTATCATGTTAACCCACCCCAATGATTGGTTTCTTTGAAATGAAATGCATGGGTTGTGAGAAAATGTCAACTGTTAAAGGTTGTCTGCTGCCTGATTTCCTGGTGTTGTGGTGACTCTATGCGTGCAGTGTCACAGTTACACAAGAATCATTATTGTTACAGAACTAGGCCTGGTCTACAAGTTCTAAAATCCACTAAGCTGACAGTATGGCTGTCGGGGTTTGTGATCTCATCAGAACTCCCACGCATCACCCCAACTGTGACAAAATGTTGTCGTGTCCCAACTGACCTTTGTTTTTGCTGCATAATGATTCAAGCATCATTCCCATCTGCCTGGAACTACTTGCTGCCTCCTTAGAGAAATTGTGGCTACTTGAGAGTTGATGAAATCAGATGTGCAATATGCCCAAAACATCACTGGAGGCACTCAAACCAGATCTTGTCTTTTGCTGTTAAATCATAAATCTCTGACTCCACTGATCTGTTCATCAATTTCAGGTCAGTTTTGATGCATTTTGAATGACCTACTCTGAATTTTAATTTTTAATCTGGCTAATTAAGGAGCTGGGCTTTCAATGAGGAGCTGGGCCATCAATAATAATCATTACTCTTTTTATTCAAATTTTATCTGATTTTCAAGTTGCTCGTCAAGTTTGTGACGTGTGAGTCTTTTCCACACATAAGGAAGAACAGGTTATCCTCATCTGTAACTAAACATTCACAATAAATAATTTTCATTTTAACACTTACTTTACCAATAATTCCAGGAAATTCCAAGTTTCCTGATGTAGCTATTTATGCAAGTTAAATTTTAATCATTATTGCATAAATATGTAGAATAGAATTATATTGAAATTACAGAAAGGATCTCCAGTCCAATATGTTTATTCCAACATTTATATTTCACTTGATTCCAAAAAAAAACCATAATACTACAATATATAAAATTATTCAAACTGCAATAATGAATTAATTTCACATTAACTGGACAGATACTATGACTGAGTTGCATTATTAGCCATGGTGGATGGTTCATGCTGAACTGTACTGATTAGAGTCAATGAGTCTATCATTGCTGTGAGGACAGATAACAGAACATATCCTCACTAAAATGTCGTGCTTTTCTGATGCTACGTTACACGGATGTTGTTTAGTTGAATTCCTGGTAGACAATTATCAAGGCTTGGTAATATAGTTTCATTACAATTTTCCTTTAGCTTAATGATCCTTCTTTGCAAGATTGGAAACACTAATAGTACAATTCAGATACTCACCAAATGTCATTTCTCGAACTGACTGAGAATTCTGCTATTAAGGGCTCACATCTTCCTCAGCAGTAAGTGATCAGCTTTTGCTGTTTACACTGTTGTCCATTTACTCTTTGCAGTGTCGTCAGTAGGGATTTCAATTAATCAATATAGCAATGTGTCAATGCAGTGAAGGGATCTTTAGTTAGTGAGCAGTATTTTCAGGGAGCAGAGACTTTGTAACCAATCAGATGGAAGTTTTCTTGCTGACAAAGGCAGACTGCAAACTGTTCGATTAAGAAAAACATAATTACAGGAAGTGAAATTAGCTTTAGAAGATATTAATGTGAGAGATAATTAAAGATATTAATGATATTAAGATATTAATGTGGATAATAATGGGAGAGAGAGAAAAATAAAAAATTCAAGAAAAATATTTCAGTTTTCACCCTTTTTTAGAAAGACACTATTATTCTCATTCTGAAGGAATGAAACAACCAAAATTCTGAAGTTAATTTTTAAAGGCCCAGGTTTGTTCAGTATTAATTATCATTTAAGACGTTAAAACATAGGAGTAGAAGTAGGCCATTTAGCCCTTTAATCAGCTCTGCTATTCAATGAGATTACAGTTTATCTAATAAATCCTCAATTTGTTCTTACAAATGCTCTTCGTAGGATTGGCGTGGACTTGATGGGGTGAATGGCCTGCTTCCACACTGTAGGTATTCCATGTCTTTCTGAAAAAAACTGTCTCAAATACACGCTTTGAATTCTTCCTCATGGCTACTTCAACCAATTTGATTTTCGCAATCTGCATGAAGATTAAAGTCACTCATGAATAATATACTGCCTTTTTTTACATGCTTTCATTGTCCCTTTCATAGAGTGTAACTTTTGTTAAAAGGTCAACAGATCACCAGTGTCTTCCCCTTGATATTTCTTACCTGAATCCATCTGGATTCAAGATCTCCTGATCCAAGATCATTTCTTAATATCGTTTTTATCCTGTTATGATCTGACAAAGTTATACCTTCACCAGTTCCTTCCCTTCTGTCCTTTTGGGAAGTCTAGTACCTCTGAATGTTTAGATCCCAGCTTTAACCTCCTTATAACTCTATATCTCCATGGTGGCTAGTTGGTGAGAAGCTGTTAGAGGGCAGAGCATAGAACATAGAAAAGTACAGCACAGTACAGGCCCTTCGGCCCACGATGTTGTGCCATGGAATAATCCTAATCCAAAAATAAAATAATCTACCCTACATTCTCCTTAATTCACTGCTGTCCATGTGCATGTCCAGCAGTCGCTTAAATGTCACTAATGACTCCACTTCCACGATTACCACTTTGTTGAGGTTTTCACTAGCTGTTTAAGAGCGGGGGCAAGCAGAGTGAGTATAAACCTACCGGAGGTCAGGGATTGTGGCCTAGTTGGTGGGAAGCCTGTCGAGGGCAAAGCACTAGCAGCAGAGTGAGTGTAAACCTACCGGACCTTCGGGATTGTGGCCTAGTTGACGGGAAACTATAGGGGGAGGTGGTGCAGCAGCACAGAGTGAGTATAAACCTACTGGATCTCGGGGATCATGGCCTAGCCAGCAGGAAGCTGTTGGAGGGTGGAGGAGCAGCACAGAATGAATATAAATCTCTCAGAGTTCGGGGCACATTGTAGCTATGATAAAATAACATCTGCAGGAAGTATTGGTTATTTGAGGAATTTCAGCTTAGAGTTGATGAGCTGGAATCTGAGCTTCAAACATAGTGGCGCATCTGGGAGGGGAAGGAGTACTTGGACACTGTGTTTTTGGAGGCAGTCACACCTGGTAAACTAAGTCCTTTAAATTTGGTCAGTGGCCTGGGACAGCAGGGGGGCAACTGCAAATGAGGCAGGTAGAGGGATCCTGCAGTCGGGAACAGAGGCGCCTCCGCTCTAGACCTTTCCAATAGGTACAAGGTACTTGCTCCCTTTATGGATGAGGAAAAGGGCTACAGGGAGGATGAGCCAACAGACCACTGCACCATGGTATGGGAAGCCATTCTAGAGGGGGCAAGTGGTAGTTGTAGGGGATTTTATAATCAGGGGAATAGATAGTAACCTTTGTAAGCAGGATCAAGAGTCCACATGGTGTGTTGCCTGCCCAGTGTCAGCGTAAGGGATATCTCTGACCAGTTTGAAAGGATATTGGAGAGGGAAGATCCAGCTGTTATGGCCCACGTTGGAACAAACAACATAGGCAAGACAAGGAAAGAGGACCTGTTCTGAGATTATCAGAAGCTAGGAATGAAATTAAAGAGCAGGTCCTCAAGGGTTACAATCTCCAGATTATTGCCTGAGCCATGTGCAAATTGGCATAGGGATATGAGAATAAGAGAAGTAAACACATGGCTAAAGGAGTGGTGTGGGAAAGAGGGGTTCCTTTTCATGGGGCACTGACATCGTTATTGAAACAGGAGGAATCTGTACTGCTGGGATGGTCCCCACCTGAGTCAAGCTGGGACCAATGTTCTAGCAAAAAGGGTAAATAGGCTGGTCAATAGGACTTTAAATTAGAAAGTGGGGGGAAGGGAAGAGCAAAACTTACTCCAGCAGGGAACAAATCAGCAGGTTAACATTTGTAGGGGTGGATTCAATTGTGTGGAAAAATATGAAAAAATTGACAGGAAAGCAGAACTGAAGAGAAGTTATTAAAGTCACCAGGACAGACACAAATTGCTAATGTGACACCCCTGTGTAAAATGGGAGTAAGGCAAAAAATGGAAAATTATAGGCTGATTAGCCTAACTTTGGCCATGGCCAAGATTTTAGAGTCCATTGTGAAGGATGAGGTATCTGAATACTTGGAAGTGCATCGTAAAATAGGGTAAAGTCAGCATGGTTTCATCAAGGGAAGGTCATGTCTGACAAACCTATTAGAATTCTTTGAGGAAGTAATGAACAGGCTAGATCATGGAGAGCCAATGGATGTTATCTACTCAGACTTCAAGAAGGCCTTTGACAAGGTGCCACACAGGAGCTGCTGAGTAAGATAAGGGCCCCTGGTGTTAGAGGCAGGGTGCTAGCATGGATAGAAGATTGGATGTTTGGCAGAAAGAAGGGAGTGGAGTTAAAAGGGTCTTTGTCAGGATGGCAGCTGGTTACAGATGATGTTCTGCAAGGGTCAGTGATAGTACCACAACTTTTCACTTTTTACATTAATGATATAGATGAAGGAACTTGGGCATTCTGGCTAAGTTTGCAGACAATACAAAGATAGGTAGAGGGACAGGTAGTATTGAGGATGCAGAGAGGCTGCAGAAGGATTTGGACAGGTAGGAGAGTGGGCAAAGAAGTAGCAGATTGAGTACAGCATGGGAAAGTGTGAGATTGTGCACTTTGGTAAGAAGAATAAAAGCGTGGACCATTTTCTAAATGGGGAAAATATCCAGAAGTCTGAAGTGCAAAGTGGCTTGGGAGGTCTGGTCCAGGATTCTGTCAAGGTAAACTTCCAAGTTGAGTCAGTAGTTAGGAAGGCAAATGCAACTTTGGCATTTATTTTGAGAACACTTGAATATAAAATCAGGGATGAATTTCTGAGCCTTTATATGACTCTGGTCAGGCTACATTTGGAGTATTGTGCACAGTTTTGGATGCCATATCTCAGGAAAGATGTATTGGCCTTGGAGTGGATTCAGAGGAGGTTCACGAGAATGGCCCCAGGAATGAAAAACTCAATGCATGAGGAATATTTGAGGACTCTGGGTCTGTACTTGATGGAATTTAGAAGGATGAGGGGAGGATCTAATTGAAACTTACAGAATACTGAATGGCCTGGACAGAGTAGATGTTGGGAAGATGTTTCCACTGGGAGGAGAGGCTAGAATCCGAGGGCACAGCCTTTGAGTAAAGGGGAGACCTTTTAGAATGGAGTTAAGGAGAAACTTCTTCAGCCAGAGAGTGGTGAATCTATGGAATTCATTGCCACAGAAGGCTGTGGAGGCCAAGTTATTGAGTATGTTTAAAACAGAGAAAGATAGGTTCTTGATTGTCAAGGGGATCAGGGGTTACAGGGACATAACGGGAGCATGAGGTTAAGAAACTTATCAAGCATGATTGAATAGCAGAGCAAACTCGATGGGCTGAATGGCCTCATTTCTGCTTCTATTTCTGATGGTCTTATCATACCTGTTGACCATGCTTGAGATACAAAAGCTTAAACACATATACCAACAGGTTCAAGAATAGCTTCTTCAAGGCTGTTATTAGACTTCTGAATGGACCTCTCAAATTCCAAATCTAATGTTGATCTTGCTTTTTGTGCACCTTCTTTGCAGCTGTAACTTTGTATTCTGCACTCTGTTCAATTGCTCCATGATCTTTGTATGGCCTGTGCTCCATGATCTTTGTATGGCCTGTGCTACATGCAAAACAAAACCTTTCACTGCATATGGGTACATATGCCAATAATAAATCCAATCAAATCAAATTAAACCTCAGTTATTATGATGCAAATGCCACATGTGTTTAAGTTAAGAGCTATTGATTTTGTCTTTTTACCGTTTTTTTCCATTTTGACCCTGTTTACTGCTTTTTTAATGTTTAAATGTGCCCGTTTCTGTCTGACTTGGGTATCATTATCCCCATTACTGCCATATAATAGTGCCATATCCTTTTGCTTTGCAAACCTACATTTCCTTATTCAACACCCCCTGCATCCCATTATGTATTACCACTTATTACTCATGTTAAAACATCTCACCTGTGAATAGACTAGCCCCAACCTATCTCAGTCAAGTCAGCAATTCACTCAAGTTCTTGGCACTACGTTTTGCTGTGTGTGGACTGCATCAACAGAAACTGCAGTAATGCAGTATGCAGTGGATTTTGGTGTAATTTCTGATTTTTGATTGCTTATATGCAGATCGCAAAGCCATTGTTAGACTTATCCCATAATAACAGGTGCTGATAGAGTCATCATCATTACTCCAACAAAAATAAATCATTATCTGCAGGGACAAATCTGGTTTATCATGTATATATTAAGAAAAACTAACAACAAAATCTCCAGCGTCAGCAGTTCCTACTATCTCTGTAACAAACCTACATATTCTGGTTAATTACAAGGCCAGACTTAAAATTAATTTCTTTTGTTCAAAAGATATAAAAGCATCTCAAGTTTGATGACTGTCTATAATGTTCCATCTGTGCCACTGACCAATACATATGGTGCAAAGTTTATATTTGAAATGAGCTATAAAATTCTTTGTTCAGCTGCGATGTTTCCACAGCCTGGCCGGAACTAAGTGGAAGGAAATAGTTCTAAAATACACATGTATATTCAAGATTCTCATTTCAGCCTAAGCTGAATCTGAGGCAATTCTAACCAATTGTACCTAAGTGAGATTTACACAGCACACGCTGAAGGTAATCTATAAAAAAATCTTTATCTTAATACACGATTTCATAGTGCCTTGATTAAGTTCATTGATCTTTTTAAAGGAAGTGCAACTTCAATCTGACGGTGCTACTTTCAATAAATAATTCTGTGGATGTTAAGCATCAGTGAATAATATAGCTCAGATGGAAGCCATTCTGGCCATTATATGTGTGGGGGTCTAAAATGAGTATTGTTCTCGTTAATTTTATCCTGAAATATTTCCTGAAAACAGATACCTCACTGTTGACAATAGAATGACTGGTTTGTAATTACTGTTTACATCTTTTTGCCCATTTTGTGCACAGGACCTTGCCATCTGCAATCCACCAGTCATACACTGAGTCCACATCGACCCTCTGAACAGCATCCCACCCAGACCCACAGCTCCTTTCCTATCCCTGTAACCCTGCATTTCCCACGTTTTAACCTGCACATCTTTAGACTGTGGAAAGAAACTGGAGCACCTGGAGGAAATCCGCGCAAATACAGGGAGAATGTGCAAAATCCACGCTCCCGAGGGTGGAATCAAACCTGGGTCCCTGGCGCTGTGAGGCAGCACTGCTACCACTGAGTCACCGGGCTGCCCCCAGTGCCTACTATCACCCCTGTAAATAAGTCTGTGTCCTGTTCGGTCCCACATGTTCCACTCTTACTTTCCTCAGAAAAGAAGGTTGCATCCCATCTCGATGAAGTAACTTCCTTACTTTGAATGTGACCTTTCTTGTACCTCTACTTTGTCTTTTTTTTGAAATCCCATTTCTCATCCCCCTGCTCCCTTCCTAAGGCATTTACAATATATTGCTTTGTTGTGATGTGAAGTGATCATTTGTGAAATCAATGTCATCTGGCTCCTCAAGAAGATCTCCTTTCGACCACAAATTGTTTCCATTACTTCCATTAACTAACAATGCTTTTTACAATTTATATATCTATCTTAAAATCTTTTCAGTCATTGCTTTGGAAGGCACTGCCAAAGATGTCTTGCGCATGGTATGCATTGCTGCCAATGTGCGGAAATAGCGGAGACAGTGTGTTTAAAATAGTGGATGAAGAGTCAAACAAGCAGGCTGCACTGTCTTGGACAGTGTTAATTGTCTTCAGTGTTGTTGGAGTTTTATTCACCCACGCAAGTGGATAGTGTACCATCACACTCCTGACTTGTGGTTTTTTGATGGAAGACAGGCTTTTGGAATTAAGAGCAGAATTACTTAGCTTATAGTTGTACCCACAGAATTTCATGACCAGTCTAGTTAAGGTTTCAGTCAGTGGCAGTCCCTGGATGTAGATGATAAGGGATTTAATGATGACAAAGCCACTTTATATCAAGTGAAGCTGGTGGGATTTTTTTCTTGTTAGAGGTGGTCATTACCAGGCGCTTGCACAATATGAGTTTTACTTGGTAATTACCACCCCAAACCTGAAACTGTCTAGGTTTTGCTGCACACAGGTCAACACCTGAGGAGTGGGAATCACTGGCTAGGCCAGCATTTATTGTCCATCTCTAATTGCCCAGAAATCAGTTATGAGTCAACCATATTGCTGTCAGTCTAGAGTCCTATGTAGACCAGACCAGGCAAGTTTCCTTCTTTAAGGACATTAATGGACCGGATTCTTCCTTCCAACAATTGACCCTCAATTCCAGATTGGTATAGAAATCAAATTCCACTGTCTGCCATGTTGGAATTCGGATGCCAGATCTAGAAAACATCATCTGGGTCTCTAAGCCATTGTCTCCCCTTGGTACTGCTTAAATAGCCCTACTTTTGACCTTGCGATGAAGGGAAGGACATTGATAAAGCAAATGGAGATAATTAAGGCTAGAACACTGCCGTAAGGAAGCCCTGCAGTAGTGTCCTGGAACTGAGATGATTGGCCTCCGACAACCATAACTATCTTCCTTTCCTCTAGTTATTTCTCCAACCAGTAGAGAAATTTCCCTCAATTCCCATTGATTTTAGTTTTGCCAGGAGACCTTAATGCCACATGATTAAATGCTGCCATGTTGTCAAGGGCAAATTCTTCCACACACCTACTTCTGGAGTTCAGCTCTTTTCTCTATTTATGGACTTAGTATGAAGTTAGATAAGAAGTTAAGTGGAACAGAAACTGAACATGAGCCATTACTGAGTGAATACTACTTGATAGCACTGCTAATGACATCGCTTTTGCTGATGACTGAGAATATACTGATGGCATGGTAACTGTCTGGATTAGATTTACCCTGATTTTCATGGATCAGAGCATACTTTGGTACTCTTGCAATTTGACATGTAATGTCGATATTTTCACTATGCTGGAAGAAGGACAATTTGATAATAGACAATAGATGCAGGAGTATACCATTCGGCCCTTCGAGCCAGCACCATCATTCATTATGATCATGGCTGATCATCCACCATCAGTATCCTGTTCCTGCCTTATCCCCATAACCCTTGATTCCACTATCTTTAAGAGCTCTATCCATCTCTTTCTTGAAAGTATCCAGAGAGTTGGCCTCCACTGCCATCTGGGGCAGAGCATTCCATATATCCACCACTCTCTGGATGAAGAAGTTTTTCCTCAACTCTGTTCTAAATGGCCTACCCCTTATTTTTAAACTGTGTCCTCTGGTTCTGGACTCACCCGTCAGCGGAAACATGCTTCCTGCCTCCACAGTGTCCAATCCCTTAATAATCTTATACGCCTCAATCAGATCCCCTCTCATCCTTCTAAACTCAAGTGTATACAAGCCCAGTCGCTCCAATCTTTCAACATACGATAGTCCCGCCATACCAGGAATTGACCTCGTGAACCTACGCTGCACTCCCTCAATAGAAAGAATGTCCTTCCTCAAATTTGGAGACCAAAACTGCACACAATACTCCAGGTGCAGTCTCACCAGGGCCCTGTACAGCTGCAGAAGGACCTCTTTGCTCCTATACTCAATTCCTCTTGTGATGAAGGCCAGCATGCCATTAGCTTTCTTCACTGCCTGCTGTACCTGCATGCATGCTTTCATTGACTGATGTACAAGAACACCTAGATCTCGCTGTACTTCTCCTTTACCTAACTTGACTCCATTGAGATAGTAATCTGCCTTCCTGTTCTTGCCACGAAAGTGAATAACCACACATTTATCCACATTAAACTGTATCTGCCATGCATCCGTCCACTCACCTAGCCTGTCCAAGTCACTCTGTATTCTCATAACATCCTCCTCACATTTCACACTGCCATGCAGCTTTGTGTCAACAGCAAATTTGCTAATATTACTTTTAATGCCTTCATCTATATTATTAATGTTTATTGTAAACAGCTGCGGTCCAGCACCGAACCTTGTGGTACCCCGCTGGTCACTGCCTGCCATTCCGAAAGGGACCCTTTTATCACTACTGTTTGCTTCCTGTCAGCCAGTCAATTTTCAATCCAACTCAGTATTTTGCCTCCAATACCATGTGCCCTAATTTTCCTCACCAATCTCCTATGTGGGACTTTATCAAAGGCTTTCTGAAAGTCCAGGTATACTACATCCACTTGTTCCCCCTTGTCCGTCTTCATAGTTACATCCTCAAAAAATTTCAGAATATTCGTCAAGCACGATTTCCCCTTAGTAAATCCATGCTGACTCTGACCTATCCTAATTTGAGTGAGTTAGCTCTCAGGGAATAATCTTCAATCTGTAAAACCACTACTCTGGACACAAGCACCACAACTTGCTTGTGTGAAACATGTTTATCAGAAAGTTATGGCATTTTCGGGAGTAAAAACATTTAGAAGCACAATTAAAGAAGAAGGTAGTCTTCTGTTTAATTTACAAGTCTTTTACAATTGACCTGCTGTTATCCATATTGCTTATAGTAAGTTGAAGAATACAGCATATTTTTCAGCAGTCGGAACACTGTGTCCAGTAAAACATAAAGTATTATCAAACAAACTGATTTACCTCAAGGCAGTTAGCCAAGAGTGATGGAGCATTCCTTTACAGACAAGCCTGACAACTGTTAATTACCAACTGTAATCATCATGGGTTTTACATTTCAGCATGATTCTCAGCTTAATTAATTCATCATGTTAACTGAAGCTCTTCCCTTCAAATTTAAAGCCAGTTTTTGTTGGTTGGGTTTTAAAAACCCCTCAGAGCAAGTTTTTGGCAGGAGAGGGTAAGTAAAATATGCCTGGAAAGTAGCCCACACCGCATAAGGCTCACTCACCTGTCCACCCACCCTTAGGCAGGTTATTGTTCACCCAAGGTACTAAATTTGCTTCTATGGCCATAATATGCTGGGTGTTGGATGTGGGAGGGCTATTTTCTCATCCACGCTTGTGAAAAGGCAGACGTGGAGAGAGGCTACATTTTTTGGTGATGCCCTTGTCTTTGTGTGTGCCCTCTGTTTGTGCCTGCCCACTGGCTTCAAAATTAACCTCCCCACCACCTTGGTTCCTGTTCAGTAGTAACATGTTTAATTGCTTTTACTTTCTAAGATGAAAGCAAGTTACAGCACAGATAGTGGACATGTGACGACTGAAAGCCAGCTAATGCTCACCGGAATGTGCAATGAGATGAAGGATTGCATTCCCCAGTGCAGTGCTTACAACAAACAAAGCCAACTGTGCATATTATTTAAGATAACAAAGTGTGGAGATGGATGAACACAGCAGGCCAAGCAGCATCTTAGGAATGCAAAAGCGGACGTTTCGGGCCTAGACCCTTCATCAAAGAGGGGTCTAGGCCCGAAACGTCAGCTTTTGCACTCCTAAGATGCAGCTTGGCCTGATGTGTTGATCCAGCTCCACACTTGGTTATCTCGGATTCTCCAGCATCTGCAGTTCCCATTTTCTCTGATCTCTATGCATATTATGTACAATTGCTTTTCTCCAAACAACCTCTCCCTAGGTCTTCCCAAAATTCAACTGGAAAAATTTCTGTTTCAGCAGCATGAGATGTGGGATAAGTATGGTGCCGACTCAGACATAGTGATGATAAAGCAAAACCAGCAGTTATTGGTGTGTACTAATCAGTCCCCACCCAAAAGACATGGCATTTTATGTCTCCTTCTTCCATAACATGTCTTTGCTCCAAGGGTGCCCACCACTGCAGCTCTGGAGCTGCTAAGACTACAAGAGATGGCAGCTTATGAAGGTGTGAATTCTTACTCCTGAGGGTTGCAAGAGTGACTCTCATCTTGTTAAGGCCACCTTTGGTTCAGGGCAATCTTTATTAAACTCTCGTGGAATCATAGAGCAGAATCATAGAATCCAAAGTTTAGAAACAGGCCATTCGGCCCATTGAGTCACACCAGCCCTCTGAAGAGCAACCCACCCAGCCAACCCCTGACCATATCCCTGTAACCTACATTTCCATGGCCAATCCACCTAGCCTGCACATCCCAGGACACTATGGGCACGTTAACATGCCTAATCCACCTAGCCTACACATCTTTGAACTGTGGGAGAAAACTCAGCCTCCATGCCACCACATCAGTGTATGACTGACTCTTGTCCTCGGGGAAGCAATATGGCCCCTCTCCCCCATCCTATTATAAACTATGGCCCCATGTTGCAGGAGTGTTTTCTTCCCAAACCCATTTTCAGCTTTGAATACCAACAAATTAGGATATCAGGAACCGGATTTTGTGTGAGATCAAGTTTACAGTGATTACAACGTGGGAGAGAATTGGAATAGTCAAATCTAGGAGTAACAAAGGAGTATGATTTGGGTTTCAACAATTGATTAGCTAAGGCAGGGCTGGAGATGGCCATGTTTTGGAGATGGATGGTAGGTGGACCAGTTGATGGAATTGATATGAGTTAGGATGATCATTTAAGCATTAAAAGGAATGCCAAGTTTGTAAATGGTCTGGTTCATTCTTAGATAGCGAGCAGGGATGGTGGTGATACTGGTGAGGCTGTGGATTTGCTCGCCGAGCTGGTGTGTTTATCTGCAGACGTTTCGTCACCCTGCCACGTAACATCATCAGTGCGCCTCCAGTGAAGTTTTGGTGTTCTGCCCCGCTTGTTCTTTATATGCCTCGGTTGGCTGGGGTCATCGGCGTGGTTTGTTTATGGGGTCCAGTTCAAAGTATTTGTCAATGGAGTTCCAGTTAGAATGCCAGGCCTCCTGGAATTGCCTGGCACGTCTCTGTTTGGCTTGTGCTATTCCCAGAAAAGCAGTATACAACAGAAGGAGATAATGTGCCAACCATCTCAGCAAACCAAGGTGCATAAATAACAGGGGACCAACGCTTCACCAGAGGCGTACTGACAATGTTACGTAGCAGGGTGACAAAACACGTGCAATCAAATACACTGGCTCAGTGAGCAAGTCTACAACCTCAGCCACAATCTGAGTTACAAATCTTCTGAGAAACTTCAGATGATGCTGGTGGTCAGGTAACGGAATTTGTGGTGGAGATGGATGACAACGGCTTTGGTCTTCCCAAATTTCAACTGGAAGAAATTTCTGACTCAGCAGCGCTGGTTGTGGGACAAACATGGTGACGAATCAGAGATAGTAGCGCTGAAGCAAAAGTAGAAGTTAAAAGTGTATACATCTAACACATGTTGTGATTTCAAATGATGTCAAGTTAGATTATGGCCCACAACTGTTTCTAATATATATCAATGATTTAAAATCAGAAACCTGAGGAGGATGAGTGAGTGGGTGTGCACTTGTGGTGGTAGTGTCCTTACTCCTGGACCAGGAGGTCCAGGTTCAAGTCCCAGCTGCTCCAAAGGTGTATAATACCATTTCTGAACAGGTTGATTAGAATCAATCAAACAGTTGAGGTTTGCTGAATGCAAATCAAACTGGTTGGTGGAATAAGAAAAAGCAGCTCATGAATTTCATGGGCTGGACAAAATATCTGAATAGACTTATTACAAAATGTAATTAATGCAAAAAAAAAGTACTCTAAAGATGGAATGAAAAGTTGGTAACACACAGCCTCTGTTGAAAATAACAAACGATAAAGTTAAAAATGACTGGAAGTATTGTTTAGCGTTGGAACCTATGAGCAAACTATTAGCAAAAGCTTGTTAAGCTATGTATGTTAAGCTATGCAGCCAAAATAATGCAACTCATGTCAAAGGATGTCATAATCAAAGCATACATTAATCTGCTCAGACCCCACTGAGGTGGAGCAGAGTGGTGCTGGGAATCTGCAACACACTTAAAAGAGTGAAACATGAGACGTTTGTAGAGAGGAATGAACCCTCAATTGCCTTTGGGGAGGGTTGGCTAGCAAGTACAAGGTTAATGGATGTATGGTTCAGAGTGAGGTGACTGAAGTGGAATCAGGTTAGAGGAGGCATTTGGAGTTGACAGATAATTAAAAGGGAAGGAGGACAGGTAGCGTTTGGGGGAGGTGAACTGCCGGGGAAAGAGTACCGGGAAAGTGAAAGGATAAAAGACATGGTGGAAGTAAGAAGGTGGGTAGAGCAAGTGTTTAGATGGGGTGGGAAGGAAATCATAGTGTAACACATGGTTTCTTCAGAATGTTCATTGCAAATGCAAACTGCACCCATTGGTGGTTCCTTATCCTGCCCAACTATGTGTCGCCATCCATTATTATTTGAATGACAAGAAGGAAAAAAAGCAGAAGAGGTCAGGTCAATGGTGCAACAGGTTAGGAACTCGTAAGGAGATTAAAAAGAGAGGTAGAAACTGTGTGAAGACAACCAAGAGAGTAAAGTAGAGTCTAAACACGTCAGAAACAGGTAAGATAGACAAAGGTTGATCAACTACAGGAAAGAAGAATGTATGATCACCAGAACTCAACTCTCAACTTCAGACACATGTCCCCTAATGTTGCTATTGAACAGCCCATTCAATAACTATACCCATTTTCTGGACTGAAATACTTTCACCATCTTCCACTGACTTCCTTTCCATTCCTTGCAGAAATCCTAGACAGTGTGATGTTACAATATGCTCTCCTTCTCAACGCCTTCTCTCACTTGAGGTATGCTGGCCCTCAGGTTAAATCACCACCAGTCACCTCCCTCTAATGATAGAGCAGCCCTATAGTCTGGTACAACAATGGTGACTTTACCTTTTCTCTGGCATGTGGTCCAATATTCATACATTAGAAGGCAGTCTATACTTTGGCAAATCATGGATAAAAACAGCTAAGGTGAGCTGTTACACTGTGAAATTGCATTAATCCAAAAACCAGGTGAAACTGGCTTCTATTTTGATTTTATTTTGAGTTTTTCGGGTTTCTCTTATAGTATTGTAATCTGACATACTCCAGGCCATTATGTAGCAAAACAGTGTAGAGATGTGAATAAAAAATCAGTGGTGGTTTTGAAAGTATTACTACAAAACTGAAAATTTTTCGTATCACTGAAGATTGAAATGAATACCTTTTGTGGGCTTGATACTGGGAGGAAAATTAAGACTTCAAGTGATTAAGGAAAATGGCTGAGAAATTCCACTGTGAAACAGCCTGGAATAAAACCCTGGCAGAAATAAGTGTCATAGAATTAAACTTTATTGGTTGTATTTTATTTTATATAATTTTAAACTCTTTAATAGCCATTGCTGTAGAGTACTAGATTTAATTGGGAGCACCATACAATAAAGATCTCATTTTCACCAAACGCTTTGTCAGGTTGGCTGGGCTCCAGATAGCAGATGCTCACTATAGGAGTACAGCCAATAAAGCACCTGGAGTAAATTTACATCCAGTGTAACAGCAGATCTCTGACAATTTTCACTTACCGTAAGGAAAAGTAAGGCATTTATTTTACAGAGTTCTGCTCTGCTGCAATGTACTCAAATAGAACCAAATTTTGGAGTTGGCGTTGGCTTGCTCTAATTATACATGTTGCAAAACAGGTGACTAAGGAATGGAGGAAAATCTAGCATCACCCGGTACCTACATTCGATTGATTTGATTTTAAAGTTGCCTTTTAAACAGGCAGCCAAACTAACTTGGAGGTGTTTCATATGGGTCGTACATTTAATAATCTGAGAACTATATCTTATGAGTAAATATGTTATGACCAAGATGGGAGGCTGTTTTCCATGGGCTGTAATACAGACCTGAATTGTACCTCATTCCTGAAATCACCAATTATATGCTTTCTCTATATTTAAAACTTAAAATGATCCAAAATGAAAAGATCCATCAACATGTTTCTTTCATGAACTCATACTTATTGAATTATTATGAAACAAAACATATTTGATGAAGATGAAATAACTGGGAAACACACTTAGTTTAGTTTACTCTCTCTCACACACACTCATGCACAGGCAAAAGTGCACACATACCAGGTAAAGGGAAAAATGGATTTCTCTCAAAAGAAATTCACTTTGGGAAAATAACATGATTGACCATTAAGTCTTAGTTCTTGAGGACAAAACAGCTAAGATTTGAACTGGCTGTCAGTCTGTAACTAGCTGAAGAAACTCATCACTGAGACATCTTCCAGCCATTCTTCAAAGAAACAATCAAGTTTAACACTAGTTTCAACATAAAGGTGCTTCAGAAAAAGCAGACACAAACTGAGCAGTTCCTGTCTTTCCGCAAGCTTCCCTGACTGGAAATCTGCGACAATTTCCAAGACTGAAAATCAATGTTGAAAGAAAACAGCCATAAAACAGTCGGGCATTTTCCTTGAAGTGAGTTCAAGCAATAACGATCAGCTCTCTTCTGGAACAATTTGGCTTCAAACAATATCTTGCATGAAAATTACTCAAGAGTCCTTTCACTAACCTCCTTAAAACAACAAAAAACTAGCTGTTGAGGCAACAACCAGGTTGCGAATGGGTTCCGCTTTTGAGTCTGTTCCCAAGTCGATTTGTACTCAAGTCAGAACACAATATAGGACTTTTCCTAAGTACAGGAAATGCTGGTTTGTTGAATCTTTCCAAATAAAGCCTTGTATGTGATTGCGTTTGTAACTACGTTCATTCATAAGGTGGGCGTTTGAAATTGGGAGACCCCTGTACACTATCCTTCAAACTTGTGTCCACAAAAATGATTAAATATGAAATTATTATAGCAACAGCAATAAGGTTTTTTGACAGTATCTATTTCCAGCAATGGGAAGACAGACAATGTTACCTAGAGCCCTTGGATCCATGCTGCATTTAATCTGACAGCTTCTCCTCGTGTGCTCAGTAGCTGTGCTTATAAGAAGGGTACGGTTCTCTTAACATCCTAATTCTTCACTGTACCGATTTTCTCATTAAAACTTAACCATTAACATTTAACTTCGTATACTATCTCCCTTGTTCCCACAATTCTCTGTTACTTGAGGAACTAATCTCTAACAGTATTCTCTCTTTTATAGAGAATGTGTAGAGAATTTGTTTTCTCCTATTGTTTCTTTACAGGCCCAACACCTTGGTGGAATGAGATGGCACCATCTTTCTGATGAAGGTTCTAGGCCCGAAACGTCAGCTTTCCTGCTCCTCTGATGCTGCTTGGCCTGCTGTGTTCATCCAGCTCCACACTGTGTCATCTCGGGTTCTCCAGCATCTGCAGTTCCTATTATCTCCGATGGGATTTTGGGTTTGTGACACTCCCAAAGATGTGAATGTAGCAGCAGTTAAAACCAATCAGTGAAAAACCTGATTCATAGAACACTCCAGGACTTGAATGGTTGCAGCCTCTTGAAAAGGAAAACAAGGAACTGAAATTCTCGCTGTCTTGCCCTTCTGCTTTGCTCTCCGATCTAGGGATGAACCTGACAGATAAAAAGAAGACTTAATGACATCTGTGGACAATTCTAGGGGTGAAAAAGAAGAGGACTTTTTCAAAGCTTCTATGATAGTTGTTCTTGCTGATCGCTGCTTGCTGCAGTGTGAGGCTAATGAGATGCAGGCAATGACAAAACAGGAATTCCATGAGAGCTGGAAGTACAATCAATAGGAAATTCCTGTTCCATATTTTGATCTGCAGAATATGGAACGTCAGCCCTGTCCTAAGGGTAATCTATGCTGTTAACAAGGGAATGAAGATTCTTGTTCTCCCTCTCTCTTTAGATTTATTTGAAAGGCTAGGTCATCACTCACTAATTTTGGTTCAGTTTATTATTATCACATATCTAGCTACAGCGACAAGTTTCATTTTGTATGCAGCACAGACAGATCCTGGAGCAGAACTGGAGCAGAAAGTTTTCTTTAGGTGACTGGCATTCTGGACATTTCGGCAGCAGAGGGGTGTTTCCTTAATCAATATATATCTGAGTGGGTGAATTTGCTGAAAAAGGTGGTAATCTTTGTGTAAAACTTTGGTAAATCTTCTTTGTTTTCAGCTTATAATGCTTTATTATGTTGTTTGACTACAAACAGATCTATTTTTAGTTCAGTAGTTTCACTGAGGTAGACTGAAAAAAAAAGTCATGTTGAATTTTGATGTGCTCAAGTTCATTCTGATACTCAACTTTAAGCATTGCCAATGCATTCTTCAACTTGAGAAGGTTGATAGTTTGGTTGTGCAGGCTTTTGTTGAAAATAAATTCAATGACTTTCCATAACTTGCCAATGTGTTTTTTGTAGCCACCATTTGCTGTCGAAAATTTATACATTTTTAATATTGACTTCATCCATTTTGGAAGTAAGGACCTCTTTCTATCTTTAGCTTTTTGTGAATGATTTGCTGAGCACCTCTTGATTGGCCTTTACGAAGGATTGAAGTTTCTTTCTAAACATGTCTTGATCACATTGATTTAAAATGCATGATTTTATGCATGCTTTCAAAGATGTGTCGCACAATATTAATTCCTTTCTGCTCATTCAGATATGCCTACCCTGATTGAAATTTCAATGGTCTGGATTCACCTGGAAGTTCTGAGACCTGTTCCTTGCATAATTGCAGACCACTTTCCAGCCCTATAATTCATGATATCTCAGATTCTGTGGTCACTATATTGGTTTTTGAAGCTTTACTTGCTTCCATTAATGATTGAACTGTTACGAAATTTCTCCCTTGCTTCCCAGCAGCATCTGTCCTTTTTTTATTCTTTTGTGGGATGTGGGTGTCGTTGGCTGGCCAGCATTTCTTGCCCATATAGTAAATAACTCTGGGAAGAATCGCTTCATCGAACCATGGTTGTACATGGTTGCCACATCCCTGGGCAGATTGTTTACAATGCTTAGACAACATTACTCCTTTACTTCTTTCAAAAAAGTTCTGATTCTTCTTAAAAAGAGACAGTTGAGTTTTCAGGAAGTACACCTCTGGAATCTAAAGATACAAACAGATCCAAGACTCAGACTCCAGTAAGTGAATGATGAAAGTGATGGATTACTTGTCTGTAACTATAAGTTGACAGAGCAAACCAGTCCTGATTCTCCGTGTTGTCTGGCCATTGCCTTTTTGCAAATTTTCTTGCCTCATTTTGTTTTAAGTAGACATTTTTGATACCACTGAGTTTCTTGCTAGGCCACATCAGAGTGCATTTGAAAGTTAACTATTTTGCTTTGCATTTAGAGCCACATGTCGGCCAGACTGTCTAAGGACAAAGTGTGAAGCTGGATGAACACAGCAGGCCAAGCAGCATTTCAGGAGCACAAAAGCTTACGTTTCTGGCCTAGACCCTTCATCAGAGGGGTCTAGGCCTGAAACGTCAGCTCTTGTGCTTCTGAGATGCTGCTTGGCCTGCTGTGTTCATCCAGCTTCACACTTTGTTATCTTGGATTCTCCAGCATCTGCAGCTCCCATTATCTCAGACTGTCTAAGGACTGCAGATTTCCTTCCCTAACGTACATTAGTGAAGTAGGTGAGGCTTTTAACCACAAGCCTGTGATCACCAAATCTGACATGCCTCATTTTATTACAACTTTAACTTTTAAACTCCCCAGATGATGTGGTGGGATTTGAACTCATATCTGCCTGGATATTGGTTCTTGGATAACCACAAGTGAACCTTATCGTAAGAAGGAAACAAAGTGCTGTGAATACTCAGCAAGTCCTGTTGTGATCGAAGGTCCACCTGGAAAGTGGGTACAACTTGCCATTGAATCAAAGCCAATTTGTCAAAAATCTCCGAGTCAACGTGGACTAAGAACTGCTAATCACAGAATTGTTACAGTCCGGAAGGAGGCCACTCAGCCAATCATGTCTGCACTCGCTCCCTGAGCATTTTAAATTTAGTGCCAATCTCCTGTCTTTTTCCTATAATCTTGAAACATTGAGTTTGATACTATTTTTTGGCTCACTTAACGTTGCATTGAGTTTTGGAGAGATATCTGTCGCAAGGCTGAATGACTTCTCTCCTTACAACATACTGAACTCACTTTATTAACAATCTAGGGGGAGGGGCTTAGATTAGTTCACAGGTTGGCGCAACATCGAGGGCCGAAGGGCCTGTACTGCGCTGTATTGTTCTATGTTCTATGTTCTAATTTATCATGCAGCAATGGCATCCATCACAACTGATTTCTGCTCCATCTTAACACAAGCCATTCCCACGACACCTTGCGTCTTGGCAAATGTCTTGGAATTCACCAGCAGTCCTGGCACCTGTGCCATTTTTAAAAGGCTCTTGAGCACCTGGAAAAGCACCATCAGTCCAGAGATGACGTGTATGCTTTCTGACATTTGCCTTGCTCATGGCAGATGGAGCGAAACCGGCAACTGGTTTTGATGGGCAGAGTCTTCAAGGTTCTGCTGGACACGATGGTACAGAGTCAGGATGCCACAATACCAGACTATGCCAATGTGGCCTGAGGTTGTCGCCCAGGCTAAGGCAGTCAGAGGAATGCCTAGTAATGTAGAGAGGTGGTCAATGTCCTTCTCCACTCTGCCAACACAAGTTTATCTTGTGCCCAATAACGTCACCCTCAATACCCACTTCCCACCAAGGCTGTTGCTCTCCAACTCACTGAAAGATCTTCCTTCATTTGTTCTCACTCACCCCAGCCCCCAACATCACTAACCCTCATGCCCTCAGTGCTGCCAACTCACTGCCTCGGAAAACTCACTACCTGTGCCAAGAGTAACTGCTGTGCCACTCAGTTTCATATCCCTTAATACCTGCCCCTCTCTCTCTCACTCCAGTGAGAAAACAGCCTCATGTTTGGACAGAAAGAGTCAAGAACAGGTTGTAGACTGATCATCATTCAGTTCCCTTACGTGGAGGAAGTCCTGACTGCAACCACCTTGAGTGGCTAACTGATCATGTCTGAGTTTGTGGGCTGGTATTGGAAGCTTGACTGGAAATCCCAGACTGAAGGTTATCCTCCTTAAATTGGCAAAGATTTGCTAACAGTCATGACAAGCATCTTCCCTTTGTGTCTATGAGACAGGAGTAATATGAGTTTGGTATCTCCAGCTCACAGGGAAAAAGCCCAAAATGGCGAGGCAAGGCAAGGAAGCTGTGAAAGTTCAGGTAGGGTCAGAGTGAATGAGTACAATGACAGTAAGCAATACATTTAGAAATGCAGCCTGGTCCAGCCCAGGAGCTTATAGTCTCCACCAAGCATACCATGTGGTCGATAAAACATTATGATAGTTGATAGAGCAGCTTGAGGTGTAGGATTGAAGTGCAGAAGCATCTTGTAAGTAAATGTGCAATGAAGATCCTTCGAGGCTTGCACATGTTGGATGCCAAGGCCAGAGGGCATAGACTACATGCTGCTGGTGCCTGTGGCTTATTGCCCAGAGTCCACAATGAATTGAACTTGCCAGGCACGCTCTCTGGCTTCCTTGTTGAGTTTTACCCAAGTCTATCTTGTTTGGTAAATTCGCAAAGATGGCGAGCAGAATATTATTGAGGTGAGTTGGGCCGTCAACGAAGCTTTTAACAAGAAATAGCCTGCTTAAT
The DNA here is from genome assembly GCF_030684315.1 of Stegostoma tigrinum. Lineage (NCBI taxonomy): Eukaryota > Metazoa > Chordata > Chondrichthyes > Orectolobiformes > Stegostomatidae > Stegostoma > Stegostoma tigrinum. Next base: position 54,497,018 of record NC_081364.1, on the reverse strand, counting down.
TGGCAACACAATGCTGCCGAGTGAGAACCTCACCACGTTGCTGTGTAAAACATAAACAATGGAGGAAGATACTCCCAATTCAGATTGACCTTGCTGAATTCCCATCTGATTCTGCCACAGTTTCGTCATTGATCATGATGCTCAGAACCCTATATGACTCATGGTTTGTACCTCAAGCTTTTCACGAGGACATATTGTCACAGCAATATCAGGAACATATGGACATAGTGTGAACAATATAGCTGGCACAGGATGTCACGTATATGAAATGGATTAAGCCATATCAAGAAGACAGAGAGGATGTGTACCAGAATCACCAACCACAGCGACATAATCTTTACACTTTCAGTAGATTCTATACCAGTGACACTGGAGAGCTTTAGGAGTTGCTTTGAGAATGTAGCAAAATAATGTTTTAATAACTCAGGAAGCCAGACCGGAAAGGAACATGATTTATTGTTGAGCATCAAATACAGCCACTTCTCATGGCATACAAAAGCTCGTCCTAGCCCAGAACAGACAGTTCTGCAGACCCATCCCTGGGTCAAAATGAGTCTGCTTTATTTGTCTTTTTTTAACTATTTCCCATGACCAGTAACTCGATCTGCTTTATTCTATTTTAATTTCACACTTCTGTCTTCTGAGAGTTTATTTGGATTGCCTTTTAATCAACCTGTTGAGAGTGATATTGGTACATACGTTTAGAGCAAGTGAGACTTGAAGCCAGGGCTAAATAACGAAAATGGGGTAGGTCTGCTTTATAAAGGGCTAAGGTCATGGGTTCCAGCCAGACAGGCTATTAAGCTCATACTCAACGAGCCCTGCAGGGAGACTAATTAGTGATTCCCCGAGAACCTTGTAGGTTATCACAAATGCATTGGGAATTCTGATAGCTGTTGATTTAAGATCACTATTTCTATTTAAGCACAAAGTCTCAAATTGAATTGTGAGTACACTTTTTTCTGAATGCCCAAACACAGTTCACTGCATTTGATATTTAATTGAAATTTCAGACCTGTAAGTGGTCTTTCTTGGTTTTCATGAATGCAGTACAAGAGGCCCCACAGGCTACAACATTGTCACACAGTCTCTTAAACTACAGCTGTCAGCAGTGAACAATTTCAGCCAAACCATGCACCCATTTACTGTGTGTAAGGCATAGCTATTTCTGTGCATTTTCTCCTGGCATCATTCTGTGTCTTTCCATTAGTTAATAGGTTTTGAAACATTTGCCACTTGACCATACTTTATTGTTAAATGTACGAGCTGATGAGTAAGGTAAAACTTCCAGTGCAGTAATGACTTATTCTCTGATAGAAGCGTTTCTTTGTGACCTTGGAGCCAACAGGGTACTTGAAGTACATTGGAATGTTAACATTATGGAGGTAGATTTTTTATAAAATCACAGAATCCTTACAATGCAGAAGCAGGCCATTTGGTCCATTGAGTACATGCTGACCCTCTGAGGAACATCCCACCCAGACCTACCCCCAACCCTACTCATGTAACCATGCATTTCCAATGGCTATCACACATAGCCCACACATCCCTGGACCCTATGGACAATTTAGCATTGCCAATCCACCCTAGCCTGCACATCTTTGGACGGTGGGAGGAAACCCACACAGACAGGGGGAGAATGTGCAAACTCCATGCAGAGAATTGCCCGAGGGTGGAGTCAAACCCTGGCACTGAAACAGCAAAGCTAACCACTTAGGCACATTAGTGCCCAAATAGTGACCACTATTTGGTGAGTCTTACTGTGGGTGAGCAGACAAACTACTGCAGACATTCACTGTCTGTGTTGAATTTGTAAATTTTGCTCAGGAGAACAGTAGATGTGGCACTGCAATGAGGGAGAAGGGGCTAAGATGCTTCTTTTTGAACAAAGGTTGACTGACATAATAATGATGTATGTACCCATGTATTAATTTGCAAGTCTATGGACGAATATGAGCTTATGTAGTTGAGATTAAGAACAGGCTAGGAAGCTCAGAGGAACAGATGATTTGGGAGTACTTGTTCACAGATCCCTGAGGGTAGGTAGGTAAGAAAGTGTATTGGGCACGTGCCTCTAACAGTCGAGGGAGGTATAGATTATAAGAGCAGCGAGGTTATGTTGAAGCTGGAAAAGACTTTGGTTAGACCATGCTGGAGTACTTTGTGCAGTTCTGGTCGCTGCAATATAGGAAGGATGAGAGGGTGCAGAGGGGATTCAATAGGATTTTGCCTGGGTTGGAGCATCTAAGCTATAAAGATTGACTGGGTAAGCTTGGATTGTTTCCTTTGGAGCAGAGAAGGTTGAAGGGCAATTTTGTAGAGATGTATAAGATTATGAAGCATATGGACAGGGTGCTCAGAAAACACATGTTCCCCTTACTTATAGGGTCAATAACGAGGGGGCATAATTTTAAAGAGAAGCACAAGAGAGTTGGGGGGTACTTAAGGAAAAGAAAATAGCTTCAGCTGGAACAGAGCAGTGAACTCTTCCTTGCAAATTTCATGTTATATCCATCCTATTTTTGCCAGCTAGGAGGTCTCAAACTATTTTGATAATACAGACTCAATGGGCTGAAGAGCCTCCCCTGTATCGTATGTTTCTGTGATTCTAACAGCAATAATGCAGGAAGATTAGAGTCCTCCCAGCTGGCAAAACTGGGATGGGTTATAACATGAAATTTGGAAGAAAGGCCTCACTGCCCTGTTCCAGGTGAAGCTATTTTTTTGGTTCTTTGAATTAGTGATTGTTTAGTGCATAGCTATTTTAAGTATTCACATAGGGGTCCTATCAGGCCAATAAGATCCTGATTAAATTTTAGGACCCAAATGGACAATATGTATGTAGGGAAGAGATAATTAATATTAACAGTGATCTTCAAGTCCTCGAGACATGTAAAAGTGCTACCAACTAACAATTACTGAATTATCAATTGAAGCGTAGTTACTATTGTTAGGGAGGGAGATGTGACAGTTTGATTGTAACAACATGTTATATATATATAGCATTAAGAGAAATGATCAGGTCATCTATTCTGGTTGAGGAACAATAAATGCTAAGTAAAGAAATATAGAATTAACATACGCTTTATCCACTTTTGAAATGCAGCCATGCACCATTATTGCACATGGAATCAATCTGCAAAATGAAGTACTTGCAAAATAAGACAAACAATTAACTAACCTGTTTAATGTGATGGTGCTTGAAGGATAAATGTTGATCATGTCACAAGGATCATGTCACCCCCTCTGCCTCAAAATATGTCAAGCATTCCTGTATATCCATCTAGATAGACAGACTGGACTTTGATTTATCATTGCATTTGAAAGCAGGCATCCCTGATAATGCACCAGACTCCATCATCAGTACTGTTCTGTGTCAGCATAAATTTTAATTGGTAGAAATGATGTGAGGCATAGATCGGAAGGAAAAATGTGATGTATTACCCATACCTTTCAGCATTCACTCTAAATTTATTATGAGACAAAAATTGGATGTAAAATAACTGGAGACTGATCAACCTGTGAAGGCACATCACTAATATGTAATGATTCCAGGCAGAGGGAGATATAATGAGGGACATGCATTGATTATATATACCAAAAGTAAAAATCACAAAAACAGAACTCCATGTATTTGACTTTGGAGGGAAAGTCATGAGCCAATTGTAAATTGTTATCAGGATGAGAATCACTAGAGTATACAATGGGTGCATCATCATTTCAGTCAGATTGTTGCCCAATTTGCAAAGATGAATGTTTCAGGCTGCTTCTATCTAAATCGATCTTTATATATGCAAAAGCCTGTTTATAATTTTGAGTTATAAATGGTTGTGGTAGTTGCTTCCAACTATTTGTTATTGTGTATGAATTAAATGTGATAACAAAGGCAAAAGCAGGGATACTCGTCAATTCCTGGATACCCTAGCAGAGATGAGAGTTACAGCAAATGGTAAATTGGGACTAGAATCAGGTGACAGGGCTGCCATAGGGATAGGGTAGGTAGTTAAAGAAGTAAGTTTGATACAACTCAGTGAAAAGACTTGCTAGGCCTTACTGTAAGAAATCCTCTGTGAAGCCCAACAAAAGCTTAGTCAAAAAAAAGCACAATATTCAACCCCTTAGTTCTGAGCACTATTTAAGATTTCAAAATTTGTTCGCAAGTTTGCTGTGTCTCAGCTGAAATATGTTGTACATTTTGACAGAATGCTTTGATCGTGCCTTGTTTGCTATTGTTTTGGCACACCCAGATTACTTGTCTTTCACAAATAGTTTAAATTAGCTTCTTGATAGGAATTTGTCATCTTACCAACAAGCTATGTTTTCAATATTCTCCGGTATGGTAATGGAAAAAAACATTGACGGTCATCTCATGCCCTTTAGCATGATTTAATATTGTTGACTAAATTAACTGGCTTGCTGATTTTTCAAGCATAATAGAATTCAGAATTACGTTTGCCACCACTGTTCCCTTTGTCATGTTAATGATAATGATCCAATAAGCAATTACTCTTCAGGGACTGATTAACTCTGTGGGTTAGTTTATTTAAAACAGTAGAGCATACGTTACAACTTATGAATCAGACATTACAGAAACCAATTGATGTCTTTGTGTGAAGTTTGAAAACCTAAAGCAGATAACTATTAGACAGAGTTACAACATGGTATATCCACAGCATGCTGAAGTCTTTGAAGATGCGCTTTCAAATAGGCAAGGTGCAATACAATGGTCAGTGTTGAAGATACATTTTCTGACCTTGACCCCCCCCCCCCACCAGATGAAGTTATTTGACCTCTTGTTGCGCATCTGCTAGATTGTTGAGGCCATTTCAAAGTTCACTAATAGCTGCATGAATGATGCAACCATGCAGCAACCAGGAATGTGCAGGGGACAATCCAGCTGTGCACAAGCAACTATCCTGTCAAGATATGCATTGCACTGCTACTCAATCAACCATAAGGTCAGTAGGATTGCAACAAGCTTGTCACACATCAAAAACGGCAAAGTTATATTTGTCCAGACTCTGGGTTTTGATAATCTTGGATTCCTTTTCCCACTCCCTTCTGAGCCTGGTGTCTGTCCTGCCCCAAGGCATCTTTCCTCCTGCAAACCTATATCGATAATACCTCCAGTGTCATGTCCATCATTGTGGATTCTCTGATTAGCCTCATGTTTATTTCGCAACAATTATACTGTACAATCAATTTCACATAGTCACCATTTAAAATACAACTTGCCTTGAAGAAGCACAGACTGTGCCAATTCTTCTACAAACAACGCTGCAGGGATCTCCTCCTGCGCACAGAGTTGGCAGCAGTGTACAGAAACAAGTCACAGTACTGGAGGCCCCATTAACTTGTGGGACAATCATTCTAAACCTAGCTCAATATGATGGAATTCAGGCAGGTCATGAGCATGCCCAGAAAATGGAACTATCCAATTTGTAGCCCATTGATCTTAAATAATATGCCTTTTAATATATGGCAAGCGGGAAAAGATTTCTAAGGCACAACCAGTAATAGGCTAGGTTTAAGCAGGAGTTCACCCACTCATCAAAGGTTAACCAGACAACAGCCATTTGGAAATTCATCCCACTATTTGACAGAAAATCAATTCATTTACACTACCCATAAGTTCACAAGCCAATAATCTAGGGTTTGGCTGTAGTTATCCAATAAGAAAATGATCATGAGATACCTGTAAATACGTGACTACAGAAAGCATGACAAAGTCGATCCAGCACCTTTCCTTCCTCACCAGAAATCAGTGTCGTACAATAGTTACTAATGTACTCTTGTTTACATACCGGTCCTTAAATTCCTCCTCAGTTGTTCAATTCTACCTCAATATCTCTGATTGGCATGTGGCAGAACAGTAGGATGTTCCAATGGATCCTTCCCATGGTGGCTGTATGCCCCCGTTTAAGTGAGATGATGTAACTGCAATTCTTCCCTTTGTGATCCTACAGACTTTCTCCTCTGACCTTAAAAATTAGGGTTAGCATTCCGAGATTTCCTCTTGCAAGTTAAGCTTTGCTCTGGGATATTAGGAACTGCCGATGCTGGAGAATCTGAGATAACAAGGGGTAGGGCTGGATGAACACAGTCGGCCAAGCAGCATCAGAGGAGCTGGGAAGCTGATGTTTTGGGTCTGGACCCTTCTTCAGAAATTGGGGAGGGGAATGGGATTCTGAAATATAGAGAGAGAGAGGAGGAAGATGGATAAAGGAGCAGATGGGTGGAGAGGAGACAGACAGGTCAAGGAGATGGGGATGGAGCCAGTAAAGGTGAGGGTAGGTGGAGAGGTAGGATGGGGGTTGGTCAGTCAAGGGAAGAGAGACAGGTCAAGGAGGTGGGGATGAGCTGGGCTGGTTTTGGGATGCGGTCAGGGGTGGGGAGATTTTGAAGCTTGTGAAGTCCACATTGATACGATTGGGGTGCAGGGTTCTGAAGTGAAATATGAGGTGCTGTTCCTGCAACCTTTGGGAGGCATTGTTGTGACACTGGAGGAGGCCCAGGATGGACATGTCGTCCAAGGAGTGGGAGGGGGAGTTTAAGTGGTTCGCGACGTGGAGGTGCAGTCGTTTGTTGTGAACCGAACATAGGTGTTTCACCTTTGCTCTGCTGTTTTTAACTTTCAAGTTCTATCTCATGTAGCGTCATAGAGATATACAACACTGAAACAGATCCTTCAGTCCAACTTGTCCATGCTGACCAGATGTCCCAAATCAATGTAGTCCCATCTGCCAGTACTTGGCCCATATCTAAGCAGAAATAAAAGGTTCAGTACAGTTCATACACTCACATTAGGTTATGAAATATCCAGGGAATACAACAGTTCAAATGCAAAATTTGACTTTCCACTTAACTTTTTCTAGTGATATGTAAACTAAGATGGATTAATAAATGTTGTTGATCAAATTACAATTGAATCCTATGAACTCTTTCACTGGCATGAATTTAGTTTTATATTTAAATTATATTGCACAGCATGCATGCTTTTTAAAATAATAAATTCTGCAGTGAAAAATAAACAAAAGTCTTAAGAGATGATTTCACATCAGTCAGGATTTAATCTTGCTGTGCAAAGGCCAATGGGTTCCTAGCTTGTTTGTGAAGGATTAGGACAAGCCCCTGTTTCTAAGATAACAAGGTGTAGAGCTGGATAAACACAGCAGGCCAAGCAGCATCAGAAGAGCAGGAAAGCTGACATCTCAGGCCTAGGCCCTTCTTCTGAAACGTCAGCCTTCCTGCTCCTCTGATGCTGCTTGGCCTGCTGTGTTCATCCAGCTCTACACCTTGTTATTTCAGATTCTCCAGCATCTGCAGCTCCTACTATCTCTGAAACAATTTTAACCCCATTTCTAAGGCTAGTTTTTAAAATCACACTGAAGTTTTTGTTTTGTCACCCAATCATTTCTACTTTTGCTTTTCATTTCAACTGATTAATTAACTTATTTCAGGTTTCACGACTCTAGAGCCTCAAGCTCCATTTCTGTTTGCTCTCCCTTTTGTTGTTCCTCATTTTCTTTGAGGCAATGAAAGTTTTCTTTCCTTCAAATATTTAAAGTCACATTTTCTTTGTATTGTTAACAGTTAACAGCTGCCACTTCCCTTCGATGGATTCACCCAGTCTGGTGTGTGAGATTTGTTTGCTTTGGTGTTAATAAAATGCTACAGGAATGCTTTCTGCACAATAAAGGAGGGTGATAAATGCAAATTGTTTTGCTTTATTGACTTCCTTCTCTCTGAACACAGATGACACATCTCTGCCACATCTCTTCCAGTGCTGCATCTGAAGTACTTCATTTCCACTTCCTTCCCAAGCAAGTTTTTTGCCCTTTGTGATGCCCAAGACATTGGAAAACTGAAATTCTACTTGTTTTGGTGACCACTTGAACTTATATCATCCATTCCTGAGCAATACAAAAGGCAAAGTTTGACATCAGACTGGCAATGCAAATATCACAGATGATTTCCATCTTTGTCTTCCTGTCATGACCTTTCTCATTTCTATTTCATGGTCAGTATCGTGATCAGTGCCCCTTGAAATTGTACTATCATGTCCTTCAAAGCAACCAATAGACTGTTGTGAATAGTGTCCTTTCATGTGCTATGTTTTGAAATTATAACTCATTTGAACATCTTTTTTGTTTACTTGTTTGTGGGATTGAGTGATGTTGGCTGGGTCAGCATTCATTGCCTATCCATAGGTGCCCATGAGAAGGTGCTGGTGAGCTGCCTTCTTGAGCCGCTGCGGTCCATGTGCTGCAGGTAGATCCTCAATGCTGTTAAGAACAGAATTATAACTCATTATAAGTGCAAATTATAGCTATTTATAATGCATTTGTTACAAGGTCCTCTTCAATTTCTTCATCTTTCCATCATCCAACAACAAGCCTTGACTATTAGTCTTTGAGTTTCACATCGGTTTATCGATTTTAAAAAATAAATGCAATGCTGAAAGGTTTACTGATTGGAAAAGAGGTTATGCATTACACAGTAGGGAGGTCCAGGGAAAAAAAAAATTAAAAGTGAGAATAAGTTGCTGGGTTGCATAGTTCATCGAGCACATGTCAACGATGTACATTGCTTCCAACTAAGGTCTTGTTGGCGTCTTCAGTGATGATATATTTTTAGTCTCAATAATAAGTAAATGCTTTTGAGAAAACATTAAACAACAATAATGGGCTGAATTTTAACAGCCTTTTGATGAAGGCCACCACGGCTGGTAAAAAGGTCCAGTGAGGTGCTATTGTTGGGGATGGGTCAGAATGGATGGTGTGGGTTGGTTTGCATTGTCGATGGTATTTGCTAGCATGGAAGCATGGCAGATAAGTTGTCTGTTTGGACCCAAATGACTCACCTTGAGTGACCAATTAAGGGTCACTTCCAGTGCTCGCAGGAATGTTGTAAATGACAGGGGTTGGGCCTGCCATCATAAGGGGAAACCCTCCCTGTAAAGCCTTGTGGACCCCAGCATGTTCTAGGGGTGACAGTGTGTTTTTACATTCTGCGGCTCCTGGAGGGGGACTCCTCCGGCAATATTGTGTGGCAATGCTGCCATTCTGTTTTCCCTCCCTAACTCATGGTGGCGCTCCTGAGCTGACAACCCCAGAGCGGCCAGTTAATCTTCCATCAAGAAACTGCCTCTCTGGAGCCTATTGCCCACTTGAGGGGAATGGGTCACCCGTGCTTTCAGTTCTGGCACGGGCCTCAGCCTTTGAGCCAAATGCATGCCAATGTTTCTATTTATAAAGGATTCATTTAAGTTCTGAAAAGAGGCTAAGAAAGACTTACTTTTATTGGAAAAGAGGAAGTCTTGAGTTAAGCGAAATGTATTTGAAGGCAATAAAAGAAATTTTGATCCTCTGTATTGATAATCTCGAACATCAGGAGGCACATGTTTGGCAATCGCAAGTTAAGAGCACTGAGTGAAGTCTGGCAGACCTTCTTACTCAGACAGGGATATGGGATATACTACAATTGAAGGAAATGGTGTAAATGGATTGAAGCAATGACTAATATGCTTTGGAAAGAATTATTGAATGGTCTGGCATGAAGGACATTCGGTGGTAACTTGCTTGCAAATGGCACTGGCTTCTTGGACTTTCCAGGCAGTATTTTAAACATGGTGCATCTTTGCTGAGAAAGGACCAGGAAGTGGGTACCATTCCTGCCCTTTTGCTTTTTACTGGTTTTCATGGGATTTTAACTGAAATTGAAAGTGTCACCAGCATCCACGAGAGAGGTATGTGATCACATAGCTGGGAAACATTTCAGTGGGGAAGCCAACCATCAGTTTGCAATGCAACAGGTTTCAGAGGATTGCAAAAGAGCGTCCTGTGCAGACAGATAGATTGAACCACGCCTGCAATTTTTCTCTCCTAACTCCATTGACATTAATATTACAGGCTCATTGGGCCCTTTCCCTTAAGGACATAAGAACCAGGAGCAGGAGTAAGCAATTCAGTTGCATGAGCTGCCTGCTCTACCAATTAATACAATCATGACCGATCTCATCTCAGTCTCAACTTCACTTTCCTGCCTGCTGTCCGTAACTCTTCAACCTGTTATGAATGAAAATCTGTGTATCTCCGCCTCAAATTATTTCACCATCCCTCTTCTGCATTGTAAAGAACATTGTCCGAGATCAAGCTGTGGTGATAACTGAAACATATTAAGTGAACTCAATGCCTTGTAAGGTTGCCGTGAGCCGACAGCCTGGAATGGAGCTACCTGTGTACAGTACATATGTATAGCCCCCTTTACATCCCTCATTTTCTTGCCCTGATCGACGACTATCAGCACATACTCATCACACTCAGGAAGACAGACCTCTCATGCACTGCCCTGTCTTGAACTCTACTTTCATTGCTCCATGCCCACAACTCCACTGTCTATTTGTCGTTGAATCTGTCTTTTATGTCCCCAACCACACTGTACAATCGCTTCTCGCCATTTGCCCATGTCAGTCCTAAGACCGCATACAAGCAGCTATTCTACAAGTACTTTGCTTTGTACCACAGATTTCAACAAGGAAAACCACTTACCTCAGACACAACTGCACAAAGTAATGCATTGTTGGAACAAGGAGCCCAATTTACCACACGGACAGAAATCAGGACTGAAAATTTGTCAGTGCTATGTGGAAACAACAGAGACTCTGCTGACACAGTTGAATTAGTAACCCAAAGTTGACAGCACCACCCTGCCAAAAGCCCACCAAAACACCAAAAGGATGAAAACCATCACTGACCACACTGCGTTGCGCAAAATTTGGCCACAGGCTGATGCACAAGTATGTACAACGTTCAGAAGAATCAGTGTGACCAATTGGGTCACCATCAATTCAAAAACAAAGGAAAGGTCCTGCAAAAGGAAATGTTCCAGAGGAATGGAAATCATGTGTCAAGGAAAAAGTTGAAGAAATTAATGTTTCAGAAGCTTAAAGGTTAAAAAAAATTCATAAATGAAGTTAAAGAGATTCAAAACAGATTTTCAACCACCAACCTGGAGATACAAGGCTTTGAAACAGAATTTGAACTTGACAGAGGAGCAGCTGTTTCAATTCTGACCAAAAGCTCACCATCTTAAGTCTGTGAGTATCAGAGCAGATAACATAAATCTCCAAGACCCAGAAGGCTTAGATATGCAGATGCATGAGCAAGTTACCACAAAGTATAGTTACGAAGGATGAAATGTTAGTGAAACAATTTATGTACTTAAGAATCAGAATATTGTATTGTTGAGAAGAAAAATACATATTTGGCTTAGCCTCTAAAGAGAGCTCTTCAGAATGAAGACCGGAGAAAATTTCTGCAAGAAATTCTAAAGCTGTTCAAAGGTTTATGTAACCTAAAAGCAGGAGTATCACATTATTCTGTGGGGAGATGCTAAACCTATTTGCTTGTACAATCCCATGGGAATTAACTTGCAGAAAATTTAAATTGTGGATAGAATGATTGAAAGTGGGGTCATATTTCTAGTGACGGAACTGATGCAATGGAGCTCAGGGCTAGTAAACAGTTCCCAAGACTAATGGAGAACTAAGGTAGCATATGAATCTTATTTGGTTAAACATAGGAGTGACTTAGGGAAATCAATCGTATTTCATCAGTTGATAGTTTGGCAAAATTATGGCAACAAGAAAATTTTTCACAAAATTGGATGCTACCATTGGGTTCTGGCAGATACTTTTGTGTATAGGTTTTCAGATCTTAGAGCAATAATGTAATGGTATTACCCCTATGGGTATAAATAGCACAGTATGAGTGGACCAGGCAGATCAGAGGAGCAGGAAAGCTGATGTTTCGGGTTGGGACCTTCTTCTGAAAATTCTCTGAAGAGGGGTCCTGACCCGAAAGGTCAGCTTTCCTGCTCCTCTGATGCAGCCTGGCCTGCTGTGTTCCTCCAGCTCCACACTGTGTTATCTCAGGCTCCAGCATCGGCAGTTCTTACTTGCTCACAGTGTGAGTGGAGTTAGTTAGGAAGATGGAGAAAAACAAGTGGAGAGAATAGTCTTTCAATAATGTGCAATAAGATTAGTGCCTGGTATATCTCTAGTGATCAAGTGTTGTAGAATGTAGACTTAATATTTAATGAACAGCGTTGTAAAGACAGTCCCTGATCTTGCCTCTCCTTGCCCTGAACACAACTCTTGGATGCAAGCATAAAACCACAAAATAAAAGATGATAGCAGTGACCAGCTGCATTGACTAGAAGGTCATGGCAGCATTGAAGACCAAGAAACAGACCTTAACTCATTTGCTTAACAGAAGAATTTAAAAGGCTAACCTTGCCAATCAAGTCATCAATAGAGCTTTAACACCAACTAATAGGCAAGACAGCAACATTGCTGAATAGCTGTAATGAAGGAAAGATCTCCAAACTGAAAACTGCAGCGAAACCAATACAAACAACCACAAATCTCAATTAAAAAAAATTACAGTTACTAACTTTAGTTACAAGAAAAGAAAAGCTTCGAGAGCCACAAAAGCCGAGCCACCAAGGGGATAAATCTGGAACTATCATCCATGAAACGAGGCCAATTACCAAACACCAAAGGAGCTTTTATACCTTTGATCCCTGAGAAATAACGTTGGAAAGCAATGCTAAGACTTCTAAGGGTGTTTCGGCTTTTAGACTATTTAAGTCTAGGCAAAGTTAACAACAAAAAAATCCTCAGAAATGGCTTTAAAGTGAGTTGATTGGAAAATCAGAAATAAGATTTGTTTCTTTAAGTCTCAGAGGCCTAACAGTAAAGTCATTTAAATCTTTATTATTTTGTTGGCTTTGGGTGACAAACCCAAGCTACTGTAAGCAACTAAGGTGTGAAAATACCTCAAGATGCAGAAAAACATTGGCACGAACAATGTTATGGCAGCCACTTTTGATATAATCACAGAAAGCATTAAATCTTGATTGATGTCATTTGAGAGCATTCTCCCCCATAGATTTTTTAGAAAACTTAATACCATTTTGTTGGAAGAGGATTATCTTGATTCATCTCTATGAAGATGCCATACTAGTATTAGAAACTAAACTTTATATTGAAAAAGGCATTTAGAACAGAAGGAACTTACACAACTTTCAGACTTAGTACACCAATTACAATCTTTAAACAAAGAATCAACAACTCTACTCATCTAACAGTACAGCAAGATAAAAAATATGAATTTAGAATGAGGAAATCAAAATGCCAACAATCACCAATAATTGGCAGAGAGTAGTTAAAAGTCAACTACATGGCTGTGGGTCTGAAATCATAGGCCAGATGAGGTAAGGATGGCACTTTCCTTCCTTCAAGGACATCAGTGAGCCAGATTTTTTTTCCCCAACAATTGACAATGGATTCACGATCATCATTTGTCCCAAAGTTTTTCAAATGCCACCATCTGCCATGGCAGGAATTAAACCCGGGTTCCCAGAACGTTAGCTGGGTATCTGGATTAACTGCCCAGTGACAATACCACTAGGCCATCATTTCCCCCGATTCATTGTTGTCACATGTACCAAGATACAGGGGAAAGTGTTGTTTTGCAGGCAGATCGTTCCATACAAATTGCATCAGTATAGTAGAACAGAGTGCATGATATAGTATTACAGCTACAGAGAAGATGCAGAGAAAGAGAGATGAAATTAACTTTTGAGACGTCCATTTCAAAAGCCTGATAGCAGCAGGGAAGAAGCTATTCTTGAATCTATTCATACATGTAATCAAACTTTTATATCTTCTGCCTGATGGAGGAGAATGGAAGAGAGTATAAATGGGTTGGGAAGGGTTTATGATTATGTTGGTTGCTTTCCCAAGGCAGCGAGAAGTGTAAATGGAGTCAATGGATGGAGGGCTGGTTTGTGTTATTAGTGTTTTCTCCATGTGCATTGCCGTTGTCAATGACCTGTGCACATATACTCTAATTTAAAATTTTATCCCTTATATATTGCCTGTCCATCCTCTTCCTTCCAAAATGCATCATCTCACCCTTCTCCACAATGAACCTCATTTATAACCTATTTACTCATTCCACAACTTGTATATGTCCTTTTGAATTTATACGCTATTTATCTCACAGTTTACAATGCTTTTAACTTTGTATTATCTGCAAACTTTCAAATTGTCCCGATCTATCATTAGCATGTATCTGGAAAAGCAAGGATCCCGATATCGATCCCAGGCGAACTCCACCATGAAACTTCCTGCCGCCAGAAAATATATATTAGCCATTGTTATTTATTTCCTGTTATTCACCAGTTTTGCAACCACATTGCTTTTGTCCCTTTTATTCATAAGCTGGGTATTAGATTGTGCATAGCATCACAATTATTGTGATGGCAGGTGTTTAAAGAAAATGCACAATTACATCTTGTCATACCAAGCATGCTCCATAAACAACTGATTGCCTACAGAGCCAATGAATTTGTTGCAATTTCTAATAAGGTCACAGGAAGGGCTACCAATAGATTCGTTCAATTTGAGAGGGACTACTTTAGTTCTAGTCAACTAACGGTCAATATGGATTGAAGTGGAAAGACTTCATTCAATCACAGCAAACTCCGTAATCAGAGCACTGAAAATTATTTTTAAAAATTCTTGTCTTGAGTAATTAATATCAAACAATGGGTCTTAATTATTGAATCAGGATTTCGGGCAATTCTATCACAGGAAGTTCACTTTGAGGGCAGGTATTAATTGGACTGACTGTAGAGGGTGCACCGTTTCCTTTTCTAGTCCCACTCCCTTTTCTGATCAATAAGTTTTAAATTTAATCAGGTTGGTGATATGGCTAATTATGTAGCTCTCAGTCTGTGTCAGTTTCAGTGTTAAGTCCGCCAGGTTTCTGCAATGACTGGTTCATTAGCAAAAATGAACTTGCTCAAAAGATGCAAACACTGGACAGGCACATATATGCATAAGCTTCTGAGAAGAAACATAAAACATGAAAACTATGCAGAGTATATTCATGGCATGGATACGTTGAATAGCCAAGTTCTTTTTCCCACTGTAGGGGACTTCAGAACTAAAGGGCATAAGTTTAAGGCGAGAGGGGAAAGGTTTAAAAGGGAGCTGAGTGACAACTTTTTCACACAGAAGTTGGTGTGTGTGTGGACAGAGCTGCCAGAGGAAGTGCTGGAGGCAGGTACAATTGCAATATTTGACCTTATAAAGTTTTCCAGACTGTGAATCCATTTCATTTCCCCGCTCCATACAGATAAAATATTGCCGACTAGTGACTTTTCTAAAGCAAAATGTCTTTAGTTCAAAAGTTCAAAATATATTTATATGGGTCCACATAATATTTTCAAAAAAATTAGACTACATTTCTTCATAACAGAGGTGACGAGTTCCGCTCCCCATCCTCAGGAGAAGTGAAAGGTAGAAAGGGCAGGGAGGAATGTCAAGTTACTGATGCAGAGAATCCATGCTAGTAATTTGCTCGACTCAGTGACAGACACATCAGAGAATGATATATACTCACCTGTGGAATTGTTAATTGGGAAGGAGGTTTAACCATATCAGTTGTAGTACACAACTCTAGCCAAATGTAACTTCTCAAGACCACAAGAAGGTAAAACGAGAGAAAAGCCACAGCAAAAAGCAGTGGAGGTGGTACAACTCGATACACAGGATAAAATTCTGAAAATCTTAAAACATGGGCAGAAAGTATCGTGGAGGCACAGGAAGTCAGAAGCCACAGTTGTCAGAAAAAAGAAATCAGCAGAGGTCTTTTATTGTCAGAAGACCTGAAGAAGTATTAAGGAGGAATAGGAAACATTGACCTTATTCTCGACCACAAGTGAAACTGAGTATGATTACCACAGAATGTGGCTCAGCCATGGCTACACTCACCAGGTGGTGTATGCAGTGATACTACTATTCCAGGCGCAATGTTATGCCATAGTGTCGAGCTCAAGTAAATCATCTTGGGACATCCAGTCAGAGTTCCAAAGCATTTTGATCTGTGAGATTCAAACTTTGAACTGTAGGCGTTGGTGATAATAGTTATACTGGCAATAATGATGTTAATAGTATAATGAGATTTATCTACATCATGTTGATATAACTAATATCATGATTCTGCTATCAATAAGATGCCAGTCTAGAACATGCAGACATATGTATTATGAACAAAAGTAGGCCACTTGCCCATCAACCCTGCTCTTTCATTTAATCAGATCAGTTTGTGTTCAAATTCCACATTCCTATCTACCCCAATACCATCTGACTCCTTTGTTTTATAAATATTCAATGGCACTATGTTACCACCTGCTGATGCTAAGTTCCAAAGTCATACCAGGCTTAAAAGGAAAAAAAATTATCTCTGTCCTGAAATGTGACCCCTATTTTTTAAATAGAGCTCCCGAAAATGAACGTGCAAAGAGAAAGATCTTAGACACTACATAAAATAGATATATTTTATTACCTATTGCATTCATATATAAATGGAGTGATAGAGTTACACAGCACAGAAACAAACCCTTCAATCTAACTCATAGAACATAGAACATTACAGCACAGTACAGGCCCTTCGGCCCTCGATGTTGTGCCGACCTGTCATACCGATCTCAAGCCCATCTAACCTACACTATTCCGTGTACGTCCATATGCTTATCCAAGAATACCCAAATTTGACACAGACTGAGTACAAAATGAGAATTTCATTCACATAATAATTTGGTGCATGATTGTGAAAGAACATGCCCTTTATCTCACTTCTTTCAGTCTCCAGTAGCTGGTAACGTTGTTTAACTTGTCTTCAAGGTTGGACAGTGTAACTTTCTATTATTTTAGCTGTGTAAATTAATAACGAGCTAACATGATACGTGAGTATCATGTCCATAAGTTGTTGAAAGCAGCAGGACAAGGAGAGACAGCAATTAAAAAGCACATGCAATCCTGGGCTTTACAAACCAGGACAGTGTATAGAATTAAGTTACGATAAGCCTGTATAAGATGATATTCTGATGTCAGCTAGGTCACGAGTAAGAGACAAGAATTTTTAAAAATTGATTGCATTAGACTGTTCACAGGTAAAGGGACATCTGGTAAGTTGGAGGCTTTCAAAAATGCGATAAGACAGTTCAGAGTCATTGTGTTCCTGTTACAGTAAAAGGTAAGGCTGGTAGGATTAGAGAACAACGGTTGAATAAAGTTATTGAGGTTCTAGTCAAGAATTTTAAAAAATCATATTAAATACAGACAACTGGATTTAAATGAATCTCTTGAACAGTATAAAGAGTATGGGGCATTCTTAAGGAGGAGATCAGGAAGGCAAAGGGGCAATATGAGGTAGCCTTGGTAAATAAGGTTAAAGACAATCCAAAGAGATTCTACAAGTATATTAAGAGCAATTCATCTGACCTGATATCCTAAACTGGCCTGCCAGCATTGGGCCATATCCCTCTAAACCCTTCCCATTCGTTGACCCCTCAGATGCCTTTAAAATGTTGTAATTGGACCAGGTTCCACCACTTCCTCATTCCATATGCACACCACCCGATGCATGAGAAAAGTTACCCTTCAGGCCCCTTTTAAATCTTTCCACTCTCACCTTAAACCTATGCATCTAATTTTGGACTCCCCTACCACAGGCGAAAGATCTTGGCTAGTCACCCTATCCATGCCCCTCATAATTTTACAAACCTCTGTAAGGTCACTCCTCAACCTGTGACGCTCCAGGAAAAATAATGGAGTGTTAATATATGACTTGAAAAGCTTACTAGTGATAAGGAGCAAGTAGCCTTAGGAATATTGCATTGACTCAAAGCGTAAGATACAACATTTTCCTGTTACTATATCATATGGCTTTAAACTGTCCACCTATCTTGTGGTATAGGTGACTCTCAGCATTACTGGCTTGGCAGAACTGTTCTGAGGAAGAGTCACGGGATCCAAAACATTAACTCTTGATTTCTTTTCTTTACAGAAGCTGCCAGTCCTACTGAGCTTTTCCAGCAACTTCTGTTTTTATTCCTGATTTGCAGCATCTGCTGTTTTATCGGTTTTTATTTTGCCCTGTAATTGCTCCCATTAG
The DNA here is from genome assembly GCF_030684315.1 of Stegostoma tigrinum. Lineage (NCBI taxonomy): Eukaryota > Metazoa > Chordata > Chondrichthyes > Orectolobiformes > Stegostomatidae > Stegostoma > Stegostoma tigrinum. Next base: position 54,478,986 of record NC_081364.1, on the reverse strand, counting down.
CAAGTGGCTAATACCAGTCATCATGGAAAGGATCCACACTTGCTGCATTGTTTTGGGTGGTCCTTGCTGAACATTTCACAGTTCGTAGTAGAGAATGCTGTAACTTAAAGGAGGAGTCAAAGGCTTCAACAACTTTGACGTCATTAGCGGTTTCTTCTTGAACCTCTTGGCTTAATAAAATGTCATCACTCTTTTGCTGATTGCAGAGAGTAACAAACTGACCTGGATGCTAAAAGCCGAAAGAACTGTGAATGCTGTAAATCAGGAACAAAAACAGAAGTTGCTGGAAAAGCTCAGCATCTGGCAGTATCTGTAAATAGAAATCAAAGTTAACATTTCAGGCCCAGTGACCCTTCCTCAGAAGTGATGGTCGCTAAGAAAATGTCAGTTTATATGCAGAAGATAGGGTTGACGGAAAGGGTAAAGAGTAAATGATAGTTGAGGATTGACCACAAAGAGAGAGAAGAGCAATTGGACAGACAAAGGAGTTGATAACAATCTGGTTAGGAGGGTGAAAAACTGTTGATGGAGACTGTTAGTGACTAACAATAGGTCATGTAATGGCAGGCAATGTGACAACAAGGCATGTGCAGGGTAATCGGCTAGGACGTGGGAAAGTTCAGGCCCTAAAATTATTGAACATGATATTGAGTCCAGAGGGCTGCGGGGTCCCCATGTGGAAAATGAGGTGTTGTTCTTCCAGCTTGTGCTGAGCTTCACTGGAACACTGCAGCAAGCCAGAGACAGAGATGTTGACCAGGGAGCAAGGTGGCGTGTTCAAGTGGCGGGCACCTGGAAGCTCAGGGTCTTTTTGTGGGCAGACATACATAGACTGTGAAGTGATCACCCAGTCTCGGCTTTGTTTCCCTAATGTACAGGAGATCACATTGTGAGCAGTGGAAGCAGTAGAGTAGATTGGAGGAAGTGCAAATAGAGTGCTGCTTCACCTGGAAGTTATGTTTGCAGCCCTGGATAATGGGGAGGAAGAAGGTAAATGGGCAGGTGTTACACTTCCAGCCATTGCACTGGGAAGGTGCCATGGGGCTGTGGGGGCTGTTGGGAATGAAGGAAGATTGGACCAGGGTGTCCTGGAGGGAACGGCCCCTGCAAAAGATGGACAGGGGAGGAGAGGGGAATATGTGTCCAGCAGTGGCATCTTGCTGGAGGTAACGAAAATGACGGCTGATGATCTCCTGGATGTAAACACTGGTGGGATGGTAGGTAAGGACAAGGGGAACCCTATCGCTGTTGGAGGAGGGAATAGAGGGGGTGAGGGCGGAAGTGCGGGAGATGGGTCAGTCCCAGTTGAGGCCCTTGTTGACAACAGTGCTGGGGAATCTTCGATTGAGGAATAAGGTGGACATTTTGGAGACTCCCTTGTCGAGGTTGTCCTCATATGCAATGGAGACGGAAGGACTGAGAGAATGGAAGCACGGTGCGAGGATATAGACTCCAGGTAGCTGTGGGAGTCGGTGGGTTTGTAGTAGATATAAATGGCCAGTCCATCCCTAGAAATGGAAACAAAGATGTCAAGGAGTGGAGGAGTCATAGATGGACCATGTGAAAATGAGAGCAGGGTGGAAACTAGAAGTGTAAGCGATGAATATTTCCAAATCCGGATGAGCGAGAAGCAGCCCGATAATATCATAGATATATCGGAGAAAGAGTTGTGGTTGGGGGCCGGAATAGGATTGGAACAAGTTCCACGTTTCCCATGCAGAGACTGGCAGACATAACTGGGGCTCATGAGTTTACCCGTGGCCACCCCCTCACGTGAGGAAAATGAGAGGAGTTAAAAGAGAAGTTGTTGAGGGTGAGGACAAGATTGGCCAAGTGGAGGAGAGTGATCGGTGGGTAAGGACGGTTCAGACATTTGCTGTTCAGCACCAGCTCTCAGATGCCTCTTCCTATCTTCCCCTGGACCATGACCCCACCATGACACATCAGGCCATTGTATCAACTACAGTAAATGACCTCATTTCATCTGGTGATCGTCCTCACACTACCTCCGAGCTATCAGTCCCCCAGCCCCACAAGCTCACTTCTACCTCATTACAAAGCCCCCAAACAGGATTGCCTGGGCAGACCCATTGTTTCAGATTGCTCATGCCCCACAGAATGTGTCTCTTTCTAACTTGACTCAATCTTTTCTCCCCGGCCCAGTTCCTGCCCACGTACATTTGTGTTTCCTCTGATGCTTTATGCCATTTTCAGAACTTCCAGTTTGCAGGCTCCAGCTGCCACTTCTTTAACATGGATGTGCAATCCCTTTTACACGTCCATTCCCCACCACATAGCCTCAACGCTCTCTGATTCTTCCTGGAGCAAAGAGCTGAACCGTCCTCACCCATCACACCCTCCTCCACTTTCCAAGCTCATCCTCACCCTCAACAACTTCTCTTCTAACTCCTCTCATTTTCTTCAGGTGAGAGAGGTGGCCACGGGTACCCTCATGGGCCCCAGGTATTCCTGCCTCTCCATGCGGCATGTGGAACATTCCTTGTTCCAGTCATATTCGGGCCCCCACCCAAAACCCTTTCTCCGATATGTCAATGATATCATCGGAGCTGCTTGCCTCTCTAATCTGGAATTGGAAAGGTTCATCAATTTCGCTTCCAGTTGCCACCCTGCCCTCACTTTCACCTGGTCTATCTCTGATTCCTCCCATCACTTCCTTGACATTTCCGCTCCTATTTCTGGGTGGAGACTGGCCACTAATATCCACTATAAACCCACTGGCTACCATAGCTACCTGGACCCTACATCCTTGCACCCTGCTTCTTGTGAAGTCTCCACCTCATTCTCTCAGCTCTTCCATCTCCATTGTATATGTTCAGATGAGGCCACCTTCGACAAGGGAGCCTCCAAAATGTCCACCTTCTTCCTCAACCAAGGATTCCCCAGCACTGTTTTCAATGGGGCCCTCAACTGCGACTGACCCATCTCCAGCACATTCGCCCTCACCCCCTCTCTTTGCTCCCGCAACTGCGATAGCGTTCCCCTTGTCTCGACCTACCTCCCCACCAGTATGCACATCCAGAAGATCATTAGCCGCCATTTTTGCTACCTCCAGCGAGATGCTACCACCAGGCAGATATTCCCCTCCCCTCTCTTGTCCACATTCTGAAGGGACTGTTCCCTCTGGGACATCCTTGTCTACTCTTCCTTCACTCCCAACACCACATACAGTCCCATGGCAGCTCCCCCTGCAACAGACGACCTTGGTACCTCTCCAACATCTCTGTCTCAGGCTTGCTGCACTGTTCCAGCAGAGCTCAGTACAAGCCGGAAGAACAATATCTCATTTTCCACTTGGGGACCCTGCAGCCCTCCAGACTCAGTACTGAGTTCAATAATTTTAGGGCCTGAACTCTCCTATATCCAAGCCCCCTATCCCACACACCAGGCCTTGTTATCACATACTCTGCCATTTTGCACTACCTATTGTTAGACACGAACACTGTCCATCAACAGTTATTCACTCTCCTAGCCAGATTGTTACCAACTCCTTTATCAGTCCAAATGTTATTTTTTTGCCTTTGGGCCCTATCCCCACCTATTGTTTACTCCTCACCCATATAAACCGCATATAAAGTGACATTTTCCTAGTTCCCATCAGTTCTGAGGAAGGGCCCCCAGACCCGAAATGCTAACTCTGATTTTTCTTCGCTGATGCTGCTGGACCAGCTGGGCTTTTCCAGCTACTTCTGTTTCTGACCTGAATGTTTTCCAAGTTTGTGAACAATGTTTGGTCTTTGAAGTGCTGACAGCAGCCTACCCAGCACGTGCTGACTCAATGACTTTATTGGTTCCGAATCTTAGGAAGGGTGAAAGCTCACTTGATCACTCTTCATCCATGTACACAGCAGTCATGAAGGTCTTTTGGTGATTTTGTTAAACTGGCGTGTTGCTGCGGGCATTTCTTGAATGTTTCCTGGCCAGTTTCAGCTTCTTTAGTTCATCGTCTTTCAACCTGATGACCGGGAGCCTTACAAAGCAATTTGCATGCCTTGCCACCAGTTTGGAGCATTACGTTGTGTTTGAATTTCCATAATGGAAAATAGGCTCAAGCCATGTCAGAGAAATCTAACAACCTTCTTGCCATGTACAAGAAAGGCTGAAGCAGGACATATCTAGATATCACTTCATGGGATTGACATGATTTTATATCAATGTCGATGCAGTCCATCTATTAGCATACAGCCATTAACCCCCACTGCTAGGAGCATAGACTGCCTTATAATGCTCTGTTGAAGCAACATGAGAAAGCTCATTATGTTTAAGGTGCTTTATAAAGATAAACTATCATTGTCATCACTGATACTATTCATCTCAGACGAAGTCAGTGATAGAAATAGTGAGAACAATCATCAGATAATTTCAATACGTGTGAGGCTGCAATGAAGAACCAAAGACATCTCAGCACAAAAATTAAGTGGAAATAAATTAAACTCAATAGAATTTGTATTTATTTTACATTTTGAAAGCAAACTCCAGATCAGAATGTCTTGTCAGTAAAATGTGAAATTCTTCCTATCAGGCCTCTCTAACTAAATTGAGATTTCAAATTGATAAAAAAAAAACTGAAAGAACTATGCTTGCTGTAAATCAGGAACAAAAACAAAGTTGCTGGAAAAGCTCAGCAGATCTTTGAAGGAATAAACAAAGTTAACTTTTCGGATCAGTTCTGAGGAAGGGTCACCAGACCCGAAACGTTAGCTCTTTTTTTCCTTCGCAGATGCTGCCAGACCTGCTGAGGTTTCCCAGCGACTTTGTTTTTGTTTCAAATTGATAAATTTAGTAATCTTTATGGGTGAGTTTGTTGAATGATAAGCATAACATTAAAGGAAGGAAAAGAGGCTCTGACCAATAGAACAGATTGTTGTCCATATACTACACTCACAAGCTCTACCCATCCCATTTATGATTCTAGAGGAAAGGTTTGCAGACGCTTCTGTTCCTTTCCTGACAAATAAATGATAAAGCAAACAGGGTATTTTTAGCATCCTAATTTATCAATCCTAACCTGTTGCTTAAATTGGCGCAGCATTTAATTAATCGCACTGACTCATACCGCTCAATTATTTTCTCATGTAATGATAACTCCATGATCTTTGTCAAAGATTAATTTACCAAAGCCCATTTCAACTATCTATCACATTGTTGGACACAAATGATTTCTAGTCTTGGGTCTTGCTTGAAAGCTTCCAATTTTGCATTGAAATTATTTTAACAGTTCAATACTTCTGTGTTCATGATTCAAAACTGAATGTATGTGCACTACCGTTTATCTCTGCTAGTGGAGGGATCAAGTATTTTGGTCAACTTGCCGATTTAGCTGGAGGGGAAAGTGGGTGCAGGTCAACTAGTCAGGTTTATTCAATATCACAGCTGAAATGCAAGTAAATAAAGTTCTTCATGCAGCTTTGGAACCCAGAGATTCTAAATGTTTGTAACATATGTACAATTGTCCTTTTTTGTTTAATCCTGTTTTTTTTCTGCACAAAAAAATCAGAAAATTCAAAGTGTGAATTTAACAAAATTACTCCAGTCCATCCAGAATCCAAGTATAATTTATTCTGTCATGTACTCTTTACTTGTTCATTAAACTATTTAACTTACTGAACAGAAGTTCACTAATTGCCTTGTTCTGCCTTTGCTTGGTCTTGGAAAGAATAATTTCAACTGATTTGTTCCCACTTCCAAACCCTCAGTACTGTGTTTTGTTTGTAACTTTGCAGGTTCCTCATACTCAACTATTGTCCACTGCTTTTTAAAATAATTTAGGAAATAGCTTCCGTCAGCTTTTCAGGTTGATGGTCCAGATCTTAGTAGCTCTTGTGTTAGAAAAATAAACTTCTTCCCATTTCTCCTGTTGATCTTTAGCCAATGATTTTAAATTGATGGTCACTAGTTACTGACTTATTCACTAGAGGGGTAGGTTTTAACTTTATGAAAACTTCGCATCATCTTGAAAATGTTTTCATTCATCCCCTATTTTTCTCTGTTCCAAGGAGGACAGTGCTTAAGTTTCCAAAATCTTGTCATAACTGTGTCCCTCATTCCAATTACACACTGATAAATCTCCTCAATTCCCTTCTAAGCCCTGCACATCTTTTCTGAAATGTGGTGCCCAAAAACTGAGGACAAACAGTGGAGTTTAAAATGTTCCACAGGATGACCGCTTTACTTTTACGTTATGTTCATCTGTCTGTAAACCCGAGTAACTCAAATGCTTCTTTTTTTAAACCACCTCATCAATTTGCTTGCCATTTTTTTATCCTTATTTATCAGGGTGGCTGCCTGATTTCTGTCTGACTAGGCCCTTCTTGAGATTAGGATCTCCACCAGTACAAAATGTAAAGAAGAAATAACTTGCTGCCCATTGTTTATTGGTGCAAACTGCGCATTACTCGAACGACCAAGTTCAAACTGCTATTTATTAGTAATATATTATTTCCTAAATATTAAAAGTTGTGAAACTCACAGTTCATAGCAGGAATATAGTTTAATATTTTTGAACTAAATGGTGTTCGTTCCTTTGATGCACCCTGACTGAACCTGAGTTGGAGTTACTTTTCTACGTATGCTCGAAGATTGGATCTGCTAAAGTCATTTAGTATCGGAACAATGAAGCAGACTTGGCATCTTCTCCAATAGCTCTGAAGCTTCCATCAGATTCTGCTAAAATGTATTTCCCGTTGGGTCCTCTGATGATCATTTGGTCTGAAGTGATTAGTTCAATAGTGAAATTAACAGGCTCTTCTCCTGTAGCTGTGATTGCGCATTCTTCATCCAACTGCCAGTACCTGTCAAGGGACGCTACTTTGAACTGATAGAAGCCATCAGCAGTTGAAATTATTTTGCTTGCTTCATACATTGGCCTGTTGCAAACCAACTTCTGCTTCCCAGGCAATAAGCCAACAAAACCAAATTCAGTCTGGAGTATTAGCTGAGATCGATTAGTAAGTTTTAAGACAAATTCTTCCTGTCTCCCAATTGAAATTGGCCCCACTAAGAGCTGGCCACCTGCATTCACAGTCACGTATCTTCCATCTGATGCCTTTAAAGCTGCCTTTTCACAGTTATACATGATTTGAAACCAGCAGTGAAAGTCTAGTTGCTTAGAGACTTCAATGAAGCCTTTGGCACCAACTGCGAGGTAGTGTTTTGAAATGTTTTGGAAACAGACTTTTTTTGTTGTGGAATCCATCATAATTTGGAAGTTTCCAGCATCCTTTATATCATTAACATTTGAATAGACAGCCGGGCCTGGCTTACAGTTGATGTACCTCTCATTAGCCAATGACATAATACAGATCTGGCCAGGAGAAGGGTCTATGATAAAAAGTTCATCTATACTAGGATTCAAAGTTTTAATTGTTTTTACATTGCAGTCCTTTGCAGATAGGAATCTACCGTGCATATCTTTTAGACTGATCATCCCATTCTGGATCTCTAGGCGATATAATGTTCTATTTGTTATCTCGGGCTCAGTTTTCCCGTTGCAAGCAATAAAGCTACCAGTTCCCGTCCTTATGGCATATTTTTTCTCTTTGATGTCAAAATAAAGTGTCATCACACAGTCTGCCCCCCAGGGTTGGCTCTTGTCACAGAGCATTCTTCCATTTTGCTCATTCAATCGAAGGTAGTTTTTTCGGCCAGGGTTGAACATATTAACACTGGGGTGGATGACCAGGTGGGGCACCCACTTCTCACTGTCTGAAATAGCCTGGGCAAAGCATGTGATGTTGTCCTGGTTCCCTCCTAAATACCGTTTGGTGCGCTCCGATTGAAAGGAGACTCTTCCGTCTGGATGAAGCGTCATGAGGAAATCACAGTTTGGAGTGGGCACCTCCTGATCACAGGTGATCTTGCCATCCTTGTCTGCAGCAATGTACCTGTTAAAAAAACTCTTGATGTGGACCATAGGACAGTCCTCCTTGGTAAACTCAATGGTCCATATTTGACTCTTCTTCAGTGAGGAACCTGTTGCATTCACTTTGTAGTTGAACACTTCTCCAGTCAGGTATTTTTGGGCTGAATTAATTAGACCGAAAAGAAGCACTTTATATGCCATTTCCCACTGCTTATCTTGTTTTTGAATATGTACTGCATTTGCTCAGTAGCTTGTTTTTATATGTGCACTGACATCATTGTCCTACTCCCTAGCAATGCTTGTGACATAGCACTGAAAGGTTCAATGACAGTCACCAATGGCATGTTAAGAGGTTGTCTTAAATATTTTCACTCTTAACCCAATATAACAACAAACTTCATGATTAACTTCTCTACTTTGAAAAGGTGAAATTGCACATATTAGAAACAATGTGAAAGAGAAATATAATTAAAATAAATCCTTCTTCAAAAGGATTTGTTTATGTCTGTGTAATTTTAGTTTTGTAAATACAGCCAATGCTTATTATCAAGAGAAAAATTGCTATAGTAACTTTGCAAGTAGAGATTCCTGTAAGCCAGAGCTTCTAGGAAATTCAAAATATACTGTTCAATATACAGAAAAATAGAAGTAACTGGATCTGACCTGCATAGCATAGCATGTGTGGACACTGAAGACAATTTTCAAATGAAAGCCATTTAATGTCAGCGCCAGATTTTGCCATTAAAGCAAATAAACATAGCACTAAAACCTTATATAGATCAGTATGATCAAAATGTCATAAAGAACCATGAGAACCTGATGGTGGAGGTTGGCCCTGGCATACTGTTATTATGACATCTTCATGTGACTGCAGTGGCTCAGTGGTTAGTACTGCCCCCTCACAAGGGACCTAGATTCAGTTCCAGCCTTGGGTGACTCTGTGGCACTTGTACATTGTGTAGTTTTCCTCCCGGTGCTCCAGTTTCCTTCCATAGTCCATAGTCCACAGATGTGCAGGTTAGGTGGATTAGCCACACTAAATTTTCCATAGTGTCCAGGGACATGTGTGCTAGGTGGATTAGCCATGGGAAATACAGGGATAGGGTGGAGTAGGATGTCCATCAGAGGGATGGGGTGGATCTAATGGGTTGAAAAGCCTGCTCCCACACTGTAGGGATTTTATGATCCTTTGATTTTTTTTTTTCCTTAGTAGTTTAATCCTGACCAATAGGATGGGGAGAGTTTCCACCTACCTGGGATTATCACACAAACCCACCATAGCTTTGGGGGGCCGTCTAAACTAAAATAGTGTGGGCAATGATGCTCCTTTGAGAATGCAGTCATTTAAAGGATGCAGCATAGTGGGCTAGAAATCCTGGGTTGACACTGACTGCTGCAACAGGCATACCAAGCATTGAGCGTCACGTTGAAAAGGTTGGCAAACTGTACATCTGCTGAGTGTACCACAGCAGCTCATCAGAGAAGAGAATTGCAGCTTTTCAGTGGCCTTCAGGTGAGTTGTTGAAGAGCTGCAGAGTGGCTAGACTGCTCAGAGGTGACCATAAAGGAGTGTAAGCTTTAGGGAGTAAAGAGCAACAGAAATTAATGAATGGGAAGGAGAGGGCTTTGTGGGGACTGTCAATGGTGTTTGGTAGTGCAGTGCAGTGGTCCGCTACTGTAGTGGAGAAGAAATTCAACAACATGTGGTGGCATTTCCTTCAAAGGCTGCTGGTTAGATCACATGTAGACACAATTGCTGCATTGTTGATTGGATTCCTGGCAGCCTGCATTTACCATTGAAGTCTCAAACGGAGGCGTCTTGTTTATTTATTCAAAGGAATTATAACCTGTTCAAGCATAGGCATTCCTCCATCTGCCTGCACCAATGTGGAGGTGTCATATGTCCTGTCCGAAGGATTGCATGCACTCAACTGTCATCAACAAATATTTAGATGCCTGTTTTTTTACCTCAGAAGTGAGCGTATTCCACCAATTGCTGAGACCAGCTTATTTACTGCAGAACTTCAACCAGAAATTTAATAGACTGTGCTTCAGCAAAACATCTTTTGCTGCAAACCAGAACACATAGCTTGGAGGTACATGTGAGCTGTCATTTCACGGAAGCAGAGATTTTGGAAGTGCTGTTGCAGGGAGGAGATGCTGTTTCATACCAGTCGCTGCATGGCCCAACGAGAGCATCTGCAAAGAATTTCGAAGTGTCAAGAACAGTAAATGTTATTTCCATTATTCAGTGCATGGCTAATCAATGTTCAACAGTTCAGCCACTTTAAGAGATAAGATAGCCTCGAGTGTGCTATTCTAAGCATTTGTGTCACATATAATCACCCTTGCCATTATTGCCTATTATGTTAAAATGCTTTGTAAATTTAAGACCATTTTCACAGCCCATACATTGACTTTCATTGACATCCTGTCATACAATTATTATCTGAAAAATTTCACGTGGGATGTATTTGTCTGTTGCAGTCATCTGCCAGGGCTCCTATTACAGCTATATCGAGAGGCCTGGATAATGTGCACCTTGTGATTGCTGAGGCTTCCCGTGTCCATTTCTGCCTTTCTTTTTTAATATCAATCTGCTCAGACATGGTATTAGACACCTCTGGAGTAGGTGGAAATTGAACCCAGGCCAAGAGGTACGGATAGTCCCACTACTCCACAAGGGCATTTCTATCTAAGTCAAGAGAACCCACGCTTGCTGCAATAGGTTGGTGACAAACATCATATCCCAAAGATCTACCCTTTTGCATCCCTCCCACACCCTACTCCCTGTTTAAAAAGCTGTATAGATGCAAGGAAGGAAGCAGGGAAGACATGTTTGTCACGCATCCTGATTTCTTTCTTCTGATATATCTGTACATACCAAGAAACTGCCATTAAAAACTCATGCTTTTCAGACTTAAGAAGAGTTCTTCTCACTCTCACCCCAATCCAGTGAAGGACTTGGAATCCAGTGCCTCTGGTTTGATCTACCAATCCTTCATAGCCTCCACTATCATATCATATCAGACAGATACTTGCCCTGTGACCACATGCAGGCATCACCAAAGAGACAGGGTGCCAGATGAGCACATAAGGTCAGGAGGAGCTAAAAAATGCAAAATCTCCTTACATTGTTGAAGAATTGAGAAATACTTATTTCATGGATAGTGCTTTTAAGATAAGAATGCATTCAGACCGTAAAATCTATTTGCAGGCAGCTGGGGGTGTGGGTAAGTGATAGTGGTAGTGGGGATCTCTGAGATACATAAATGAAATTGAGAATTTCAAACCTCACAGTTGCTGACTAAAATAATCTTTTCTTTTGGTACAGCATTGATATCTTTTGAGGTTGACATTCACAGTATAAATGGTTGGTCACCTCTTTTTCTGTGATGTGGAGGTGCCAGTGTTTGGGTGGACAAAGTCAGAAGTCATGCGACACCAGGTTTAGTACAACAGGTTCATTTGAAACCACAAACTTTCGGAGCATAGCCCTTTCATCAGGTAAAGTGAGAGGGAAGCACACAGCACACAGAACTTATGGGCAGAGATATCAAGGGCAGAGAGATCAAAAGATCATACAAGTGATGTGAATGGAGTGTCAAATAATAAGCTTCTGCAGGTGATCCAAAGTTTTAGACGGTATGAGTAACAAATGAAGGGATGGCCTATATTTCATTTAAATGAGGCAGAGAGATAATTACAATAAATTAAAAATAACGTGGTGCTGGAGACAAATCAAATGACTGGAATAACATGGTCTAAGAGTTGCATGCAGAAAATCTAACCAAAGTAATCCAAAACTGCACAAACTAATTAAGGTAGAGAGATCATAACAATTTGTGAAGATAATGGTGACAAAACAGGACAGTAAGGAAGGTTCTATAGATATAGAAGAGTGTGGTGGGTCACATGTAGCGTAACATGAACCCAAGATCATGGTAGAGGCTGTCTTCATAAGTATGGAACCTGGCTATTAGTTTCAGCTTGGCGATTCTGAGTTGTTGTGTATCTCAAAGGCCGTCTTGAGGGATGCTTACTGGAAGATTGGAAGTTGAATGCCCTTGACTGCTGAAGTGTTCCCAGACTGGGAGGGAACTTTCCTGTCTGCTGTCCGGCGATTGTCACGTGGTGTCCATTCATCCATTGTCATAGAGTCTGCATGGTCTCACTAATATACCATGCCTTGGGGCATCCTTGCCTACAGTGTATGAGGTAGACAACGTTGGCTGAGTCACATGGGCATCTGCTGTGTATGTGGTAGGTGATGTTCCCACGTGTAACAGTAGAATCCATTTGGATAATCTGATATGTCTTGTAGAGGTTGCTGTGGGAGTGTTGTGTGGCGGTTGTGGTCGATGTTCTCCTGAGTAGTTTGCTGCATACAATGGTCTGTTTAAGGTTTGGCGGTTGTTTGAAGGGGAGAAGAGGACGTGGAGCGATGATTTTGGTGAGATGCTCGTCTTCATCAACAACATGTTGAAGACTGTGAAGACCATGGCTCCAGTATTACCTTATTTTTATTTCTTTGTAGCTGTCTCTCTGCCTCATTTACCTGGATTATAGATCTTCTCTTCACTAGTTGTTCAGCTGTTGACACTTTATTCACGCCATCTAACACTTTGGATCACCTGCAGGGACTTGTTTTTCGACACTCCATCCACACCATTTGTATGGTTTTTGATCTCTCTGCCCATAAATTCTGCAGCCACTGCTGGCAGAAAAAAACCTATTGCACCTGGTATTCCCAAACAGCCTCCCATCAAATTACTAACCAGGTCTGTGTCTGCTTAGCTTCATGAGATCGTACAAGATTTCCCACATATAAAATAATCAGAGGGCTAGATAGGGTGGATAGGGAGTGCCTTTTTCCTAGGATGGTGACGGCGAGCACGAGGGGGCATAGCTTTAAATTGAGGGGTGAAAGATATAGGACAGATGTCAGAGGTAGTTTCTTTAATCAGGGAGTAGTAAGGGAATGGAACGCTTTGCCTGCAACAGTAGTAGATTCGCCAACTTTAGGTACGTTTAAGTCGTCATTGGATAAGCATATGGACGTACATGGAATAGTGTAGGTTAGATGGGCTTGAGATCGGTATGACAGGTCGGCACAACATCGAGGGCTGAAGGGCCTGTACTGTGCTGTAATGTTCTATGTTCTATGCTTTCCTCTCACATCACCTCACACAGGGGCTGTGCTATGAAAGCTTGTGAGTTCAAATAAATCTGTTGGACTCTAACCTGGAGTAAAGTGATTTCTGTCTTTTTCTTCCTATTTATTACTTGCTCAATGTGAATGTCACTAGCAAGGCACCTTTGCATGTCCCTAATTATGCTTCAGAAATCCAGAGGCTGATCCCACAGCACTGATAGGTAGGGAATTCAGAACTGTGACACAGTGACAATTGAGGAATTGTGATGTATTTCCTGGAGGCCTAATGTTCCCCAGCACCTACACCTGCTCCATGTCCCTCTTTGTGGTAAAGGTCATGGATTTTGTCCACGGCTTCATATGAACTCTCTTGAGGTGCTATTTGATGTTGTACACGGCTGGGTCTATGTGTTGTTGGTTGAATATGTATTTAAAATGGTATGGGATACCCATCACAAGAGCTGCTTTGGAATGGATCCTTTGAGCTTCTTGGAGCCACACACATCAAGCCAATTGGAGCTTTTTGAATGTGAAGGAGAAAGGTCACTGGACCCGAAAGGTTAACTCTGATTTTCCTCCACAGATGCTGCCAGACCTGCTGAGTTTTACCTGAAAGAATGAACTGATATTATGAGATAAAATCCACCCATTAGGACTGTTCCTGGGAGGAGCAAAGGAGTTTGAAGATCAGTGTTGTAATGTTGTTGTACCAACTGTTGTAGCGCTAAGTCCGTGTAATATACAACAATGTCACCCTGAAGTTGGCTCTGATGTCTCACTAGAGACAATCATGTCATTCAGATGTAATCTATATACCAGTTAAATATTATGTAATAAACCTTTAATGTTTATCAAGATAGAGACTGTCTTCTTGTGAAGATTTCATAGCAGCATCCTTCCCTACTTACTGTCAATAACTTAGACAACCACTAAAACAAACAACTGATAGCAGTGAATCAACCCAAGATATCTCAGTTAGTTCTGGAGAACATCTCTATGGCAGTAGCCCATTTCAATGAAACAATTGAGGACTCCAACAAAGACCAAAGGGAAGACATTTCAAAAAGAAGTTATCTCAATAGTTTGAATGGCAGGCAAAATTATACCAATTGCCCAATAAGTTGTAAGATAAATGGTTCTGGTTCCCAGTGAGATGCCTTATGGTACTAGGCTACATTGTAGTGAAAAGTACCGGCTCAGACTTTGTACTAGACTTGCACCTGTACCCTTCAGCTTGAAATATTTTTTCGCCCATTAACTTGCTGGAGGTGAGAACTGATAACTGCAGACCGAAGGAATTAATGCATCAGCAAGAACAGGACAACTAACAAAGTAGCTCTCTAACCAAAGAATTAAAGGATTGGAAAATAAACAACAGAAAAATGGAGAATTATAAACATAATATGCTGGAGAAACTCAGCAGGGCTGGATGCATCTGATGACTCTTTTTCTTGTTTTTTTATTTCAATTCCCCGGCATCTGCAGTACTTTAATTAGAAGAATTGGAAGGTAAGTGGATTGAATTCAGTTTCAAATTATGTCATGCAGTCATGAAATGATTAGAGCATAAGACTAGGCCGTTCATCCTGTCATCATCTATATACCAGCACTTCTCAAGAGCCACTCACTTAAAACTCCATTCCCCACCAATTCCCTATTGCCTTACAATTTTGTTAAATTTTCTTTTGAGAGCCTCAACTGATTCTGTCTCCATCACACTCTTTCAGGCCTACATGTTCCAGATCCTAAGCACTCACTATATTTCTTTGTCTATGCTGTCTTCTGATTCTCTATCCTATGCCAATGGGAACAATTTCTTTCTATCTACTCTGTGCGGAACTCTCATGATTTTGAGCACCTCTGTCAAGTCTCCAAAGTGAATTGCCTCAGCTGACAAACCTCATCAAAATGAAATAAGCACAGAAATAGGATTATGCCTGGTCTGATTACTCCACATTTCCACCTACTGATCCCAATAGTGCTTCATGATTTCCAAGAAGCTCTTTTAGACTTTATCTTCCTTAAGCAAGATATATAAGTCAAGTTTCTAATCCCTGGAGCCATCCATGTGAATCTTTTCTGCACCTTCACTAATGTTTACATTCATTCCTAAAGTGTGGTGCTCAGAAATGAGAAAAATATTCAATTTCATTCTGAATTGATGTTTTCTATTGATTAGTCATATCTTTCTTGGTTTTGTACTCTATAGAACTCTTGAAGGAGCCGGGATCCCATGCATTTTATTGTGCTCTTCTTCAAACTGCTCTGTCACCTTTACTGATTGGTACACACGTAACCAAGGTCCCTCTGCTCTTGCACCTTTAGAGTTGGATGATTTATTCTATATTGTTTCTGTTTGTTCTTTCTACCAAAATTAGTCACTTCACACCTTTGTGTTAACTTTCGCTTACGACATGTCCATCCATTCCATCAACATTTTTCTTTGAATGTTATCATTAAGTCCACAAAATTAATAAAAGCGATGGCAAGAAAGATTGGATGAAAAGAGAGGGAAACAAGAAATAGAAAGGAAAAATAACAATGGTAGTTGTTTGAAACTTGGCGATTTAAAACCCTTGTAGCAATTCATAATCTGAAAAAAAAAATTTAAAATTTTTAATTGTTGATTATTGATGCCTAGTGATTGATTGGCAGCCACCAATGCTTATTATATTGTTCAGAAGCTCAGCTTCGAATTACTAGCCAGAAATACCTGTGGTTGGTTTTCATCCTAAATAGTGCATAAGTACTCTGCACTGAATTGTCAGTTGAAGTGTGATGTCGAGTTAGCTTCATGGTTTCCTGTCCACTATAGCCCAGGCCCTTCCATGTGATCTCTTACCTTTCACTTCATTAGTTATGCAGCTAAGATGTTGAGTGCACTTCTTTGAGAATCACATGATAAGTAAGGTACATGGGCTTACCAATATTGGAACCATCAGGCTTACATATAATGTTCCTAGCATCCTTGCAGGCACACTTACTGATTGATAGTGTGGGCACATTGACTAGTGATTCTAGAAGTTGCTGCTGTGCATGGAATCTTGGGAGGCCTGCACAGTCTCAGGAAAAATGGGATGACACATAGCTGAAGTGCCTGAGGTACTCTATGTAAAATCAAGCTGCATACATCAACAGACCCTGCAATATCTCACACTGTAGTGTGCTATGCTTAAAGATGTCGCAAATTGAAAGATAAACTCTCTGCTTTCAGTGATCTAGGGGTGCTAGGAGATGGGCTTGTAGGGACGAAAGTTGTCTTTTCTCCTGATGGCCAGAAGGTATGTCAACAGACCCATTAACCTGGATTGAATTTGTGCCAGAGGTCAGTGATGTGTCCTGCTTCAACAGCCACGATCAGTGGTGCAAATAAGGCAATGACCTTCTACACTCTCCAAGTGCCACCATCTTTCCTCTGCCAACTCACACTTGGCCCATATTCATTCTACTGCACCAAGTCTGATAAACTACAACTCTCATTATTGTTTGCTTCAGGTCCACTCAAAGCTTGCACCCACCTCATCCTCCCAAACTATGACACTTTCATGCCCTCTGCACTTCCTACTCACTCACAAGGAACACCCCATCAACTCTCCTGTTCATGCATGAGCACTAACTGCTCTTACATCCAATTCCATCGTCTTCAATCTCTTCCTTTGTCTGATTGTAGGAGAACCTCTTGGAGTGATGCCTGAACAGCATTGTAACTGAACCACCCGTAACTCCCAGACTGCTTGCATTTGAACCTGCAGCAGGATTGAATGTGGCCAATACCCTGTCATGCATTCAAACAAGCCCTTTGACTGACTGTGGCAATAGCTGTACTTGACTGACTATTAGTCCTCCTTCACCCCACTAAGCACTCTTGCCCTTTGACATCCAAGCATTGGCCTGAAGCACATGCAGTGTGTTTTCTGCGTAAGCTGCTGACAGATGCTGCAGTTCTGACATTGATGCAGTACAGCACCACACAGTGACATGTCCACCCCCTGTCTGGCTAATATATTGACTGTTCAGTGCTCCCCCTGATCACAAGCTGCTTAACTCTCCTTCTGCTCTAAAAAGCAAACCAACTTGCAGAGGCTGGCAGCCAGTAAATCATGGCTAAAGTTAGCGATGGCTTTGAAAGCAAGCTAAGAATCATCAGGCATGTGTATGTGTAAAGGCATCCTCTGTGGATGCATGACTGGGTGTGTGCGTTGCTGGTAGTTTGCTGATGCAGAGCTGTGTGGATGAAGAGTTAATGAGGATTCGAGCCATTGTTAACCATTCTAAGGACATTGTGCAGTTCAATAACATAACTGGTATTAAGAATCTAATGATGACATGAATTGATTGCCATGAAAAACCCTTCTGGTTCACTAATATCCAGCACAGTGCGACACGGTGGCTCAGTGGTTAGCACTGCAACCTCACAGCAGCAGGGACCCAGGTTCGATTCCAGCCTCTGGCAACTGTCTGTGTGGAGTTTGCACATTCTCCCTGTGTCTGCTTGGGTTTCCTCCAGATGCTCCGGTTTCCTCCCACAGTCCAAAGATGTGCAGGCTTGGTGGATTGGCCATGCCAAATTGCCTGTAGTGTTCAGGGGTGTGTGGGTTATAGGGGGATGGGTCTGGGTGGGATGCTCCAAGGGGCGGTGTGGACTTGTTGGGACAAAGGGCCTGTTTCCATACTGTAGGAATCTAATCTTACATGTGGCCTACAAGTGACACCATACCCAAAGCCATGTGTTTGACTCTTAAACTGCCCAATGGAAAATTTGGGATGGGCAGTAAATGCTGGCCTAGTCAGAGACATCCTCATCCGATGAATGAATAAAAAACAAACACCAGGACAGATATTTGGCAAATTGTTGCTGCCACTGTCATCAGGAATTTGTGTTATCCAGTTTTTTTGGTGAGGGAGAGGAGAATTAAAAGTAAGATCTCAATGCGGTGAATCGGAGCTTTAATGAGTTGCAAAAGAAGGTAGTTGCCATATAGGTATGAGGGGAAAATTGGGCTTTCTTTTCCCAAAGTCACAAATCTGACTTTTACATTTTCATCCTATGTTTGTCACTATACTTAACACTAATCTCACCACAGCAAGGAAGGGAAAATCCTACCCAGTGATTTTGCAACACACACAGTATATCACTGATGAGACACACAGTGAGGTATAATTTTTGAAAAGCAACAAAGCCTTAGTTTTTGTTGAACATTTGCACTTGTATCTCTTGTGCATCATTGATGGAAGTCGTTATTACTCGTACATCACAACTAAATCCAGCCTATTAAAGATTAGGTTTCCAAAATATTGTAAGTTTAATCATCATCCCACGTTTGCCATTCAGAATAAAGCCACCGTTTGTGTGTGAAAAAGGGAGAGGTTTAAAAATGTAATGACCCAGATTTCCTAGTGGAAACATGATCTTGGGCAGGAAAATGGTAGTGCAATAATTCTGGGTTTCCAATCACAAAGACCATCCTGATGTTTTCAGAGCCAGTTTAAGTATGACATTGCAGCAAAGCCTCTCATTGGCAGATTCTCTGAGGCAGAGGGAAAGGCACCATTGTTTGGCACAGTGTTGAGATCTGGTCATCGTTAATTGAAAATGTAATTGCCAATTCCATGCATTCAATTTCACTACCACTTTAGGTGACATCCGGTCAGCCCTTCTACAATTGCACTACGTATGACGGATGTTTGAAGCACCTTTACTCTTACAGTATTACAGTAAACCAACAAAGCCCAGTTACTAATGAGTGCACTTCCTACCGTTGGCCCTCAGCTGTTAGCATTCTGCACATATTCACCATCAACCACTTATGGTCTGCACTCTACTTAAAAGCCGGACATGATATGTTAATTTTTGATTCATAAGCCATAATCATTTTTTATTATGGTCTGCTTCAACCTCGTTTCACAGTAAGCATCCTGTGTCCTTTCTGAAGGAGCAGGCTACTGTGGCATCAGTGAAAGAATGTTAGCTGTGGGTTATAAGCTGTCTAAGCTCCACTCTGTTACCCTTGCATCAAGTTAAAGATGGAGATCCAGGAAGGCAAGAATGGAAATTAAGGGAAAGTGTGAGCCATAGATTCACCATGGTGTTCTGCTTCTCTTACCGTTTCAATTGTGACCTTCCTTAATGTGGTCATTTCCATCAATCTATTGACTATCAATCTGTAAATCCTTCTGATACAGGCATAGCAAGCAGTCAGAGCAGGAATTTCTTGATCAGCCAGAACTATGTCATAGCTGCAGCTCAACATCCTCCCCCCATCTAAAGACTGCCACACAACAGACATTATGGTTTCAGTGATAATTGGAACTACAGATGCTGGAGAATCCGAGATAACAAAATGTGGAGCTGGATGAACACAGCAGGCCAAGCAGCATCTTACGAGTGCAAACGCTGACATTTCGGGCATAGAACCTTCATCAGAGAAAGAGTCTAGGCCCGAAACGGCAACTTTTGTGGTTTCGTGGTTTCAGTTACTTGAAAGCAGGTCAGATCATACGCATAACAAAGTGTGGGGCTGGATGAACACAGCAGGCCAAGCAGCATCCTCAGAGCACAAATGCTGACGTTTCAGGCCTAGACCCTTCATCAGAAACATCAGCTTTTGTGCTCCTAAGATGCTGCTTGGCTTGCTGTGTTCATCCAGCCCCACACTTCGTTATCTTGGATTCTCCAGCATCTGCAGTTCCCATTATCTCAGATCATACACATTCTTTCTTGGCCTTCTTCATTTTAGCCTTCTCCAAGTGTTGCGATAATAAACAGAACAGGGCTGGAAACAGGAACAGCTCAACAAGGCGATCTGCTACCGGACCTGCCAACACTTCATCACTCAGGCACCAATCACTGACCCCTTCCCTAGTACCAGATAGAGATGTAAGGGTGTGAGACAAGGGTGGGTAACACGGGCTGTCGGCATTAAAGTGTAAGCCAGAGATGAGTGCACAGGGCAAAGTACGAATTAAGATTGGGCAGGAGGAACTACAAACTGGAACATCAGAAGCAAGGTGGCCCCAGCTGGAAAGTCAGGAAATACTGAGGACATGGATCGGAAGATTTGTTTTGATAAAAGTAGAATTACATTGTAGATCATAAAGCACAACGTACAAAAACTGGTGATGATTTCCAACACAATGCAGCATATAATAGGCCAGCTGAATGGGGAAGCTTACTACCCATGGACTGTGCACAGAGGAGGACTTTTATCCCTGCCTAGCCTGTTTTCCCATCACAACAGCACAGAGGATTTTGACCCCATATCTTCAAATGCATATTTGACAGCTGCTCGTTCTATTTCTTCAGGAATAAGGATGGGAATTGGTCATGCCATGGAGAGCCGATCCTTAAAAAGTCCATTTTATAGGTATATGAATGAACCTAAAGATCGATCTGTCCATCCCAAATGATAGTGAAGAGGCTTAATCTTTGCTGTGAGTGGCGAATGAATGGGACCAACTGCTGGTTAGGTTTGCTTTTGCCCATCGATTTTTAGAGGGTATAGCATATAGAACATAGAACATAAAACAGTACAGCACGGTACAGGTCCTTCGGCCCACAATGTTGTGCCGACCTATTATCCTACTAAGATCAATCTACCTTGCACTCCCCACATTTTACTATCATCCATGTGCCTAACCAAGAGTCGTTTAAAAGTCTGTAAAGTATCTGACTCCACTACCACTGCTGGCAGCGCAGTCCACACACCCACCATGCTCTGTGTAAAGAACCTACCTCTGACAACTCCCCTATACCTTCCTCCAATCAGCTTAAAATTATGCCCCTTCATAATAGTCATTTCCGCTCTGGGAAAAAGTCTCTGACTATCCACTCTATCAATGCCTCATCATCTTGTACACGTGTTTTCTATGATAAATTGTTATAAGATGACCACCTAAATAATATGGTGTCCCGTCAGGCCATCTGTGACCTCTGTGAACGGCTAAGCAGATGCTTATTCTCACATGTCTTCTGCCACGCTAGAGGTCCGAACATCCTTGGCCATTGCTGTACAGCCATCAAAGATGCCTATCGCTCCATGCCTCATTTTGAAAATCAGATCATAACGCTGTTCTCCTCCTCCCAGGTTACAAGCAGAAATTGAAGTGTGAGGACCAAGTACAGAAAGTATTGCAGTGTTGGCCTGAAGCAATGGAAGGGCTTCTACGGGACTGCTTAGATTGGTCGACTGTGCCATATTCAAGAACTCAGCGGCCAGCCTAACCTAGCCTATTGGTGTATGCCAATACCATTACAGACTTAATCAGTAAGTGCGTAGATGACTATGAAGTGCTGAAGAAGTTCGTCTAAATGTTCCCCACCTGGAAACCATGGATAAACCTGGAGATCCACTCCCTACTGAAGTCCAGGTCTGAGGCATATAAGTTGGGGAACCCTGACCTATGCAGGAAATTCAGGTACAACCTTTGTAAAGCCATCAGAGATGCCAAGAGGCAATACCAAACTAAGCTTGAGACCCTGACCAACCACACAGACACCCATCGATTGTGGCAAGACTTACACGACATAACAGGCTACAAAGTGAAATTGAACAGAATCGCAGCAAACAATACATCCTGACCTGTTAAGCTCAATGCATTCTATGTTTGCTTTGGACAGAAGGCCAGTGAAACAGTATCACCTATCCCAACAGCCTTGGATGCATCTGTACCCATGGTGACCACTGCAGATATTAGGCTGACCTTCTTGTGAGCCACCCCGTGAAAAGCGATTAGCCCAGAAGGATCCTGTGGTCCTGTGCGGACCAGCTGGCAGAACTATTTACAGACATCTTTAACCTCCCTTTACTACCTGAAGTTCTCACCTGCTTTGAGAAGACCATCATCACCCTGGTGCCAAAGAAAAATCATGCAGTGTGCCTCAATAACTACCACCCAGTGGTTTTGACCTCCATAATTATGAAGTGCTTTGAGAGGTTAGTCATGGCTCACAACAATGCCACCAAATTGCCATTCTTCTTTGCAATTTGCCTAACAGTGCAACAGGTCCACAGCAGCCACCATCTTCCTGGCCCTGCACTCATCCCTCGAACAACAGGATAACAAAGATATATATGTCGCGCTCCTACTCATTGACTACAGGTCCACCTAATTCCAAACAAATTCATCGCTAAACTCTGAGACCAAGGTCTTGGCTCCACCCTCTGTAACTGGATCCTTGATTTCCTGACCCATAGACCGCAATCAGTAAGAATAGCGACAACACCTCCTCCACCATAATCCTCAATGTTGATGCCCCACAAGGCTGTGTACTCAGTCCCCTACTAAAACACACATGAGCTACAAATCTTCTCAAAACTCGCTAACACATGACTATGTGCCAAATTTTGCCCCAACTCCATTTACGAGTTTGCTGACGATACCACTGTTGTAGGTCGGATCTCAAACAACGATGAGATAGAATGCAAGAAGGAGAATGAGTGGTTAGCAGCATGATGTAAAGAAAACAATCTCTCCGTCAATGTCAAAAAAATGAAGGAACTAGTCATTGACTTCAGGAAGCAGCCCCTGTTTGCATCAGTAGTGCTGAGATAGAGATGGTCAAGAGCATCATGCTCCTGGGAGTCAACAACAATCTGTCCTGGTCTACCCACGTTGATGCAAAAAACCTCTACCAATGTCTCTACTTCCTCAATATTTCCTTCTCTACAGGATCTAAGGAAAGGCTAAAGATGCGTGTGAATTTTTACAGATGCACCATAGAAAGCACCCCATCTGGATGAGTCCAGTGTGGTATTGCAGCTGCTCTTCCCAAGACCTTAAGAAACTACAGAGAGTTGTGAACACAATTCATTCCATCATCCAAACCGCTGTTCATCCATTGACTCCGTCCATAGTTCCTGCTGGCTTGGGAAAGCAACCAACATAATCAAAGATCCCGCCTATCCTGGTTATAGTCTCTTTCACCCACTTCTGTTGGACACAAACAGATGCAAGAACAGCTTCTTCTCAGTTGTTATTGACCCTACACCTTCCCTGTGACTGGAACACTATATTCTGCACTATGTTCTGCTATCCTGATGCACTTTGTATGGTAGGATCTGCCTGCAAAACATGCAAAACAACACTTTTAGCTAATATCTCACCACAAATGACAACAATAAGTTGAATTCAAGCTCAAACTTAATCACAGCACAGATTCTGAATTTGGAAATGCCAGAATATTAATTCGATAATAGTTGAATTGTACAGAAAACCAATTAATGAGAGGGAAAAAAGAAGAAAACAAGAAGTTAAAAATTATATTAAAACAAACCCCAACAAATATTGAACGTTAAATGAGATACTGAACTTGTCCATCCAGAGTTTTATTTTAGATTATTTTTAGCATTATTTACTCTGTTTAAACAGCAATTCGACATTTGTTCCACATCCACAACATTCGTACATGAAATTTGTCTCAGCAGTGTATATATTTTTATTATTCTTCTTATATCTTTTTTAACTGATGAAATTTGCAATTTACATTGTCAGGCTTCCTAAAGCAGTTTCAGTTCTTCATGTAAAATTACAACTTTAACAATGAACAAACATGTCAAAACTGTCAACTAAAAGATTATTTTAAAGTGTTTGCCATGTTATAAATAGTATACAGATCATTACACAAAGCAACATATTGCTCTTGCTGATAATCTGAAATAAAATGCTCAGCTGGGAAGCAGGACCCATGGAGACAGAAAGAATGTTAAAAGTTTCAGGTCAATAACCATTCACCTCTACAGGGATTCCAACAAAAGATCATAATAGTCAGTTAGCTCAGTTGCCTGAAGAAAATAAATGTTTGGAACTACTGGCCAGTCCAGCATTTGTTGCCCACCCCTAAGTGCCCTTAAGATGTGGCAGTGTTAAATTGTTGCAGTCCATTTACTGCAAGGATACCCACAATACTATTGGGGGTGAAGTACCATAATTCAGCGATACAGAAAGAATGGTAATATATTTTGAAGTCTGGATGGTGGGGGGAAGAGTGTGCGACTTGCAGGTGAATTTCCCATATATCTGTTGCCTTTGTTCTTCGAGGTGGTAGAGATTGTAGATATGGAAATTGCCATCAAAGGAGGTTGGCAAGTTGCCCCGTGCATCTTCAAATGCATTTTCAAAATTCTGAATTAAGAGAAAATATTGCTACCACTCTGCATCTTTGGCGAAGGGGGCAGGGGATTGTAAATGTTGAAGATGAAGGCTAGGCTGCTGATAAAATGGGCTGCTTTGTCCTGGATGGTGCCAAGTTTCTCAGTTGTTGGAGCGACATCCATCCAGGGAAGTGGGGAGTATTTCACAACACTTGTGATTTTTGCCTTGAGGGTGGTGGACAAATGCTTCGGGGTTGGGTGGCATGGTGGCTTAGTGGTTAGCACTGTGCCTCACACTACCAGAGACATAGGTTCAATTCTGTCCTTGGGTGGCCGTGTGTGTGGAATTTGCACATTCTCCTCATGTCTGTGTGGGTGCGCTCCAGTTTCCCGCCCCCCCACATAGTCCAAAGAAGGGCAGGTTAGGTGAATTAGCCATGCTAAATTGCCTGTAGTGTTCAGGGATGTGTAGATTAGGTGGGTTATTGGGGATGTGTCTGGATGGGATGCTCTCAGGGTGTCAGTGTGGACTTGATGGGCCAAAGGGCCTGTTTCCATGTTGCAGGGGTTCTATGGAATGTGTCACTTGTATTTTCAATCATGGTACCCTCTTTGCATGTTTAAAACATTCAAGTATAATGAAGTTTTTCTCTTCATGCAATGAAAGTGAACTCCACAATTTTTGTTTCATTATTTGGATGAGTGTTGTGGAAAGTCACTGAAGATGTATTTCATAAGAAGAGAATCTCATGTCAATGTGTTCCTGTTATAACCTTTGATGACAGAATCCCCTTCTAGTGACTTTATTGCAGTTTTAGCCCAGAGGCAAAGTACTGGATGCTGGACTTCTGGAAAGTTGGATGTTTGATACTGGGAACCTGAAATAAAACTGATAATTCTGGATGAACTCAGCAGTCCTTGCAACATCTGTGGCGAGAATAATGAAAGTTAATGGGATGGCATATATAGTCCCTTGGCAGCAGATTTGCAAATGGTTTTGAATGTCTTGATACTGTACCCACCCTGTAACCACCAGTACAAGTTTCCAAGGGTCAGTAGAGGCTTCAGGAAGCCCTGTCTGTCTGGTGTCAATTGAACCACATCCAGCTCTCGCTGCACAGGTGGGCATAGGAGAGGTGTCTCTTTAACGTGCCCCTCAAAGTTGTCCTGGCCCATTTCCTTCCTTCTTGCCAGCCTGTTTACACAAGCCCACAGTCAGACATTCCTGCCTGCTCTTGGTGATACCTGACTTTAAACAAATCAATTCCAATCTGAGGGACAAATGTCAGCCGAATGAGCCACAGAACTGGGACCAAGCTTGCCCCGACTGATTTTTTTATTGCTGAGTGAATCTTGCAGACCCATTACAACCTGCCCAGTGTTTCAAGTCTGTGTTGTAGTGAAAGGTCACATATACGAAAAACTTAGGTAGACAGACAAGAGGCTGGAGGAGCACAGCAAGCCTGGCAACATCTGGAGGAAAGGAGCAGTCAATGTTTCTGAGTATGAGAAGGGTAATACCCAGAATGTTGACTGTTCCTTTCCTCTATATGCTGCCTGGCTTGCTGTGTTTTTCTAGCCTCCTCTATATCTACCTTGGATTCCAGCAGCTGCAGCTTTTTTTGTCTCTAATGTAAAAAGGTTAATCTTTTTCTCTCACCATTGGTGCTGTCAGACCAGGTATTTCCAATTTTTCATTTCATATTTATGCTTGCAGCATTACATGGAATATGGGTCTTCGTCATTAAGACATCATTTTTGGCTAGTCCCTGTATCTTTTCTCTTCTGCATTTCATAGAATCATAGAATCCCTACAGTGGGGAAACAGGCCCTTTGGCCCAACAAGTCCATATCGACCCTTAGAGCATCCCACACAGACCCATTCCCCTCTTACCGACCCAACCTATGCATCCCTGAACACTGCGAGCAATTTAGCATGGCCGTTCCACCTAGCCTGCACATCTTTGGTTTGTGGGAGGAGACCAGAGCACCTGAAGGAAATCCATGCAGACACAGGGAGAATGTGCAAATTTCACACAGACAGTCACCCAAGGGTGGAATCAAACCCGGGTCCCTGGTACTGTAATGCAGCAGTGCTAACCACTGAGCCACCGTGCCACTGAGTTATCTTGATTGGTACAAAGTGAGGAACGAGATTCCTCATTTTTGACACCTCAGCTGTTGTCCCGTCCACTTGTAGCAAACTCAAGTGTCATAAGTATAAACTTCTGATTTATAATTCTTTTGCATTTTTCTTTCTTCCTCTCTGTAGATTTTTGAATAACTTTGCTTATTCGGTGAGTGCCGATGAGTGATGACTTCTTTGGATGAGTGGCAACTGGCTCGGAGCAGTTCCTGCAGCCAACAAAATGATGAAACGGACATCTATAGGTGCATTCGTCGACTTGAAGGTGCTTCAGTACCTACTCACATCAATCACATGCAAGTTAAGTCAACTCCCATGCATAGCTCATATGAGTGGGCTAAATTTTCTAAGACCCCATGACTCCAGTAAGGCTATGTGTGACGTGGGGGACTTTTGCAAAATCATAGGTGCACTGATTGTTGCAAGAAGTAAGTGAACCTGAGATTTTCCAAGAAGCCACCCGCACCAAGTCAGTGCTCCCTGTCCCCATGTTATGGGTCCTCAGAAAATTTCTCCCAGTAACCTTTTCAGTTCATTATTACATAATGTTTATCTGAAGCTATGTAGCATAATATTAGAATTTATTTCTGATTTATTATGGTGCAATTTTCACCAAGGATTTCTCTCTGCTATTACTTACATGGAATATAGATTTTAAACTAGATGAAATTTAAAGAGGATTATACCTGCCCTACTTAACATTAACCACATTATTTTCCTCTGTCTAATTTGTAAAGCTACTTCTATGCCTGTTTGGCTGTTAAAGTTGTATTTATGTTATTATAAGTTAGTAACACAGATTGTTTGGAGTTCACTTTCCTTTTACTATCCCGTCCATCGCTTATTGAATCCTGAGTACAGGGTAAGGGCTAGAGAAATTATACCATGCATATTTACCTCATGGACAGATAAAGTAGTCTTCACATAGAGTTTAAGTCTGGAAACAACTTTCAGTGAAAGGTCAAGCCTCATAGGACTCAATGTAAAACCTGGACTTAGGCTCCTTTGAGCATTTTCTTGCCCGAAACTAGACAAAATAAATGCTGAAATACTGAAATAATCTGCAAAGTAAAATATACCACTGAAAATAACAGAACCAATGATAAATTCATATCTAAACATAATTTACATATATATTAGTTTTTCTAAAAATAAATTTCTGGGATATTTCTGAAAAAAATTATCTTGTAACATTTTGTGGATTGTAGTACCAAAAGGTTGACACTGATGGATTTAACATGTACAGAATCCTGGTGACTACAGCATGGTACTTATGTCACCGTTCCAACTTTTGGAAGAGTTCATCCTTGCCTTAATCTCTAAATCTTCAGAGTACAGTTTGGCTCTTTATCACAATTTTGTTTCTATCTGCTTTGCAACAGCTCAGTGAAATGCCACGTTTGCATTACAGCTTCTTATTCACACTCATTGTGTGGCTGATGTTTTGACTTTGTTTGTCCCTTGCACATTTTTGTGTGATTTGCCCAAGTATCTATTCCCCCTCTCTCCCTCTCACTGACCAGAATGCAATTCCTCCCTTGTTTCTTTTTTTAAAAAGTCATGTCTCTCCTGCTGTACTAAGATACATTGGTTTTGCTTTTCTTTTTCTATGTTTTTTTTAAAAAATGCCTTTTGCTGATCCAGTACAAATAAAATGAAGGAGCTGCCACACTGCTCTGTGCTGCCCCTAGTGCTGGGAGGAAAACATTGCACCCATATAACCAGAATATTCTCTCTACTGATAATAAAATGTGAGGCTGGATGAACACAGCAGGCCAAGCAGCATCTCAGGAGCACAAAAGCTGACGTTTCGGGCCTAGACCCTTCATCAGAGAGGGGGATGGGGGGAGGGAACTGGAATAAATAGGGAGAGAGGGGGAGGCGGACCGAAGATGGAGAGTAAAGAAGATAGGTGGAGAGGGTGTAGGTGGGGAGGTAGGGAGGGGATAGGTCAGTCCAGGGAAGACGGACAGGTCAAGGAGGTGGGATGAGGTTAGTAGGTAGCTGGGGGTGCGGCTTGGGGTGGGAGGAAGGGATGGGTGAGAGGAAGAACCGGTTAGGGAGGCAGAGACAGGTTGGACTGGTTTTGGGATGCAGTGGGTGGGGGGGAAGAGCTGGGCTGGTTGTGTGGTGCAGTGGGGGGAGGGGATGAACTGGGCTGGTTTAGGGATGCAGTGGGGGAAGGGGAGATTTTGAAACTGGTGAAGTCTGCAGTGGGGGGAGGGGATGCATCCCAAACCAGTCCAACCTGTCTCTGCCTCCCTAACCGGTTCTTCCTCTCACCCATCCCTTCCTCCCACCCCAAGCCGCACCCCCAGCTACCTACTAACCTCATCCCACCTCCTTGACCTGTCCGTCTTCCCTGGACTGACCTATCCCCTCCCTACCTCTCCACCTACACCCTCTCCACCTATCTTCTTTACTCTCCATCTTCGGTCCGCCTCCCCCTCTCTCCCTATTTATTCCAGTTCCCTCCCCCCATCCCCCTCTCTGATGAAGGGTCTAGGCCCGAAACGTCAGCTTTTGTGCTCCTGAGATGCTGCTTGGCCTGCTGTGTTCATCCAGCCTCACATTTTATTATCTTGGAATCTCCAGCATCTGCAGTTCCCATTATCTCTTATTCTCTCTACTGAAGTTAGTTTTGGGCAGGTGAAAAAATTTCCCTTTTAAAGGGGAGTAATGTCTCTTTTTCTTGTGGCACAAGAGGTTAATTTATCTTGTTGCTAGTGTGAAATGCATTAAGATTCAGCATTCTCCCAGCACCATGTGCCTGGCACAAGACGATGTGATGATATGTCAGGCATGAACTTTAACCAGAACCAGGAATGCACCTTGAGAAAACAGGCCCTTGAAAGAAAACAATATTCGAAAACAAAACATTAAATGGGGTGACATTATGTGAAGGTCTACCTGCATTAAGTTAATGGGCTTCATCCCCCTGCAAAAAAAGCCAAAAGCCATGTTGAACTTTGAGCCTTATCCTTGGAACACAAACTGTAACAGCTCCACCTGCTGTGTATGAAGGTAGGTGCAACTACTAGCAAGTACAAAGCAATCATCGCCAAAACACACAAAATTACAAACTATTCATTAAAGGGAGTGTTAAGCTATCCAAAATTTTGAAAGACATTGCTGACTCCTTAAGAATGCCATAATTGCAGACAAAGTTTGTCTCAGTACAGAGCAGCAAAGATTGTATCAAAGTTAGCAAATATAGAAGAATAGGGACAGTTAAGGTGGAATAGTACAGAGTGGTAATGTCACTCAATCTGCAATTTGAATGCCAGGCTAATGCTTTGGGGACATTAGTTCAAATATCACTAGAACTATTGGTAGAACGTAAATTCAGTCAACAAAATCTGCAATTGAAACCTAGTCTCAGTAATACTGATCGTTGTGAAAACCCACCTGATTTACTAAAATCCTTTATAGAAGGAAATCTTCCAGCCTTGCCAGATCCACAGCAATATGGTTGGCCCTTAGCCGTCTGCTTCATTCAGTTCAAGAGGCAAATAGGAATGGGGTAAAATAATTCCCGACTTGGTAGTAACCTTGACATTGCATAAAAGAATAAAAAAAGTTGTTAAAATCTTGTGAGTTCACAGACTTACTGACTCTTTATAAACTCTTGGGGTGCATTGGCTCCGGTTTAAATTCCATTTTCATAAGCTATTCTCAGAAATAATGTAGATTACTTAGATGTATAATCAATGCAAGAAGAAATGCTTAATAATGCATAGCTATGGGGAAATCAGTTTAGAGTACAAAAACCCCTGACTGAGCAATTTTATTTCAAATAGATTTTCAAAGTTCTGAATTCTTTCCTGATCCCAGAAAGAACAGTGTGCAGGCCTCAAGAGAAAACAATGTTGATGAGCATTCACTGCACTTGATCAAAGTTCTGCATGGGGTTCATGTACCCCTCTATCTACCTCCTGAGCTTGTTTGCTATAGCTCCTTTTTGGTAAATATGCATGTGCGTTTCTTTCAGTGACAATAGTCTATCTGTGTCAGACAACTATAATAATTCTGCCAACCTGCTTTAGATCACATTATGAGAGAAATGTAAATGTTTGTTTAAAGTTGCTAACAGTGCAATAGGTGAAAACTATGTGAACATCTTTGACTCCAGACCAAAAACTTGGTCACTTTATACCTAACAGAAAAATTGTGGAAGCACTTTATGCAACAGTATGTCCATTAATTAACATGGAAAGAGATTATAAGCTAAATGTGCATAAAGGTGGATTTTGATTATAGACTTGGGAATCAAGAATTGGCTATGCAAGTTAATCTGATGAAATGCTCATAAACCACTCAATCAGACAGAGTTCTCAGCCTCCTTCAAAACTGTGTATACAATCTTTGCCAAGCCAAATCAAGTAGCAGGGTTTGAAATGTAGCTAATTATTCATAATGAGATTCCATCCTACAACTATACAAACAAATCCTACAGACCTAGATACAAAGTGCATTTGAAATTGACTGAATAATTGACCAGCTAGCTGCTCACATTTCAAAGGCTCAGAGGATGCTCTTTCAGTCAAAGACGTCATGCATCTTTTCAGTTATTTCTGTAGTTTAACAGATATCTGAACTTCAAATCAATGAATAAACCAAAACACCAGTGTCCAGATGCTAAATGCAAAGAAGTGCTATACTTGCAGGAGAGAATACTCAAATGCATATGAAAACTTTCACAATGCTAGTCAACTTAATGATCATCTGCCTTTTGTGAATAGAGCTCTATGATTAATCATTGCACTGGGAACATATCTAACTTATCAACACTACCTAATATTAACATTCTAAGTTGATAAAACCTTCTACAAGTGCCCATGAAAAGATACCTGATACTGAGATAACAAGGTGTAGAGCTGGATGAACACAGCAGGCCAAGGAGCATCAGAGGAGCAGGAAGGCTGACGTTTCGGGCCTTGACCCTTCATCTGAAATGGTAATTTCAGCCTTCCTGCTCCTCTGATGCTGCTTGGCCTGCTGTGTTCATCCAGCTCCACACCTTGTTATATCAGATTCTCCAGCATCTGCGGTTCCTGCTATACCTGATACTGCATGACACTTACCTAAAGTTCACGATCTGAGTTGCCATGTTTCACGCAGTCTTTGAACTTATTCTCCTTGCTGAAGGTTTCAAACTCAGAGAAATCAAAATTGAGGCAGCATTTAAGAGCCTGAACCCAATAAAACTGTGAGTGCGCGTGATGAGATCACGCATGCCTCATGAACCGCCATGCTTTCTACATTGACTACGCTAGTCAATATTATGACCAACAACTTGAAAATTTGAACATATGGTGCGGCCAAATTCATTTTCAGCATCATGGTAAAGATTTATCAAGCATTAGGATAACAAAATATGGCCCCGTATTCTCTGATATATGTGATATATGACGAAAGGTTTCATTTCCTGAACACTACATGGTAATAGAATGAAGGCTATCTGCTGGCTATTAAAATGGAAAATGAAATAGATATGTTAGCCATAATCTAATTCCCAGTGAGTCCAAATTCATGGCACAAACAAAATGTATAATTGCACAGCTTTTGGAAGTTTCTGCTGGTGGCACTTTCATTGAAGCACATTATAGTGAAACTCCACTGCTGTGTTTCAATGCTTATCCCTGGTTTTGTGGGCAGTATAGAGCAATCCTGATCTTAGACAATGTTTCAACTGACCTGCCACAATGCTAAGAGCATTAGATCTAGGAACAGGAGTAGGCCCCTTAAGCCTGCCCTGCCATTCAGAAGATCATGGTTGATCTGCCTCAGGCCTCAATTCCGCTTTGCTGTTTCCCCCTCATAGCCTTCCATTTGATTTCTTTCAAAAATCTACCTCCTTTTTAAATACCTTCAAGGACCTAGGTTTTACATTTGATCAGAAGAGATATTTGTCACTTTAAAAAATACAACATTACCTAGGTCTTTGTTAAATAATATAAAAACAAGTTTACAGATCGAGACATGGTCTATCAAATTATAGTTCCATGGAACTACATGAACATATTGCTGGGAAAGTTTCTATATGCAATTCTAGAACACACTAACCATGTGGAATAAGATGACAGAAGAACAAATTATTTGTTACTCACAGTAACTGTGGGTAATCATGTTGTATGTATGGTGCTGTCAGATACATTGAACGGACTTATCACGGTGCAGTGTAATGGGTTAATCATTTGACAGATCAAGCATAGCATTGGCATCATCGGCTATCCCTCAATTCGAAAATGACGTCAGGGTTGAGAGTTCCGCCCTTGGGTCTTCATGTGACTGAGCAGAACAATTCTTGAATCAGTGACCTTTGGGCACATTGGGTGGGAAGCCCCGTCAGATAGTGGGATCCAGAATGCAGGATTTACTGCGTTCTCTTTCCTTATTCTGCCATCACTCTGCCTCATTATTAAGATGTTGTGGATTACTGTTTGATTAGCTTGATGGACAAGTTCCTAGCACTGTGACTCTGTGACTTTCAGCGTGCTAGTTCATCCAAAATATGATGTGAGATGCAAAATGTCATAGGACAGGAGACAGTTGCAGACAGTAGTCATTTGTTGAAAAACGTAATGACCCTGAATGATGAGAGTTAACATGTCTACATTAGATAACCTGTTATGACCTTTCAAATACAATTTTTGGGTTAGTAGGACAAGCAGATGAATTGTGTCCAATCTGAAATCTCCTGCCCCTATTGCCTGTGTGATTTCACGAGGTATTTCTGAGTGATTTTCCTCGATAAGAACATTTGTTTATCTTCTAGAGATGGTGCTCCTTGTGTTAAAGGATATTATATTCTAGGATGCCTGAGCATTTAAATGCTGCCTTTCATAAACCAGCTCTGGCCATAGATTGCAACAAAACATGAAAAAGGCAGCAGTTCAGCAAGAGCCAATCAAATGCCTCACTAATGTTTTGCTGACCTTCGCAATAACCTGTTCTACAGGGCCAGCTGGCACTTGCAGCCCATTGAGGTAGTTGGCACAGAAAATGGCACAATTTCAGGTCTGGCCTATATCCATTAAGGTTGAATCTGAGACATAGGCCACTGTTAACTCTCATGTGAAATCTCCCACAAATTTCACTTGGGCCAACAGGAGGGAAAGGCATTTCCATCAAGGACCAAACTCTTCTCACCTCCAGATCCTTAGGCCAATAGTGTCAAATGTCCAATGGTTTGACAATAGTAGACAAAGTAGCACATTAGCCACTGTATTAAACCTCCATAATTCACAGTTGTACAGCTAACTGTCATTGTGGTTTTGGGGGAGAGGGGACGGCGAGCTACATAACCCTGGATCTCACACCCTGGCTCCCCTTCTCTCCTAATGGCAGTTATTTGCATTTCCTCTACTTAATAACCTCCTTAGAAGTTTTACATTAGCTCCTCCATGTCACACTCATTAACAGTCAGCCATCTTCTCATTGATTTAGTCGTGTTGTCAGGGAAATTGTGCAGGAAGCTCTCAAAGAGCAGAACACTGGATGGGCACGAGCACCTCATATTGGAAGACGAATCGATCAATTCAGGAGTGGCAAAAGAACTCAAGTGCCTGTTGTTGTGTCATTGAGGTCTACAGTGTGTGCCAGGACCCTTTTTATTTTATTACTTACTGGTTCATAGGATGTGGGCAGTGCTACCTTGACTTGCATTCATTTCCCATTCTTAATTGTCTTTTAGAAGGTGGGGGTGAGCCTTCCCTTTCACAAAATCACTCCAGTGGAACTGGAATGAAATGCCATAATGCCTAGGAATGAATATCAACAAGCAGCAGCTCCTTGCCAGGAACCATTTGCCACAGAAGCTTTCAGGTCCAGAAACCTTGCGTAGAGCATGAGCAACAAATTACCTCTCAATTCTCATCCTCAGGTTGCATCTAGGAGAACCACTAGAATAATTGAATGAAATGCACTTGCAACAATCAAGGGGAAGCACTGTGTTAGTAAGTTGGCATCCATTCAAGTCACATGTAATTGTAATAAAATATCAAGGACGCTGGTTGTCTTTATTTGACACTGATGTGTTCAGTCAGATTATGATTATTGGTATGATCATATGACAATTGTGTATCTTCTAAGATGGGTATCCTCACAACATTTTTGTACTTTTATAATAAGGAAATCTACATTCTGAATTAAGGTTTTTCATACATTATAGTCAACTGATTTTCAATTTTACCAAAGTGGCGAATGAGTTTTCAACAACATTAAACACTATTGGCTGATTTATACATTATTCAAAGAGTATCTCTCCCTCACCAACATCCACTTTTTTTTCTACATTTTCCTACACCGCCATCCTTTGAGTTTTCCTTAGTGATCTCATGCCAGATTATTAATGTGAGTTTGGGCTTTTCGAGCCTGGAAGTGAGACTTCACACAATCATTTCATGTAGCTCGATGCACAATCAGCAAATGAGGTCACTAAGATGAAAAGATAACTAGGTCACATTTCTGTGCCCTTTAACAGGCATTTAGTGGTATATTTGTTTTAAAGGGAAAGATTTGTGCAGTAATTCTGTAACTGTTTGACCTGCAAGAATGTAAAGTAATTGAAAACAGATATGCAGTTTAGCAATTATTTTTCATTGTCCTAGTAGTTAGATCGGAGATGGTGCAATAGGTCTTAATTTCAACACCGATTCTTGAGAATTTATGAAAGTTGAAGAGAATTTAAGGTGCAATATTCTTAGGAGCAACAAGCAAATGAAGGTCAGAGGCAGAGTGTCCATGGCAGTATAGAAAGAGAATAATAAAAATCAACAAAATCATGTAGACTCAAGGTGATTGACTGGACGGATCGACCATCAGACAACAAACCTTTATAAATTTTATCGAAGGGCATGGAAGTAAAGTAGTAAAGAAACCTGCTCAAACTTTGGAGGAGTTTATATGCCTTGTATGAGTTGAACTTTGGAGAGAAAATCATGCATCATATATCCTTCATAAATCATACTACAGTGTTTAGAGGTATTAATAACACATTTCCATGTAGGTTTATACTTTTTGAGATAATTTCATCAAGCATTCACAACAGGAATTTGGTTTTCTTCTGTTTCAGGAGAGTGACTGTACAGGTACCATGACTGATCAATTTCGTGTTGGAGGTGATCAACACTTCCAAGGTCAAGAATTGTATGAAGAAGCCGAGTCAAAATTGACAGCATGTGCAACACCAAACAATAGTGTCAGTGCCATTGATAAAAGTACCCCGTCTTCTCACAAGCTGGAGAGCCCTATCCAACTAAAAGGCAGCTCCAGTTCCATAAAATCTTATGACATCTCCACCAGGCCTAAAGGGGAGCCGATGACTGCAATGGAGGCAAAGAAACACTATATACACAAACTTACACCATATGAGGAACAGGAAATAGCTAGCTATTCAGAAATATATTTTGTTGGACCAAATTCTAAAAAGAGACCAGGAATTATTGGAGCACCAAATAATAATAGCTATGATGATGATCAGGGTTCTTATCTGTATGTGCCACATGATCATATAGCCTATCGATATGAAGTCATCAAGGTAATTGGGAAAGGCAGCTTTGGGCAAGTGGTGAAAGCTTATGACCACAAACTCCACCAATACATCGCCTTGAAAATGGTGAGG
The DNA here is from genome assembly GCF_030684315.1 of Stegostoma tigrinum. Classification (NCBI taxonomy): domain Eukaryota; kingdom Metazoa; phylum Chordata; class Chondrichthyes; order Orectolobiformes; family Stegostomatidae; genus Stegostoma; species Stegostoma tigrinum. The sequence goes on along the minus strand of NC_081364.1, from coordinate 54,443,091 downwards.
AACGAAAAGCGATTTCACAGGCAAGCAGCAGAGGAAATCAAGATACTAGACCATCTGAGGAAGCAAGACAAGGATAACAGCATGAATGTTATCCATATCTATGAGAGTTTTTCCTTCCGTAACCACATATGTATGACCTTTGAACTACTAAGTATGAACCTCTATGAACTCATCAAGAAGAATAAGTTTCAAGGATTCAGTCTGCCCCTGGTCCGCAAATTTGCACACTCCATCCTGCAGTGCCTTGATGCTTTGCATAAAAGCCATATCATCCATTGTGACTTGAAACCTGAGAACATCCTGTTGAAGCAACAGGGCCGTAGTGGAGTTAAAGTGATTGACTTTGGATCCAGTTGTTATGACCATCAAAAAATATACACATACATTCAGTCACGTTTTTACCGAGCTCCTGAGGTGATTCTAGGAGCACAATATGGGATGGCAATTGATGTGTGGAGTTTGGGATGCATTCTTGCTGAATTGCTGACTGGTCACCCGCTGTTGCCAGGGGAAGATGAGGGAGATCAACTTGCTTGCATGATGGAATTATTAGGAATGCCATCTAAAGTACTTCTGGAATGTTCCAAAAGGGCCAAAATGTTCATCAGTTCTAAGGGTTATCCTAGATATTCGTCTATTGTAACACTTCCTGATGGGACGGTGCATTTGAATGGTGGACGATCTCGAAGAGGAAAAACTCGAGGTCCCCCGGGTCAGCGGGATTGGGTCAGTGCCCTAAAGGGTTGTGATGATCAATCCTTCATTGACTTCCTGAAACACTGCCTGGAGTGGGATCCTGCCTTACGCATGACACCAGCACAGGCCTTAAGGCACCCTTGGCTTCGGAGACGTCTGCCAAAGCCACCAACGAATGACAAAGCACCGTTTGTCAAACGCATGTCAGCAAGCCCTACTACCCTCATGGATGCAGTGGTTAAACTACCTCCTACTTCTGCCAGCATTGCCAATAAACTGAAATCCAATCAGAATAGTGATTCCAATCCCAACATGACTCAGAGGACAGTGCTGCCAAAGCTGGTCAGTTGACTGGTAACTTGAAGAGAGTAACAGCTATTGATACTCAGTCAGAATATGAATTCCTGTGGCATGCGGTATACAGGGAACATAATTTCTTCCTTTCTACATTCCAACGTGACTTGAGCCAACAGGTCTTTAATTGTTACAAGGCTGCAAGTCTGCACTGAGCATGCTCCAGGACTGCTGGGCAGCTCCTGCCAGGCCACACTGTACGCATCGGTTTACACTGTACAATGACACAAACTACCCACCAACATTCACAGTAAAGCAGTTGGGCTAGATGCACAAATGAAAAGGTGTTCTTTGATTGGATAATTATTTATTTTACATCAGCAGTATCCTATTCAGATGTCACAGTGTGCTCATCCTTTGCTCCCTGCATATTTGAAGGCCAAAAGTGTCCTTTAATTTATTCATTGATGAAACTGCTGTGAATGAAAATGGTCTCAAATCATTCACTTTCTAAATAAAATAACCAAGAAAGATTTTACACATTTACAAACTTTGATGTAATTATGGATTTGGCCGACTAGCTGTCCTAATTTTATCTTTCTTGGGATCTGTATTTCCATTGGACACTGAACAGTGGCTTGCAGTCTTGGGTGGACTTTTATATGCATAGGAGGAGAGATGGTAGCATGCAGACTCCTAGATGTGTCAATCCATTATTTAAAGGGGTTAATGAGCTAAGGGTTGCTGATTCCTTTAGTTTGGCTAAAGTACTGTGTGAGTATAAATGCAGGGTAACCCTCTTTAGGTGCAAATTAACTGCCACATCATGGTATAGTGGAAATTTTCCTCGGTGACATAGCTGGTAATGTTAAAAATTATAAGCAGCTCTCCTTCATTTTTGGCAATTGAGAGGTGATGAGTTACCATTTATATCTGAGTTTGTGTTCAAGAAATTTATTGCATTAGTTCTTTTAATGAAACAATATATTAAAGGAGTTGAACAAAAGGAACTATCAAATGTACAGCTACATCAGAGAAAGACAAGCCTACCTTTTAATTTGTACTCTATTTCATGCCTCCTTCTACCTCTAGCCCCTCGTACCATGTAATTTTTCAAACCAGTATGACAGGCGGGTAAACTAGCCCAGAGCAATCACACCATATGAATAGTTAGCTAAGAATTTTGCAAGTTTTCCTTGGTAATCTGCCCTCTGATTTCCCATTCGTCCTTCTGAAAGTAGTGTCTCTAAAGGTAAGACCCTGAATGTATAAGGTGAGAAGCGAAGAAACACGCTAATTCGCTCCCACTTGAAGATGAGGAGTATCAGCTATGAAACAGTACTGTCAAACTAAGTAGTGTCAAAAACTACAAGCGCTGCATATAATGCAGATTTTTTTTGTTAATATTACAATAATGGAAATTCACTAGATAAAAAAGTCTTACAAAAGAACCTCAATTCATCTATCAAGTTGGATTGTGCACTATTTCTCCTGAAGGCCTATTTAACAAATTTAAGGAGGAGAAAATTTGGACAGAAGCCTTAGTTGTTGGGAAGGTGGCTCAAGCAGTTGCAGGTGAGCTCAAAATGTCAATTTCACAAGCCTCCCATTTTCTAGTGAGTGATAACAGGAAAATCAGGAGAATTGCAAATCAAATTCACTAATGTCTGCTCCTAATTGTTGGATCTATTGATCTGTAAGCACCATGCCAGCAATGTTGTCTTGAAAGTTTCACCCTTTATACCTGATAAAACATTTCCAATTTTTTGTGCATTTCAGTGTCTTATCAATCACCCAAACTTGATACACTTTGATTGTCCCTTTTTTAGAAAACAAAATTAGCCCTTGCTGCTTAACTGCAGAATGTATTAATGGGCAATTTCATCCAGAAGGGGAGCTTTGCGCACTGGAACCACATTGAGAAATTATATTCCACTCAATGGGAAATGAAAAGAAGACTTGCATTTTTGAAATGCACCTTTCATGATCTCAACCATCATAAAATGCTTTGCAGCCAATGACATCCTATTTGATGCTAGTCATTGTTTTAAATGTAGGAAATACAGCAGCTAATTTGCGTGTAGCAAATTCCCATAAACAGCAATATGCTAATGACTGAAACAACTATTTTAGCAATGCTGATCAAGGAATTATGATTGTCAGGACACCAGTGTGAACTGTTCAGTGCTTCTCCAAAATATTATCCATTTGGATCTTTCATCCCCATTCGAGGGAATGGATGAGGTCTTAATTTGTGTCTCATCTGAAAGACAGTATTTTTGATAATGGTGTCTGATGAGGACATCCTTAGAACCCAATCTGGAATTTCATTTAAGAAGCAACTGAGTAGTGATCCTTCCCAGTTTTGATAAACGCCAGCTAGGAACTGAATTATGGGCTAGAAGAGGTACAGCAAGCTATTTTAGGTTTAGTTGTGGACCAGAATGAGCTTCTTCAGGTCTCTAAGAAGATTTTGACCTCCAGCAATCCAACTTTCCTGTCTTCCTTAATCATTTACAGTTTCTCTCCCTTGAATAGCTATGCTTATATCTATTAACTTGGTGTGAACTGAACCACAACAATTTTCTGCATTCTTCTGTATCATCAGCAAACCTACATATAATTTTTCTCATGCTTGCACCTGAATCATTAATATTATTAGAAAACTACCAAATTCCCAAGGAGATTTCCTTGTAGCCCACCATCTCATCAGTATAGCCATTCCTGCCTCAGATGCTATAGATCAGAAAGTTTTGCACAGTCAGGAAAGAGAGATCGCATCCAGAGTAAGACACAGTTGGAGTAAGTATATAGTTCGGGGAATTTGGAGGCATTGTGGGAATTTGGTGCTGAAGGGAAGACATGCTTTTCCCTTACTTTTTTGGTTCATTGTTTGTAAAGTTGATTTTTTCAACAGGATTAATTGAAGCCTAGGATCAAGGGGCCAGCACAAAAGAGAAAGTAACATCACAGGTAAACAGTAAGTTTATTGGTTGGTAATAGCTGCTAATTAAGCTATCTATTGTGGGTTACTTCCGACTGAAAGTAAATAGGAGAAATATTTACAGGTTACAAACTAAAAGACCTGTGGAAATTTTAAAAAATGAACTAAACAAAGGTAATTCCTATGCTAGGGCATGTGATATGTTGCACCTGTTTGAAGAAGTTGCTGGTGGATGCCAATGGGGTTTGTAGTGATTACATCTATAGCAAATGTTGGTTGCTTGAAGAACTCCAGCTCAAAGTTTAGTGTTGGAATCTGAACTTTGAACATTGTGATACATAAGAAGAGGGAGAGTTACCTGGATGCTCTGGTCCAGGAGACAGTCAACATCTCTTAACTAACTGAACTTCAATCAGTGGTCAGAGACAGCGGGGTATGACTACAAGCAAGGCAGGTAGAGGAATCCAGGAGATAGTGCTGAAGGATTCTCAGCCCTTGAGCTTGTCTAATAGGTTTGAGATTCTTGCTCCCTGTGTGGGTGACAGTGTGAGCATAGAACAATACAGCGCAGGATGGGCCCTTCAGCCCATGATATTGTGTCAAACATGATGCCAAATTAAGCTATTCCCTTTTTCCTGCCCTTAGTCCATATTCCTCCATTCTTTGCATTTCATGTGCTTATCTAATAGCCCCTTAAATGCCCCATCATATCTGCCCCCACCATTACCCCTGGCAGCATATTCCAGACTCCTTGAGTAAAAGCTGTGGGAAAGATGAAAGAATTGACTATAGCACCATGGTACAAAGAGCCATTCAAGAGGTGGGATAAAAGAGGAATGTAGTTATAATCAGGGACAGTATAGTCAGGGGAATAGACACTATTCCCTGTGGCCAGAATCGAGAGTCCTGAATGCTCAGTTGCCTACCTTATGCCTGGGTTCAGGATATCTCATCTGGGCCGAGGTGGAACTTGGAGTGGGAGGGAAAAGATGTGGTTGTCATGGTCCACATGGTTACCAATGATAAAGAGGAAAGAGGTTCTGCTGAGGGAATATGAGCAGCCAGGGGTAAAATTAAGAAGCAGAAACAAAAAGATAATATTATCTGATTACTGTCTGAGCCACAAGCAAATTGGCATAGGGTCAATGAGATTAAAGAGGAAAATGCATGGCTGAAAGATACATGTGGAAGAAATTGGTACCAGGACTGGGGAAGGAAGGAGCTGTCCAAAAGGATGGGCTCACCTTAACTCATACTGGGACCAGAGCACTGGAGGAATTGTGTGTGTGTGTGTGTGTGTGTGTGTGTGTGTGTGTGTGTGTGTGTGTGTGTGTGTGTGTGTGTGTGTGTGTGTGTGTGTGTGTGTGTGTGTGTGTGTGTGTGTGTGTCGCGCAGGAGAAGTTACTAATGTTTCTGGAACAAGTAATAGGACAGAAAAACGTAAAGAGTCGGGGGTTTAACTTCAAGCACAGCAGATGAAGGGATAACTTTGAGTTGGGCGACAGTCAACACAGGACTAAGGATATTGTATTTAAATGCGCACAGTATATGAAACAAGGTAAATGAGCTTGTAGCAGATTGCAGTCAGTAGATACGATGCTGTGAGAATCACAAAGATGTGGCTGCAAGCGTATTAGGGCTGGGAACTAAATTTCCAAGGATACACATCCTGTCAAAAGGACAGGCAGATAGGCAGAGGAGGCTGGTTGCCTCATAAGTGAAGATGAAATTCAATCAATAGCAAGAAGTGATATAAGCTCCTTGCAGAATTCAGGATGTGGGAAAGAAATAAATCAAGAGATAGAAAATCATGTTAGAAAGGCATTAAAACAATAATCATGGGAGACTTCAATATGCAGGTGAACAAGGAAAATCAGGTCGGTAACAGATCCCGAGAAAAAGAATTTGTTGAATGTCCACAAGATGGTTTTTTTGGACAGCTTGTGGTAGAGCTCATTAGCAAACAGGTAATTCTGGATTTGGTGATGTGTAATGAGGCAGACTTGTTTAGAGAGCTTAAGGTGAAGAAACCCTTAAGAGGAGTGACCATAATATAGTAGAACTGCAGTTTATGTGGGAGAAGCTAGAATCAGATGTAATGATATTACAATTGAGGAAAAGTAACTATAAAGGCATAAGGGAGGAGCTGGCCCGAGTTGATTGGAAGAAGAGGCTCGCAGGGAAGATAGAGAAGCAGCAATGGCAGGAGTTTCTGGAGGCACAGCAGAAATCCATCCCAAAGAAGAAGAAACATATGAAGGGGAGGATGAGGCAACCATAGCTCACAAGAGAAATCAATACAAATAAAATCAAAAGAAGGAGCGCACAATGCGGTGAAAATTAGTGTGATGCCCAAGGATTGGGAAGCCCTTAAACACCAGTACAGGTTAACTAAAAAAGCAATAAGTGGGGAGAAGATGAAATATGAGGGTAAGTTAGCTAGTCATTTTAAAAAAAAGGGTTGCAAGGCATTTTTTTAGATAAACGAAAGGGAAGAGTGAACACCGGACTGTTGGAAAATGAGGCTTGAGGAGTAATAACGGGGAACAAAGAAATGTCAGAGGACCTGAATAGGTACTTTGCATCTGTCTTCATGGTGGAAGACACCAGCAGCATACCGGTGCTTCAGGAGAGTCGGACATGGGGCTGAGTGTACTGGCCATCACGAAGGAAAAGATGTTGGGGAAGCTGAATGGTCTGACGGTGGATAAATCACCCAGACCAGTTGGACCACACCCAAGGGTTTAACGTAAGTGACTGAGGAGATTGTTGAAGCATTGGTGGCAATCTTTTAGGCATCACTGGAGACAGGGAGGGTCCCAGAGGACTGGAAAATCACTCGCATAACACCCCTCTTTAAGAAGAAAGTGAGGCAGAAGATGAGAAATTACAGGCCATTAACCTGACGTAGGTTGTTGAATCACTCCCAGAAACTCCTGCCATTGCTGCTTCACTATCTTCCCTGTGAGCCTCTTCTTCCAATCAACTCGGGCCAGCTCCTCCCTTATGCCTTTATAGTTACTTTTCCTCAAGAGTCTATTTTTATGGATGAGATTACTTGTGGAGTACTTGGAAGTGCATAGTAAAACAGGGCTGAGTCAGCATGGCTTAGTCAAAGGGAGGTCATACGTGACAAATCTGAAGAATTCTTTGAGGAGATTGTGAGGAGGTCAGACTAAGGAAAGCAAATGGATGTGATCGGTTTGTGCTGCACAGGAGGCTGCTAAACAACATAAGACTCTGTGGTGTTGGAGGCAATGTACTTGCATGGGTAGAGGAATGGCTTACTGGTTAAAAGCAGAGAGTGGCGATAAAAAGTTCCTTTTTGGGATGGCAGCCGGTGACTAGTGGAGTTCTACAGAAGTCAGTGTCAGGGCCACAACTTTTCATGTTATACATTAACAATCTAGCCAAAAGAACTGAGGGCATTGTTGCTACATTTGCAGATAACACAAAGATAGGTGAGGGGACGGTTTATATTGAGAAGACAAGGAGCTTGTAGAAGGACTTAGATAGGCTAGGCGAGTGGGCAAAGGAGTGGCAGATGGAATGCAATATGGGAATGTGTGAGGTTGTGCACTTTGATGGGAAGAATAGAGGTGTAGACTATTTTCTAATTTGGGAAAGTCTTTGGAAATCTAAAGTACTAGGGATCCTGGTTTACGATTCTCTCAAAATTAAATGCTGGTTCACTTGGCAGCTGGGAAGGCAAATGCAATGTTAGCATTCATTTCCAGAGGGTTAGAATACAACTGCAGGATATTTTACTGAGGCTGTAAAAATCTCTGATCAGACTGCATTTGAAATATTGTGAGCAGTTTTGAGCCCTGTACCTAAACAAGGATGTGCTGGCATATGAAAGGGTCCAGAAAAGTTTTACAAGAATGATCCCGGGGATGAAGGGCTTGTCATGTAAGAAGCAGTTGAGGATTCTAGATTTGTACTTGCTGGATTTTTGAAGGAGAACGGGGAATCTCATTGATATTTTCAGAATGCTGAGAGGCCTGGATAAAGTAACATGTAGAAGATGTTTCCACTATTAGCAGACACTAGGACCTGAAGCACAGCTTCAGATTGATGGGGGGGACCCTTTAGAACTGAGAAGAAGACAAATTTCTTCGACCAGAGGATGGCTCACTGCCTCATAAAGTCTTTGAATGTATTAAAAATGGAGATAAATAGATTCTTGATTTGTAAAGGGACCAAAGGTTGTGTGGAGAAGTCAGGAATTTGGGTTTGAGAATCATATCAGCCATAATCATATGGATCAGTTGGCCTATATCTTATGCTCCTATATCTTATGGTCTTATGGTCTTATTGTTTTGGATCTAGCTCCTGCATTATAGGTCTTTCATTCTATATTAACTTCAACATTGGATTGCTTTCAAAACAGAAATTTGCATTTGCCTGATGCAAGTTGGAGCCCTGGTATTTGGGTAGCATATTTGAAAGTCCATTCCTGCATGCAGGAGATTATATTAATCCCACTCATTGTGGGATCCCCCACGACAATATTTTTCCTTTAACCTTGTATTATCGCTGTTCCAGTCCAGCAGCCATTTGCTACAATGTGCCGTTATCAGTTACCATCCCATATGATTTCATATTTGTTCAGGTCCAATTCAGAAAGATTTTAGTACCTTCCCTTTGCTCTTGATAATATTTTGTACAAGCCTAGGGGTCATCACCAGTCTTTTTGTTGAATCATCTCCCTCTATCTGCAGGTGAGGAGTCACCATTATAGAAAGTCTTTTCCTGGCACCTTTCCACCTTGTATGTTGCACTGTGTATCTAATTGTGTGAGTACAGGAATTCATGACTGTGAGGATTCAGTTCATTATCTTTCAATGCAAACATGTTGTCTTTGGGTAGTTTAAGGATACAGTGACCGAAACATAGAAAATGCTATTTGGCTAGCACAAATAACAACCGTTTTATTCTAAGGATGTGGGACAGATCACTTGGTTAGCATATTGTGTATACCCATTTTCACAGATCTAGATCCCTTAAATAAGACAATAATTTTCTCACTCTGCCACAAGTTTTCTTTCCTTAACTGTGACTTTTCTAGAATTGTACAGATATTACAGTACAAGAGTGAGCCATTCAGCCGATCAGGTCCTTGCCATGTTTATGTTCCATGCTCTAAGGGACCATCTTCCCATTTTACTTCACCTCGCCTCAGCTGCATACCTCTATTCCTTTCTCATTGTGCACAGATCTAACTTACACTTAAAATAATTCAGTTAGTTGATTCAGCGAATCAAAATGAAACAAAATTGTATGTTATCACCACTCTCTGGGTAATGTCACTTATTTCCTGAAATTCTGTTTGAAGCTATTGGCGACTCACCTACAATTATGGCCCCTAGTTTTGGTCCCCTCGCAAGTGACCATAACCTCTCTATATCTATCCTATCAAGAAGCTTGATAATTTTATTTTTTATTAAAAGTAAAGCAAATTAATATTGCCTCCCATATGGCCACCACACATTCATGATGATACTACTTCTGCTCCAAGCTGCATTGTTTTCTTTCAACGTGAAAAGTCCTGCCAAAGTCATAATAAAAGGTTGGTTAGTTGAGATACCAAATAAGTTCAAATTGACAAACATGTTACAAGAAAGGCTCTATTTGTAGCAGCTACATTGCCAAGCCTGTACGGAATGCATCCTAGCATGCTGAAAGAAGTAAGGATGTTAAACATTGCTAATATAAGTCGAAGCTGTTCATCTTGCCCTTGTCAGGATAAACACTCGAAACAGATTTGAAAATGAGACACCAATTTAAACAGCATGAGAAGAGGGTACTGATCGATTGAGCCATTATTGGTGTGGAGATGCAGCAGAAACAGTGAACTTTCAAGACCTGGCATGTCCCTGCATTTTGAATATGTGTAGCTTTTCCCTCTGATTGGTCAGGATGTTGTTATAAGAAAGCAACAGAGAAGTAAGGTTGGAAATTGTTGAGGTGCTGACCAAAACCTTCCCATCCTCCTTAGGTATCAACATGGTATAGTGTTATAAATGTTACACTTTTATTCAAATAAAGAGTCTAAAGATAAAGTCTTAAACTACAAGCCACCCATTTTTATTTTGGTGGTAGGGAGGCTTTTAGAAAGAAAAAATAGTAGGAAAATTACCATTAAATAATAAAAGTGACCACAGATTTGTAAACAACAAATGCATTTAACTAACTTCATGACATTTTTGTGGTCCTAACAGATGATTGGTGAGGGCAGTGCAATTAATGTGGCCTATATGGAGTCCCAGCTGATTTTTGATAAAGAGACAAGTGATAGTTTGTTAGCAACGTTGATGCCTATGGGAGATAGAAGAGATAGTGACAGTGGATATAAATTTGACTAAATGAGAAGAAACAGGATATTGGTGAACATTTAATTTTTGAACTGGAAGAAGAAAATTGGTTTTATGATTCTCATGATATATTGATATATTATTAGGTGAGAATTGGGTACATGGAATGCTGTTTCAAAATCTATTGTTGACTCTAATCTTGGAATGCAATGAACAGTGAGGAGGTTGGTGCTAACTTCATAGGATGTAAGTGGGCTAAACATAGTAAATATGGAAGAATTTATTACAGAGAAGCTCACACTGCTACATTTTAGTAGGAAAGGCAAGGAGTGGCAGTATGAACTGAAGGATACCATTCTAAAACAGGTGTAAAAACAAATTGGCCTGCTGTATTGCACAAATTTGTTGAAGATGGCAAGGCTGGATGAGCAAACCTCATTGTTTTTACAAAATATGTTATTCTAGATTTTATAAATAGATGCACAGAATACAAAAGCAGGTAAGTTATAGTGTTACAAATGTCAACTGGACTCATAAATATCTAATTCTGATCATTGTATTTAGGAAGAATGGGTTTGGAGATGATGTATAAGAAATTCTGTAGAATTGTTCCAGACGTATGGAAGTTCAGATATAGTCACTTGATGGTAAGCTCCATTATTCCTGAACATAGAGACATGTTGTCAAAGTTTTTCATCTTGCACTCATTGGGACAGTTACAAGAATGGCAACTTTAAAAGGGAGCAGCAATTTATGACATGTGAAAAGGGTGCTGAATAGTTGACATTAATTATACTAACAACCATATTAAAGTTATCAGTTGGGATTGCATTACATTTGTTTTCTAGAAACTACATATATTCAAATGCTGAAATTTGCCCTCTGCAGTAAAACAGAACAAGCCACACTTAACAGTGGCATTTTTTGTTTGGTATTGCAGTTTTTCTGAATTGAACAAGAGTATGTGAGACAATAAGTCATCTGTTGAATCTCCATGGTCATGCCTCAACCAGTAAGAGTTGACTTACCACTTAATTGTCTTTTCTCATGCAACATAAATTATTATTCCCTTTGTTTTCATTCTTGCATCTGTTCTGATGAATGTGAGATAAAAAGGTTTGATATCATGTTTCTTTTCTCAGCAATAGTCGTCCTCAGGTGCATGGATTAGAGAGGCTGGGGTTCTTCTCAGACTGATGGAGGCATCCAAAATCACAAGGGACTGGGGCAGAGCAGTTTTAATGGTGGAGTTTAATGCTGTCCATTGTGATAGGAAACATGGCAGCTGGGCCCACATAATTGCAGGAGAGACTCAAAGAGGTAGGAAAATCTCCCTTAATTAAGCCTCAGGTGGAAAAGGAAGAGAATTGGTAATTTGGTAGTGTGTTAATTCAGTTCATAAATGAGCCAATTGACACCAATAGTTCCTGAGCCCATTGGAATTTAGAGACAACCTGAAGATTCAATGCAAATGGAATGCTTTTCCTGTGTTTCTTGAAGGCTCACATCTAAGGAGGAGATTCTCTTCGCAAAATCACCTAGTGCTCAATGGAGAAACTCAGCAGTGGGAATGAAAGCAAGATGAAAGCCTGTCTGTACCTCCAATCTTCCCCTTCCCCTGCAAACTCTTCCTGTGAACTTCAACCTCACAGCCTGCCATCCTACTCTCATTCACTTGAGACCAAGGTTGCAGTGGTAATTTATGGTGATGTCGTTGGAGCAATTGTAGCAGCAGCCATAAAACCTGATGGCACTGCCAACAACAGGAATCTGCCCGTGGATCTAGACCTGCTGAGCTTTTCCGTCAACTTTGTTTTTGTTCTTGATTTACAGCATCTGCAGTTCTTTTGGTTTTTATTAGAGATCTGCCAGTCTTTGATTGGCCACCTAGTCTCAGGGAGTTAGATATTACATTTTAAACTCCCTCCAATGCTACCCTGTGCTGCGCCCCCATCTCGCCCAATCCAGATCCCAGATCCCAGGGCAGGCCCATTGAATTTGGCATGTGCCAATCATTTTTTTTGAATCATTGAGTTCAGTGAAGTTGAAGATGTGGCAAAAGTTTATTCAGAAAATGTCCATTTGATTTACCTTGTCCAGTGGTATACTCTATTGGTAAGTATTGCTGGTTGGGGTGGTTTATTTGCAGTGATGATATTGCTGTGGACCACTTATAAGAAATAAAAAGAGATGATGTTTTGCAGGCCTGAAGAGTCCACATAAGGAGGTTGAATTCCCCCACTGTCTCTCTGAAAATAGATTCTGCTGTGATAGTGAGCTGTACAGTTAGAGACAAAGTTTACCCAATTCTGGTCAATAGTAAAGATTGAGCAGTTTTTTTTTGGATGGTTCACCCCTAGCTAATGGAATTAAGTGTGTGGAAGTATTCCAAATGAGTCACATTGGAGATCCCGTTCTTCCTTTTATGACTGCATTGTACTAAAGTAAATGTAGAGAGGAGTCTACTGGAATAATTTGATCAGGACCTTAATTTTATGCTTAAGTTTAAGTAAGGTATCTATTTAGAGCTCTAGTGTTGTCTCATGTCTTTCATCACATTATGGCCTGGTGATATTATTTGTCTAGGTGTGCATGTGAGGAATAACCACATTGATGAGATAATGAAGAGCTGCCCATATGAATGGAATTGTAGTCCTGCAAACAGCCTCTGATCCTTCTCTTGTATGCCTTGTAAATATCTTCTGCACTGATTCTCTTCTGCTCATTCTACTCGTGCTATGTTCTAAGGGAAATGCCCACCACTGACCCATAGCTAGGAGCCACTGGTTTGCACAGAATCTTTGAAGTCAGCAGAGACCTGCCACATTACTTCCTGTTGCTACATCTGAAAGACAACAACCAGCAATCCCTTTAAATAGCACATAGAGAAGGGTTCCTTTGAGCTGCTAATGTATGTCCCATTGTACCAGATCAAGAGAGGGCATTAGCTAGACCATAGATCTCCAATATTGCATGATTGCATCCAATATTGGTTGATACTTTGATTTTCCTGGTGTGTTATATTTGCAGTGGTGTAAGCTTTGATATGTGCTTATGTGTTGCAAAGTCGCTTTGGCGTAATCCTTCTTGCAATGTGATGACCATGCTTCGTGCATACTGTCCATACAAAAATAAGTTGCTGATATTCACTGCCTCGAGTCCTATTATTGTCTTGTACCAGAGAGCTGTTTGCAGTATTGGACCTGTATTCCAGCATGAGTCTTCTTTCAGAAGAAGTAACTGAGGGGAAAGGATGTGAGATTGCTTGTAATTCACTGGATATCTTGCTGCTTTCTATTCAGAACCTGGCTCACAAGTCACTTGAAATCACTTGCTTTAAAGACTTCAGCTGAAAGTATTTAAAAATGAATCGTGAAGGGTGCTTTGAATTCTTTCCGAGCACTGCAAAGGAACTTCCTGGGAACATAATGCTATTCCTCTTCCCTTGACAGCCCAAGGACCCGCTTGTCATCTTTGATTTGCTGGACTTAAGGAAAACTCCATTGCAATGGTGAACAAAGTTTTCCACCCTCAGGTATATCACTTGATATAACCTCAGGTGAACCACAATGTTTGGTCTGAATCATGTAGCTGCTCATTAGTCAGAGACACAGACACCACCATGATTCAGTCTGAATTTCAATCCTTGAATTGTTTTATGACACTCCCATTGTTAAAACTTTGTTTTTTTGCTTCGCATGTTACTTTGCTTTCACCTATTCTTTAATTTTAAATATGCTCAGTCCTACAGACTTCATACGGTTAAACATTCGATATCGAAGCACAATTTAAGATTAAGGTTTCTGTATTATATGAAAAGTGTGCCATGGCCATATATCTTTAGCTGGAATATAATTCTAAATTATCGTAGTCATGAATTGTGTGGCAAAAATAACACATGTTGCTTGATCAAGATACCCAATCAAGTCCATAAGATTAAAAATGAAGTGGTAAGATGTTTAAGTTTCTTTTTGTATATTTTTAGGACAGTATGGTTACAACAAAATAAACAGGTGCAAAAACAGCTCGCCATTCAAATATCAAGGCATCTCATTTGTCTGCGAATTCCCGTCTACATTTTATGAATTTAAATGCAATTAGGAAAACATTTTTTGAAAAACTATGACAAACGTGATTGAAAACAATGAACCCCATGCATCTTAAAGGTGTGGTAAAACCCCAATTTTCCTCCACATTTACATTTACGTATACCTTTGCCTCTAGGTTTTCTGTAAACGATTTGTGGTATAATAAAACTGCCAATACAATTATGTGTGCATTATGTTATTCATTATTATATATTTATCAGGAGTACTTTTCACTATTTGAATTGGGGTGGGTGCATTTAAAGGGCATTACACACGAACTGCCAAACACCTTTCTGAGGTTCCTCAACACATCAGGTGACAATGTCTAAATGTAAACATGTCATCACATTGCCGTACAAATCATTGCATGATATTCTATTTGATGAAGGAAAAAAAAACACAGAATTCATCCTCTAAAGCTGCCACCTTTCTGGCTTGTCAGTTGGAATCTAACTTTGCTTCGTATTTACAGACAAAGCAGCCTTTTTGAAATCTGGTGGGTATGTCAGCAAAAAATTTCCAGCTTGCAGGCCTGTGCCTTAACCTACTGTTACTGCATTGAAATCGATTTGTGCATTGTACAGATGTGTCTGTCACTTATTGTTTTATCTGTTTGAGATGCTTTGTTTCTGAATATTCAAATGTGATTCTTATACCTCTGATTTATTTAATGCAAATAAGAGATTAATATAAGCACCGTTTGTGGCGTATTTCTGTAGAAAACGTGTTGGACCAGTTAAAGAATTGACTTTGTTAATGACTGTTAGTGTTAGAGGATGTGGTACTTTGGCAATAGATACTAAAATTGTACTAGTTACTAAGATGAAAATGTATAAATTAAAGATATGCCATCGATCCATTGGGTTCATTACATTATTTAAATTCTATTAGTTGTATTAATATTGTATGCAGAAAGAAAATCTGTTTTAAGGTGTTTTGGTTCATGAAAATATGTTTGGTTACACCTTTATGCATTTTGTTTAGAATAGTCAAGAACAGTAATAAAAAAAATTTTTGGATCATTTTTGTTCAGTTCTTCAAAAATGCAAAGCTAAGCAAGTTGTGATGATTTGTTGAAATTTCATTGAACCAACGTAAGAGTCCAGAGTGTCTTATAACATAAGCAGTTGGGTATTACAATGTTCTTGCCCATTTTATAAAGTATTTGACTTTCTCATGAGCCTATTTTTACAGTGGGTCCCGTGCACAGTAAATTGCTGGTTTGCTGATGCTGGTTACATTGTCACTGAACGTCTACATGTTCTGTTCTGTTTCAAATATTTTGCAAAACTGGCCTCTTAAATTACTACAAATTGTTAACAGTCTGTTACAAGTGAATTGCAGTAAATCAGGATAATGTAACCTGAAGTTTATTTCCTAATAATCAGTTGTCGTTCATCAATCATGTATGTTGAAGAATTACTCTATCTAGATATATTCCTCTTTCTGTATATTTGTCCTATTACACAAAAAAATGCTTCATTTCCCATTCGCATACCAGTGTCAACTATTTTCCATTATAAATTTCTACAGGAACATTGATTATAAAAATGCTGATGTAAACTTCTCACCCATAATTGCAATTTTGCAACCATGAGATTTATTTTCTCCCCTTACACATTGCTTTGAATATTTTCTGTTCTGCAGTATCTGGATTTCAAATGTCAAAAACAAGGATTAAAATAAAATGTAAAGACAAAGCCCAATAATCTGGAATGCAAAAGACTGGGTCTTTCCTTACTGGATTAAATTCAACTAATCTTCAAATTTGTGGGCTTAGTGGTCCTAAGAATCACTGACACCAGGCATTGCAATGAGTATGTTGCTCCAGACAAAAGGTTAGCTGTTTGGTCTCTTTTAGCTGCTTCACCACTGGATTTTCCACTCTCTCCTTCTCCGTTTCCACCCCTGCCATTTTTGGGCAGCCTGTAATGGACACAATTAGCAGCTGATGCCTTCTGTCATTTGAGAATGAAACACTGAGAAAATTGCACGTTTCTTAATGACACTGCATCAGTCAGTAAAAGCATGTTTCCTGCCAAATTTTGGTACAGAAACAAAGTTAAGCTCATTATATACAATATGGACACAAAAGGTTGCACCTCACATCCTTTGAGGAATACTCAACACAGTTTTTCTTTTAAACTCATTCACTGGATGTAGGCAACACTAGCTGGGCCAGTGTTTATTGCCTGTCCTTATTTTCCATTGTGATGGTGATGGTGGGCTGCCTTCTTGAACTGCTGCATTCCATTTAGTGTAGGTACATCCATAGTGCTGTTAGGGATGGAGTTCCAGGATTTTGACCCAGCAACACTCAATACATCCCTGTATAATTCAAATCAGGATGATGAATGCTTTGCAGTACAGCTTGGATGTATAGGATTGAAGAATGACTATGGTTTAGAACGAGGTCATTCAGCCTGTTGTGCCTATACCAGGTCACTGGAAAGGCGGTTCACTGACCCCCATCCTCCTGTCTTTTCTCTATATTTACAGTTAAACGTAGAACAATTCAGCACAGTACAGCCCTTTGGCCCACGATGTTGTGCTGACCTATTATCCCTCTAAGATCAATCTACTGTGTATATGCCCTACATTTCACTACCCTCCATGTGCCTATCCAAAAGTCACTTAAAAGCCTCTAAAGTATCTGACACCACTACTACTGCTGGCAGTACATTCCACATGCCCATCACAATCTGTGTGAAGAACCTCCCTCAGACATCTCCCCTATACCTTCCTGCAATCACCTTAAAATTATGCTCCCTTGTAATAGTCATTTCATTGTTCTTTTCTCTTCAGATCCAATTCCTTTTTTGAAAGTCATGGTTGAATATGTGACACATTCAGGCAATGTTTTCCACTTATGCATATAAAAAGAAGCTTTTCTTCATGCTACTGCTTCTTTTGCCAATCACTTTCAACCTGCATTTTTTGGTTCTCGATCCTGAGACCAATGGGAACAGTTTCTCCCCACCTATTCTTCTAGGTCACTTATGATTTTGAGCACTGCAATCAAATACCCTCTCAACTTTCTTTTCCCCAAAGGAAACAGGACTAGCATCTCTGATTTTTCCTTGTAACTCGAGGCCCTCATCCCTGGAGCATTCTCATGAAGCTTTTCTGTACCTTTTTGAATGCCTTCCCATCTTTCCTCCAGCATGATGCCCAGAAATGAACGCAATTTAGTTGGCTTCATTTGAGGCTGAACAGCTATGTCGTGAAGCTTTATCATAATTTCCTTTTGCGGTCTGGATTCTGTATGCTTCAATAATTGCTCTCTCATACCTAACCTGCACACCTACACTTTCAATCATATGACACAGATGTATTTTTTTCACGTTATTTTTCCAGATTTTTCTCCTTGGGCCCTTTGCATGGACTCCTTGGTAAGTGAAAGATGTTTTGCTTTTGGTGTTAATTAGGGATGAATCAACAGTTTGTAAATAGTAATAAACGGTATTCGTCTGAAGTGTATTGTTAACTGAGCAAGGAGAAACTTGTTTCCAAAGGTGGTGGGAGTGGAAACTGGAGGGCACACATTTAATGTAGTTGGGAAATTAACTAGATGATTTATTGACCCAGCAAAAAACATTATTGTACAGTTCTGCTAAAGGACAAGGGATTGCAGTATTGAAACATGAATGCTGCTATCTCCAGTGAGTCTCAAGCCTTAAAACACTGAAGGTCTCCAAAAGCAAAAAGAAATTGCTGGAGAAACTCAGCAGGTCTGGTGGCAGAGTTATTTTGAGTCCAGTAGCTCTTCTTCAGAAGACTTTGTTGCTAGACTTGGTGAGTTTCTCCACCAATTTCTGTTGTTGTTTCAGATTTCCAGCATCCGCAGTTCTTCATTTTAATTTACGTTTCCCAAAGCACTTTGGTTTCCATTTTGAGACAGTCAACTCTGTGATTAGAAGTTCATTTACTTCAGAAAGTAAGAATTGGGAATGCATCTTCTCTTCCTGCCAGAGGGGCAACAAAAGTTTATGTTTTAGAAGGCTGATCAAAGTAATAGAATGTTGAAAGTATGTAATTTTAGGTTAGTATTTTGTCTTTTGAGAAAATTGAAAATTAGAAGTATGTTCACTCATGGATGCAGACCAAGTATTTACAGCTTTAACATAAACAATAAGGAATCTACCAAGTGCACAGAATATACCATAGATGAACTTAGCAACAATTCTTTTAAAATGTGTTTTGAGATTATTAAATCACAACTCTCAAAATGAAAGGTAGAGAGAGGATTCAGAACTCCACATGAACAGTTGCTGAGGTACCTTTTGACCCCTCCACAATGTATTTCTTATTCCTTTTTACTGTTTTTCTCTTGATGGTATTTGGAACATCATATTGCACTATCCCAGTAAAGCGGCATTTATTTTGATAAGGAGAAAGCAGAGAAAAAAATGCTGCCATAAATTTGAATGAGAAACAGGAAATACTGGACGTACTCAAAGAGGAAGTCTGAAAAGAAAATAAGAGTGACAATAAGAGGTAAAGATAGGCGACCAGCAATATTTTATCCACAGCAAGCCAAGAGGATGTGAAATGGGTATGTTTAGTTGCATGTTGGAAAAGTTCTGTGTGGTGGTATAATTTATAATAATGTTAAGGTTATTTGTAACGACATTATAACTGTTTATTTCTTGAATTGTAATGACTAATCTCACGTGACAATATCAGGTGAGTAAGCAATAGCAGGTTTTATTAAACATAACTATATACAAGGGATGTTAAGAAAACAAGCCTCAAGTTCTAGTTCTATGTGTGATCTAACATGACTATGATGTAACTCCTTGCGCACATTCTCAGTAACCATTCTGAGAGTAAAAAGTATCATTTTCTTTCTTCCACTATGCAGCAAAGGTGTTTATGAACTCCTGGTATAGAACCTTATACCCTCTGCAGAGTTAACACATCATCACTCCTTCCTGGGCTGCCAAATCCTATGACACCTCCATTATTGCCAGACACCAGGAATTACCCAAGCCTCGCATTGCGTTGCGGTTCGACCAACATCAAGTTTCTAGTCACAGTTTTTTATCTGCAAGCATACCGTCACCCCATCCTCATGCATGCCTGCAACCCCAGGAAGTACTGTTGAATCTCACCTCCCTCTTACTTTCTGCTTCGATTACATATCTACTTCCCATCTGTGTACACTACATTCATTCACATTTCGTGTACAGTCAAACATTGGGAGAAAATGTGGGACACAGAAGGAAGGAGCAGAGGCAACAAACAAGGATGTGGGATGCAAAATAATGATGATTATGATGTTCTTCTTTAGAAACAGGCTGAGCATTTTAATCCTCTCGATAATTTTATGAATATTGAGTGCAATGTCACTGAAGTGTTGTATGCTTGAACTATGCCCTTATATAGATTTCTGTGGTTAATAAATAAATGTTATGAAAAATAAACCAAAAACACCTGCATGTCCGACACACTATCATACCTTGGCTATTTCTTTAACCATCAGAATTAATTATAGATAGATTGCAACTGACCAGGCACATGCTACGATTATTACAATGCATAGTGAAGGTATGTTTAATACAATGTATTGCAGAGCAGTTATAATTCCATATCTCAATTGCACCTTCACACCATACCTAAAGGGATTAAATCATGGCTTTTCCAAATGAAATTCCCTTAGAACAAAGGAAGATATAAGAATTAGGCCAGCAGGTTTCAGAGACATTTCAAATTACTGTGATTTGATAGGTTGGATTTAAATTTTTTACTATCCTTCTGATGCCATACGTAGCGCACTGTAATCTGCTTTCCTTCATTAATTGTAGTCAGGGAAAATCAAAATACATGACAGCCTTGCACAACTCTGTAACAGTGTAAGACAATACAATTAATGGTAGCACCTTGTAGAACAGAGGGACCTGGGATTCAGGTACATAATTCTTTGAAGTTTGCATCACATATAGACAGGGTAGTTAAAAAGGTGTTTGGCATGCTTATTTCATTGCTCAGTCTTTTGTTTATATGAGTTGGGATGTCATGTTGAGGTTGTACAGGACATTGATGAAGCCCCTTCTGAAATACTGTGTCCAGTTGTTGTAGCCCAGAGATAGGAAGGATATTATTAAGCTGGAGAGGGTTCAGAAGAAATTTACCAGAATGTTGCTGGATGTGGAAGTTTGAGTTATAAAGAAAGCTGAATAGGCTGGGACCATTTTCCACTGGAGTGTAGGAGGTTCAGAGGCGGCCTTATAGAAGTTCATAAAATAATGAAAGGCGTAGATAGGTTACTGATAGTTGTCTTTTCCCTAGGGTGGGGGATTTCAAGACTGGGCAACATATTTTTAAGGTGAGAGGAGAGAGATTTAAGAGAGATATGAGGGGCAAATTTTTTACACCAAGGGTGGTTCACGCGTGGAATGAACATTTTGAGGAAGTGCTGGATGTGGGTACAATTACGATGTTTAAAAGATGTTTACATAAGCACATGAATAGGAAAGGTTTGGATGGATACAGGCCAGGAGCAGGCAAGTAGGACTGGTTTAGTTTGGGATTATGTTGGCCCTGGACTGGTTGGACCGAAGGGTCTGTTTCTGTGCTGTATAACGCCGCGATGATGTGTCTGAGTTTTTGAAACCTGGGTGTCTCATACTATATTAATTTTATTTCTGCAGGATTCATTGAAGTGAGATCCACAAGGAAGAAATTCAATAAATAAATAATGTTACAAAGGCATTTTATTTCATGGCATGAATTAGTTGTGCAACACCAATGTGAGCAGATTGCTTCTCCACTCGAAGATTCTTCCAGTTTCATGCTGTTGCATGCTTCTGCCAGGAGTTTACAATCTTGGCTGTCAGAAAGATATGCAGCGCAGTGTCCCTCTGTCAAAGCGGAAAAGAATCGGGGGAAACTGAGCATATCCCCTTTTTACTGTGTTTTATGTCAATTTTGCAACAGCATTTTATTAGCAAACCAATTAATATGCAAAATTATTCAACTTTACATTCTGGCCTGAAGGCCATAATGATAATAAGACTATCAATTTTGCTTTTTCAATTATTTAGCATTTATTCACAAAATCTTATAACACAAGGTGCCTGGTCATTTGATGTACTGTGTCTGTATGCCTCTTTATAATGATTTTGGCCCCACACACCAACATTTTCCTTACAGCCCTGCAAATTAGTCCTTTTGAAGTATATCTTTGGTGCTTTTCGAAAGTCTTTATGAAAACTGCTTCTTTTTGGATAGTCCAGTTCAGATCTTAGCTATCACCTACATGTAAATAAGTTCTCTAAATTCCTAGTTCTTTTGCTAATTATTTTAAACCTCAACATAAAATGAAACCCCTCATAATTTTGACACTCAACCTGCAAAGAGATCAAATGTCAAACAGCAAATTAAGGGATACAGAAGACTTCTTTTAGAATATTTTTTAAGTGTCCCTACAATGTGCAAATGGGCCATTTGGCCCAAAAGATCCGTACCAACTCTTCAAAGAGCATCCCACCCAGATGCAAACCCCCCCACCCTGTCCCTGTAACCCTGCATTCCCCATGGCTAATGCACCTAACCCAGACATCCCTGAACACGATGGGTAATTTAGCATGGCCAATCCATCTAACTTGCACATCTTTGGCCTTTGGACATCTTTGGAAAATTCATCGTGCATTGTGCATGAAATAAAGCACTTCAGCATGAATCTCAGACAAAATGTCGGCAAGAATAAATATGGGGGGGTTCAAGTTACATGGGCATGGTGACGTAGCAATGTCTGCAAAGCTTGCCCCAGGCAATAATCTAGAAGTGGTTTTATAGGGAGATGATCAAAGAGCACATTGTTGAAGATATTTTCATGGCAGTCAACTGCCAGGGTGTGTTCAGATTCAATTGGAAGACATGCAAACAGTAGAGAACTTGGAGGCCACTATAAATGCAGAAACTGCCACGAAATAGACTATGTGCCAAGAAAATAACTTGCTGACCAGGAAGCACATTATAAGACTGAAAAAAAAACAGTTGGACACATAGTACAAATGTGACAGTTGACTACACCAGGCATTAAGGAATCAAATTTAAAGATGGTTAGGAGACAGCCAAGAGCACAAGTAGGTCTCAACCTGTAACTTACACTTTCAGATACAAGTATAAATACATCCATTGTTGGAACTAGAGGAATGTAGATGTTGGATTAGAGGAATTTAAATGATAAAAGACACCTACAACAAAGAAGTTTGCCGGGGAGTTGTCAGTCAGGAGATTTGTAACTTCCTACGATCAACATTATCGATTTCAATGTTAAGTAAAGAAACAACGCGTACAGATATTTAAACTAAGATACTCGCATTTAAAGTAGTGCAAAGCTGTTTATCAGAATCCTTTCTCAATTTAGCTCAGTAGAACCTGCAAAAATAAAGACCATACCAAAACATCTTAATTGTGTGTACCTGGGATGTTGACTCTGACAGCAAACTGCATACGTGTGAAAATCTGATGATAGTCACCATCAAACGCTGATTTGTAGCCAGTCAGATAGTGAATGATGTGCGCATGGATCAACCTCACTGATTTTTGTTTGGAATGCATCACCAATAATCATTTTTTGAAAAATCTTTTACTGCTCCTTGGATATCACAGAGTTGAAGCTGTTCTTGATTATTTTTTGATTTACAGAAGAACATAAACTGCAGTTGTTTAGATGCTAACCATTTTGCTAATTGACCTCAAAGGAACAAGAGGCTTTTTACTTTTAGCAATGCATTCTAAAGCATTTGATAGCCAATTAACAAGCACTGCTGAATTTATTCAATAATGAAAATTGGCAGTTGACCTTTTCACAAGGTTCTCACAAACAGAAGTGAGATGAATAACCAGTTAATCTATCCCTTCTTTATTTCGTTAGTGATGGCGTATTGTCTGTAGGTGGAGAAAAAGAGTTCTACTCTAGTTTTCAGAGAGAGTAGATGCATCTGCACCAGGTTCCTAAGTTCACCTTAATTATACCAGACAAAATGTCGTTGTATTTAAAGCTATCATGCAATAAACTTCCTTCTCATCCAAGATACCATCCAATTGTGTACCCACCACAACTACTTCCTAGATAGGCTGGTACAAATCAAAGACAAAGGAGGCTTTGTAGCGGCGAATTACCTCAAATAGCCTTTCTGGGTACTGCACACTGGCAAAGGTGGCAAATAACACAAGATACCAGCAGTGGTCATTCGGGAAAATGTGACAGCTGGTAGGGAAGTAAATTTTGCCAGAGTAAAATGGAAACAAAATAAATTACTCCAGAGACTATGTTCCTATGAGCAGAATAGGACACTTACAGAACTACCTTATTTATGTTATCATCTTGGGTAAAGACAGAATCTTTGTTGAGTAGGGCATTTCCAGCAGTGTGGCATTCCTCCATTTCTAAACTGGTGTCAGATTCAAGCTTAAAACCATGACCTAACTCAAAGGGTCAAGCTGTAGCATTGATCAAAGCGGACATAAAAATAACTACTCCTTTCTTTAAGGACACAACTGTGAATTCGGTTGAGATTATCCCAAATTTAGTTCTCCTAATACCTTGCAGTCATCAGGATGGTGATAATTTTAGTCCAGGAACTAAGTCTGGGTAGAAGATTTGCTGAGGCAGTGCACCCTCATCAGGCTGTCAAGGCTGTGGCATTACTAATGTATCACTTCCTTGCATTATGAAGCTTTTACTCTCCATGCATTGCCTGCTTGTAAACGTTTTAACTGAGTGAAGGAAAACCATATTTAACAAGATCAGGTGCACTTTCAATTTTTCCCATTTATTTGCTTCCTCAATTTGTATTAGTAACTTATGGAATCTGATTGATTCAGTCTTCAACCTATAAAAAGAAAATATCCAAAACACAAAGCTACAGACCAAAAGGCAAAAAAAAATCACTAAATCTGTGCAGAGAGTTATCCCGTATTGACAGCAATAAGAAAGTTGAGGGGTCAGTCAAGTTTGACTTGAATATTTTCGCAAAGTATCTAGTGCCCATTAGAAGTGGGTTAAAAGCGAGATTAAGTAGTATATCAGAAGTATTACGGAGCAATAGAAATGTTAGGCATTCTGCACAGTGGCCCTCATGACAAATGTTCGTTATTTATCTTCACACTGTGGTGGGACTGATTTCCATTTTTAAAAAATATCTACTTTGCTCTGCAAGCTTCATGCAACAATGTTATAATGAAACTTTTATTAAGCCATTGTCCTACCTCAGTAGAAATCAGGGCCAATGCTCTAGAAAGACTGTGTCTTTATTTTTGTGTAAATAGCTCTTTGAACTTGAAGAGTTTGCAGACAATCTGGAACCTAGGGGTTCTGTGTACTGAAGCAGCTAGGTGGCAAGAAGAAGTTGACTGGTTTATTGAACAAGTGGCCAGTTATCAATGACAAAAGCCTTCTGCTGTCAATAACCATGTGATCGGAGATAATAGGAACTGCAGATGCTGGAGAATCCGAGATAACAAAGTGTAGAGCTGGATGAACACAGCCGGCCAAGCGGCATCTTAGGAGCACAAAAGCTGACGTTTCAAGCCTAGACCTTTCATCAGTAAAGGGAGATGGGGAGGGGATTCTGAAATAAATAGGGAGAGACGGGGAGGCGGACCGAAGATGGATTGAGGTGGAGAAGAGAGTATAGGTGGGGAGGTAGGGAGGGGATAGGTTCTCAGGTAACTGAACTGCTTGGGGCTGGGAACAACATAGAGAGAAGTGTTTTGATCTCCATCACCACAGGAGATGTTTCTCTATTCATTGTGTTCAAATTTTCTTTTCAAGCCTGAAGAGAAACCTTTTTTTTCAGTATTTGTTGTAAACTGTGATTTTTAACTGAAATCCTACAGATGCTGGAGAATCAGAGATAACAAGGTGTGGAGCTGGATGAACACAGCAGACCAAGCAGCATCAGAGGAGCAGGAAGGCTGATGTTTCGGGCCAAGACCCTTCTTCAGAAATGAGTAGGCCTGAAACATCAGCCTTCCTGCTCCGCTGACGCTGCTTGGCCTGCTGAGTTCATCCAGCTCTGTATCTTGTTATCATATATTTTATCAACCTGGTTCCGAAAATCAGGTAAATTTGGAAATCTTGTGCACATCTTTTAAAGTCTTTAACTTTTACAACAATCCTGGGAATAGCAGGACTTGATTTACAGCACTGTACACAATTGAGTAGTGATGCCTACAACTATTCCCAACATACTGTCATCTTCCACATGAGGCTATAAGGAATTCCTATAACTAGGATGGACAGGACAGAAGTAAGACAAGGCGTTGTGTCATTTTTGCCCACTGGCATTTATTAGCAGTGTGTGGGGAAGAGGCATTCAGTTGGTATCTATGAGGGCAGAGTTGGGCAGACAGTAGCAGACATCTGCATTTTATTTCCTGCCCTTTCTACCACACTATCACAGAATCGTGGGGCAAAATCCACACGGGTTATGAAAAATAGGGAGTCAGAGACATTTATCTCATTATTAAAATTGCAGCTCCACATTTGCCAGCAGCACCGTTAGCCCAGTCTGGCTGAGGTCAAGATATTATTGTGTAAGACAGAGAGGCACTTAAGTTCTGTGTCCTCTTTCCTTTTGCGGTGAATTCTCATTATAAACATAAGAACTGGGTAAGTGAAACAAAATGGATTATCATTCGGTTGAGGAAATCATCTTTGTTTATAAATTAAATTTTAGATGATCATATTTTCAAAGAGCCCTCTAATCATCTCAGCACTACATTTCACATGCAATTCACATTCTTGCTTCCCATGAGCTCACAAAAAATGTGAATTATTAATGCACTTTAAAGCAAATTTTATAAAATTCGCCTTAATTAATTTGATGCCTACTTTCAGCTTCAGGAACATCTGGAAAAAAAATCACATTTAGTAAAATGCAATATTATTCCTCCTTTACTAAGCAAGAAAGGAGTTATAACAGAAGTATAAATAATATGCTATGGTGGAAACAAGACTCTTCCTGTTTCTGAAGAATCACAGTGGACTCCAAATGTTAATACCGTTTCTCTCCCTGCAAATGTGCCCCACTTGCTGAGTTTCTCCAGCACAATCTGTTTTTATTTCAGATTTCCAGCATCTGCTGTATTTTGCTTCTATTACAGCTGATAAATCATATACCTCTTACATAACAAAATGTAGCTAATTTCACTCTGGATCTAAAGATAGTTTGAGTAAATAAAAGCAAAGTACTGCCAATGCTGGGATCTGAAATAAAAATAGAAAGTGTGGGGGGATATCAACAGGTCTGGCATCATTTGGAGAGAAAGAGAATTCAATCACTGTTTGAATAACCTTTTCCTGTACTTCTTTTGTTGAGCTTTAATGTATATACCAACAACGAGTGCCCTTCAAAACAAATTAATTGCTTACTTAATTGTTAACTTCACTATAATAAAACTATAATAAGAAAGTTATTAAATATATACAGTGCTCCTGGTGAAGTTTGAATGTTCAAGTCGTGCTTAAGTTTGTTGTTTATACTTTTCCAAACAAAACATTAAAACACATTATGCCTCTCATTTAAAATGGGAGGGATGTAGTGAGTTGACAGAAGCATGAGAATTCAATAAACAAAACATTGTGCACTTAAATGCAAACTGAGCTTAAAAAAAGCTAACTTTGATGGGAGAAGCGTACATTGGCTCGGATAAATAAGCCAAGGGTATTTACAGGGTTGACAGTGGATAAGCAATGGCAGACATTTAACACATGGATAATCTTCAACAATTGTACGCTTCTGTCTTGTGTAAGAGTAAAACAGGGAAGTTGGCTCAAGCATAACTAACAAGGGAACTCAGGAACAGTGTCAAAGCCAAAGAGGAGGCACATTAATTTGCCAGAAAAAGCAGCAAACCTGAGTACTGGAAGAAATTTTAAATTTAGCAGAGGAGGACAAAGGGTTTAATTCAGAAATGGGAAAATAGAATGTGAAAGCATGTTTGCAGAAAACATAAAAACTGACTGCAGAATCTTCTACAGATATTTGAAGAGAAAAAGGGTGGTGAAGACAAATGTAGGTCCCTTGCAGTTAGAATCAGGTGAATTCATAAGGAACAACAAAAAGATGGCAGATCAGTTGAACAAATACTTTGGATCTATCTTCACTAAGACGGATACAAATAATCTTCAGGAAATTCGAGGAGACAGAAGGTCAAGCATGTAGGAGAAATGGAAGGTAATCTTTACCTGTCAGGAAATGGTCTTGGGGAAATCGAAGGGATTAAAACCCGCGAAATCCCCAAGGCCAGGTGCTGTGCATCTTAGTGTACTTAAGGAAATGGCCCTAGAAATAACAATTGCATTGGTGGTCATTTTCCAGCATTCTCCAGGCTCTGAAAGAGTTCCAACGGACTCGAGGGTAGCTAATATAATTCCACTCTTTAAAAAAGGAGGGAGAGAGAAAATGGGGAGTTGTAGGCTGGTTAGCCTGATGTCAGTGATGGGGAAAATGCTGACATTGATCATTAAAGATGTAATAACAGAACGTTTAGAAAGCGGTGACAGAATCGGTTTTAGTCGGCATGGATTCACTAAAAGGAAATCATGCTTATCAAATCTTCTGGAAATTTTTGAGGATATGACCAGTGGAATAGACAATGGTGAATCAGCAAATGGTGTGTATCTGGACTTTCAAAAAGGTTTTGACCAGGTTCCACACAAGCGATTAGTAAGGAAAATTAAAGCTCATGGTATTGGAGGTAATGTATTGACATGGATTGAGAACTGGTTGGCAGACAGGAAGCAGAGAGTTGGAGTTAACAGGTCCTTTTCAGAGTGGCAGGGTTCAGTGCTGGGACCCCAGCTGTTCATAATATATATGAATGATTTGAATGACAGATGTCTTGCTGCAGTTATACAGGCTTTTAGTGGAGCCACACTATTGTATACAGTTTGGGTCTCATCTTCTAAGGATGAAGGAGGTTCAGCAAATGTTCATCAGACTGACTCCCAGTATGGCAGGACTGACATCTGAGGAAAGATTATAGAACATAGAACATAGAACATTACAGCACAGTACAGGCCCTTCGGCCCTCAATGTTGTGCCGACCTGTCAAACCGATCTGAAGCCCATCTAACCTACACTATTCCATGTACGTCCATATGCTTATCCAATGATGACATAACTGTACCTAAAGTTGGTGAATCTACTACCATTGTAGGCAAAGCGTTCCATTCCCTTACTACTCTCTGAATAAAGAAACCACCTCTGACATCTGTCCTATATCTTTCACCCCTCAATTTAAAGCTATGCCCCCTCGTGCTCACCGTCACCATCCTGGGAAAAAGGTTCTCCCTATCCACCCTATCTAACCCTCTGTTTATTTTATATGTTTCAATTAAGTCACCTCTCAACCTTCTTCTCTCTAATGAAAACAGCCTCAAGTCCCTCAGCCTTTCCTCGTAAGACCTTCCCTCCATACCAGGCAACATCCTAGTAAATCTCCTCTGCACCCTTTCCAAAGCTTCCACATCCTTCTTATAATGCGGTGACCAGAACTGTACACAATACTCCAAGTGCGGCCGCACCAGAGTTTTGTACAGCTGCAGCATAACCTCTTGGTTCCGGAACTCGATCCCTTTATTAATAAAAGCTAAAACACTGTATGCCTTCTTAACAGCCCTGCCAACCTGGGTGGCAACTTTCAAGGATCTGTGTACATGGACTCCGAGATCTCTCTGCTCACCTACACTACCAAGAATCTTACCATTAGCCCAGTACTTTGCCTTCTAGTTACTCCTACAGAAGTGCATCACCTCACACTTGTCTGCATTAAACTCCATTTGCCACCTCTCAGCCCAGCTCTGCCGCTTATCTATGTCGCTCTGTAACCTACAGCATCCTTCATCACTATCCACAACTCCACTGACCTTAGTGTCCGTCTGCAAATTTACTAACCCATCCTTCTACACCCTCATCCAGGTCATATAAAAATGACAAACAGCAGTGGACCCAACACCGACCCTTGCGGTACACCACTAGTAAATGGACTCCAGGATGAACATTTCCCATCAACTACCACCCTCTGTCTTCTTTCAGCAAGCCAATTTCCAATCCAAACTGCTATATCTCCCACAATCCCATTCCTCCCCATTTTGTACAATAGCCTACTGTGGGGAACCTTATCGAACGCCTTGCTGAAATCCATATACACCACATCAACCGGTTTACTCTCATCTACCTGATGGGTCACCTTCTCAAAGAACTCAATAAGGTTTGTGAGGCACGACCTACCCTTCACGAAACCGTGCTGACTATCCCTAATCAAATTATTCTTTTCTAGATGATTATAAATCCTATCCCTTATAACCTTTTCCAACGCTTTACCAACAACTGAGGTAAGTTCACTGGTCTATAATTACCAGGGTTGTCTCTACTCCCCTTCTTGAACAGGAGAACCACATTTGCTATCCTCCAGTCGTCTGGCTCTATTCCTGTAGACAATGATGAGTTAAAGATCAATGCCAGAAGCTCGGCAATCTCCTCCCTGGCTTCCCAGAGGATCCTAGGATAAATCCCATCCGGCCCAGGGGACTTATCTATCTTCACCCTCTGTAGGATTTCTAATACCTCTTCCTTGTGAACTTCAATCCCACCTAGTCTAGTAGCCTGTATCTCAGTATTCTCCTCGACAACATTGTCGTTTTCTAGAGTGAATACTGTTGAAAAATATTCATTTAGTGCTTCCCCTATCTCCTCTGACTCCACACACAACTTCCCACTACTATCCTTGATTGGCCCTAATCTTACTTTCATCATTCTTTTATTCCTTAAATACCTATAGAAAGCCTTAGGGTTTACCCTGATCCTATCCGCCAACAACTTCTCATGTATCCACCTGGCTCTTCTGTGCTCTCTCTTTAGGTCTTTCCTGGCTACCTTGTAGCCCTCAAGCGCCCTAACTGAGCCTTCACATCTCATCCTAACGTAAGCCTTCTTCTTCCTCTTGACCAGAGATTCCACCTCCTTCGTAAACCACGGTTCCTGCGCTCTACAGCTTCCTCCCTGCCTGACAGGTACATACTTATCTAGGACACACAGGAGCTTTTCCTTGAATAAGCTCCACATTTCTAATGTGCCCATCCCCTGCAGTTTCCTTCCCCATCCTATGCTCCCTAAATCTTGCCTAATCTCATCGTAATTGCCTTTCCCCCAGCTATAACTCTTGCCCAGTGGTATACACCATCCCTTTTCATCACTAAAGTAAACATAACATAATTGTGATCGCTATCAGCAAAGTGCTCACCTACTTCCAAATCTAACACCTGGCCGGGCTCATTACCCAGTACCAAATCTAATGTGGCTTCGCCCCTTGTTGGCCTATCTACAAACTGTGTCAGGAAGCCCTCCTGCACACACTGGACAAAAACTGACCCATCTATAGTACTCGAACTATAGTATTCCCAGTCAATATTTGGAAAGTTGAAGTCCCCCATGACAACTACTCTGCCTCTCTCACTCCTGTCGAGAATCATCTTTGCTATCCTTTCCTCTACATCTCTGGAACTACTCGGAGGCCTATAGAAAACTCCCAACAGGGTGACCTCTCCTTTCCTGTTTCTAACCTCAGCCCATACTACCTCAGTTGATGAGTCCCCAAACATCCTTTCTGGAACTGTAATACTGTCCTTGACTAACAATGCCACACCTCCCCCCCTTTTACCATCTTCTCTGTTCTTACTGAAACATCTAAATCCCGGAACCTGCAACAACCGTTCCTGTCCCTGCTCTATCCATGTCCCCGAAATGGCCACAACATCGAAGTCCCAGGTAAAAGCCCATGCTGCAAGTTCACCCACCTTATTCCGGATGCTCCTGGCGTTGAAGTAGATACACTTCAAACCAACTTCTTGCTTGCCGGTGCCATCTTGTGTCCCTGAAACTTTATTTTGGACCTCCCTACTCTCAATCTTTTCTATACTCGAACTACAATTTTGGTTCCCATCCCCCTGCTGAATTAGTTTAAACCCACCCGAATAGCCTTAGCAAATTTCCCCCCCAGGATATCGGTACCCCTCTGGTTCAGGTGCTTGTAGAGGTCCCACCTACCCCAGAAAGAGCCCCAATTATCCAAGAATCCAAAACTCTCCCTCCTGTACCATCCCTGTAGCCACGTGTTCAACTCCTCTCTCTCCCTATTCCTCGCCTCACTAGCACGTGGCACGGGCAACAAACCAGAGACAACAACTCTGTTCGATCTAGCTCTCAGCTTCCATCCTAGCTCCCTGAATTTCTGCCTTAAATCCCCATCTCTCTTCCTACGTATGTCATTGGTGCCAATGTGGACCACGACTTGGGGCTGCTCCCCCTCCCCCTTAAGGATCCCAAAAACACGATCAGAGACATCACGCACCCTGGCACCTGGGAGGCAACACACCAACCGTGAGTCTCTCTCATCCCCACAGAACCTCCTATCTGTCCCCCTAACTATGGAGTCCCCAGTGACTAGTGCTCTGCTCCTCTTCCCCCTTCCCTTCTGAGCAGCAGGGACAGACTCTGTGCCAGAGAACTGTGCCCCACTGCTTTCCCCTGGTAAGTCGTCCCCCCACAACAGTATCCAAAACAGTATACTTATTGTTGAGGGGAATGGCCACGGGGGATCCCTGTACTGACTGCTGGTTCCCTTTCCATCCCCTGACCGTAACCCATCTGCCTTTTTCTTGTACCTGAGGAGTGACCACCTCCCTGTAACTCCTTCAATAACCCCCTCTGCCTCCTGAATGATCCGAAGTTCATCCAGCTCCAGTTCCCTAATGCGGTTTTCAAGGAGCTGGAGTTGGGTGCACTTCCTGCAGGTGTAGTCAGCAGGGACACTAGTGGTGACCCTTACCTCCCACATTCTGCAGGAGGAACATTCAACTGCCCTGACCTCCGTTCCCATTATTCTAAATTCCCAAGGCTTAAAAAATAAAGAATAAAAAATAAACTTGTTACCTTACCAATCAGGCACACAGAACCTTTGTTTTGGTTAGAGGAGGAGGATGGGTGGGAGACACTACCCGGGTAGTGTTTCGGGTAACGCAAACACACAAATATATTACCTCACTTACTCACCAGTCCCGTGTCCGCTCCTGCTCAGCGTACCTCCTGGTCCAAGCTCCTGCTTGTGCCGCTGCTCAACCAGAAATGGGATTGGATCGACTAAGCTTATATTCACTGGAGTTGAGAAGAATGAAGAGGGGATCTTATTGCAACATATAAAATCCTGATGGGATTGGACAGGTTAGATGTGAGAAGAATGTTCCTAATGTTGGTGAAGTCTAGAACAAGGGGTCACAGTCTAAGAGTAAAGGTTAAGCCATTCAGGACTAAGATGAGGAAGGATGTCTTCACTCAGAGAATTGTGAACCTTTGGAATTTTCACCCACAGGAATCTGTTGGGATTAGTTCATTAGATATATTCAAGAGGGAACTGGACATGGCCTTTGCAACTAAAGGGATCGAAGAGCATGGGGAGAGGGCAGGATTGGGATTCTGTGCTTGCATGATCAGCCATGATCATATTGAATGGTGATGCAGGCTCAAAGGGCTAAATGGCCTGCTTTCTATGTTCTATACTCAATGCACTGATCAATGAAGAGTGGCATACCAAATGCTTCCTTCACTATCCTGCGCCTCTACTTTTAAGGATTAGGTTGTCCATTATGTTTATAAATGGCACAATCACTTTGGAAACAACACATTCATTTGGAATTGACTCATTCACTAAATCAATGACTGTTTATTTTTTAAAATATGTTGTCAAAGAGTGCTATTGGTTCTCACAAGGCAGAACAGATATCACCTTAATGGAATAGCTGAATGCAAATGGCAGTGAAGAAGGTCAGACTATGGCATCTGGGTAGGTTTTTAAGAGTCTGTAGCTACTGCAGCTGCCAGCAATGAATCTGAGTGGATGTCACTTCATGTTCTCTCACTATTGTTCTGGATCCTCCAGAGACATGACCATTGTTTAGCTGTACCAAACCACAGCCCTTCCTGAATGCAAATTTTTGAAGGTAGTAACAGGCGATGAAAATTGTGCAGGCCCTAACTATCACATGCTACAGAAGCCCACTTAACCTGCCTCGATAGTGAAAGTGTGCTTTCAGTCGTCCATTGGTCCTCTCATTTGATACGCTGCTTGCAAAATGAATGTTTTTGAAACATGCTCAGCTTCTATTCAGGGTTAGTGCACTAGTGCCATCAGCCACAATGACAGGATGTACACTTTACCCGTAGAAAAATCAAGGAGTGCCAAATGTCATTGAACCAAAGAGCCATAGCAGTTTCCTGCATAGCAAAAATTAATCTGTTGGATCCTCTGAAGAGCATTGCAAATTATCTTCAAAATTATAAAATGAAATTCCTGCTTGTTCAAATAGCTGAGGGTGGGGTAAGCCCATCACTCCATAAAACTATTTGCCTCTTTCTCTTCTGTACTGACTCTTGAAGGTTGTGCATTGTTTTGCTGTAGAATGTATCACTGATCTGGTGTTTGCAAACACTTACAGATCTCTACTGCATTTTGCCAATATTCTTTGAGCCTGCTTGGAAGTAACTAGAGCCACAAAAGTGGAAAGCCACAGTGACCTTCACTGCTACTGAGAAAAAGATCAGATAGATTAGTATGGCCAAAGGTCTTCACACAGTAGGCCACAGATATGCCTTATTGAAACTTTTGAGGAGTAAACTCGTTCTCAATATTAAGGTCACCTAGGACCCATGCACAGGCTGAGCACAAGACACAACTTTAATAACTAATGAATCAATTTATCCTGGGCATTTCCCAATTTACAAAAAGATGAGTTTCTCCATAAACAGAACAGAATTTGTGAAGGACCAGTTGAACAATAAAAATATGCTTAGCCCGTGACTTACGCCAGGGTCACTGCTATTTAGGACTGAAACTGTACAAACTACAATTTCAGTCTGGCTATTTGTTTCTACATATTAAGTGCTGTGTATGCAAACCACAACAACTTCATGATTAGGTTCCATTCTATTGCATTAGTCTATAAATAATCTATCTGTACCCTTCAATTAGGTTAGAGCATGTAACTAATTTCTGGATAGTCATTACTCTCTGAAGGACAATCAAATCAGTTGCTGTGTTGCTGTCTCCCTGTAATATATCCCATCCTGTGCACTGTTGTATATGGCATTCACAACACAACCCTACATTTCACCAGTGTTTAAGGTGCAGTGTAACTTTGTTCTTTAATTGCTCATCAACAGTGAAAAGCTTCAAAATACAGACCTTACAATTCCAAATACTTTACAGTATAAAACTTATCAGAAACCTCTGAAATAATGGACATTGGTAAATTATGGAGGACAAAAGCCTTCAATATGCCAATATATATTTTACTTCTTAAAATATGGGGTGTAGACAGCTGTAAAATTCCTCCCAAGTGATGTCACGGTTGATTTTCATTTAATTTCATTGCACTTAATGAACACACTATTTCATTTTCAGGGTCTAAAGAAATTATTAAAGGAGAAAATTACAGTATGAGAGAAAGCTAGCCAGGAATATCAAAACAAAGTTTATACAGCTATTTTAAAGCGGAAAAGAGTAATAAAAGTGAATGGTGATCCTCAAAAGGGTCAGTCTGGGGAATTGTTAATAGAAACCCAGAAAACTGCAGAAGAACTGGGCCAACATTTTGTGCCTGACTTCTCTGCAGAAGACGTAGAAAATATCCTGAAACCATTTGAACATTAAGAAGTGAAACAGAGGATCGGACCTAAAACAATAGCCATCCCCAGGGAAAATGTACTTTGAGAACTATTCGATCTAAAGGCCCATGGTTCCTGACCTGCTGTATCCTAGGTTGTTGAGAGAAGTGACTACAAAATTAGTAGAGGCATTGGCTATAATCTTCCAAAATCCATTAGATTCTGTAAGGATTCCAGTGGATTGGAAAATGGTAAATATTAACACTTTAGACAAACAAAAACAAAGCAAGAAAGCAAGCTTAAGAGTCAGTAAGTTTGTGTGAAAGGGAAATTGCATTTAGCTAATCTATTAGCATTCTTTCAGGAAACAAGGCAAGTTGATAAAGGGGGAACTGTAGGTATGGAGCACTTGGATTCCAAAAGGCATTGGGTAAAATACCACATCTAAAGTTGCTATACAAAATATGAACTCATTGCGTAAGATATTAACATGAATGTATGATTGGTTAGTTAGCAGTGAAGCGTATACTTAGCTCATCCTTAACCCTATTCCCAATTATGATAAAAACAAAATTATTTCCTGATCGTTCAACATATGTACATTAATCTGTGATGTTTTCATCTTCATAACCGCAATGTTTCTTGTGGTACAGTGGTAGCGTCCCTACCTATGAGACAGGAGGCCTCGGTTCAAGTTCCGTCTGTTGGAGAGTCAGTTCTGATGAAGGGTCTAGGCCTGAAACGTCAGCTTTCCTGCTCCTATGATGTTGCTTGGCCTGCTGTGTTCATCCAGCTCTACACCTTGTTATCTCTGAACCTCTGTTGCTACTGACAATCATTGGCATTTGCTCTAAACATGTTGTTGAAGAGTCTTGTTGATTACAGGAATTAGCGCATTGTTATCAAGAGTCATTAACCTCATTTAGTGCGTCAGGAACAGATAAAAGGAATCCTCATATTTCCTTTCAGCTTTTTCTTAACTTGCTTTTTGTCTAATTTATAGTTATAATTGGCAACAAAATGACTTCTACAAGCAATAAACATAACAGAATCCACATTAAAGGAAAGCAAAACAAAATAAATAATTTGAGCGTGATGGAGAGCAGAATATGCAGAATCTTCATGCAGACTAAATGACTAAACCTGAACTAAAACTAAAAATATACAATATTTTAGAAGTACATACCCCTGTCAGAGAAAAGACACAAGGCTAAAAAATTCATAGTTGCCCAAATAGTGGGATCAAATGCCCACATGTGCAAAATTAGACATTCTAAATTGACCGACAGCTGGAGAAATCAGGCCTGACAGAAAAGTGGCCAAACTAAATTATACAGCAGCCAGCATCTATTGGCTGCAGAGAACAATGGAAACCAAGATCAAAGCTCAATAAATTTACGGGGGAATCAGTTACATTCAGCCCGAGGGTTGTGTATTAAAAAAGTGTCAACCGAATGTTCTGCCATCTTGAATTCCTGTGTGTGTCCACTTTACAATCCCTGATATGGTAATAGTGAAAGGGTATTGGCTCAACCCCATTGGATGGTTTGAACCTAGCTCATGACTCTATTGGTCAAAGACCACGGAACATTCTGGAAGGTAAGGTGCCAGGACAGGATGAGAACACACACTCGGATACCGCGGTCTCTGTGAAGGCTCAGTGAAGAGTCATAGCAAAACTTGTGGCAGAAGATCTTGCGACAACCCAAGGAGACTGAGGAGAGGTTCCACCCTGATCTGTGAGCAGCACCTTCATAGAAGAGAGCCAGTGCTATGTTGGAGTGGAAAGAGATTCTAACAGCCCAGCTCAACACACTTAGATTGCTGCGGCCAATATCCTATTTTAGACGGTTAGAACTAGATAGAGGGTAAATATTGAAGGAACATGGGAAATGCTCACATAGTGTTTGAATAAGGAATATTTTGTTCATGATATCAAACTGAATGGCAAAGCAAATTCTCTGTTCCTTTTGTCTGCCTCTCTGAGAAGCGCACTTGGTAAAGTGTTTTTTATACATAAACTGGTTGAAGTGTTCAAAGCATGACAACAGTGAAGATTGGAATAACATTGTATGATCAACATGTACCTGTTAAAGTAAGGTAGACAGGACCCAAGTTTACAAATGTCATCATGCCTGCATTAGTTCTGGCGTGCAGCCCAGCATTAAGCGCGTGTTGTGTGGTTCAATCATTCAGCAGCAACCTCAAGTTAATGTGAGGCATGCAAAACCAGCGTACACCTCTTAAATGAGAGTTGCATCATGTCTGCAGCAAGCACTGGAAGTTTTTCTGTAGGTTAGATACTTTTAAAAGAGTGAAGATGGTGCAACATCCAGCGTTTCTCAATGTGCTGGTATAGGAGGGGTCAGGAGGAACAAAGTCCCTTATCGACAGAGGATCAGAGTTTTATAGAGAAACCGAGCAGAGAACCATGTAGGCCACTATGAGCAATATCGCTCCAACAGCTTGGATTCTCTTCCAGAAGCTTGATGATTTCACATGAGCAGTCAATTTCAGTGACAGCATCTTCAAATGCCTTTATAACTGAAGCACTAGAGATTCTAACAAGCTGAATTCACCATAGCTCTAACTCTCACCAAAATGACAAGAGAGCATGACACATATTCATTATTTCAACTTACTCTCACACAATTATCACTAGCAAAAACCTCAAATCCACATCTCACAACTTGCTCACTCTGTCACCCATTCAACCATGAGATCTCCATGGTGTCATTTTCAGTGACCAATGTGCCGCTCTCATTGGACAAGGTACACAAGCGGAAGTATCAGTAATTTACTGATGGATGACAGACAAGAGAGACATTTGTGTCATCATGGAGCAGAAAGGGCTGAGGCCATCTAATTCAGCTTCTCACAGCTCAGTTTCCCTCAAGCCACAATCTCTTCTCATACATAAATGACAAATATAATTCTCTTACTTCACCTAGTTCACTTCCTACAAACTAACCCTCTGCCTCCTTCCCGTCAGACTTACAAGATTTTACAATTCCTGATGAGCTGCCATATTCATGTTATTATCTGGCTAAGGAGCCACTAACTATTTTTGTTTAAAGTAGATGGAGTTTGAGATTTCAGTTACTTACTAAAAGAGTAAAGGTTCAAGTTTTTATTTTCCTCTATTTCCAACTATCTTACATATAACAACAAATTTATTCTCTCACTCTATGAATACTGGGATTCAATCACACTTGAACCAGAATGAGATTAACTGTGAAGTGAACTGATCACTTCCCAATGTCACAACACTGGTGAAACCCACAGCAACTTTCAACTATCTGCTCTTTGTGAATAATTCGGAGACTGATCCATGTATCTGTGCATTTTAATTTTTTTTATCTTTTTGGGCTCACCTTGTATTTCTGATCTGTGTGCTTGTGAGTTGAATTATGAATTCTTGTCATGTTTAGGAACTATTAAAATCTATTATCTTTTAGAAAACGTCATACACTGATTCCTTTTGAACATAAGTTAATTGTGTCTGTGAGGAAAGCATCCGCAAGGGACGGGTTTGTTTTTTTGTCAACCTTATTGCAAAGAGCTGAGCGGGTGTGTAAATAGAGAATGGAATTAATTTGTCCTTCCTCATCTGTTTCTGTGATGTATATCTCTATGACTCATCTGGTGTTTATCAGCTTGGGGTATCCTACATGGATTTATAACAAACTGAGAACCCTGACCCAGATTCTATTACACATTCATAGTGTTGTAGGCATCTCTGGCGAGACTAGCATTTAATGTCCACCCCTAACTGCCCAGACAGTAGTCAAGAATCAACCACATTGCTCTGATCTAGAGTCACATGTATGCCAGACCAGAGAATGGACAGTAGTTTCCTTCCCTAACGGGTATTGGTGAACCATTTGGGTTTCTTTCACAATAGTTTCATGGTCATCATAAGTCTCTTAATGCCTGAATTTTAGCTTAATTCAATGTTCACCCTCTATCATGGTGGGATATGAACCCGGGTCCCCTGAACATTCCCTCGGTCTCCAGATTGCAATCTTACAATACTACAACTAGGTCATTGCTTCCCCACTTTGATAACTAACCCTGTTTTCTTAATTGTATTCGCATTTGTAAGGCATGACAGGTTACTACATGTGTAAAACAAAACACATATGTGTACATAGATAGTCTTCAAATTACATTGTAGCACTATTGAAAAGGATACATTTTCTAAGTAATTACTTACCTCATAAGTAATTTACAAATACACTGGAGGACCACTCACAACACAAACAGGGGTAAGGGACATGTAGATTCCAGCTCACTGGAGGGTAAGGTTGCATATGTTCTGCAGTACAGGACTTAGATCAGGACTTGGTAGGACACAATTCAAAAAAACTGGATGCACAGAAAAAGACTAGTGAAATGGCAGGTCTATGAGTGAACCCACTATCATTATCAAGGAACATTTATTTTAATTCGTTCAATGGATGTGAGTTTCACTTGCTGGGCCAATATTTAATACCCATCCCAAATTTCTCTTGTGAAGGCAATAGTAAGTTGCTTTCTTCAAACACTGTAGCCTATCTCAAACAACATTGTGGGAATAGAGTTCCAGGAAGTTGACCCATCATTAGCGACAGAACAGAATAATGTGTGACTTTGGAAGGATGATGTCCAATGTATCAGCTCCTAATGTCCTTTGGACATTAGTGCCTGTAGGTTTGGAGGGTGCTATTGAAGAAGACCTATTGGTTTCTGAAATGCATCTTAGAGATAGTGCACCCAGCTTTCTCCCACCCTGAATGCTGGAAATCAATTAAACTTGAAAGGCATTACAACTATAGAATCACACCCAATTTTTAAAACTAAGGATTGTGAAGCTGAGTGGTTACCTAGCAAAGTGCTCCCAGTAACTTCCACCGCAACAGCCACAATGTTCAACTATGTGCTCCATGTGAATAATTCAGAGATTGATCTGCAATTTATTTATTAACTTTTATCTTTTCGGATTCACTGTTAGCATTATTTCTAATCAGTGTGCTGTGTTACTAATTCTTATGACTAATTCCACACCGTGTGGAGTTTGCACTTTCTCTCTGTTTCTACATAGGTTTCCTCTGGGTGCTCCAGTTTCCTCCCACATTCCAAAGATGTGCCGGTTATTTGGATTGGCCATGCTAAATTGCCTGTAGTGTCCAGTGATGTGAACGTTAGGAGGATTAGCCATTGGTAATAAAATGTGAGGCTGGATGAACACAGCAAGCCCAGCAGCATCTCAGGAGCACAATTGGTAATGTAGGGTTATATGGTAGGAGGGTGGGTATGGATGGGATGCTCTTCAGAGGGCTGGTGTGAACTTCATAAGCCAAATGACATGCCTCCACACACTAGGGATTCTAAATATCTGACTGATTAATTCTGCTTGCTTTCAGAATAGTGGATTTAAAATGATCTTGTCTCTTGGTGCCGATAATTAACCTTCTTCTGCTAAGTTAGTGTCAAATTGATGCAAATCCTATTCCTAGAGAGATTTCATGTTACATGTAGAATGATAAGATTTTTATTTCTTTCATCAATTGAGGTGGTATCTGAAACTATTAGACCTAAAATGATGTTTGTGGTAGTTCAGTAGTAATAATTTACAAACCTAATTGAAAACACTTTAAGGACTGTTTAAATATTTGACAGTAAATATACATTCATTTTAGATAACAAAGTTTGAAGCTGGATGAACACAGCAGGCCAAGCAGCATCTCAGGAGCACAAAAGCTGACGTTTCGGGCCTAGGCCCTTCATCAGAGAGGGGGATGGGGAGGGGGTTCTGAAATAAATGGAGAGAGGGGGGAGGCGGACTGAAGATGGAGAGAAAAGAAGGTAGGTGGAGAGGAGAGTATAGGTGGGGAGATAGGGTGGGGATAGGTCAGTCCAGGAAGAACGGACAGGTCAAGGAGGTGGGATGAGGTTAGTAGGTGGGAAATGGAAGTGTGGCTTGAGGTGGGAGGAGGGAATAGGTGAGAGGAAGAACAGGTTAGGAAGGTGGGGACAAGCTGGGGACAAGCTACAACTCATATTCTGCTTGGAAACCCTGCAGCCCAATGGTATCAATGTGGACTTCACAAGCTTCAAAATCTCCCCTCCCCCCACTGCATCCCAAAACCAGCCCAGCTTGTCCCCGCCTCCCTAACCTGTTCTTCCTCTCACCTATCCCCTCCTCCCACCTCAAGCCGCACCTCCATTTCCTACCTGCTAACCTCATCCCACCTCCTTGACCTGTCCGTCCTCCTTGGACTGACCTATCCCCTCCCTACCTCCGCACCTATACTCTCCTCTCCACCTATCTTCTTTTCTCTCCATCTTCAGTCCGCCTCCCCCTCTCTCCCTATTTATTTCAGAACCCTCTCCCCCTCCCACTTTTCTGATGAAGGGTCTTGGCCTGAAACATCAGCTTTTGTGCTCCTGAGATGCTGCTGGGCCTGCTGTGTTCATCCAGGTTCAAACTTTGTTATCTTGGATTCTCCAGCATCTGCAGTTCCCATTATCTCTGATATACATTTATTCGATTTGCTAAATGAAGTTAGTTTTACTTTTGACATGGATTGCTACATTACCAAGTTTTAATGTGGTTTGAAATGGTCAATAGTGTGCAAGTTACCCAATCTCTGAACAGTTCGTCACCCTGATCCTTTCTATGACCAAATCACACTGCTGTTTGTGGGATCTGGCTGTGCATAAAATGCCTACTGCTTTTGCTAACAGTGGATCCTTTTTTGTGAAATGCCATAGTGCATTCTAACAACGTAGACAAGAATGCTTCAACAAAGGTAGGCCACACATTTCTTTGGGGGTTGGCATGGACTGCTGGTGTT
The DNA here is from genome assembly GCF_030684315.1 of Stegostoma tigrinum. NCBI lineage: Eukaryota > Metazoa > Chordata > Chondrichthyes > Orectolobiformes > Stegostomatidae > Stegostoma > Stegostoma tigrinum. The sequence goes on along the minus strand of NC_081364.1, from coordinate 54,401,235 downwards.
AGAAGACCAGGAATAAGGAAGGATTTGTAAAATGGGTCCTCACTTCAAAGATACAAGGGAAAGTACACTGGAAGGAAGAGTTGGGCTTTGCTTCTCTCCTTGCAGCTTGATGTAAGCAAAAGACACATAAAAGTTTGAATGAGCTCCAATTTGCAATTAACCAATGGGCACAATTCCTTTTTTTTCCAATTTTACAGGACTGAAGGAGGATCAGAAGTCTCTGGCCTCAAATTCATCCATGTGATTTATGTTGTCTTGATGCCATAAATGGTGCACTAGTGCCACCCAGTGGTGAAAAACGTTTGGATCAAGCAATGTTTGTGTTAGATCATTCATTTCCGATGCTTTTACACTGTTCCTGAATAAAATTGTCAATTTGATGTTAGAACTAAATAATGGCACGGTTTTACTGCCCCAACTGAGAACAGTTTGAGATGAGGTTAGTCAGATTCAGTTAGTACCTTTACATCACTGCGCAAAGAAATTTCTCATTTCGTCAGTCTATGCTGAAAGACATATAATGTTTTGGAAGGGCAGGGCTACAAAGGCTGAAATGAATTTTTGATTATTTTCTAAGATACAATGAAGGAGCTCCGGAGAGAAGAGACTATAGTAGTGTAAGATGAAAAGGCTGAAGCAAAACAAGCAGAACAAAGCCGGGATACAATTGGCAAATTTTTAATTTGAAGATTCTAAAAATCATTAGTGCTGGCATATCAGGCAGGTAGGTGAAGGCAGATCTGAAAAGCTGATAAAAAGCAACTCCCAGAGTTTGACTACAGAAATGTAGGGGCAATGGACGTAGAGACAACAGAGGAGGAGCAGAAGATACTGCTAATCATTGATAGTCAGCATTTTATAAGGCAGTTAACGCAATTCTTTTCACAAGAATAACTCCAACCATTAGAATATAAAGAATGGCTCATGGAAGGAGTTTGCCTGTGTTTTTTTTAACAGGTTTGGCTCTAGTGCAAAGTCCATGTTGGTAACTGTAATATGTACTGGTTCTTAAGCAATTCCTGATGTCTCACAAGAGTATGTCAAGCAACTCAGAAGTCGCTAAACTAGCTATTAAGTATTATGTAATAAACCTAATCTATTTATTAAGACCTAGCCTCTCTTCTGTTAAAGGCTTTGTGTGGCCATCCTTCCCACCCAATTGGTTCAGTAACTTAAATACCGGTGTCTCAATCCTGATGTCTCACCTGATGCTCATGCTTGCTTTCATTATGTAAAATATGGATAATGTGGTATTGAAGAATCCAACAGATGTTTATCATAGATAACACAGTGCGAAGCTAGATGAACACAGCAGGCCAAGCAGCATCAGAGGAGCAGGAAAGTTTGATGTTTCGGGTTGAGACCTTTTTTCTGAAGAAGGGTCTCGATCTGAAATGTCAAACTTTCCTGTTCCTCTGATGCTGCTTGGCCCGCTTTTACCTTCGTCCCGAAGGCCGACCCAAAACTTTACTCAGGGCACCATTCGAGTTTTCTGACAGACTGCTTGTTTCATCAAGCTGACAAACGTGAGGATTTTTCGGAGTCCCATTATTTCTCAGCTTCACTAATCAAAAGCTGCCTATGGCCTTTCTTCACCCTGACGTACAGAGACAGACCCTTCAGTCCAACTCATCCATACCAACAAGATATCCTAAATTAATACAATCCCATTTGCTGGCATTTGGCTCAGATCCCTCTAAACCCTTGTTTTTCATAAGCCCATCCAGATGCTTTTTAAATGCTGTAATTGTACCAGCCTCCACAACTTTCTTGGGGCACTCACTCTGTACTCTGTACTCACTCTGTGTGAAGATGTTGCCTCTTGGGGCCCTTTTAAATCTTTCCCCTCTCACCTTAAAACTATGCTTTCTATCTTTGGATTCCCCTATACTGGGCTATTCACCCTATCTGTGCCCCTGATGATTTTATAAACCTCCAGCTGAACTACGAATAGTCTCCACGTGCTCAGGAGAAGTCACAGATCTTTTCCAAGCACTCCCTACACAAAACCAGCTACAGCAGTTTACTTTCAGGCTATGACCCCTCCACTGCTGCTAACCAACTGGACTACAAGCTCGTGAGCTCCTTTCATGCACCTAACACATTCCCACCCCTCCCCACCACCACCACCACAGACAAACTCTTTTCTACAACAGCTTAAAAATAAAACCAGAATTGGAACATTAATTAGGTTACATTTACTTGCCATTATTCCCCCTGCCCCACCCCAGAATTCTGAGGCATATCAGGGACCGCAATCCTCTTCCTCCAAACCCAAACCCCTCTAACACTGACGCTCAGTAACTTGGGTGCTCACTGTGTATCAAATAGGTTTATCAAGTTGATGTGAGAAAGAGTAGGCCCCCTTCTTTGTTGTTAGCAAGATTCCACACTGGCCCAGCGCACTCATGTTTTTTGGGGTACAATTTTGCCAGTCTTCCGGGCTTTTAAAAAAATATGTCCTCCGTCCTAAACTGAAATAAATATCAGAAAAAGAGCGTGACCATTTTGCAACCTTTTTCTTTCTCCTTTATCCATCTTCTATCTGCCTCCCCCTCTCTCCCTGTTTATTTCAGAATCCCCTTCCCCTCCCCCATTTCTGATGAAGGGTCTAGGCCCGAAACGTCAGCTTTTGTGCTCCTGAGATGCTGCTTGGCCTGCTGTGTCCATCCGCCTCCACACCTTGTTATCTCAGATTCTCCAGCATCGGCAGCTCCTACTGTCTCTGTAACAGATATTTATCATAGTTGGCCATTATACACAGATGTTACATCCACAGGCATATTAGTCTCTGGACTACAGTTAAATTAAGTTTTACAGAGCAGTCATATCCTGAATCCAGTGATCAAATTAAGATGGAGCATGAGACCATTATATCTTCAGGTCGTTTGCTCTAATACAGTGAAGATATCACCGGCATGTCGATTGAAGGTATACTGTCATATATGACGGTACACACAACGTTCTCTTTTTTGCAAAGGTATCACAAACTGATAAACATGGTTAACTTATACATGCATTGTCAATTCAATAATTACACAAACAGGCAGAACAGAGTTTATAGGAGTAACATTTCAAACGTCAATGTAATGGCTCGTTTTTGTCTGACAGTCATATACATCCATCTGGAGAGGCACAATTTTTTCTCTATTGCACTTGTTAGGCAACTTGCTGCTGAGTACTTCTGCTCAACAACACTGCACAACCATCATTCCTCCCTCTCTTTGGGGTGATTGATGTGTCATACTTGACTTTAGCTGGCTTCTGTTCCTTTGCACCATGATCAGTAATGACTTTGTATGATTTGAGATGAGATAATGGGAACTGCAGATGCTGGAGAATTCCAAGATAATAAAATGTGAGGCTGGATGAACACAGCAGGCCAAGCAGCATCTCAGGAGCACAAAAGCTGACATTTCGGGCCTAGACCCTTCATCAGAGATGATTTGATTTGAGCCTGTTCTTGAATTAAGATCTCTTTGCTGGTGTCTTAGGTACTGGTATTTCTAATTTGCACTGTCTGCACTGTGCACAGTTCTGATATTTCTCTGTCAGTTTGCTTGCCATGTATCTGTCAAAGAGTCATACAGCATAGGAACAGGCTGAGATAATGGGAACTGCAGATGCTGGAGAATTCCAAGATAATAAAATGTGAGGCTGGATGAACACAGCAGGCCAAGCAGCATCTCAGGAGCACAAAAGCTGATGTTTCGGGCCTAGACCCTTCAAGACCTCTCTGATGAAGGGTCTAGGCCCGAAACGTCAGCTTTTGTGCTCCTGAGATGCTGCTTGGCCTGCTGTGTTCATCCAGCCTCACATTTTATTATCATAGGAACAGGCTGTTCAGTCCAACCAGTCCATGCCAAACATAATTCCAAACTGAACTAATCCTACCTGTGTGCTCCTGACCCACATCCCTCCAAACCTTTCCTATTCATGTACCTATTCAAATTTCTTTTAAATAGTGTAATTGTACTCCCACTACTTCCTCAGGAAGTTCATCCCATACACAAACCACTTCTGTGCAAAAGAATTTGCCTCCATGTCCTTTTTTTAAAAATCTCTCTCCCCTAACCTGAAAAATGTGCCTCTCGTCTTGAAATCCCGAGTCCTAGGGAGAGGACAACTACCAATTACCCCTCTCTGTGCCTCGCATTATTTCACAAACTTCTAGCAAGTTGCCGCTCGACCTCCTACACTCCAATGAAAAAAGTCCGAGCCTGTCTCTGAAGAATGCCTTGTATCTTGGAATGGATAGGATTGCTGAGTGTGTTCGCCTTTGTCTTCAGCGTATACGTTGTACTTAAGTTACCTACAGGTAATCCCTTCTCTATTTGTCGTTCAACAAAAACACAAGAACAAAATGTGAAAGTCCCATTCCTTCGCCATTACTCATGACTGATCTGGGTCAGCCCAGAATGTTACTGCTAGTTTTAAAGAAAGAGCCTGGAGAAGGCATTTATTTATTTATTCAGGTTCTGTGTCATTTTCTTTTCAGAGATAGTAGGAACTGCAGATGCCGGAGAATCTGATTTAACAGGATGCAGAGCTGGATGAACACAACAGGCCAAGCAGCATCAGAGGAGCAGGAAGGCTGATGTTTCAGGCCTAGACTCTTCTCTAGGCCCAAAATGTCAGCCTTCCTGCTTCTCTGATGCTGCTTGGCCTGCTGTGTTCATCCAGCTCTGCATCTTGTTATCAGTGTCATTTTTGTCGCCTGGGCCAGTACTGATTGCCCTTGAGAAGGTGGTGGTGGGCAGCTTCTTTGAAATGCTGTAATCCAGCTGGTGTAAGAATACGCACAGTGCTATCAGCAAGGGAGTTTACCCCAATTTTTAAAATTAAAACTTAAACTGAAGTGTTGGTGAAATAGTGACTCTCGGTCATCGATTATTTCCTGTGATAGAGGTAGCTGGGGGTTTGGGTGTGGTCAGTACTGGATTGCCTGGATTGCCTGAATTACTGCTTTAGGGGGTGACCTGGTATGCAATTAGTGAAGGTTCGTAGTGAATTTTTTTTTCTAAAACCGCTCCTATTGAGTGGTTTTTCACTCCACTTTCCATCTAAAACAGAAAGAAACGTTCTAGGGTCGTTTTGGACCCGCTAGAGCTACAGCTGGCACAAAGTGTGAGAGCTTCGGGGCCAAACAGCATCAACAAAAGTCCTGGAGAATTGTTCCTTGCTCAGCGACGATAAGTTGTAAAGCAAAGTTTGTAATTATAAATATGATATTGCCGTAGATGATTTTATTTTGACAAAGTTATGTTTATTTTGGAACTGTTTGCATGTTGGTTAACGAGACGTTTTAAAAGAATGGCCCCGGCGGAATTTTTCTTCTGTAGGAGAAGTCAGCCACCTCTGGGTCATTTCATTTTTCTTTTAAGTTTAATTCAAATCTTTTGCCGTTTGAATCTTTTTTCTTGGGGTTAATGTATTCTCGGTGTACGGGAATATTTACCTCTCGCCTCATTCCTACACTAGAAATTCCGCAAGAAATTTGTTGAGTTGGGGACGGCCGTACTGAACATGACAAACAGCAATAATACCGGAGCTAGGCGAGGGCTGCAACTAAGGGGGGAGAGTTTACCCACTGATTAAACAGAAAAGCATACTGTTTAAGCGGAGCTATTAGCAGATGGAAGCTTTAGCGTTCCGGATATTTTATTTACTGTTAATGACTTTGTTTGTTTTGCAAAGTTGAAGCTTTAAATTTCCTTCCACTAGTAAATTTTGAAAGAAAGCAGGCTGTTCCACTTGTAGTATTCCACCGGTATGAAGCACAGTTACAAACCAAATGAAATTAACCAGCCTGAAATTCAAATACTGTATCCCCCTTGAGTTAGGTGAAAATGTGTTGAGAGAAGCCCTTGTTTCTCCGCACTGGAGAAATGAGGTTGTGGCATCCTGAAGCGGGAGAGTAATATTCCCTGCAGTTTTGAAGAATGGGAGATGACTTTAATGAGATGTGTAAAAGGAACAGATTTTTCTGATGATAACAAAGTGTGAAGCTACATGAACACAGCAGGCCAAGCAGCATCTCGGGAGCATCTGCAGTTCCCATTATATCTGATCACAGATTTTTCTGATGGCCGGCCAGACAGCCATTACTTCCGGCACTGGAATTGTAATCAGAGGTAATGGGAACTGCAGATGCTGGAGAATCTGAGATAACAAAGTGTGGGGCTGGATGAACACAGCAGGCCAAGCAGCATCTCAGGAGCACAAAAGCTGACGTTTTGGGCCTAGACCCTTCATCAGAGAGGGGGATGGGGAGAGGGAACTGGAATAAATAGGGAGAGAGGGGGAGGCAGATAGAAGATGAATAAAGAAGAGAAGAGTTGCAAAATGGTTAAGCTGTTTTTCTGATATTTGTTTCAGTTTAGGACGGAGGAAGTTTTTTTTTAAAGCCCGGAAGGCTGGCAAAATTGTTCCCCAAAAAACATGAGTGCGCTGGGCCAGTGTGGAATCTTGCTAACAACAAAGAAGGGGGCCTACTCTTTCTCACATCAACTTGATAAACCTATTTGATACACAGTGAGCACCCAAGTTACTGAGCGTCAGTGTTAGAGGGGTTTGGGTTTGGAGGAAGAGGATTGCGGTCCCTGATATGCCTCAGAATTCTGGGGTGGGGCAGGGGGAATAATGGCAAGTAAATGTAACCTAATTAATGTTCCAATTCTGGTTTTATTTTTAAGCTGTTGTAGAAAAGAGTTTGTCTGTGGTGGTGGTAGTGGGGAGGGGTGGGAATGTGTTAGGTGCATGAAAGGAGCTCACGAGCTTGTAGTCCAGTTGGTTAGCAGCAGTGGAGGGGTCATAGCCTGAAAGTAAACTGCTGTAGCAGGTTTTGTGTAGGTAGCGCTTGGAAAAGATCTGTGACTTCTCCTGAGCACGTGGAGACTATTCGTAGTTCAGCTGGAGGTTTATAAAATCATGAGGGGCACGGATAGGGTGAATAGCCCAGTATAGGGGAATCCAAAGCTAGAAAGCATAGTTTTAAGGTGAGAGGGGAATGATTTAAAAGGGGCCCAAGAGGCAACATCTTCACACAGAGTGAATACAGAGTACAGAGTGAGTGCCCCAAGAAAGTGGTGGAGGCTGGTACAATTACAGCATTTAAAAAGCATCTGGATGGGCTTATGAATAACAAGGGTTTAGAGGGATCTGAGCCAAATGCCAGCAAATGGGATTGTATTAATTTAGGATATCTTGTTGGTATGGATGAGTTGGACTGAAGGGTCTGTCTCTGTACTCTACAGCTCTGTACGTCAGGGTGAAGAAAGGCCATAGGCAGCTTTTGATTAGTGAAGCTGAGAAATAATGGGACTCCGAAAAATCCTCACGTTTGTCAGCTTGATGAAACAAGCAGTCTGTCAGAAAACTCACATGGTGCCCTGAGTAGAGTCTTGGGACTGCCTTTGAGATTGCATTTGAGTGTGGTCTCAGAAGAGGTTGAACTAGTTGGGTGTGAACAATAATTGAGGCAGTCCATGTGCAGAGTTCTGTCTTTGAGAATACCTTTTGAAGGAGATTAAGGTTTTAATGTAACAGGCTATTCAGTCTGTTCTACCATATGTTTAGATCATGACTGTTCTATAGTTTACGTTGTTGCTGTACTACAAATAGTCTGACCTTGAAGTCAATCCCAGATTTTAAACCAGTATCATTATGGAATGAAAGCATTACACATGTCACCCCTGAATGGTTAGGTTTAAGTACTGATTTCTATCTTTCCCCTCCCATCAGAGGGAACAACTTCTCCCAACATCTACGTGGTTAATTTTAACTGTCCTCTGGGCAACTAGGGATGGGCAGTTAATGCTGCCTGGCCAGCGACGCCCTCATCCTGTGAATGAATTTTTTAAAAAAAACCCTTTTAATTTGACCTTTTCACACCTGGAATATATACCTGCTAAGGTGTAAAAACTATGCCTGAACATGGTTGTCCAAACAGGATTCCAACTGGACCTTTATATAAACTAACAGTCTATTTGAAATACTAACCTTATAAAATCTGAACAATTGAAATGTAAATTCTCTACTATAAATCTGTCCTCGTTTTGCTGCAGCTGGAAATGAAGGGATTCTACCTCAATGTTTCCTTTTTTTTAATATGTGATATTGTCTGACTGTAGACATAGCTTGGCATAAAGACTGCTTCAATGAATAGATGATTTTGATTTGGTGTTTTATAGAGCCATGGAGGAAACCCTGAAGCTGGTATCGGCAGGAGACTGCATCCAGATCTGGAATTTACTTTCACTCTCCCCAGAGATGCACTTTAACCCTCATGATTCTGAGCAGGAAGTTTCTTCTCTCTGTTGGAGCTCCAATAATATCCTTGAGTCTAAGTGCTAACAATATTCTTGCCAGTAACGAGGTGGGGGAATGTGGGCGTTAAAGCAAACTGAGAATACAGCTTAAGGCAAATTTCTAAAAAGCATGTTTAGAGTTCTTTTTCTGCATCTTGTCTTAGATGAATAATTAATTTGAAACAAGGTAATGTGACATCTGTCTCAGAGCAACCATGAGAATCAGCGCAATTTTTGAAAGCATTGCGTCAATACGGCAAGGGCAAAACATTTTGGAAAGTTTGCCATTAATTTTTTAATCCCACATAATAAATGATAGAATGTTACTCTAATTTTTAACTATGGTGTAATAAAATGTACAGGTATTTCTTTGCCCAGAAATGTCCCCAGAATGGTTGTCAGCTGAAGGTGGCATTATCTTTTTAACAAAATTGTAAAAACTGATGACAACAATACTTTCCTCCATTAACTGTGTACAGTTTCAAAATGTTTATTTTAACCCTTCATCATCCAGAACAGTATGCATGGACAGTATGGTTAACCTTTTCTGTATGTATGGGATTTACAGGAGGGAATCTTCAATTCTGCTTTTCCTGTTTTGTTCACTGTACTGTGTTGAAGGGTGGCCATGAAAATCAGAAAGAACTGTGGGTGCTGTAAATCAGGAACAAAAAACAGAAGGTGCTGGAAAAGCTCAGCAGGTCTGGCAGCATCTGTGAAGAGAAAATCAGAGTTAACGTTTCTTGTCCAGTGACCCTTCCTCAGATGCTGCCAAACCTGCTGAACTTTTCCAGCAACTTCTGTTTTTGAAGGTAGTCACATTCCCACTGAGTGACAGCTCATTTTCATGCTATTTTCTTTTATTTATTTTGACTGCTGCTCTGTATCAGAGCAACGTAAAAACACTTATCCATGCAACTGGTGCAACAGTGCACCAGCTACCAGTCTGGAAAATAGAGTTAGAACCAGAGAAGATTACAGCTCAGTAAAGGTCATTCGACCCATCATCTTTCCTGAGATTAATGTCTAGTGTTCACTGAATATATGACCCTCTATTTTAAAAGATGTTCTACATCCCAACTACTTCCCATGATAAAATGTTTTATTTGTCAAGTCAACCTCATAAAATGTCTCTGGAGTTTTTGTTTCACTTGTCATTTTAAATCATTTGGCCTTTATTATTTCATTGGGGATGTGGGCATTGTTGGTAAGGCAGCATTTATTGCTCATCCTTAATGACTCTTGAGAAGATGATAGTGTGTTGCCTGCTTGATATGTTGCAGACCTCAGGTTGTTGATAGGCCTACAGCATTGTTAGAGAGGGAGTCCCAGAATTTTGATTCAGTGGTAGCAAGGAAATCATTCACAGCAAAACCATCACTAACTGGCACCTCTGGGACCAGGACTGTACCAGTTAATCAAATATTCCGGTTCATCAACAGGACCACATCAATGTAAAAACACGTGCCAAGGAATAGCAACATCATGCAGAAGGTATACACGTCACTGATCTATTTTATTTGAAACATAAATCATTTAAATAATACTTATTGGCAGAGAACCTTCTCGCTTTAACCCTCATCAGAGATCGTGATGATACAGTAAACTTCTTGTATTTTAGGGATATAATTTTTGCTGGTTTGTCAAGGGTACATTTTTGTTAGGTGCGAGGTAGAACAAAGTTTGCTGTAGTTCCAAGTCAGAATGGTGTTTGGCTTGGAGGGGATCTTACAGGTGGTGGTATTCACATGTATTTACTGTCCTTTGTCTTTTATAGATGGCATCTTAATCAAATTAACGCATCCATTTTAAGAGTGTCTGATATTGTTCTGGCATGCCTTCTTGCACTTTTCATTGAAACTGGGTTGATCACCTGGCTTGATGGTTATTGTACAGTGTGGGATAAGCCAGGCCATGAGATTACAGACTGTGTTGGAATACAATTCTGCTGCTGAGCTTTTGAGCTTCAGTACGGAAATGGGATTTAACCTTTGCAGACTCTGCATTGTTTGCTTCTATCAAAACTGTATGGAGAAATCTAAGTGTGACAAGTAGATTGGCAAATATAATGTCACCTCATGTTTCCTCACCACCTACTGCAGATCCAGTCTGGTACTTTTAGGATCGACTAGCTTCGTGACTATTGATACTAAGCCACCTTTGGCGACCCACACCGAAAGTAGGTTCTTTTCCCTTGCCACTCTCAGTGATCCTCCTGATAGATGTTCAACAGGGAGGGGAGTCGATGCTGCAGTCGGTAATTTCCTTTTCCTGTGAGAGATGTGGCGCGGTAGCTGGTCATCAGCAGGAGAATTCTTTGTCCCTTTTTGGCTTGATGCCATGAGACTTCATGGGGTCGGGAGTCGATACTGACAACTCCCAGGAGAATTGTATGTGCACCACAATCTTTCCAATTATTGGATGAATAGAAAAAAATTGTCTTCTATCAGACCTCTTCAAAACTTTAAAGCACATCTTTTAGAATTCTACATTTTAAAATATTTAAAATTAAAACTTTAGTTCCTCCACCATGGAAATTGATCAAATATCCCTGCTTCCCACTTCCCCAGAGCAATATTTTCTTGTCAGTTATCTTGTTCTGAGCATTACTCCTGAAAGAGTTGGGTACAAAGCTGATTTAAACATTGTCTAAACATTGAGATGCTGCTTGGCCTGCTGTGTTCATCCAGCCTCACACTTTGTTATCTTGGATTCTCCAGCATCTGCAGTTCCCTTTATCTCTGATTTAAACATTGATCTGGTTACTTGCATCTTATTTAAACTTGGCCATTTGATTAAATTGAACACTATTCGAGTCTTCCTTGTGTTGTATAGGTAGGAAAACAATCTTTTTCACTATTTATGCTGCAGTGAATCATTGGGCTTGAATTTCAGAAACGCTTGCTCCTGTATGTTTCCAGTGCTGCAGTACCTGGTTCTTACCATGTGACGGTGCTGGTGTTGCCTCACACATTGTGCAACACATTTTGTTACTTGCTTTTGATTCCATGTGCAGGAACCTGGAAATGCAGCCTCGAACCCGTGCCTAATACTGCTCACACACAGGCATGGCATTACACCAGCAAAAACTACACAAATGCACTTATGAAGTAGAAAAGTTAATAGGAGAACAAAACTGAAAAGGAATCAATGTCGTGAGTCAAAGGTATAGTTATGAAAAGTATAGACTTGATATCTGATCGTCAGTTGTTATACGTTCTGAACTAATCGATGCCAAACACTATAAAGCAAGGGTAGACACCATTGAATGTCAGCAAAGAAAGTGGACTATACTTCTCAAAATTGAAATGTAATCAACATGGACAAACAAATTAGGTACATGTGAACAAAGATGAAAGGGGAACAAGGAACTGGGCTGCTTGGATGTTAAGGGAGTGAGAAATAATGATTAAATAAGAGAGGGTGTGTGCTACATTTAGGTGAATGTTGAAGCGATCCTGATCAGCTACAACAAATTAAGAAAGATCTTGAATGTGGCAAGGAAGCAGATGAAAATGAAATGGTCATCATAAAAGTAACCCTGAATCTCCTAGTAAAGTTGGGAAAGACTGAAATACTTGGAGTTTTTTATTTGTGGGATGAACCATTGTTGACATCCAGCATTTATTGCCCATATCTACTTGCCTTTGAGAAGGTGATGGTGAGCTGCCTCCTTGAACCACTGATATTTGGTGTAAACAATCTCAGTCGGGAGGATATTCCAGGATTTTGATCTAAAGCCATTGAGAGAGCCACATCAAGTCAGGATGATGAGTGGTTTGGAGGGGAACTTGTACTTGCCATGTACCTATACCACACCCTGGCCTTCTGAATGGTGGTTGGAAGCTGTTGACTGAGTTGCTTTGGATATTTGCTGTGCATCCTGTATATGGGACACGCTGCTGCTGCCGCCTGAGGAGAGGGATTAAATTTTTGCACATGTGTTGGTTAAGCAGGCTACTTTGTCCTGATGGTATCAAGCTGCTTGAATGTAATTGAATTAAACTCATTTGAGGCAAGTGGGTTGTACTCCATCACATTCCTGGTTTATGCCTTGCAAATGGTGGACATGCTTTGGGGAGTCAGGAGATGAGTGACTCACTGCAGGCTTCTGACCTACCCAAGTGTTGGTACAGATATTGCAGTTCAGTTTCTAGTCAATGTTACCAGCAGGATGTTGACCATCCTGTTACAGCACTGTCAGTAGGTGAGAATACGTTGTATCAGTGTCATTTTCAGAAAGAGCAGCTTAACAAAATATCATTAGATTTGCATATAGTAGAAGCAATGATGCAGTAAAAATTTAAGATGGAGAAGACGTGGAAAAATCTGTCAGTGCTTAGGGTATATAAATCATGAAGGTCATTAGGTTAGCATTCCAGATTGGTGAAGAGTGCAGGTTGGAGATAGTGAAAATTCTTGGTGTAATCTTCCAAACAGCGAAAGACCTAGTGCCGAACCATGTGGTACGCCACTGGGCACAGGCTTCCTGTCTTTCTGTTTTGTGTGCATTTCCTCTAGGTGCTCCAGTTTCCTCCCACAGTCCAAAAATGTGCAGATTAGGTAGATTGGCTGTGCTGGAGATTCCCCTGTGGTGTGCAGGGATGTGCAGGCTAGGTGAGTTGACTGTGGCAAGTGTGGGCAATAGGGGTGGGGGTATCTGGGTGGATCAGTGGGAGGGTCAAATGGCCTCTATCTGCACTGTAGGAATTCTATAATCAGAGTCAGAGGTAGTTTCTTTACTCAGAGTAGTAAGGGAATGGTACGCTTTGCCTGCAATGGTAGTAGATTCGCCAACTTTAGGTACATTTTAAGTCGACATTGGATAAGCACATGGACGTACATGGAATAGTGTAGGTTAGATGGGCTTCAGATCGGTATGACAGGTCGGCACAACATCGAGGGCCGAAGGGCCTGTACTGTGCTGTAATGTTCTATGTTTTATGTTCTTAATTCTCGGATTCCAGTCACGCAGATGCTTTTAACCCAACATCCTCTGCTTCCTGCCGCTATGCCAATTTAGTTTCCAATTTACCGAATTGTTCTGGAGCTCATGGACTTTCACCTTCTTGACCAGTTTCCCATGTAACACATTATCAAAAGCATTACTGAATTCTGTGTAGACTATGTCAACTGCACTGCCTTCACCTATACACCTAGTCACCTCTTCAATGTTCAATCAGACCTGATGGACATATCTGCCTCTGACAAAAGCCATGCTAACATTGCTTAGTCCCATTTATTTATCCACATTTTTTCCCTTATGACATTAATCACTTCAAGCTCTTCAGACACTTGGTTCCCTATTTTGTCTCCTGTTGTGATAGATCAGTTCTTTGTAACGTTGATCCTATTCTTTATTTCCCATTATAAATTATTTTATCTCCATTTCGAATGGACCCAAATTTACTTTTGCTACTCTGCTTTACATACTTCCAGAAGTGCTTACAATTATGTTTGCTAATTTCCTGTCATTCTTTATCTCTGCCCTCTTCTTATCATTTTCTGGTTATCCTTTACTCGTTACTCACATCCTTCCATTTCTTAGGTTTTCTGTTCTCCCTGTCAGTGTTTTAACTTGCTGAATCGAACATTATCCTTAACCTGTTTGGTTAACTGTGGATGGATCACCCCTCTTATGGTTTTCTTTCTCATTGAAATACGTATTTATTGTGACTTGGATTATTCCTTTAAGTATTTACCATTGCTCATTTAGTGTAATAACGTTAAAGATAATTTCCCAATCCATTTTAGACACCTTGTCTTCAAACTGTTATTAGCTTTCATTGAGACTAATACTTTAGCTTCAGATTTGTGTGTCATTCCTGTGCTCAATGTGAGATTCATCACATTACAACCATTTTCCTTTATTGTGAAATTCTGAATTAATCTTGTATAATTACATAAAACAAAACTCTTCCCCAGATGATTCCACAACATGTTGTTCCTATACAGTCTCCAATGCATTCCATAAACTCTTCCTCCAAAATATTTTTGGTTAGTCGGATGTATATCACAACTGCATTCCTCCTTCCTTGTTTTCCCCTTGTTAATTCTTATCTTATTTCTTTATTGAATCGTCTACCAACTGTGTTGATATTGTCTCACCAATGTTTTCCAGCTCATTATCTTCACTCGTATTGAATTCTTTTCTTCCTCCTGTTTAGAAATGGCAATTATTCACCTTGACCAAGACCCATTTTTAACCTATTTACATAAATACAGTAAACATCAGGTCACTATTTTCAAAGAGATTATTCAGTCTCAGACCATTTTTTAAACTGTCTCATTACCAGATTCATATTAATTGCACTTATAAACTTAAAAATAACAGCAAATAGGATCAAAGGAGGGACATTTTTTGCTTAAAAAGCTCCTGTTTTGTCCCAGATACAACGTACATTAAAAATTGAATACATGGCACAAGTAATGGGTCTGATCTTGTCGCTATTTTGGATGCATGGTTCCAAGGCAAGCAAAGCTGAGAACGAAATATTTAGGGATATGTGACTTTTTGAAAAGTAGGAAGGAAAGGGTGGTGTGATAGCTTTGTCAGTACTGGATGGAACATGAATGATAGCAAGAAATGACCTGAGACTGGAAGGTATAGAATCTATTTTGGGTAAAAGTCAAAAAATAACAAGGGGAGAAAGCTACCCATAGGAGTAGACTGTAGGGCCCCTAATCATAGCTTTATGGCAGGATAGAGTATAAATCAGGAAGCAATGAGGTCTGTGGTTTAAAAAAAAAGCAATACCTTAATCATGGGTGACTTTAATCATCATGTGGACTGGGGAAAATCAAGTTGCTAGAGGTAGCCATGAGACTGAAATCATGGAGTGTATTGAGGGCTGCTCCTTTAAACAATATATTGTGGATCCAACTAGCGATCTTGCTATTTTGGATCTGGTAATAAGGCAAATGGTCTGAAGATGAATAATCTCCGAGGAAGTAGTGATCACATCATGATAGAATCGAGAACATTGGTTGAGTGAGAGAAATGTAGGTCACAAACAATTCTGATGAAATTAAATAAGGGTAATTGCAAGAAAAGGAGGGCAGAGTTGGCTGGAATGGACTTGGAAAGGTGATTTATTATCTAAGATCAATTGAGAAACTATGACATGTTTCAAAAAATAATTAATGGATCTCAACAAAAATATATCCCAGTGAGGAAGAAAGATTCTAGAAAGGGAATAAACCAACATGGTTAACGAAAGCAGTTAAGGATCATATTGCATATGTAAAAACAAAGTTTAATGGTAAACCACTGGGAAAGTTTACAATCCATCAAAAGTACCAAAACACAAAAAATACAGAGAAAATAAGCTGAGGGTAAACTAAGAAATTATATAAAACAGACAATAGATCTTAAAAATGTAGGGGGGGGGGGGCCATGAGGGTGGAATAATTGGGCAAATATGAATTGAGAACCAGAAAGTGACAAAGGAGTTGAATACTGTAATTTGCATCAGTCTTCACAATAGAAAGCAGTAATACCATTCCAGAATGATTACATAATCTGAGCAAAAGAGGTGGAGGGTGGGGGTGGGTGGTGGTGGGTAGCAGATAAATATAATAATTATCATTTAGAGAAAATTGACTTGATGGGATGTATCGTAGGATATTAATGGAAGGAACTGCAGAGATAATGCACATGCTGGTAGTAACCTTCAAGAATCAAAAGATTCTGGAGAATTCCCAGAGGATTGAAAAACTGACAATATTCAGAAATGGAAGGAAACCAGAAACTGGTAACTGTAGGCTATTTCACTTAACACCTGTCATTGGGGAAAATGTGAGCATCGACTATAAAGGACTAATAACAGAACATTTAGAAATGCAAAATAAAATAAAAGAGTCGACCTGACTCCATGAAGAGGAAATCATGCCTGACAAATTTATTAGAATTCTTTTGAAAAGGTAATGTGCCTGGTAGATAAGGGGAATGTATTATTTGGTTTTCCAGAAATTTTTTGCCACACTATGACATGTTCAGTTGTTTAATAAGCTGGTCCATGGTGTTGTGTTGTGGGGTGGGGAGGGGAGGGGGAGGAATCTATTAGCATTGATAAAGTTATGCTTCACTAATAGAAGGCCATGTTTGGATAAGTGAAGCTTTCTTGGGATGTAACCAGTAACTAGTGAGGTACCAGAGGGTTCAGTGCTACATTTACAATACATATTAATGACTTTAAGGAAAGTGAAGGTACTGTAGCCAGGTTTGTTCATGACTGAAAAATGGTCGGGAGGAAGACAAAACATCTGCAGAAGGACATGGACAGCTTAATTGAGTGGGCAAAAATTTGGCTGATGGAAATGTAAGGTCATACTAATTGACAGGAAGTTGAGAGGAGTTGAATATTATTTAAATTGAGAAAGACTGCAGAAGTTTGCAGTGCAGAGGTATTTCGGGGTCCTTGTGCATAAAACACAAAAGCGGCATCCAGGTTCAACAAGTAATAGGAAGGGCAAAGGGAACAGATTTTAAAAATAGTGAGAGCTTGCTTAAAACTTTGAAAAGCCCTGCTTAGATCATGCCTGAAATACAGTGATCAGTTTTAATCCCTCTTATCTGAGGAAAGATACATTTGGTGTTGGAGGTGGTGCAGAGCAGGTTGACTCGATTGATCCCAGCATGGAGGGATTGTCTTTGGAGGAGAGATTGAATAGTTTGGGCCTGTGCTCCTTGAAGTTTTCCAAGAATGAGAGGTGACCTTGATAGTGAAGATACTGAAAAGATTGTTTCTCCTTGTGCGAGAGTCTGGACTAAAGGACATAATTTCAGAAAGGGGTCTCCTTTAAGACCGAGATGAAGACTTTGTTTCCTTGAGTGGAATTTGTTACCACAGAGGTGCTGTCGAGGCTGGGTCAATAATCACATTCAAGGCAGGGAGACTTTTTTACTTAATCTGTAACGGATCAAGTGTTATGGGGGTAAACGTGGCAAAGTGGATTTGAGGATTATCAGATCAGCCATGATCTCATTTAATGGCAGAGCAGACTTCATGGGCTGAAGGGCTTACTTCTGTTCCTGTGTTCCTTCTGTAATGTTATATGGTTTTATGGAGATCACATTTTAACGGAAGGATCCAGTCTGACTTTCAGTTGAATTGAGAATTTGCTTAAGAGCTGTTCTCTAAACCGTTACAGTTCCCCTTTAAAAAAAGTAAGTTATTATTTAACAATGAATAATGTGTTTATCCATCTTAATACAGTTGGTTCTGCTATAATGCGATAGTTGCGTTCCTGTGCAACATGGTGTAATTGAAAATCGTGCTATAGAAATAAAAGGACCTATGGGAAAAGCGGGGTTAGGGACAGACAACCAAAAAATATCACTCAAAATCACTCCAAAGCCTAACACGAACTATAGCACAGTGTGAATAAATGAAAAAGAAGTCAATTTAACCCCTTGCTTTGAAAAACTGTCAAGATGAATTGATGGGGAGGAGGTATTGAGGTTGCTCCACTGTTAATGCAGGAGCTGATGGGCATTGTCATCGTCATCACCTTCAAGTGCAGTTGTGATTGCAGCGTTAGGGCGAAAAGTAATTAATCCAGAAGTAGATGGCTGTGGTTCATTGTCTTCTGACTGTTTCTTGTGGGTCGGCTTACAAAAAACATCCAGTTTTTGTTGCTTTGCCCTTTTTCTTCTTTCATGAGAAAGCTGTTCATCGGCTGCCAAATTTAGATCTCATTCCACAAACCACTACCCTGCTGCTTTCTGCATTGTGATTGACCTCCAAAAGCTGCAACAGCTTCTCAGTTTCACTCAGGTTAGAAGACAAAACAGAAGTGGAAAGCTCTTGTGGTGCTGCATCCTGGACTTCATCTTCGTCTCTAGCCTACACTTCCCCCCTCAGCGACAAGTTGATGTAAATTAGCCGTAGAGAGGTCTTCACAGTGTGACTCAAGCAACTCTTCGACATCGTCATTCTCCGCTTCTTTAAAGCCAACACAAGTTTGCATTTTAGAAATAATGTTCCCCTATTTGTCAGTCGTGTTACAGCCAATTCGAGTTGCCCGAACACGTGTTATAGCAGAACAGACTGTACATCATGTGCTCAGATGTCTAATGAAAAAGACCTCAGGAGATGTTTTATTATGCTTCATTTTAAAATAGCCAAAAATTCAGAATTCACATTCTTATTGAATTGTAGCTTCAAATTTAAGATTCAGTTAATTTGTACCACGGTGACCTAATGTGAAATATCCAACTATTTAAAATACCGAGCTAAATCAAGTGAATCAACTCGTGTTGAATCAGTCTACTGGCAGTTTTGGTCCAGGAATTGGATGAAAAAAAGGTGTATATTTCACTCTGCTGAAACAATTTGATTCAAGGTAGCAAATTGCGTTCTGTTAATACAAATTTAAAATTGAGCCTTGGTGCGATCCCAGTTGTCTGTTAGTCAGACAGGCAGATTTTGTGACCAGTGGTTGAAACCATGTTGTGAAAGTTTCTTTTTGAGTCCTAATGATATTGTTCCACTGAGGATCCTTGATGTGCAAACCTGGCACTGGATATAAGTCTAAACGGTTTTCAATTGCTGACTATTGTTGAAAACATTAGAGCATGCATGCTGACTTCTGATTTAAAAGCCTGAATTGTTGAGGGAACAGCTTTGTGAGAGGAGTTCAAGTAATTCATCATTTCATTATAGCAGCCCAAGTGCGAGAATGAGATAAGGTCTTGTTGCCAATATATCTTTAAATGTACAGTTTACAGCTGGTTTAGTTTTAAAATATTACATTTTATTGGTTATTGTCTGATGTATCATTATCAGTAGTCATCAGGAATCTGCAAGCTTTGTGTTTGAAGCAGTTTGATTATTGTACAAATTATACTGTTAATTTGAGTGAAACCATTTGTTTGTAAACAAATCTGGTAACAAACATTTAATTCATTTTCGCGTAGACAAGAGAACATGGTAAACATTCTGTATGGTATTTCACATGACACTACAAGTGACAAGTGCCAGAAATTCCTGTTTTACTGTAGATGCAGAACCAAAAACAGTTGGGAGAAACTGCAAATGATTACACTGATCTGTTATAAAATAATGAAGAAAGTGGGCTCCCTCCCATCCACAAAAAAACCCTTTATTTCAATCATGCATTTTTAACGTTCCTTGTATCCTTGTACCAAATGTTGCTCAATGTTGTACTTGAGCGTTTGTGATCTTTTTTATTCTTTAACTAGTGAAACATCAGTTTCTAGTCAGTGCTGCCAGTGGAGGTGATAGGATTTCCATGTCCATATGTAAAACCAAGCCAGTACACCTTTGGAGTATTGCAGAACAGGTACAGTAACCGACGTCTTGTTTTTAATTTTTATTATCTGCTAATGTTCTACAGTTCCAGGAAAGCAAAAGTAAGAATATCCCATCCCTGCAATTTCAGTCCCACTAGTAGGTTATAGCTGCTCTCTAACATCGGTTGAGTTATAAACATGCCCTTGGTTTTTTTTTTAAACATTAACTTGATCTGTAGAGTCTCTTTCACTTTCAAAATGGAATGTCGAAGTGGCAAACAAAACCTCAAATGAAATAACAACTTGGAAAGGGGAGGGTGATCAGATCAGGTAGAATAAAGTACATTATTCAGTACTAAGGGGTAAACTGAGTGAATAGAATCGTAATATCTCTATTGTGGAAAGAGACCATTCGGCCATTGATCCTCTAAAGACCATCCCACCCAGATCCATTCCATTCACTGCCCCCCCCCCCCCCCCCCCCACCTAAAAATGTCATGTTTCCTATGCCTAACTTGCTCACCCCTGGACACATGGGAAATTTAGCACGGCCAATCTATCTAAAGTTGCACATCTTTTGGACTGTGGGAGCAAACAGGTGCACTCGAAGGAAACCCATGCAGAATGTGTGTAAGCTCTACGCAGGCAGTTACCCGAGGCTGGAATCAAACCTGGGTCCCTGGTGCTGTGAGGATGCAGTGCTAACCACTGAGCCGTTGTACCCGCAGTTGTAAGGTTCAACTTTTTTGTAAAATTATAAGGCCTGCATTATCTGTCCCTGATGCCTGAGTTGCCTTTCTTCATTCCTGTAATTTAAGTAAATTAGTTAATGAAAAGGAAAACAGATGGGCAAATTTGGGAGTTTGGGTCCTGGGATCAACTCCATATCTCATGACAGCCTTGGCTTAAACATAGAGAAATAATTTTACAGGTGCGCTGCATGCAATTACTCTTGAAGTCAACGCTGTGTGTGGAATCAAGCCAAGCAAAATTGAAGTCAGCAGGAACCAGTAAAGTTCTCCATGTTGGATTTGAGGCTAATATGAAGGAAGATGACTTTGATTTTTGGAAACTAATTATCTCAGTCCCAGAAAATAATTGAAGAAGTTCCAAAATGTAGATATTTTTAAATCAACTAAGTCAGATGTTAACGACACACCCTTTGAGTAGATTTGACTTTAAGCTGTGCTCCTAGTTCAGGGATAGGGACACGGCCACCCTGCTACAAGAGCCCTAAATTTCTCAAGGTAGTGTCCTTGTCCTAGGCAGCTACTGTAGCTTCATCAACGACCTTGCCTCCATTCTTAGGGCAGAAGATGATAGTGTTTCCCGATGTCACAAGGTTCAATAACATTTGTGATTCTTCCGAGGTAGCAGAACAGCCCCTACTTGTCAGGTGGGGGCTAATTCATCTTTGCCCCTGGAGAGACTTGTCGTTGAAAATCGCAAGGTGTCTAGGTTTCTTCTCCAAGGAACGATGAGAGCAGACACACCCAAGACCTACACCATGCACGCCTTAAAAGACAACCTCCATATCATTGACTCCTTGTATTCTGTTAATCTGAGTTGCAGGCTAATCTCAAGCATACATCTTTACCCCTGTGTGCCTTTATGCATGAGGGAGTCAGTAGGCTCATTTTGTTTACATTTTGGGGGGTTCTGCTGATATAGCTGTGTTTGTTAATGAAAATTGCAACAGTCTCTTTAATGTGCATCTTGTTGTGGACAACGGAGTGGTGAGCAGAAAGGGGAAAGGTCGTTCCTATCATTTCTCTCCTTTATTACTTTCTACCATGGTTGCAATGGTCTGTCTAAGCAGGCATGAAAAATCTGATGATGGTGGCTTAAGTTGAATAAGGAGTTAACTTTGTTTGTTTTGGATCTATTCATCCCTCAACAAATAATATAAATCATTAAACTTGCTGTTGTATGGTATGATACTGTATGTTGCCAGATACATTCATCTTGAGAATGATGCTCACGTTTTAAAATTAGAATTTGCAGTTTAAATTATTGATTGTGAAGTGTTTCAAGGAATCCTGTGGATATGGTAAGCTGCTGTTTGTGCATAAGCATCAGGCAATTTCTTTTACCCCAATGAAATTATTTTCTGTAATGCCAGCAAGAATGATCCAAGCTGTAATTATTGAGGTATTATTGCAATACTTACTTGCTCAGCTCCTTGAACTGCAATGAATTTCTATCAATTTTTATCTACCTTCAGGATCTATCCCACCCCCCATTCCATTTATAAGCCTTTTGAATTTAGGAACCAGTTGGCAATCTGAAAAATGTGTAAATGAATTGTCGATTCCCATTTCACAAAATTGACAAATTGATTATCCTTTCCAAGAAATTCAAAAGCTATTTGACTTATCTCCCTTCACATGGAGCCAAACTAATTTGCTCTAAGTCGTACTGACTTCAAGTTTCATTTTCCCCCCTCTTGTGTCCTCCAGTGTTTTACATGCTATGAGTCTGTTTATAAGTTTGCTATTGTTATTTATATGTTTATAATACACTCTTAAACAGAGTACTTGTGTGTGGCATTCAGCTCTCTCTGACTGGTTCCAGTGAATTCCTAAGAACGCATACTGTGACAGCATTTCTTGTATGCCTTCTTTAGCGATATCTCCCACCTTCTCTGGATACTCTTCACCAATCTATTTGTCAAGTGTTCTTTTATAAATACATCAATTTTGGGAAAGTAATTGATATATTTTGTGCCTCAAAGTCGACTATATGTATTTACTGCATACTGCCAATTAATATGTTCTATTACAGATGTCATTTGGCATGAATTATAAATGCAACATGGTGTAATATTGAGTGGTTACCTGTGCAGTATGTAGTAATGTCTAGCCCCAATGGAGTTATATAGAAATAACAGCAGGGTTATGAGTGATTTCTGCTCAGCTTAGTTCATGTGAGCAAATGTCTTAGTTTTTTCCCTGCCCAGTCACCTATCTAATTGAGTAAATGTTGGCATTGCCATGTCTCAATTGCAACTTCTTTTAGCGCTTTCTTAAACCTATACTTGCTTGCATTTACAGTTTTAAAATTCCTTCTGTTCTTAAAGGGCGAAAAAAATTTATACAAAGCCATACTGGAAGAACAGGGGATTAACTGGATAACAAAGTGTGGAGCTGGATGAACACAGGCCAAGCAGCATCTTAGGAGCGTAAAAGCTGACGTTTCGGGCCTAGACCTTGCATCAGAAAAGGGGGATGGGGAGAGGATTCTGAAATAAATAGGGAGAGAAGGGGAGGCGGATGGAAGATGGATAGAGGAGAGGATAGGTGGAGAGGAGAGTATAGGTAGGGAGGGGATAGGTCAGCCCAGGGAGGATGGACAGGTCAAGGGGGCGGGATGAGATTAGTAGGTACGAAATGGACGTGCGGCTTGAGGTGGGAGGAGGGGATAGGTGAGAGGAAGAACAGGTTAGGGAGGCAGGGACGAGCTGGGCTGGTTTTTGGAATGCAGTGGGGGGAGGGGAGATTTTGAAGCTTGTGAAATCCACATTAATACCATTGGGCTGCAGGGTTCCCAAGCAGAATGAGTTGCTGTTCCTGCAACCTTTGGGTGGCATTATTATGGCACTGCAGGAGGCCCAGGATGGACATGTCATCTGAGGAATGGGAGGGGGAGTTGAAATGGTTTGTGACTGGGCGGTGCAGTTGTTTATTGCGAACCGAGTGGAGGTATTCTGCAAAGTGGTCCCCAAGTCTCAGCTTGGTTTCCCCAGTTTCCCCGGGTACAGCGGATGCAGTATACCACGTTGGAAGATGTGCAGGTGAACATTTGCTTGATGTAGAAAGTCATCTTGTGGCCTGGGATGGGAGTGAGGGAAAAGGTGTGGAGGCAGGTATTGCACTTCCTGCAGTTGCAGGGGAAGGTGCCCGCTGTGGTGGGGTTAGAGGGGAGTGTGAAGCGGGCAAGGGAGTCCCGGAGGGAGTCGTCTCTCCGGAAGGCAGACAAGGGTTGGGATGGAAAAATGTCCTGGGTGGTGGGGTCGGATTGTAGATGGCGGAAGTGTCGGAGGATGATGTGTTGTATCCGGAAGTTGGTGGGGTGGTATGTGAGGATGAGAGGGATTCTCTTAGGGCGGTTATTGCGGGGATGGGGTGCGAGGGATGAGGTGCAGGAAATGCAGAAGGCACGGTCGAGGGTATTCTCAACCACTGCAGGGTGGAAGCTGCAGTCCTTGAAGAACTGGATTAACTGGATGTAGTTTCCAAAAGGCTGACACAAGCATGGTGGACGAGATGACACATTTTTATGCCCCAGTGTTCTGTGGTTTCCTTTTTGTTTAAACTTGTTTACTTGCTCATTTTTTTTGAACTGTAATGCTTCAATATGTTTTGAGATTGCCTGGTGCAGTTTTCCCTTTCACCATTTACTGCCAACCTAGACCCTTATTCTTGTTTTAATTTACTTTTAAATTGCCTGTTCTTTGGAACAGAAAATGAATGCTATTTATTAATTCTCTTTTAAAAAATGACCATTACCTCTGACTTTTTTTTGTGTTTCGTTCCGTGAAGAGAGGACAGACTTGTGTCTCACTGAATTCTACAATGAATTTGATTCTGAGTGGAGGAATGGATTCTGCTGTCAACATATGGGACTTGAAAACCAAAAAACTGCACAAATCCTACAAGGTACATAGTCCTGAAAACTTGCTGGGGTGTTTGTGCATAATAGTTCCAGAGATATGTTTGCATGATTGCAATTTTGAGCACAGAGAAAATGCAGGTTCATTAAATGTAGAAATACACACCTGGTGGAAAAAATATTCTCAAACTTTTTACGTCAGCTCAGGGGCCTAAGATTTTGAGTTGGAAGAATGGACTGGAGTTGCATATTAGGACCATGTAAGAGTTTTGATGCAGCTGACTTTATTTCAGTGGCCAAGGATGTTATAAATTTCCAAAAGATAATTACCTGGCATCTGAGACCCTCTGTGAAAATCCCCCAAAGATGCTGCTTGGCCTGCTGTGTTCGTCCAGCTCCGTACTTTATTATCTCGGATTCTTTAGCATCTGCAGTTCCCATTAGCTCATGAAAAGTTAGAGCAGTTTTCAATTCCTTTAATTCCTGACTAAATGTTTTTTTTAAAAAATGCTGATACGCATGCACACAGCCCAAGTCCCCAAGGGCACTGATGCCACCCCACGCAACCCCTGTAGCCAGCCGCCCATTGCATGCAAAATTTAAAGCAACAACTGTGAATGCTCATGATTAACGTTATATGTGGACTATTCTTCATTACTATTAGAAAACCTCCTAGACTAAGGAGGCTACAACAGCCACAAGGCTGTAATGCTCAGCCAGTGATGTACAGACGCAAACTGGGTGATCCTATTGCGTGGCCTCATTGCATCGATTCCCTGACGCCAGCTATCTGAAACTCCCCAGTGCCCTGGCAGGAGGTAGTAACAGATATATTGGTAAAATGTTGCCGACTCAGCAGTTGTTGCAGGAAAAAGCTTCAGCGTGGTTCGACAGTCGACCTCCCTCTTTTGCCAGAAGTTTGAGCTTGAAATATCGATGTATTTTGGCCTAGTCTTGTGGACAAGATGCCAAGCAGAAGGTTTTCTTGCCTGGTTAGGCTCATGATATTCCAGGAAATTTATGGGTGAGCGCGTTCCTGTCTCAACTAGTAGGCCAAATCTAGATTGATTATTTTTGTTATTCCTGTGATTCATTACATGTGGCATAATTGGTTGGTACCGTTGTGTGGCCTGTTAGTGTATAAGCCAGTCTGTGCTCATACACCTGAACCTTACACCCTTACAACTGTTGTAATTTCCCTAGTCTGGCAAGGTTTTCGGACAGCAATTAAAAATTGTCCATACGTAATGTTAATCAGAAGCACGCTAGAATAAAATAAATCAAAGTTGTTACTTCAAACTATGCATCTCAAACATATCTTTACACTCAAATGGGGTACGATAAGCTGAATTATCAGAGCAAAGCGTTTAGACAGGTTGGAACTGAAATTGAATAGGATAAAACCAATAGATAAGAGAATTTCTGAAAGCTCATAGGATGTGGTCGACATTGGCCAGGAAAACCTTTAGTGCTTTACTGAGAATGTGGAGGTGAACTGCTGCATTATCTGTCATCTGGAAACAAACACAGTGCTGCTAGAAAGAATTTTCAGGATTTTGACACTCTGGCAGTGAAGAAACAACTATTCTAATTGCAACTCAGGATAACATTTACCTTTTGAAGGGAATTTGCAAGTGGTAGTGATGTTTCTTCTAGTGGTTAGAAGTTTAGGAAGTGCTGTTGAAAGAACTTGGGTAAGGGCAACCGATGATTAGCACACACTGTTGCCAGTATGCAAATGATGAATGCACTGAAAGTTTAAGGTATGATGCTAATCTCTGTCTTAACAGGTGTAGAGCTTCTTCAGTGTTAGAGCTGAAATCATTTAGGAGAGTGGAGAGTATCCCATTACATCATAGCTTGGCATTTATGTGGTGCAGATATTACTTGCCACTTATCAGCCCAAGCCTGGATCTTGTTGCACTTGACCATGAACTGCTTCGGTATCTGAGGATTTGAACACTGTGTGGCCATTCTTGAACATCCTAACTCTTGACTCGTTAGAGGGAAGGTTATTTGATGAAGCAGCTGAAGATGCTTGAGCCTAGGATACTTACCCTGAAGATCTACTGCAGGGATTTCCTGGAGCCGAGATGACTCACCTGCAATAATACAACCTTTTCCTATGTGCTAGCTTTGACTCCAGGTACCTATTGATTCCAGATTTGCTACAGCTCCTTGATGCCACATTTTGTTGATTGCAGCTTTAATATCAAGGGCTGTCACCTTACCTCTGGAATTCAGGTCTTTTGTCCGTGTTTGATCTAATGTCGTAATTAGGTCATGAACTGAGTGGACCTGATGGAACGCAAACTGGGTGTTGCTGAACAGGTTATTGCTGAGCAAGAGCTGCTTGATAGTGCTGTTGATTTCAGCTTCCATCACTTCACTGAGGATGGAGAGTGGACTGTTAGGGTTGGTAGTTTTGCTGAGTTGGATTTGTCCTGCTTTTTGTACAGGACATAACTGGGCAATTTTCTATATGCCAGCAGTAGATGACAGTGTTGTAAATGCACTGGAAGAGCTTGGCTTGGGGTGCAGCAAGTTCTGGAGCACAAGCCTTCAGTATTATTGCGGAAGTGGTGTGAGGGCCCCTAGCCATTAGAGTATTCAGTGCCTTCACCTGTTTCTAGATGTCGCATGAAGTGAATCAAATTGACTGAAGACTGGTATCTTGATACTGGGGATGACTGGAAGTGGCTGAAATGGATCATCCACTCAGCGCTTCTGGCAGAAGATTGCTGCAAAAGCTGCAGCCTTATTTTTGTTTTTGCATTGATTTGCTGGTGTCTTCCATCATTGAGGATGGAGGTATTTATGGAGCCTCCACCTTCAGTGAGTTATTTAATTGCCCAGTACCATTCCTGGATGTGGCAGGATTGTAGAGCCTGGATCTGACCTGCAGGTTGTGGGATTGCTTAGCTCAGTCAATCACTTTCTGCTTGTACAGCATGATATGCAAATAGTCCTGTGTGGTTGCTTCACTGGCTTTACACCTCACTTTGTGGTCTGCCTTGGCATACCCTCCTGCACTGTCTACTGAACTAGAGTTGATCCATTAGTTTGGTAATGGTTGAGTGCAGGATATGCCAGCCATGAGGTTACAGATTGTGCTGGAGTACAGTTCTGGTGCCCACCTCATGGATACCCAGTATCGAGTTGCGAGATCTGTTAGAAGTTTGTCCTATGGGCGCTATCACAGCACTAAACAACACACTGGAGGGTATTCTCAATGTGAAAGTGGGAATTTATCTCTACTTCGTCTCTGCAGTGATCACTGTTGCTGATACAGCTGGTACACTAGTAAGGGATGAGACCAAGTTTAGATTTTCCTTTTCGGTTCTCCCCCCCCCCCCCCCCCGGGCCATGGACCCAGTCTCTAGTTTACGTCCTTTGGGATCCACCAGCTCGATCAATAGTGCTGCTGCCAAGCCACTATTGATGGTGGGTCCTGAAATCCCCCACCCAGAGTACATTTTACGCTCTTGCCACCTTGAGTGTTGCTCAGCATGGAGGAGTACTGGTTCCTCAGCTGAGGGAGGACAGTACATGGTAATCAGAAGGGATTCTTGCCCTGTTTAACCTGAAGGCATGAGATTTCATGGGGCCTGGAGTCATTGCCGAGAACTCCCAGGGCAATTCTTTCCCAACTACATGCCGGTGGGTCAGCACATATCCAGGGATGGTGATGGTGGTATCTGGGATATTGTCTGTATAGTGTGATTCTGTTCAATAAAGTGGACTTTGCAGGGTCAATGGGGCTGTTTCCGCTGTTGCCTTTTCTGGCGCATAGGTCAGTGGACTACCTGGCATCCAGGTTAGTGAGCCTCTAGGAATTTGGAAATGTGGGATTCAGTGATGATACTGCAATTGGATATGAAGGGCTGCTGGTTAAATCCTCTTGTTGGAAATGGCCATTGACTGCCACATGTCTGGCGTGAATATTATTGCCTCTTATTAGCCCAAAGCTGGATGTTGTCCAGGTCAAAATGTTTGATATCTGAAGAACTGCAAGTGGTGTTGAATGCTGCAATCATCAATTAATACTTTTTCTTTCTTTATGTTGGAAGGAACAATATTGATCCAGTAAAGATTTAAACAACAAGAATCTAAATAGTCTTCAGTAGCTAAATATAAAGCTGTGTTGTTCTCTTTAACTTCTTCTGGTTCAGACTTTAAAATCACCTAAATGTTATTGATCAGTTTGGATGAGTGAAGTTATATCCAGTGCTTGGCTTTTATTTCCACATTTCAATGATTGAACAGTAGTTATGTGCATTTG
Organism: Stegostoma tigrinum; assembly: GCF_030684315.1. NCBI lineage: Eukaryota > Metazoa > Chordata > Chondrichthyes > Orectolobiformes > Stegostomatidae > Stegostoma > Stegostoma tigrinum. The sequence continues at coordinate 54,372,776 of NC_081364.1, read as the reverse complement.
CTCAGAATTCTCCATACTGCCAATAACCATGCTTTTATTAAAAAGACTTGAGTTAGCACTCGTTTTTCACAAATGTTTATTTATACTTGTGGAATTACATTCCAGCACAAGTCGTTAGCTTTATACAAAGAGTGTGGTTCTGAATTAGAGAATAAGCAGGTGCAACATTGATTTCTTCTTTAGGGACATATGTATAATCTCACGGCTGGTATTGGTGTGCATGATCAAGGAGTAGTTGGGTGTTTTAGCTTTAATCTCCTTTTCTTTCTGAACAGGGCCACAAGGCTGCAGTGACTTGCCTCGCCACTGATTGGGATGAGCAGTGCGTTCTCTCGGGGTCACTGAGTGGTGACATAATTCTGCACAGCATGCTGACTGATGAAGCTCCCACTGGGTTTTACTGTCATAGTCAACAGGTACAGTGCCTTCAATGACCACATGAAGGAGCTCTGATACTTGGAATGTTATAAGGTTTCTTTTATTTTTTGGGGCATCTACTAGCTTTTCTAAATTAGAGTAATTCATATGCTGCTGTGTCGAAAACATTTCTAAAGAAGAAAATTAAAATCCTTTTGTGATCTACAACTTGGCAAATAACTTGATTACCTGCTGCCATTCCTTTTGGGTGTAACAGCAACACCTCGTGGGTATCAAACGTTAACATGTAAATACAATGTAACGTGAAATCCATTACCCTTTATAAATCTGATAGCCTGTATTAGCCCACAGCTGTTGAAATGCATTGTTCTTATTGTCATTCAAGATGATAACAGACCCCCTTTTATTTTCAAATAAATTTTCCATAGAGTAGATTATTTTCATTCATGTTGTTCGCTAACACTGCCTGTTGATGAGAAATTATGTTGTTGTCTTGTTTATGTAATCCATTAATTGGTTCTACTCAAGAATTGGAAACTTCTGTCTGGTGCACTCACTTGAAGATCAAAAGTCTGTAACTATGCTCTGGAGTTGTTAACAAGATTTAACGAACATGAACAGGCCTTTCAGCCAACCAAGACTAGGCCGACACAAGATCCCTCTTCTGAACTAAAAAACTTTTGCCTCTATACAGTCTGTATCCCTCAAATCCCTGCCTATTAATGTATCTGTCAAGATGCCTCTTAAACATTGCCATCATATTCAGGTCCACCACTACCTCTGGCAATGCATTCCAGGCATTTACCATCCTTCTGTGTCGGGGAAAAAAATATGCCTCTTATCTTTCCTTTCACCTTGTTCCCTTTTACCTTGAAGCTATGTCCCCTAGTAATTGGCATTTCTACAATGGAGAAAACGACGCTAACTATCCATTCTAACCATGTCCCTTATAATTTTGTAAACTGCTATCAGGGCATCTGTCATCCTTTATTCAAGTGAAAACAAACCGAGTTTGTCCGATCTTTCCTCATGTATCTAATACCACCCAAACCAAGCAACATCCTGGCAAACCATTTCTGTGCCCTGTCCAAAACCTCCACATCCTCCTTGTACTGTGGTGACCAGAACTGTACACAGTATTTCAAATGTGGCCTAACTAAGGTTCAAAACAGCGGCAACATGACTTGCCAACTTCTATACTCTATGCCCTGACCAATGAAGGCAAGCATGCCATATGCCATCTTGACCACCTTTATCCACTTGTGTTTCCACTTTCAGGGAATTCTGGACCTGTATGCCTAGGTCCATCCCTGAGTTGATACTACTGAGGGTCCTGCCATTTACTGCACACTTCTCTCCTGCATTAGATCATCCAAAGTGCCTCCATAAGGCCATAAGAAAGAAATACAGGAATAAACTGTTCTACCCCTCAATGTTGCTCCCCCAGTAAATAGGACCATGGCTGATCCAACATTCCTCACGTCCACTTTCATGGCCCATTCTAGTAACACTTGATTTCCCATACTGATCAAGAATGTATTGCATTCTTAAATATATGCAAGGACTCTTCCTTCATACCCCTCTGGCAAAGACTTAAAATCCTTTGAGATGAAATTTCTCCTCCCCTCCGTCTTAAACTGGCACCCTTTTGCGCTGAGACTATGCTCTCTGGTCTTAGACTCGCCCAAAAGGTGAAACATACTCTCAGCATTTACATTCAAGCCCATTTAAAAATTCTAGATGTTTCAATTAGATCAGCTATCATTCTTCTAAATTCTAATAATAAGTGAGCCAATCGGTTTAACCTTGGTTCATAAAATGATCGCTCCACACCAGGAATCATCCCAGTGAATCTTCTCTGAACTGCCTTCAATGAAATATTCTTCCCTTAAATAAGGGGATCAAACTTCTCCCAGTATTATAGAAGTGGTGTCTCTAGAATTTTGTACAGTTGCAGCAAAATTTCCTTCCTTTTGAAACTCCCCTGATCCATGTGCCAATATTCCATTAGCCTTCCTGAATACCTGCTGCATGGAGTCAGTCATACCGCATGGAAACAGACCTTTTGGCCCAATCAGTCCATGCTGACGCTGTTCCCAAACTAAACTAGTCCCACCTGCTTGCCCTTGGCCCCTGTCCCTCCAAATCATTCCTATTCATGAACTTATCCAAATGTTGTTACTATAGCCACCACTTTTTCTCTGGTAGTTCATTTCACACACAAACCACTCTGTGTGCTTTAGAAAAAAGTTGCACCTCATGTATTTTTTGAAATCTTTCTCCTCTCACCTCAAGAATATGCCACCTAGTTTTAAACTTCCCCACCCTTGTCATTCACCTCAAGATTATATAAACCTCAAAAAGGGCCACCCTTCAACCTTCTGTACTCCAGTGGGAAAGGTCCCATTTTTGTATCTCCTAAGCCCCCATCCTGGAACTGTCCTGGTAAATCTTTTGGCACTTCTCTAGTTTAATGTGTCTGCTAGCTTTGTGTTTTGGAGCAGATGGATCTCAGTATCATGGTTAAAAAGCATTGAAGTCCTTGCATTCTGTGGAAGGGAAACACAGCTGAATTACAGTTTCCAATGAACAGTTTTGAAGATGGCAAAGACAAATTGTAAATGACTCTTTCCAATTTGGCTATTTTCCCTCACAGCACATTCAAACTTCAGTTGTAGAGATTCTGGGTTATTTAGCTGTAACTGTGTATAATCTATGCTTGCACTTGTGAAATTGTATTTTGCATTTGGTGACAATAATCGACTGTCTCCAATTTTGCAGATCAGTTTTTGCAGGATTTTTAGCCTACTGGGCCAGGTTTGGATCAAACTTTCCAGTGATCCACGCTGAAAGTTGCCAAAATGTTTGATTTTGAGTAAATTTGATAGTTAACTCTTGTGCGCACACTTGAATTACATCTGTGGTCTAACACTCCTTACTCTACTGTCTATCCTGTTCATACATGTGCTCCCATGAACAGTAGCCAACAATGTAATGTTGATATCTTATCAATCATCTTAAGCCCTACTAATGTTAGCGTTACTGTTCAGAGAAATAGGTAGTGGTTATTAATTTTCTAGATCCATGTGTCATAGCATATCCAAATAAATTGGTTGAAATAACCTCATGCAAGTGAGGGACTGCTAGGACACTGGAAATTTTGGATGAGAGCTGCGAGACTGAACAAATCGCTAAACCTTCTTCATGAAGAAAAGCTCTGTGTCTTTAGTTATTGTCCCATTAAAAATGAATTTGTTCAAGAGCTGCTGAATTGTTAAATCATAACCAACAGGAGTTCTTGCCTTCAGGAGAGGGTGGAACAAAATGTCAACGCAGCCAGACATTTTAAAAATTTGCTGAAGTGTAGCAGTAGTGATTATGATTAAAATCACTGTCACAGTTTGGATGGCAAAACATGGTGGTTGGACATCATTTGGATTGTGCTTTCTTATAGTGCACTCGGAATTTTCTGACATATTATGCAATGATAGTTTCAGCTGTGGTTCAGTGAGCAGCACAATTGAGTTTAAAGCATTGTAGATTGAAGTTCTCATCCATAGAATTGAGTACAGAAGTTCATCAAACAGAGTGCAATGCTGAGGGAGTACCACATTCTCAGACAAGACACTAAACTCCACTGTTTGCACTGGAGTTTGGTGTAGAAGAATTGTTAATACATTGAAGAAGAATTGAGTTGTTCCCAGCCTAATATTTATCTCCCAATCAGCATCATGAAAATAGATTAGCTGATCATTATTATTTTGTTTGAACCTGCTATGTGCAAATTGACTGCCATGTTTCCCATATCAGAATGGTGTCTGCACTTTTAAGACTACTTCATTGGCTGTAAAGGGCTCTGGGATCATCAGGTCATGAAAGATGCACAATAGATGCAAGATGTTTTGTGAGCAAGCTTAGGAAAGAGGCATGGGTATTTGGAAAGGAACAGGTGGAAGTTGTGAAATAAAATGCAAGTGTCGGCTGGGGAGGGTGTGGTGATGGTGTTCTTCTAATCTTCCCACACCTTTACCAAGGATTGATAATAACTCTTAAAGTAGCGTAACTATAGTTAAAAGCTGGTTCTTTAGGATTTTGTTTAATTGTTTGCAGCTCAGAAAAATCACTGTCAAAACGCCAGGTAAAAGGGAAAATATTTTTTCTTAGTAAAATTTGTAAAGTGTTTTGTGTTACAGTCGTGAAACAAAATACTGCGCACATAACCTATTCATTTGAACAGATGGCGTAGGAACACATTTCTTGGGACACCATTAAAAGTTGTGAAATCATTTACTTTTTGGGTGATGGATTCTTTTGTGAACTGCTCTCTGATTTTTATTTCAGCCCCTTCGTGACCTGAAGATCTCTTACTTCCAAAAGTCGCTGTTGGGAAGCATTGGAGATGATGGCAGTCTTAGAATATGGGACATAAACAGCCTACAGATGCAACATAGCTTTGACCATGTACACAAAGCCCCTGTGGCAGCTCTAGGTTTTTCACCAGTGATTGAACCATTAATTATCACAGTTGGCCTTGATAAGCAAATCTCAGCTTTTGATGTTCGGACCAAATCGTAAGTATTCAATATCCAGCAATAATTCCATAGGTGCTTCTTAATGCAAAATCTAGTCGTCATTTAGACAAAATCTCTCTTTTTAAAGCTGTTTTGCTTCAATATCAAAACCAGAATCTGAGTAGCAGTCGATGAATCCAGCAATGGGAGAAAACGCAGTTAAGATGACATCGCGTTGAAGCTGAAATATAATCCGTGGGCTAATGATTTCTGGTAGTTTTCATTCTGTTTTAGGCTCAATAGCTCTCACTCAGTGCTCCTTTGCTCATTAACAGCACTCTCTATTGATGGTTACATATTTATTGAAGTTAATCCAAATTACTCATGCTGTTAGAGCTCAGAAATTTATGTTGTGCCTTTCTAAAAGACCTGTAGTTAATGCTTAAAATGAGAATGCTCACTCGTATGGCTTGAAAATGTGTGCTGTAGTTTATTCTAATGGACTGGAATTAAGAAAAGGGATTTCTTTGCTATGTGATTGCAAGCTTTTTGAAGAAGAGCTTGGCTCAACTGGGATAAGGTTTTCAATAGTTTTAAAAAGTTTAGATTGAACAAAGAAATAATGTTGAAGTATTATATTCTGGATCTGAAATAAATTAACTGGTCACAGTGTGCACAAAATCTCAGCTTGGCGCATTGTTACAGTGCCAGTTTATGGTGTGCCATCTTGCATCTCACTAGTAAGATCTGTTTTTTAATTGTTTGCTATTAGCAATTTCTGCTTGACCTCAAACAGCAGCATAGTAGCTGAAAAAGTGTAACATGGAGCTCCCATTATTGTTTGATTTGATGCCTTTTTCTTTTTTGCACGTGCACACTAGAGAGCTTCCAAACATTTGGTTTCGTCTAATGTCTGCAGAGCTCAGTTGTCCAAGTTCCTTTTACAGTGGCCCATTCGTTCTTAGTGCACGGAAGAAGCTACACAACAGATGAAATAGGTAGCTTGTGTTATTTTTGAGCTTGTTACACCTTGGCTAATCTCAATTTAATAGTAACTATCTCTGGAACAAAATTACCTTCCTGCATTCATCCAGTTGACACCTGCATTTACGAATTAAGCCTGTAAAGGTGTAGACCAGCGTGATTTATTGCTTAGACAGCAGAGCATAGCTGGAGGTGCTATTACTTGTATATAATCCTCAAATCTCTCCCCTAAATAAATGTTCAAATATAATTAGGTGTGCTAGACAGTTCCCATCTGCTATTACCATGGTCATTTGCATTCCATTATTATGCTTTTTGTTATTTAACTTCTTTAGTCTTCCAATCTATGATAAATATTCCTTTTTGTTCTCCTTCATCCTCATCCTTTTCATCTGGCTCTGCACTTAATATCTATTGCATTGCTAGGTTTTTCCATTTTGGTGAAGGGTCATTGATCTGAAGGGTTAAGTCTCTTTTTATCTCCACAGGTACGGCTTGTGTACCTTCAATAATTTCTGTTCTTTATTTCAAGGTTCGAGCATCTCCAGCATTCTGCTTATGTATTCATTCAATTCTTTTTCTCCATCATCATGTTTGATTCCACTCTCCACCTTGCTGCTCATGTTTTAATATTGCAGTTTTTTATCAGCTGCTGTCTTATTCCCTTTTAATCAAGTTTTAGAATTTTCTTCCATAGTATTTTCTGACAGAGACTTCTGGGTTCTAATTCTTATTGTGTCCATTTATATTTGTGCTCAGTGTGGTTTTATTATTTACCTTCAACAGTCTTTAAGATCGCGATGAAATTACTACTTCAGCTGTAGTGTGAGAAACTTGAACCACTAATCCTATGTACCTGGAGCCTTTCATTCCTGACATCTTAGTGAATCTAAACTCAACTGTTTCCTTTTTTTTAATCATACAGTCCTAGAATCCCTACAGTATAGAAACAGACCACTCAGTCCATCAAGTCCACATCAATCCTCCGAACAGCATCCTACCCACATCTGCTCTGCCCGCTCTGCCCACCCTACCCAGTCCCTGTAACTGTGTATTTCTCATGTCTAACCTGCCTATTGCACATCTCTGGACACTGGCAATTAGGCATGGTCAATCCACCTAGCCTGCACATCTTTGGACTGTGGGAGGACTGAGCACCCGGATGAAACCCTTGCAGGCGTGGGGAGAATGTGCAAATGCCACACAGTAGCCTGAGGTTGGAAAAATGTCTTTTAATGTCTTCCTGTAACAAGATGTTTAAAACTCTGGTACCCAAGCTTCAGTTTAACTGTTGTTTTGTGCAAATTTGCCCTTTTCTCTTAGGTTTTAAATTTGCAAACTTAAAATCATCGTTAAGGTTTAAAGTCTTCATTACTTGTGCTGACATGTTTTGACCTTTTTGTATTTGAAAGCTAAGGGTTGTGTGCTGTTCCGTTTTTAACAAAATGTTTAACATTTGAGGTATATTTATTTTTCCTGTTTAACCTCAAAATAGTTTCTGTTTTACATTTTTAACTAACCTATTCCACATGCCACTCATTCAGCTCATCTATGCCTATTAAATGCCTCCTGTTTTCCCAGATACGGCCATTGCTTTATTGACAGCAGCGATTAATGATGTTTGAGATTGTTGTAGTGTGTCTCATAAATGTCAGCAAAATACAGATATTAGTCTTTGCTGATATAATTAAAGCAGAAGCAAACACCAAAAGGATAATAAATCAATTAACCTTAAGAAAATCTTGAGTTTTCATTATTTTGCCTTTATGTTGGACATGAGGATTATTATCCTGTGCTAGGTTTTATCTCACTTGTGATCATCCCCTCTGCCAGTGCCTTAATTTATTATATTTCCAGTGTATTGTACAGTATTCGAGCAGATTGTCCACTAACTGCACTTGAGCTCCTACCAGATGGGACTGCTCTGTTGATTGGAAGCTCCTGGGGAAAGGTCAACCTGTATGACCTCAGAAACATGGAATTTCCAGTGAAATCTTCCAAGGCTCACAACGGTGCTGTACGATGTATTAAACTTCAGGCTGTGAGAGGCAAGTTTCAGGTCAGTATCGTTTTTCCTCAGCTGTGTTTTTCATAAACTATATGCGGTTTCATTTTCATGTCAGTAGAGAGGTAGAAATGTTCACAGCTTTTGTTATAAATAGGTAGTACTGAATACTGCCACATTGTAGTGCCAGAGAACCTGTCTTGTTGACTCACTTCTAGTTTTCGCAAGCTGAAGACATTTGCTCCTAACGTCAACCTACTTCTGCAAACTTTGTGTGGTAAAGCTTCAATTTATTTAGTTCCTACCTGTAAGGTAATTGCAATATTCTCATTATAGATTTGCGTACAGTTTGCAATCAATCTGAGCTTCACTCAGGTCGATAAACAACAAGGAGGCTCAACAGGTAATCTTCATCTTTCCTTTCTGACTTGGGCCAGAGATATTGAACTTCCTTTTGAAATCTTGCCCTTATTCCTTCTCTGTCAATACTTGTCATATTTTCCCAGCAACAATCAAAAAACGTTGCTGAATTGAGATAACTTCAAGGAGGCAACAAAAATCCCCAATGTCAAAATGCAACAAACTCGGCAGGTATCACCACCACTTTGTAGTTTATGGTTTAGTTTTATGGTCACAATCACAATCCATGGTATGTGCTAACTTCAGCTGCAATTCCAATGGTTTAATACTGTTGACCCACACTATGCACTTCCAACAGCTGACTTTACAGTAACTGGGATTGGACTTGCCTGCTTCCATTCATGTCTCTAATCGCAGCTGGAGAATCATTACTTCCAAACCCTACACCGTTATCTGATATTCCCCTTGGGAGCGCTCCTTGCTTCTGTTTATATTTTTTATCCACATGTTACGGTTGAGGGGCAACATCTGAAACAAAAGCATTTTCCGCATGGATACTGATGACATCTAGCTGTACCTCACCATTGCCGCCACCTCCCATTGTGCCCCCAGCTTGATTAACTATTGCATGGCTGGCAGTTAGTACTGGGCAATTGTAACCTCTTACAATTAAATAACGGGAAAACCAAAATTATTGTCTCATTATCTTCGCATGCTTGATGTCAGTTTTAATGTTCAGGTGATCTGTGCCAACACTAAAATTACCTATTTCAACTTTGTCACATTGCCCAAGCTGTCCCTACATGATGCGTCTGTGTAAATTCTTGTCTATGCTTTTGCTACCTTTTCAGTCTTCAGTATTCTATTTCACTTATGGCTGGCTCCTCATAGCCTACTCTTCCTAAACTTCATCCCACGCGAAACTCTGCTGTCATTGTCCTTAGTGATATCACTGCTGTTCTCTCTGACCTATACTCACTCCATGTTTTAAGCACCTTGATTTTAGAATTCTCATTTTACCGTGCGAAAACAGGCCTTTTGGCCCAACAAGTTGACACCGCCCCTTGGAGCATCCCACCCAGGCCCATTCCCTTATAACCCCCACACCATTGAACACTATGGACAATTTAGCTTGGCCGATCCACCTAGCCTGCACATCTTCGGGCTGTGGGAGGAAACCGGAGCACCCGGAGGAAACCCGCACAGACTCCGTACAGACAGTTACCCGAGGCTGGAATTGAAACCGGATCCCTGGCGCTGTGAGGCTGCAGTGCTAACCACTGAGCCACCCATTCTTGGATCAGTTCTCATGAAGGGCCAGTTAACAAAACGTTGACCTAGCTTTTCCTTCCTGAAGTGTCAGTGTGTTGAAAAATTTCCAAATTTGCGTTCCCTACTTTGGAAAGAAATACACAGACCAATGTTTCGGAGTGACCCATCTTTACTGAGAATTGATTTCCAGCCGGCAGGCCCTTCACTGGGGAGGTGCAGATGCAGGATAGATTTAGGGTAGTCACCACTTGCCTTCGTTTGGAGGTGGCGATGGTTTGCTAGGTAGTGAGGTGGTTGATAATCATCTTCCTTACATCCATCTCTCTGACTTCCTCACATCCTAGTACAGCTCGATCACTCCCCATGCCAAACTTTGATCAAATCCTCCTCCCGCAGCCATCCCTTTGCCCCATATGGCTCCCATTCTAATTAAATGCCAACTCATGCCATTCTATGTCTCATCCATGCCCCCACCCCCACCTCGGCTTTGTGTAGCCCACAAGCCAACTTAATGGCCACTTCCTTTTAATTAATTTGTGGATGTCCATTTATTGCCTATCCTTAACTGTCTGAAGGACAATTAAGAGTCAACTACATCCTGTGAGTCAGGAGTCACATGGTAAGGATAGTAGTTTCCTTCCCTGAAGGACATTAGCCAACCAGATGGGTTCCCCCAACGGTCAATAACAGATTCGTCTGCTGTGGTAGGGTTTGAACACTGGCATCAGAACATTACCTGGGTCTTTGGATTAACTGTCTAGTGACAATAACGCCAAGCCACTCCTCCCCTAATGATCTGCCATTACACTTTCCAGATCACCTCTCCCAATATCCAGCATGGCAAGCCTCAGATGCCAAGCAAAGATGGAAGAAAGTAAATGTCTAAATATCTATTAAAACATTCAGTAGATTTTTTTATTTTCTTTTATTAATCATGAAAACCCATTTTGATCTCCTGTGGTTCTTAATTTTTTTTATCGAAGAAAACATATTTTCATAACATCAAACCCAACAGATTCTTTAATCACCCGTTTGTGCTGTCAATTTAACTGGGAATTTAGGTTCTCTGTTTTAGATAGAGGTATGTTAACTATTGATATCGAATGAAAGCCCTTGTGGTAATGTCAACAAATAGCTGTTATTACCGCTGCAGTAGATGTTGCTGGTACAGGTAAGCTGTTAACTTAGTTTTTCAGGAATAGTGGTATAAATAATTTTTATCATGACATTTCTACAGACCTTAAAATTCAGTCTGTGGCTGAGGTTGTTGCACCTGAAAGCGGGATAATTGAAGTCCCCACTGGGTACCTCCTGTGGATTTTAGGGTGTTCTTGAATGCACTTATCTAATAGAGGTAGTGAGCAATTTTTCAGTAATTTTGTGATAGTTTATTGAAGTTGTTAAGTGGCAGTTTAGATATGAGATATTATTTAATCAGATAAAGAAAATTTGGAGCTGTGACAGATGGAGATGTTTCACTGATACCAGAAGGCAAACAGGCTGTTTGTGCAACAAGGTAGAGAGCTAGATGAACGCAGCAGGTCAAGCAGCATCAGAGGGGCAGGAAGGCTGACGTTTTGGGCCTAGACCCTTCTTCAGAAATGGTGATTTCTGAAGAAGGGTCTAGGCTCAAAACATCAGCCTTCCTGCCCCTCTGATGCTGCTTGACCTGCTGCATTCATCTAGCTCTCTACCTTGTGATCTCAGATTCTCCAGCTTCTGCAGTTCCTACTATCTCTGAGGCTGTTGGTGCAGAATGAGTTTGTCTTGTTAAAGTGGTTGTGGCAGCATCCTGTACTCTAGCTGAGATGTTAAAGAACTCCTCCCTGTGTCTTCCTCCTCTTCTGTTGGTCCATCTTCCATTTGCTTGACGAGGACTGCTCCTTAAGGACAATTCTATGGGGACCATCAGTGAAAACTGTTGCGTGCAAAGTTGTCTTAATGAGAACTCCCTTTTGACCCTGAGCAACAGATTTCCAGGACAGCTTATTTTCCAGGGCAGTCTGTGTTGTCTGAACCCTTTTGACCAATGGCCATGGGGCAGCTACTCATGACATTGGATGACAATTGTTTTCTTTCTTGCCTCCATTTGAAGTTTAGCTTTCATTCTTTCTCGGAGCAAAACACTTTTTTATTTTATTCCTGAAAACAGTACACTGATAAAGGGTACATTTGGCACTAGATAAACTGTTGAAGCTCATTTGATGTGTATCCAGGACATCTGTGTTTTTGGTAATTCTTCTCTTTGTTTTCCCATGTTAGAATGTTTGGGAATTTAATTACTGCTGTAGTAACTGTTAAATGGGAAGTTCTTGCCACGCAATAAATACTAGCAAGATTTAGTTTTTAAGGGACTCCAATGTTTAATGCAGTGCCTCTGCCTGAGTTCACATTTCCTTCAAGTTGAATCATGCCCTATTCCCTTAACCATGAAAATGTAATTTATTGAAAATGGGAGTGAACTTCCTTTACTTGGGTCCTGCCTACCATTTGTAATGGTACAAAATCCAAGTCCTTAGCTTGGCTTCTCTTCTCAAGGGTACTGCCAGACCTTCGAAATAATTTCAGCATTTTATGTTTTTATTTCAGTTCCGATTTTACCCCATGTTTTGGTCAGCTTAAGTTTTATTTCAGTATTTGAAATCCATCATCTTTAATTAATTTATAGCTAATGTCAGTGTCTATATTCTGTGGTTTATTGATGAAGACAGGGTTATAGAATTTAGACAGATCTTGAATGACCTCTATAATTTGAATTATGATGAAAAGTCAGAGTGTTTTATTTTCAGAAAGTGCAGGATTAATATTACGTTGCGCACACTAAATTTATAATCTGGAATTCATGTTTCATGATCATGAGCTCTTTACTTTTGCATGGTTGACGACTCTCAAAGGGGATATTATAATGAGGACTTGGATTGCAAGACATATATGCCTCTATTTCCTTTTGAGTTCATACATTGATCCTGCAGGGAAGTAGTTGTAGTGATGGCTGTCTTGTTGCTCTTTTGCAGTCTTAATCCATTATTTGAAGGATAGGTTATTTATAAAATCATTGGCTCAGAAGCTAATGTTGTCTTACCTATAAGCTGACACCGCAGTGGGCCAGCTGGTTTATCGATGGCTTATTGTGTTTTATGGACTACCCAAACAAAACATTAAATCTGTCTGGTGGAGTAACTGTGAATAATTGAAACTTGTTTCACTCCTGTTTGCATGTCAATCAAGAATCTTAGTACCATAATGAAATCGAACTTTACAGAACAAAAAACCTGACTTAAGTGACATGAAAACAGTAAACTTCCATAGGTTCATCTTTCCATAAAGACACCACCTTCGTTCTGCATGTCAGTTACCCTTTCAGGCACTAAATGCCTCATACAACAGGTAGCAGTTCATGAAGTTGGATTACCACCGTCTTTTCAGAAGCAGTTAGGAATGGGCAGCAATCCTGGTGTTGTCACCAATATTCAGAACCCAGGACTCAGTCAACACAATATCAGTAGCCTTTTTTTATGTTAGTGAATATTGCTAGCCTATTCAACAATTCAAGAGGCTACTCAGCCAAGACCAATCCTGGTAATGCCCAGTGCTTCATGTGAGTATTGTGTGCAATCAGGATATTGAACTCTGGTAACATTTCCCCTTGATAGCTCAAAACAAGTTCATTGAATATCCCACACTCGTCGTGGGCATTAACTTACTGTACAATATGATTCTAATTTTCAACTTTCTTGGCATATATGGCCCAAAGTCAAACAGCACATATGCATCCCATCCAAAGTTCTAAGTCCTCCCTCATTGTAAACATTTCCCTTTTATACCACAAATCCATTTCAAAACTTGATGATTGATTTTACAAATTAGGGTGAAGAAAGCTTTAGCATTCTGAGGAGTTCCGAATCATCAAATAGAACTGTCTGATTAAATGTCTGATATGTGGCAATTCAACCTGCTCTGGTACTTTGTTGACAGCTGGAGCTAGTTCTTTGGAGGTCACTGCTTTACGTTACTCATTACCTCAATAATAAACACATTGGATAGGGTTGCTGAGATGCATGCCTTATTTCTTTCAAGAGAAACAGATTTATGGATTAGAGTATATAAACGGAACAAAATTTACTGTGTGGCCCTCTTAGACTTCAAGCTCTTCATGAATATCCAGAAGTTAGTTTTTTGAAAGCTTGGAAAGAACTGAAGCCTGGCTATAAAGCAATTCTGAAGAACATTGGATTCAGAATTTTGACGCTTCTTGTTCCACAGATGCTGCAAGACCTGTTGACTTTCTCCATCATGTTCTGTTTTTACTCCAGACCTCTGGCTTCCACAGTATTTAGCTTCTTTATAACATGGTTCTCTTAAGTCTGATGTTTAAATTGGCTGATCAGTCACACACTTGCTAAGTTTGTTCACTAGATGAGATTTGTTCTCGGCAGATCAATGATCCTGGTTTCCTGTCAGTTTCAAGGCTATTTGCAGTCTTGCCAAGACATCAGGTAGAGATCTCAAGCTATATGTGGCAATTGTGCTTGCTAGCGATAATATATCTGTAAGTCCAATCAGGGAATGTCTATTCTTATTTTTATTGTTATATTAAACTCAGGTTAGAAGTTATTGCATTTCACTTAAGAAAATGGTGGCTCGCACTAGTCTATTCTATTTTGTATAGCAGGCACATCAATCTGTTTGATGTTCCCATGCAGAGAGTTCTTTTATGGTTCACTTCCTCTTCACTTCTTTATTAAATATTGGACTCAGTTGTGGTCATTCAAACAGTGAGTCTGATAATTTGTTCTGTGTTGGACTGACAGCCCTGTTCTTCTATTTATCTTGACTCCAATGTACGTTTTCTCCTGACTAAATTTTATTAAACTAAGATGATTCATCTTCTCTGTTCTTATGAACTTTGTATTAGTCAAACTGGTTTATGGCATTAATATTAAATAAAGCCGTGACATGCAGAACACATGGTAATGGAAACAATATTTTGGTTGCTTTCAACCTTCAAATTATTAAATTTTAAGTCAGATGACCTGAAGACTCATCTTTAAATACCAATGTGAACACAAAGATCTCTGGGATAATGGGAACTGCAGATGCTGGAGAATCCAAGATAATAAAATGTGAGGTTGGATGAACACAGCAGGCCAAGCAGCATCTCAGGAGCACAAAAGCTGACGTTTCGGGCCTAGACCCTTCATCAGAGAGGGGGGTGGTGTGAGGGTTCTGGAATAAATAGGGAGAGAGGGGGAGGCGGACCGAAGATGGAGAGAAAAGAAGATAGGTGGAGAGAGTATAGGTAGGGAGGGGATAGGTCAGTCCAGGGAAGACGGACAGGTCAAGGAGGTGGGATGAGGTTAGTAGGTAGATGGGGGTGCGGCTTGGGGTGGGAGGAAGGGATGGGTGAGAGGAAGAACAGGTTAGGGAGGCAGAGACAGTATGGACTGGTTTTGGGATGCAGTGGGTGGAGGGGAAGAGCTGGGCTGGTTGTGTGGTGCAGTGGGGGGAGGGGACGAACTGGGCTGGTTTAGGGATGCAGTTGGGGAAGGGGAGATTTTGAAACTGGTGAAGTCCACATTGATACCATTAGGCTGCAGGGTTCCCAGGCGGAATATGAGTTGCTGTTCCTGCAACCTACGGGTGGCATCATTGTGGCACTGCAGGAGGCCCATGATGGACATGTCATCTAAAGAATGGGAGGGGGAGTGGAAATGGTTTGCGACTGGGAGGTGCAGTTGTTTGTTGCGAACTGAGCGGAGGTGTTCTGCAAAGCGGTCTCCAAGCCTCCGCTTGGTTCCCCTGATGTAGAGGAAGCCACACCGGGTACAGTGGATGCAGTATACCATATTGGCAGATGTGCAGGTGAACCTCTGCTTAATGTGGAATGTCATCTTGGGACCTGGGATAGGGGTGAGGGAGGTGGTGTGGGGGCAAGTGTAGCATTTCCTGCGGTTGCAGGGGAAGGTGCCGGGTGGGGTGGGGTTGGAGGGCAGTGTGGAGCGAACAAGGGAGTCACGGAGAGAGTGGTCTCTCTGGAAAGCAGACAGGGGTGGGGATGGAAAAATGTCTTGTGTGGTGGGGTCGGATTGTAGATGGTGGAAATGTCGGAGGATGATGCGTTGTATCCGGAGGTTGGTGGGGTGGTGTGTGAGAACGAGTCCGCCTCCCACTCTCTCCCTATTTATTCCAGAACCCTCACCCAATCCCCCTCTCTAATGAAGGGTCTAGGCCCGATACGTCAGCTTTTGTGCTCCCGAGATGCTGCTTGGCCTGCTGTGTTCATCCAGCCTCACATTTTATTATCTTGGATTCTCCAGCGTCTGCAGTTCCCATTACCTTCGTTCTGCTGATTGGTTTATCTTGAGGCCTGATCAACTCGTGAATAATAATGAGTTGTGATAATACAGTATGCACATGCACTCTGGGATCTGGAATTTGAATGATAGCTTGCTTTATTTTCTCTTGCAAATGCTTACAAAAAAAGTTACACTTTTTGCCTCAAAATAACATTGCTACTTCCCAGACCCCAGAAGAAGTATGAAGAATTTGGGTCTTCTTTCATTTACACTCTAATCTATTGTCTGTAATGATTCTGAACGCAGTGTAGGACTGAAGTTATGCTTGTCCATCTTCTTGTGTGACTTACATATACCAGTGAATTATGTGTCTCACATGCACACATTATAGAGAGTGACAAGCAGAACATGCCCTTATGCTAAGTATTGGACTAAGAATCTTATCTTATTCATTTGGGCAATGGATGTTGGTCTTGGGCAATGGTTGAACTACAAGTTGTCCTCTGCAAGTGAATGGAAGAATTTTTGGGGTTTGGTGCTCAAGCAAAGTCAGTGTGATCTGAAAAATCAAGACACATCTCTGAGGATATGTTACTGGTAGAGTTCCTTTTAATTGTTCTTGTGCATAGATCAAGTGCTGTCACCATAATTTAAGGTTTGGTGATGTGCCTTTTTCTAGAGTGGTGTTGATTGGCTATATGTGGCATGTAGGGCAAGCTCTGCTAGATTTCTGTCTATACCTTCTAAAAGTAATCACTCTATTTGTTTAATAATTGTCTTGTATCTTGTCCCAGTGAAAATTCTTTCAAGATGTGATAATGATTGGTGTGTGAGACAAATCTTAGAAACAAGTGATAATGCCTACTAAAAAGTGTGTTTGAGAATAAGAATAAGAATTTTTGCCTACCTTTTTCCCTGAATTATCACTGCTGTAGATGCAGATAGAAGCTAGTAACACAGTCTAGACCATTTAGGAAAATAAGATTTCTTTAACTGCATTAATTCAAGTTTTCATTTGTCAAAAAAGAACAGACAGGCCTCGTTACCACACTTTGTCACCACAAAGAGAACTTGATGTTTCTGACAAGCATATCAGAAGTACAGTGCTACATAGATACCTTGATGTTAACTGGCCTTTGAAATGCATGGAGGGAAAAGAAGTAACTTCCACAATGTGTTATGTTCACTACACCAACCAAGAGGGTTCCTGGAAAAGTCAATTGCTGCAAACAAATATTAAGCAAAAGCAGCTGTTTCAAATTGTAGAACAGAGTAATGGAGTTCAGAAAAGTGCAGCTGAGCCTCTTCGTGTTGGACTTTAGCTTCTAATATTCGCAATGCTATGCCAACTTGATAAAGGTGAGGACATTCTATTTTCTAACATCCATCCCCACAGGAGGGATGAAAGCCATTAAATTATGAGATTTATTTTGGGTCATAATGAGGTGATGACTTTACTACTTTCAGTTTAATGTATTCTATTTCCTTTAAATGTTAAAATCTTTTGAGAGGAAAGTAGTTACAAGGAAAAATGTTTAATTACTTGACCTCTCTTGGGTTATTTAAATGGAAATAAAAGCAAGTTTATGGTGGAAATCGGAAGTGAGAGCAAAGTGCTGGAGAACCTCAACAGTCTGGCGCCACCTGTGGAGAGCAAAACTGAGTTAATGTTTTGAATCTTCAGAACAATTCATCCTCCACATTCATCACCTAAAAGGGCAAAGTAGTCCATCTGAACTCATGTGGGCACTAAGTTGACTCTGTGTTTCTATCTCCACAGATGCTGCCAGTCTTGCAGTTTCTCTAGCGTTTTCTGATTTTGTTACAGCAATGTTTTGGCATAATTTGGCATGGGTGGTGCTTGCTGTATTTCACCACTTTCAGGATTAAAGTTGTGAAGCATGTACTCTGTAAGTGGAGGATTCCCTTTTGAAATCTACTTGTCTCATGCTTCAGTGTAAGAAAGAACAGAGTATTTTTTCGCCACTTGTCTCTATTTTTAATGAATATCATAACTAAAGATAATGTGCTCATCTTTGTGTGAAAATGAACAGTTGTACTGAGATTGATTGATTTGATTATTTGACCTTCAGAATAGGTCTTTGTATTTTTTCTTCCACATGCACGAAAAGGTACTGCAGTATATCGGAAGATAATGCAACAAAAATCCCTTGAGCTCATTGCCTGGAGATTCATTCTGAATGGTACAAATGCCTGCTGAGTAATAGAACACTTGGCAGATCTTTAATCCTTCACAGTGTAGAAAATAGAATGGGGTTTAAATTCTGCTCCTCGTTTCTGCCAAGTGAGGAATTGGTTTGATCGATATATTCTTCTTTGCCTTGTGTTTAGATAGAAAATTGTTTCTGCACATAATAATGAAAGTGCCAATTCAACTGTCATTACGAGGCATTGAGCACTATATCTCAGAGGTATGGACAAAATTAAGGCATAAAGTAATATGTGAATCTCAGTGAGGGGGAACAAACAATGTGCATGCAAAGGTCATTATCTCCTTGTGTTTCTTATGCTGGAAAGCTTGGTCAGAAAATAATTGTTTCCATGAAACAGTACAGAGGAAAGTTTGTTGGGGGGGGAAGGAAGAGAGAGAAACTTGACCCTTGAGATCTGACATCTTAAAAAGCACTCAACAAAACCCTCAAATAACATTTTAAATAACTGGCTGGTTGATCTTTTAATCTTGCCGTGTGTAAATTGGCTGTTGAATTTGCCTGCGCTCAAGCATCAACCATACTTCAAATGTACTTAATTGAGTCCAAGATGATTTGTCATTTCATGAGATTTTTTGGCTACTGTATAAATGCACATTACTTTTTTGCATACATGCCCTGCAGGAATTCATCAAATAGTCATTGAGGAATGTTGCAAGTACATTTTGTGTGATGCCTTTTATTAATGCACCTCGTTCTTTACAAATCTTCCTAGTCTGTCTTATTTTAGGGTAATTCCAAAAAGATGGAATTTTTTTCTCTGAAATATTTCTTGCAGAATTGTTTAACGCCTTTGAGATGTCTATTTCTGTTTCTGTTAGTGTGGATTTTTCTCTAGCATATAGATTCAAAAATTGATTATTTTTACACAGATATGGCAGAACAGGATTGGGCACGTTAGAACATAAAGCAATTTTGGCAACTAATAATCAATAGATTTATTGAATCACAATTAAAAGTATTTTAAGAATGTACAATTGATGGGGATCATAGGTTGTTTTCCAGCCTGAATCAAGATTATGTTGCTTTGCCCTTGGGAACTGTTAAGCCATTTTGTAATCTATAGTCCAATTCCATAAATCTACTTTTTCTCTCCATATCTATCTGCCAGAAGCTGCCTTTTGGGCCATAAGAGCAGAATTAGGATACTTGGTCCACGAGGCTGTTCTGCTATCATGGCCGATGTTTTTTTTTAAACCCCATTCTCCTGTGTTCTCTCCATATCTCTTGATCCACTTGATAATCAAGAGCCAATCAATCTCTGTCTCAAATACACCCAATGACCTGGCTTCCACGTCCTTCGACAGCAGTGAGTTCCACAGATTCACATTCTCTGGCTGAAGAAATACTGCCTCACCTCCGTTCTGAAGGGTCATCCCTTCACTCTGAGGCTGTGCTGTTGGGTCATAGTCTCTCCAAATTGAGAGAATGTTTCCACTATGTCCACTGTATCCAGGCCTGTCAATTTCTTTAAGTTTCAATGAGATTCCTCTTCCTCCTCCTCAACTCCAAGTACAGACCCAGAGTCCTTGACTGCTCCTCATATGGCAAACCCTTCATCCCTGGGACCATTCTTGTAATTCTCCTCTGGACACTTGCAAGGCCACCACACAATTCCTTAGGTACAGGACCCAAAACTGTCTCAATATTCCAAAAGTGGCCTCGCCAGAACTTTTTTCAGCATCAGCAGTATATCCCTACCCTTGTATTCCAGCCTCTTGAAATAAATGTGAACATCACATTTGTCTTCCTAACTGCCAATTGAACCTACATGTTAACCTTAAAAGAATCCTGAACTAGGACTCCCAAGTCTTTTTCTGCTTCAGAATTCTGAAGCTTTCCCCCATTAGAAAATAGTCTACACCTCTGTTCTTCCTACCAAATTGTAGAAACCTCACGTTTTCCCACATTGTATTTCATCCGCCACATCTTTTACCTGCTCTCCTAGCCTGCCCAAGACCTGCAGCCTCCCAGCTTCCTGAAACAGTCTCTTCACCTATCCTGTTGTCAAGTTTCCAGTTGACACAAATACTGTAAATTACTTTATCCAGATTGTTAATGTGTAACTTGAATAGTTGTGGTGCCTGTGGAACTCCACTTGTCACTGGCTTCCATCCTGAATAAGACCCCTTTATTCCGCGCATTCTGCCAGTCTTGCAATCTTGAATCCATGCTAGTACCTGTCCACTATAACAATGGACTCTTACTTCGCAGCGTCCTATGCGGCACCATATTTAGGGTCTTCTGGAAATCCAAATAAATCAAGTCCACTGGCAGTCCTTTGTCGGACATGCTCGTCACCATCTCAAATAATTCTAACAGACTTGTCAGACGTGACCCCCTCCATTTGACAAAGCTGTGCTGATTCCCCAATATAATTAATATGCACTTTAAAGTGCTCCGCAATCTAATTCTTAAGAATAAACTTTTAACACTTACCAATGACCCAAGGTCAGGCTAACCAGTCTAGAGTTTGCTGTCTTCTGCCTCCCTCTCTTCTTAAGCAAGGGTGTTACGTTAGCCATTTTCCAGTCCTCAGGGACCCCCCATGACTCCAATGATTCCTGAAAGATCACCACCAATGCCTCTGCATTCTACTCTGTTATCTTCTTCAGAAGTCTTTGTATTCTCCATCTAGTCTGGCTGATTCGTCCACCTGCAGACCTTTTCATCTTCTCCAGCACTGCCATTTCTATGATGGCCACTACATTCACTTCTGCACCTTTCTTCTTTTGAAGCTCTGGTATTCTGCTGGTGTCTTCCAATTTGGAAACTGATGGAAAGTACTTATTCTGTTCCTCCACCATTTCTCCAACTTCATTTTTCCAGTGACTCAATTTTCACCGTCTTGTGACTTTATCACTTTTTTACATAGCTTTAAATCCAAGTTCTTGTAGTTGCCTTTGATAAGATTAGTTAGCGTATCCTTGTACTTCTTCATCTCCCCATTTTGTTGCTGTTAAAATTGTTCTCGAATTTTAAACTCTCGCCCCCTCCTCTGGCTTCCCACTAACCTTCACCACATTGTATGTCTTTGCTTTTGCTTTTACGCTGTCCCTGGCTTCTCTTGTCAGCCGTGGTTGCCTCATCCTTCCTTTTGGGCATCACCTCGCACCATTCAATGCACTTTAGCTCAATCACTCATTTGTACTCACGACTCATCCCAACATTTTGCCGCAATATCTCAAATGCACCAGTGTTGTCATCTCTCAACTTCCAAGTACTTCAGCTACAGCAGACAGACTACCTAAACACATGGCAACAAATGCATTCATAATCTCTTGCAGGAGGAGGTGGCCCATAACTGCAGGGTGTAACACAAACCCTTGAACAGCAGACGTTCCACCATTAGCTGAGTCGTTTGAGGGAGATGATGCTCCACGTCACATAACCGATTTCCTAGTGAGGTTCATGCATCCAACATCACTGAACATCTTTTCAGTCTTCTGTCCCTGCTTCAATCCCACTTCACCATCCTCCTAACCAGCACAAAGAGCAAGTGGTAATGGTGTGACTATGGATCTCTTGCTTTGTACTCCGTCTCTGGCCCTCAATGTATAGTGTGTTGATAGATAGTGAAGGGGTGCTGCCTGGCCAGCCGGTATAGTGTTGTCATAAAGGGACTGGAGATTTCTGATGAAACATCACCACTTTATCTAACACTTGCAGTCACCAGCTTGCTTACTGTGCACTGCACAAACATTGGAGTTAAGATTGGCCTGTGATGAATCGAGGGCACGAGTAAGATTTATTCAGGGCAGGGAGAAAGGTAGTTTGTATATTAGCTCACTGGAGGGTGCAGTCATGTCAAGCTTTGTTGCAGAGGACTCTAAGTAAGACTTGGCCTATATCATAATTTTACAGAAGAATGCTGATGAATGTGCAATGAGAGATGAGTGCGTTGGCAGCCTCTTATACTGTTAATGAACATTAGAAGAGAGACCAGCTCCAGACTGATGCAAACTGGGAGTACATCTTCCCCAGCACTGGATTGATAGCCAGCCCAACGACCAGACAGGGCTTGTGGACCTATCTGTAATCCAGCCTTCAGTGGTTTATGTCTTTGTGTAGCCTGATGCTACAGTGTAAACTATGAAGTTATGAGAGTTGCGTTCAGCAGCCTGAAGCCTGTGGCTGATGCTGCTTATCGCTGCACATTCCAGGCAACAAGGGCACTTGCAGACTTTCTCCACACTCCAGTATTGAGGCAATGGCCTGGGGAATTTCCTGTGACTTTGGTGTATAAACCTGCTGTCCTTTCTTTAGAAGGCAACACTTGTGGCTTCCAGAATGCTACTCTGCCACAGTGTCCTTGCTGTTACTTCTCAACCAAGGTAAACAAGGCTTCTGAGGCCATTGTGCACGATCATCACCTTCTCTCTTCCTGCCAGCTGAAAGTTAGCAATTTTCCACCAACCATGCAGCAGCCTGTTAGGCTTGTGCAGGAGCATAAAGACAGACAAAGGCATGTGCAAAAGTGGCACTTGGATGGATCACTTTTTTTTTTATTAAGGGCTGTTTGCATATCGAAATTAAAGACCTGAACATCCCTCAGGGTTTCTCAAGAAACCTATAAACATGCTCCTACAAACATCCCGGTTTTACCAGAACCTGCTGTGTTTCTGACACAACAACAACTTTTTTTTTTCATTTTCGACCTGCAAGTTATCTACGGAGAGAGAAACAGAATCAACGTATCAGGTTGTGACCTTTCAGCAGAATGTGAAGTAAGAAATGCGGCAGTTTCTTGAGGGGGGCATAAAGGGGCTGGTGGGAAAAGAACAAAAAGGAAGGTCTGTGATAGAGCAGAGTACGGAAATACTGGTGCAACAGAGCCAAAAGGCATGGAAATGGAATAGAAGAAACAAAGGACTAGTCCAGAGAGTATGATAGAATAATCAGCTCTCATCCAAACCAAAAATGAGGTAAACATGATTAAGTCCAACCAATGGACATACAGAGGAGACAAAATGTGGGAATGGAGATCATGGCCAGAGATTGTTGAACTCCATGTTGAATCTAGAAGGTGGTAAAGTGCCTAATTGAGGTGCTGATCATTAAATTATGTTCAGCTTCATTGGAACACAGGTGTAGGCCAAAGTCAGACAGCCAGTTAGAGAATTAAAATGTCGACTTGCTAGAATGTCAGAGTTAGGCTTACAAACTGAATGGATGCGTTCTGTAAAATGGTTACTCAGTCTATGTTTGGTCTCTCCAGTGTGAAGGAGACAGTAGTGTGAGCAGTGAATACATTATATCAAACATACAGATGGTTGCTTCAGTCACAGTGAGTTCGTGGAGTCTGGAATTGGGAGGAGCGGTTAAAGGGTTACATCTCCTGTCCTTGCACAGATTGTTGATTGTGGGAAGGAACGATATGATTGAGGAACGATCCAGAATGTTATGAATGGAACAGTCCCTTCAGAGTGCTGAAAGAGGATGTGAGGAGCTCTGTTTGGTGGTGGCATCATGATGTGAGTGGCAGATGCTTTACACCTTGATTTGAGCCAGTACTGCTCCCTGCTTATTGAGATATCAGTCCGGATTGCCTCTGGGCATCTGCATGTAGATACTTTCTAATTAACTTGTTCAGCAATGGAGTAGGTGGGACCTGAATCCAGACCTCTTGGACCAGAGATAGGCAGGGGTAGTATCCCTATCACAGACCATGTAGAGTGCTTAAAGACCTTTTACATAAGTTAGTATTCCTTATTTACTTCTGTACATAGTTATCAAATCTCAGTCTCTAGAGTAGTGTTTCTCACCACCTCACCCGTTTTTCAACAGAATGTCAGAATCCTATAGTTACATCATGATTTACATGAATCCTCTACTGCAGCAGCAATGGTGGTTCCTTATCCAATGAATATGGAAGTTGGTCATGTGAAAAGTGAGGGCATAGCAAATCCTATTGTGGTTCTGGGAAAGGGATGAATCCATTAGAGTGGGAAATGCATTGGGCATAATTGGTCAATGTCCCATGGACGGGAAGGTAAAGTTGATTGAATAAATCAAGTTACTAGTTTTTTTTTGTTTTCAGGTGGGCAGCTGTTGATTTATTCTGCCATTCACACTTCTAGACCCATGAGGTTTTCTTCTCTACTTGTCCCTTTGCTGCTCTTTGGCCTTGACCTTCCCATGCTTTGAGGTTGTTGATTTGCTCTCTGAGCTGGCGAGTTTTTGTTCAGATGTTTTGTCACAGTGCTAGGTGACATGATCAATGGAGCCTCTGATGAACTGACATTATTCTACTCTAGTTGGAATTTATACTGTCTGGTCCGTTATGGTGAGTAGTGCCATCTCCAGTTTTGATCTATCTGCGTTTGTATGTGGTATACAAACCTGGTTTTGATCTGGTATGGGTTTGTATGACACTACTCAGCATAATGGACCCGACAGTATAAATTCCAAGCAGAGTAGAATAACATCGTTTCATTGAAGGCTCCACTGATGTCAGCTAGCATGGTGACAAAACGTCTGAACGAAAACAAGCCAGCTCGCTGAGCAAGTCAACAGCCTCATCCACAACCTCAGTTACAGATCTTTACCAACACTTCCCATGCTTTGTCTTCTGCTCTACCACAGACTTTCACTTTGTTTTTAACCCACACTTTTTCAAAATGTCTAGTCCTTGGTAATAATGTGATATGAGTTGTTGCTGATTGTTACAATGAGCTTAAAGTGCACATTGCACATATAGCCATCAATAAAACAGTGGAAATCCTTAGGTGCATGACCATGTACTGTCTAATACAACGCATTGAGCTTTGTATAATTCACATGTGAGTTCTTATTGTTCTGCCCACAGGCTTCTTGGCCCACTGTTTGGAATGAAGCAAAAGGGGGAGTCTTCAGTGCAACAACAACTGATAACACTAACAATGTTGTCAGTACCTTGCCCAGTGACCCCTGTAAGTGTAATCAAGTTTGGCTCAGGAATTTCTTTTGTTTCACATCACCTTTCATTTCATGCCAGCCTAACCCTTGACATAATTTGATGACCATCTACAAGTAACAGAGGAGGCAAATAACCCAGTTGCTGCCATTATGCTTTCTGTGTCTCTGCAATCAATAGACAGAATAACGAGAGCAAAGATTGGCCCTTTCCTGGAATTGATTAAGGGGAGGTCGAGGAGAGAACAAAATTTCTCTCCGGATTTATACTTGACATGCCCTTCTAAAGAGTAATTAAGCATAATATTGGTGCTTCAATATTATTGTAACATAGTGTATTTTTATTTCATGGCATTCAGTTCATGGCCTTGTGTGCAATCATGTTCATTGTTGAAGCAAGATAATCAACTGAGTTAGTGTCAATCCTTCCACAAACTTTCAATATTGTAAACTATTTCATGCTTTTAGTTATCATAATTAACCTGATATATCACGCCTCTGAAGCAGGTAAGATCTGATCCTAGACCACCAGTCCTAGTGGTGTGAACACTACCACTGTACCACATTTTTGGTGCTTTTATTCTGTACCGTTTGGCCTGAAAATTAAATTCACTGCAATTGTTGATTTGGATCTGTTCCCCTTTATAAGGTAGGTCTGACTTTGTATTATTATGATGATCCTCTTCTTAAAATATGCAGTTTCTCTGTGTAAATATTACCCGCTTATTTTGATAAGCGCAGACACTAGGAGCACTGCCACCTGCAAATTCTCCTCCAATCTATACGCCACACTGGCTTGGAACTAAATTCCCTTTTCTTAACTGTTGTTGAGTCGATAACCTGGCTTTCCTAATGGCAAGATAATAAAATGTGAGGCTGGATGAACACAGCAGGCCAAGCAGCATCTCAGGAGCACAAAAGCTGACGTTTTGGGCCTAGACCCTTCATCAGAGAGGGGGATGGGGAGAGGGAACTGGAATAAATAGGGAGAGAGGGGGAGGCGGACCGAAGATGGAGAGTAAAGAAGATAGGTGGAGAGAGTGTAGGTGGGGAGGTAGGGAGGGGATAGGTCAGTCCAGGGAAGACGGACAGGTCAAGGAGGTGGGATGAGGTTAGTAGGTAGCTGGGGGTGCGGCTTGGGGTGGGAGGAAGGGATGGGTGAGAGGAAGAACCGGTTAGGGAGGCAGAGACAGGTTGGACTGGTTTTGGGATGCATTGGGTGGGGAGGAAGAGCTGGGCTGGTTGTGTGGTGCAGTGGGGGGAGGGGACGAACTGGGCTGGTTTAGGGATGCAGTAGGGGAAGGGGAGATTTTGAAACTGGATGTACCCCTATGGGTGGAATCCAATGATTTAAGTGTGTCTTTCACTGCCGTTCTTTTTCAGAGGCAATCAGGGAAAAGAGACGCACTGACTCTGCCAACAATACCCCATGAAAGAATAGAAAGCAAATTTGAAGACATTTACCCAGTGCTCATCCATTCACATTTTGTTTCCTCATTTGGAGACAATCCAGGCTGATCCACTTTTGCAACAGTGTTGAAAAGAACACAGATTCTGGGGTTATCTTTAACACACAGATAATGTTCTGCATTGAATGATATTCTGTGTTTGTTGATTGACCTGCTCAGAGAATGAAGAAAGCAATAACATTAGTATTGCCACATTTTTTTTTGTAGCAATGCCTGAAAGATCACCAGTTTTTCATGACTATTACATCTGACCATTTTTTTTTTGTAATAAGAGGTGATATCTTCCTAATCTTTCCCACCAGTTGCTACCATTTCTTTCTTGCCCCCCCATGCCTGTCATTACCACTGTTTCCATTCAAGCTCTGACTTCAGACCCATCGTTTAATTTTTGATTCACTTTTTTGTGACCATTACATATTGTGTTAACCTTTTGGTTTGTAAAACCTTGATGGGAAGAAGTTATAAATCCCCTGTTGGAACTTCTTTTTCAGCTTCTTTGCAGGTCAATGCCATCACTGTAACCAAACCCTCTCCACAATTTAGAAAGGCAATATTTCTTGCAAGAAACAGCTTTGGAGAAGTCTTCTCACCTATCAGATCAGGTAAGCAATGATTGACATGTATTACAACTGTAACTTTGTGAGCTCCATTGCTAGTTCCTTATATTAACAGTGTTGGCTGAGTTGGTTACAGAGGTCCATTAAGACCTATCTGGTTTTAGTGTAGTTTTAAGCTCTAAAGCTACATTTACCTTTTTAGCTGAATGCATCCCTGCGTATTAAAAGTTTAATCACGTTTTACCTTTCCCCTCCATCACATACAAATATTTTTAAATGGTTGCTTCATGAAGTTAGATTTCTTCAAGCAAAATGTTTCACAGTTTCACCTGCCATTCCTCTGCTATTTCAGCTTGACTAGTAAACCCTTTTAAAATGTTCAGGGTAGCAATTTTTATGGAAGCAACAGATGACCGTTCATTAATAGGCTCAGTCTACTAATTTGCCAGTGTTATTTAATAATAATTGCTAGGCACTGCTCAAATTTAATAGGTGGGGTAGAAGAGCAGGCTAGAATTTTAATGAGTGGGATACATTTAAAGTTCATTGCACTCAGTTGTGGGTAGGTAGACATGTGATGCGGAACTGGAACATGCCCTGAAGCCTTATTTCAGTTTTTTGTAAAAACAAAATGCAAAAACAAAAATCTGAAAAAAAAATAGTAAATGCTAGTTCTGGCAACTTGTGTGGATAGAGACAGTCAACAAGCAGAATTTTAGGTGAGTACAGAGGAGGGCAGGCACTAAGTTTCATGCTGCAGCTGGTGTGCCAGTTTGCAGGTAACATCCCCCTTTTTTTTCCCCCGGTGAAATTAGCAGTGGGTATCTCATTAGAGTAGGTCAGTGACCATGTGAGGCCAGTTATAGGGGCTAATTGGGACTTCCCCTAGTTTCACTCACTGTTTTTGTTTATTTCCGTTTTAGAGATGAACCATACAGACATTTCAACCACTGAGTTCAGCTCAACGTCTGTCAGTTGTGCCTCAAATTGCTGTTCTCCGAGTAAGAGTGGATTCCATGTTGAGAAGCTAGCTAACCTTGCAAGGTTAGCTGTGGGAAATGTAAGCAAAGTATTGGAGTTGATGAAGACACATTTTGTCACTTGTATCAGAGGATTAGAATTGCTGAAAGCTGAAGCAACTTCTCTGTATGTTTAATAACAAAGTGTGGAGCTGGATGAACACAGCAGGCCAAGCAGCATCTTAGGAGCACAAAAACTGATGTTTCAGGTCTAGACCCTTCATCAGAAAAGGGGGAATGGGGAGAGGGCTCTGAAATAGATAGGGAGAGTGGGGGAGGCGGACTGAAGATGGATAGAGAAGATAGAGAGAACAGCATGGGTGGGGCGGTGGGGAGGGGATAGGTAAGTCCAGGGAGGACGGATAGGTCAAGGAGGCGGGATGAGGTTAGTAGCTAGGAAATGGAGGTGCGGCTTGAGGTGGGAGGAGGGGATAGGTGAGAGGAAGAACATGTTAGGGAGGCAGGGATGAGCTGGGTTGGCTTTGGGATGCAGCGGGGGAAGGGGAGATTTTGAAGCTTGTGAAGTCCACATTGATATCATTGGGCTGCAGGGTTCCCAAGCGGAATGAGTTGCTGTTCCTTGGGTGGTGGGGTCGGATTGTAGATGGCGGAAGTGTCGGGGGATGATGCGTTGTATCTGGAGGTTATCCCGCCTCCTTGACCTGACCTGTCCCCTCCCTACCTATACTCTCCTCTCCACCTATTTTCTCTATCCATCTTCGGTCTGCCTCCCCCTCTCTCCCTATTTATTTCAGAACCCTCTCTCCATCCCCCTTTTCTGATGGAGGGTCTAGGCCCGAAATGTCAGCTTTTGTACTCTTGAGATGCTGCTTGGCCTGCTTTGTTCATCCAGCTTCACACTTTTTGTTATCTCGGATTCTCCAGCATCTGCAGTACCTATTATTTCTGTGTATGTTTCTTTTCCTTTTGCAAGCTTGTGAGAGAGGGACAAATATTTATTGAGGTGGGCATTATGTTGCATAATGCCTAAAGTTTGGCAAGTGGCAACTCAATGCAATTGAATTGACTAAATATTATAAACCTCTTAATGTTGGCTGTAGATATTCCACTTCTGTGTCTCCTGCTGATGTGTGATAAAAGAGAATTGCTCTGGCAGCCTCTTCCAAATGCACATCCTCTATGTTAACTTACTGTGCTGTTGGTCACTGAGTGCGCCTGCAGTATCTGTATTCTTCCATGGTTTGTGGGTGTCGCTGTCCAAGCCAACATTTGCCTATCTCCGAAAGTTCTTGAATTGAATTGGGCCATGGCATAGGGGCAGCTAACTGCTCGACATATTGTTGGAGTCATATCTAGACCAGACCAGGTAAGGATGGCAGATTTCCTTCCCCTAAAGGACATTGGCAAACCCAGTTGATTTTAGCCATAACAGACGGTTGTCTTGGTCAATTACTAATAATAGCTTTAAATATTAATAGTATTAGTTGAATTTAGATTCCACCAGCTGCCGTGCTGGGATTTGGACTCCTGCCACAGAATTAGCCTGGGCTTCTGGATTAATAATCCAGTGACATTACCACTACACCACTGCCTCCTTCAGTTTGCCAAGTTCTGTCGCTCCATGACAGTTGAAATTCAATGTGAAACAGTGTGAGTTGATACCTTTTTGGTAGAAGAATGAGGCAGCAAGAGCTAAATGGTAAATTTTAAATATGCAAGAACAGCAAAGGTTTGAAGTGCTCAAATCTTTGAGGCTGGAGGGACTTTTTTTTAATCAAAAAAAAGCACAAACAGTAAGGCCTGTGGGATGTTGAATCATAAAATCATGAATATGGATCAAGTAAGTAAGGTGAAATTGCTGAAGTGACAATAACCTGAAAGCTCAGATATAAGATAACGGTCAAAGTCATCAATGATAACATTTAAAATTTTTCTGTGCAGTGATGGCTTTGGATTTGGAAGGCACTGCATGATAGAATAATAAGTTTTAGTTCCAACTTTTGAAATGCAATTAGATAAATACTGAAGGAAACATAGTTGCAGGGATCTTGAGGTAAAATAGTGGTTGGGGACTGGAATGAACTGTGAGACTCTTTTTTAAAGTAGTGCAGTTGCTAGTTCTGGGCTGAATGACTGTCTTCCTTCTGGGGTGTAATATTCTGATTGAAATTTAATCCCCAAGCCCACAGTCTGCAGTCCACCTCTCCCAATCTCTTAACTAAATTATCAGGTCACCTGTCGAAATATTTCCTCCTTACCTGTCTTGCATTTGCTTATTTAGAAGTTCCTTGGGGAAACTTTGCTTTGTTAACTCTATCAAAGGATAATAGAAACCTTGTTATCTGACTAGGTCCAAGATGTCAGTGACTTCTGTATCTTCTGTAGATCCTGATAGCTTAATGTGAGATCGGCATGCCTATTCAGAGAACTGACTGCTCAAGTTGTCACATTGGTGTTTGGAAAATTTGTACAGCTTCTGGCCTCCCTCTGCATGCATTAGATGTTGCGGTTCTGTGTAACTGCTCCTTAATGCATTCCAAGCCAAACTTCGGTGCTTGCCTCCACATGGGCTAGGTGGCTGCAGTGATTTGCCAGGAGAGGTGGGTCTGTCAAGCAGAATTTAGTAAGGCCTTTTTATTACTTTTGGAGGAGCTGGGTTTACTTGTATTGTTTGCACTGCCCACCTTGATGTTTCCCAGAGGCAGTTCCCCAAATAAAATCTGCATTTATATTCGACACGTTATATATTAATCTGCCATATTAATGCTGTCCTGGCTGATTTTGAGAAGTAAAATACCCTTCTGTTGTTAACATGAGTATTTGCTTCTCTCCCCGATCCACCCAATTCCTTCATACCATGCACAGAAATGTTCATCAATGTCAGCTTATGCCATTTATTTAACCCTTTGCTATCTTTGAGAATTCCATTTAATTGTCTAGAAGGTAAATGTTTCTGAATTTGATCAGCTTGCTGGCAATCAAGACTTTAATAAGAAGGTACAATGCTCTGATATATTAAGCTATCTCTGTGCCTGTCATAAATCCTGAGGATGAAAGCTTTGCTGATATAAATGCAGAGACACTGTGTGCCTGCTTATAAAGGAACTGTCGAGCAGAATGCAAAGGCATTGAGCTGAAATCCCACTTAACACATCATGTCTATTTGATGTTGTCACATTTTGACATTCAGACAAGTCATCGAAGGATTTTGGTTTTAGAAATTTACTTAAGAGAAGTCAAAATACTGAAATTGTGTTCTCATTTGTAAATGGAGAAAATCACTTAATAATAATTAAACTGGAATTGAGAAGTGTTTCAGTCTTTTGGCTTTATCTCGATGGTGTTAGTATAATCCTGAAGAGGTCATGAACTGTCAACATCTTTGTTCCCCCAGTCACCAAGGACACCAAGAATAACACATCTTGAGTTGCTCTCCAAACGTCCCACTGTCCTGACTCAAACAAATGTTGCTGTCCTTTGTTGTTTCACTATTTAAATTCCCCATCATTGTGGAAGTAGTCTCACTACAAAAAAAAATTCCCAAAGAAGAAGGCTTACTGCCATCTTTAAAGAGCAGTTTGGATGGGCAATATAATAAGTCACTTGTGTCACTTACATCCCAAAATCTTAGAAATTGAAAGTTGGTGACTTTGAGAAACATAGAAATGTTAGCACAGGAGACCATTCAACCCATTATATCTGTTGCAGAGGTAGCTTCACAACTAATCATGTGTATGACTGCTCCGACCCTTTTTTTTCATATTTTTCCTCTTGTTTTATTCTTTCTCAAAAGCTTTAATTGCATTCCAAGTTGTAACTATGTATTCCAAGTTCTAATGAATTTTGGTATCTAACTTCCACATTTATGCTGTTTGTTCTGTTCTGAAATTTGTGCGTCATTGTTAATGATTCACGAGCCAACAGAAACTTGCCTGCTATTACATTTTCATGTTGACAATTTGTGTTTGATGTATATAACAATTGGAGTTGACACTACAATTGATCAGCTACAGTCTTCCTGAATGGTAGACCAGGCTTGAGGATTCAAATGGCCTACGCCTACTCTTTCAGATGTTCATAGCACTCGCATGATGATGGGGAAACAAAGGGTCATTTTACTTCCTTTCTAACCAAGTTAAAAATGTTTCTCATTTTAGTTCAGTGAAGATACCTGCTCGACAGCGGAGAGATTTGACCAAGTGCAGAACCTCCACAATTGTAATTCAAAGCAGAAGATGATTGGTAGGTTGTACTTGTGCTTTCAATTCATCTAACACTGACAATACTGATACAGGAGCACAATAATCAATGTACCTAGAGTGTACAAAGATGGACTCTTGTAATTATGTTCTAACAATATAATTGGGGTGAAAATTGACTCGTCAGTCAATGGGTTATGCGCATGCAGAATACACAATATCACTACAAACGTTTCTAGAGAATAGTGAAATGTATTCTTCAGTTTCCTTGCTTTACTTAAAAAAAAAAGATATTCAGTGTTCTAAATGATCAAAATTCTTCCTAAAACTTGTTATCAAAATATAAGAAAGCTTCCACTGGGAGCTATTCTTCTGTACTAAAACATTTCCAAGAATGTGAAATTATATAGCGTTGCAAATGGCCACTGAACCCTGCTGTTGATGTATGTATCAAAAATATGATCTACCACTGATGTGTTCCAGAGGTCTGAGGGAGTAGAACTGCCATATAGAAAAGCAACCAATCTGACCAAATACTTTGTAAAGATATTGTTATTTTTAAAACCGAGGAGAAGCGAGGATAAATCAATAAACTTATTTTTTTAAATCACTGTTACCTTTAAAGCTACTAATTATTGTGCACCAAATGACTACAATCTTTTTGTGGTGATTTGCAACATAACTGTACGCATTGAATTGTGTATAAGCATCAGAATGGCTGTGATCAACTGACTGTTGCTCACTGCCTATTGAACTGTTGATCACAGTTACAGCAGACACTGGTAGGAGATGACTTGCTTACCATATTGATTGGCAATAATATCCTGTCTCTGTTTTGAGTGGTGATATGAATTTCAAACATCCTGCATATGCAATTAACCTTTAAATAGGATGGCCTATTTTTCAGTCACCCGAGATCCCACGTGTAATGCAACATATATTAGTGGACATGAAAATCTTGAAGTGGGTGGCTAACTGTTTAATCACATGGAAAATTCAAGGTTAACTCCATCTCCTACTTGTGTGCCCGTGTCCAACTAAGGAAGTATACGTATTTTGTCCATTGCGAAGGCAGTAGAAACAGCTCTCAGCAAACCGTCATAGAAGTTGTTTGCAACATTGCAAAAACAATATAATTCCACCTCGGTGATGTCTCGTAATACCACCCTATCTTAGTTTATTTGCTGAAACATTTTGGTTATTTGTTTTATTCCTAAGATTGATATTTTCTGTATTGATTATTCATGGGATGTGAGTGTCACCGTCAAGAGTAGCATTTACTGCCATGTCTGATTGCTCAGGCTACAGTTAAGAGTCAACCATATTACTGTGGTCTGGAGTTGAAAGAAGGCCAGATTAGGTGAGGATGGCAAATTTCCTTCCTTCAAGGACAGTACTGAATCTGATGGAAATATGTTCCCATCAACAATGGTCAACATCAGGCAAGCTTTTTATTCCAGATTTTATACTGAATACAAATTTTATTATCTGCCGCAGTGGGATTTCAACCCATCCCCAGAGAACATTAGCTTGCATTATTAATCCAGTGATATGACCACGACAGCATCTCAACCAACGTTTGAGCGTTATCCACATTAATCGCTCATTGAAAGAACTGCTAAACATGTTTTATTTCACACCAGGTCCCATTTACTAGCTAACCCTGTACTTGCAGACCTACTTTGGCTTCTAATCAAACAGGGTTCTTATATTTAAAGCTCTTGTCATTTAGTTTAGCTTCCACCGTCCCTTGCTACTCCAGTCTCTTCTGGCTGCACAACGGTCCATGGTATTTAGTTGTTACCTCAGTCATCTATTTCTGCTGTACTGTGCACTTGGCTATCAATTTTCAGCTTGTATCATTCACAGATTAGGTGGATTAGACATTGTAAATAAGGGGTTTACTAGGATAGGGAGGGGTAGCTGGGTCTGGGTGGGATGGTCTTTGGAGGGTTGACACAGAATGGATGGCCAGATGCCCTCTTTCCACATAGTAGGGATTTTGTGATCATCTGGTTTTAATACTTAAGCTATTCATAGACTAAAATTGTCTTTATGAAGGACCAATATTGACCCTAAATGGCTGTTGTGATCACCTGACCAAGTTGAACCAAGTCTATTAATTTTTTTTTAATGTTAGGGTTCAAGCCAGAGAAATCAGAAGTAAGCTTTTGCATGATATGACTGCTGTCTGTTGTATTCTCTGGTTTGTGAACGATTGCTGCCGTTCTGGAAAAAAATCTGATCTATTCCATTGGTTTTGTTTGTTGTGCTTGGTACCTACTAAAGTGAAGTAGTCTTTGATTGTGATAACACTGTGTGGAGCTGGAGGAACACAGCTAGCTAGGCAGCATCAGAGGAGCAGGGAAGCTGACATTTCAGGTTGGCATCCTTCAGATTGTGTCTTGTTTGTTTAGTTGGCTAATAACGTCAACAGAATTCTGGTGTGGTTGATTTATGGTCAGTTTGAGACATAAAATGCTACAGATAAACACTAGACAGCACACATTGCAGATGATGTTCCCAAGTGGCCGAGCATAAAGTAGCAGCCTTGATCAGTTGACCTATTTGTATTATTGTGTTTCCTATAGGACAAAAACTTAATCATGAGACTTTGGCCGATATGTTGAAAACTCCTTCTGGCCAGGCAGGTGAAGGAGGAACAAAAGAAGGGTCAACATCCTTGCCAAAGACCCAGCTACTACAAAACTTATTGAAAGATGCCTTGGAAAAATTCAGGTGTGTTACTCATAAGATTCGGAATCAAATTATGAAGAAGTTTGCAGATGCTTTGTTGAATTGAAACTGGATTGTGCAGTAACAATGACGAACTTCTGCTTTCCATTTAGACTCCTCCCCCCCCCCCCCTTCCTTTATTTATTAATGGAATGAGGATACCACTGGCTAGGCAGCACTTATCCATTCTTAATTGCCCAGGGGCAGTCCAGAGTCAACCACATTGAATCATAGTATCCCTACAATGTGGAAACAAGGCCATTCAGCTCAGAGTTCACGCCACCTCTCCGAAGAGCATCCCACCCAGATCCATTCCCTTACCCCTGCAATTCCCATGTCTGACCCACCTAACCTAACCATCCCTGGGCACTAAGGCCAGTACACCTGCCCTGCACATCTTTGGACTATGGGAGGAAACCAGAGCACATGGAGGAAACCCAAGCAGACACTGATATTGCTGTGGGTCTGGAGTCATATGTAGGCCAGACCAGGTAAGGATGGCAGTTTCCTTCTTTAAAGGACATTTAGTGAACTAGATGTAATTCTCTGATGACTAACGGTAGATTCATGGACATCGTTAGGTTCTTACTTCCACATTTTTAAAATTGAATTCAAATTCCACCATCTGCTGTGGCAGGATGCAAACTCAGGTCTTCAGAATGTTATCTGGGTCTCGGGATTAACAGTCCAGTTATAATACCACTAGGCCATTGCCTCCCCTGGCCTACTTGCCTAGCTGGCTGTATATGGCCATATTTGAGTTTAAGTGGTCTGTCTTCATCCCGAGCAATGGTCATACTCCTAGTAACTATTCTTAAACTATGGTATTTTCCTGTCTAGCTTCTGTTTGATCAAAACACTTTGCACCCAAATGGACATTTACCAAGTGTATGGCACCTAAGTATATTTCTCTATTTCTCAATCTCTCCTTTCACCCAAGGCATGGTGAACCCCCCCCCCCAGGTTAAACTGCCATTAGTCAACTTTGTCTAATGAGGCCAGCCATATGGTCTGTTAAGATTATGGCAACTTTAGCTTTACATTAAAACTTATTTTAGTGGTTCTCTCTTAACATATCCAATTCTTGATGCAGATAACAGTGTTTCATTTTGCAGAACGAGTGCCACATTTGAAAGAATAGAACTGAGGAAATGGTGTTCAGATAATATGTATCTTACATAGAACACAAAACAGTACAGCACAGTACAGGCCCTTTGGCCCATGATGTTTTGTCAACCTGTTATCTTACTCCAAGATCAAACTACCCTGCATAACCTACATTTTACATCCATCTGGTTCACTAATGCCCTTTAGGGGAGGAAATCTGCCACCCTCACCTGATCTGGCCGACATGTGACTCCAGACCCATAGCAGTATGGTTGACTCTCAACTGCCCTCTGAAATGGCATTACAAGTCACTCAGTTGTACCAATCACTACAAAGACTCAAAGAAATGAAACTGGAAGGATCACCCAGCATCGACCTAAGAACCAGAAAAGACAGCCATGCAGAGTCCTCCTCACTAACATTTGGGGGTTTGAGCCAAAATTGGGGGAGCTATCTCACAGATTTGTCAAGCAACAGCCTGACATTTTAAAGTATGATTCTGTGAGTATAACTATGTCCCAGACACCACCATCGCTGACCCTGGATATGTCCTGTCTCATCGGCAGGACAGACCCAGCAGAGGCGGGCAGCACAGTGGTATTCAATCAGGAAGGCATTGTTCTAGGAGTCCTCAATATTGACTCTGGATCCCATGAAGTCTCATGGCTTCAAGTTAAACATGGTCAAGGAAACCTCCTGCTGATTACCACTTACCACCCTCCCTCAGCTGATGAATCAGCACTCCTCAATGTTGAACAACACTTTGAAGCACTGAGGATGGCAAAGGCACAAAATGTACTCTGGGTGGGGGATTTCAATGTCAACCACCAAGAGTGGCTCGGCAGTAGTACCACTGATGGAGCTGGTTGGGTCCCACAGAACATAGCTGTTAGACTGGGCCTGCAGCAGGTGGTGAGGGAACCAACAAGAGGGAAAAACATACTTGACCTCATCCTTAGACATCTGCCGTCTGCAGTTGTATCTGTCCATGACGGTATCCGTAAGCGTGACCGTTGCACAGTCCTTGTGGAGACAAAGTCCCGCCTTCACATTGAGAACAACCTCCATTGTGTTGTGTGGCACTATCACCGTGTTAAATGGGACAGATTTTGCACACATCTAGCAACTCCAGTCTGGGTATCCATAAGGCGCTGTGGTCCATCAACAGCAGTAGAGTTGTACTCCAGCACAATCTGCAACCTCATGGCCCAGCATATCCCCCACTCAACCATTACCATCAACCCTGGTTCAATGAAGACTGTGGGAGGGCATGGCAGGAGCAGCACTATGCACACCTGAAGATGAGGTATCAACCTGGTGAAGCCACCAAACATTCTACTTACATGCCAAAAGATGGACAGAGCTAAGCAATCCCACAACCAATCGATCACATCTAAGCTCTGGCACATCCAGTCATTAACTGGAGGAGGAGGCACCACAAATCTCCATCCTCGATGATGGAAGAGCTCAGCACATCAGTGCAAAAGGTAAGGCTGAAGCATTTGCAGCAATCTTCAGCCAGAAGTGATGAGCGGATGATCTATCTCGGCCTCCTCCGGTGGTCCCCGGCATCGTAGATACCAGTTTCCAGCCAATTCGATTCACTCCACGTGATGTCAAGAAATGGTTGGAGACACTGTATACTGCAAAGGCTCCCACCCCTAACAACATTCTGGCAATAGTACTGAAGACTTGTGCTCCAGAACAAGCCGCTCCCCAGACAAACTCCTGTACAGTTGCAACACTGGTATCTACCCGACAATGTGGAAAATTGCCCAAGTATGTCCTGTACATAAAAAGCAGGACAAATCCAACTCGGCCAGTTACGTCCCCATCAGTCTACTGTCCATCCTCAGTAAAGTGATGGAAGGTGTCAACAACAGTGCTATCAAGCTGCACCTGCTCAGCAACAACCTGCTCAGCCACACCCAGTTTGGGTGCTGCCATGGCCACTCAGCTCCTGACCTCATTACAGCCTTGGTTCAAACATTGTCAAAAGACTGAATTCCAGAGGTGATATGAGAGTGACAGCCTTTGATACCAAGTCTGTATTCGATTGACTGTGGTATCGAGGATCTCTGGCAAAACTGGAATCAGTGTATTGGGGGCAAACGCTTCGGTGGTTGGGGTCATACCTGACACATCGGAAGATGATCATGGTTGTGGGACGTCAATCATCTCAGCTCTAGGACATCACTGCAGGAGTTCCTCAAGGTAGTGTCTTGGGCCCAACCAGCTTCAGCTGCTTCATCAATGACCTTACCTCCATCATAAGGTCAGAAGTGGGGATGTTCACCGATGATGGCACAATGTTCAGCATCATTCACAACTCCTCAGATACTGCAGCAGTCCATGTTCACATGCAGCAAGATCTGGACAATATCCCGGCTTGGGCTGATCAGAGGCAAATGACATTCGTGCCACACAAATGCTAGGCTATCATTATCACCAATAAGAGACAATATAACAACTGCCCCTTGACATTCAGTGATGTTAATATCACTGAATCCTCCATTGTCAATATCTTGGGGGTTACCGCTGACCAGAAACTCAACTGGACTCCCCACATAAACACAGTGGCTACAAGAACAGGCCAGAAGCTGGGAATACTGTGACGAGTAACTCCCCTCCTGACTCCTCCAAAGCCTGTCCACCATCTACAAGGCACATGTCAGGAATGTGATGGAATACTCCCCACTTGCCTGGATGGGTGCAGCCCCAACAACACTCAAGCTTGATACCATCCAGGACAAAGCAGCGTGCTTGAATGGCACCGCACCCACAAGCGTTTACTCCTTCCACCACCAACGCTCAGTAACAGCAGTGCATACTATCTACAAGATGCACTGTAGAAATTCACCAAAGATCCTCAGACAGCACCTTCCAAACCCACGACCACTTCCGTCGAGAAGGACAAGGGCAGTAGATCTACGGGAACACCACCACCTCCAAGTTCCGCTCCAAGTCACTCACCATCCTGACTTGGAAATATGTCACATTTCCTTCATTGTTGCTGGGTCAAAATCCTGGAATTCCCTCCCTAATTGCATTGTGGATCAACCCACAGCAAGAGAAATGCAGTGGTTCAAAAAGGCAGGTTACCACCACCTTCTCAAGGGCAAATAGGGATGGGCAAGAAATGCTGGCCAGCTAGCAATGCCCACATCCCACAAAATGAATAGAAAAAAAAAGTTGTACCTATCCAAGGGTCAGGTATGTGTCCCTCATGTACCTGACTCCACTACCAAAGCTGGCAGTGCGTTCCATGCAACAGTGTAAAGAACCTCCTCTGACAACCCTCCTATACCTTCCCCCAGTCACCTTAAAATTGTGCCCCCTCATAATAATAATTTCTGCCCTGGGATAAAGTCTCTGGCTATCAACTCCATCTATACGTCTCATCAACTTGTACATCTCTGAGCAACTCTAATCCTTCTTTGCTCTAATGAAAAGCCCTAACTTCCTCAACCTTTCCTCATAAGACCTGCCCTCCAGTCCAGGCAGCATCCTAGTAAATCTCCTCTGCACCCTCTCTAAAGCTTCCACATCCTTCATTTCATAAGCCGACTAAAACTGAACACAGTATTCCAAGTGTGGTCTAACCAGGGTTTTATAGAGCTACAGCATAACCTCACAGCTCTTAAACTCAATTCCCCTGCCAATGAAGGCCAACACACCATCTGCTGCCTTAACAACCCTATCAACTTGGGTGGCAACTTGGGGGGATCTATGGATGTGGACCCCAAAATCTCCCTGTTCCTCCACACTGCCAAGAATCCTACCATTAACCTTGTATTCTGCATTCAAACTCGACCTTCCAAAATTAATCACTTCACACCTTTTCGGGTTGGATTCTATCTGCCGCTTCTTTGCCCAGCTCTGCATCCTGTCAATGTCCTTGTGCAACCTACAACAGCCCCTCACACTATCTACAACTCTACCAACCTTTGTGTCATCAGCAAACTTACTAACCCATTCTTCCATTCCTCATCCAAGTCATTTATAAAGATCACAAAGAGCAGAGATCCCAGAACAGATCCCTGCGGAACACCACTGCTCACTTAGCTCCAGGCTGAATACTTTTCATCTACTATCACCGTCTGTCTTGTTTTCAATAGCCAATTCTGTATCGAGACAGCCAAATTTCCCTGAATCCCGTGCCTCCTTACTTTCTGAATGAGCCTACCTTATCAAATGCCTTGCTAAAATCCATGTACTCCACATCCACTGCTCTACCTTCATTAATATGTATTGTCACATCCTCAAAGAATTCACTAAGGCTTGTGAGGCATGACTTTCCCCTCTCAAAGCCATGTTGACTATTTCTAATCCATCTATGCGTTTCCAAATAATCATAAATACTATCTCTGAGAATCTTCTCTAATAATTTGCCCACCACAGAAGTAAGACTGACTGGTATGTAATTCCCAGGATTACCCTATTCCCTTTCTTGGACAAGGGAATAACATTTTACACCCTCCAGTCTTCTGGCACGACTCCAGTGGGCAGTGAGGATGCAAAGATCATTGCCAAAGGGGCAGCTATCTTTTCCCTCGCTTCTCATAGTAACCTTGGGTATATCCCGTCTGGCCTAGGAGACTTATCTATCCTCAGATTATTCAAAATTTCTCACACATCCTCATTCCTAACGTCAACCTGTGAGCAGATCTGCCTGTTTCATGCTGTCCTCACATCCATCAAGGTCCCTCTCACTGGTGAATACTGAAGCAAAGTATTCACTAAGGACCTCCCCTACCTCTTCTGACTCCACACACATGTTCCCTCCACTGTAACTGATCGGCCCCTACTCTCACTCTGGTCATCCTCTTGTTCCTCGTGTAAGTATAGAACGCCTTGTGGCTTTCCTTAATCCTACCTGCCAAGGCTTTTTCATACCACCTTCTAGCTCTCTTAAGTTCCCTTCCTGGCTACCTTGTAGCTTTCTAGAGCCCAGTCTGATCCTTGCTTCATCAACCTTAAGTAAGTTTCCTTCTTCCTCTTGACTAGATGTTCCACATGTCTTGTCATTCAAGGTTCTTTCTCCTTACCATCCCTTCCTTGCTTCAGTGGGACAAACATCCAACACTCGTGGCAAGTGCTCCCAAAACAACCTCCACATTTCTGTCGTACATTTCCCTGAGAACCTGTGTTTCTAATTTATGCTCCGCAGTCCTTGCCCAATAGCATTGTAATTCCCCCTATCCCAGTTAAATACTTTCCCATTCTGTCTGCTCCTATCCCCCTCCATGACTAATGTAAAGACCAGGGAGTTGTGATCACTATCACCAAAAACTCTGCCACCAAGTGATCTGACACCTGGCCTCATTCATTACCAAGCACCAAATCCAATATGGCCTCCCCTCTAGTTGGCCTATCTACATATTGAGCCCGAAATCCTTCCTGGACGCATATGATAAAATGTGCTCCATCCAGACTATTTCTACTTAGGAGGTTCCAGTCAATAGAAGGAAGTTGAAGTCACCCATGACAACAAATCTATTACTTCTGCACCTTTCCAAAATCTGCCTCCCAATCTGTTCCTCAGTGTCTCTGTTGCTATTAGGGGGTCTATAGAAAGCTCCTAATAAAGTGACTGCTCCTTTCCTGTTTCTGACTTGCAATCGTTCCGACTCAGTAGACAAACCCTCCTCGACGACATCCCTTTTTGCAGCTGTGATACCATCCCTGATTAGCAATGCCACTCCCCCAACTCTGTTATCCCCCTCCCTATTTCTTCTGCAACCTAAACCCCATAACGTCCACAGCATCATGGCTCCAAGTACTGATCCATGCTCTGAGCTCATCACTCTTATTCCTGAACTTGTGTTAAAATAGACACACTTCAACCCATTGCACTGACTGCAACTTGGCCCTATCAATTGTCTATCCTTACTCACAGACACTGCATGCTGTAGCTGCCTGTGCACCAGCTACCCCATCCTCTGATCCATCGCTCTGGTTCCCCCTGCTGCCAAACTAGTCTAAACCCTCCTGAAGAGCTCTGGCAAACCTCCCGCCCAGGATGTTGATGCCCGTCTAGTTCAAGTACAACCCGTTCTTCGCGTACAGGTCCCACCTCCCCCAGAAGATATCCCAATGATACACATATCTGAAGCTGTCTCCCCACACGAGCTCTGTAGCCACGTGTTCAGCTGCACTTGCTCTCCATTCCGAGCTTCACTAGCCTGTGAAATTGGTGGTAATCCAAAGATTACTACTCTGCTCATTCTGCCTTTTAGCTTCCAGCCTAACTCCCAATATTCATTTTTTAAGTCTTCATCCCCTTTCCGAGTTTGTCATTGGTATTCGTGTACCACAACTTCTGGCTGCTCAACTTAAGAATCCTGTAGACTCGATCCAAGATGTCACTGATCCTGGGACCTGGAACGTAACATACACCTCGCTCGGTACCACAGAATCTCCTGTCTGTTCCCCCAGCCATTGAATCCCTTATCATTATCACTATCCTATTCTTCCCCCATTCCCTTCTGAGCCACAGAATCAAGCTCAGTGCCAGAGATGTGGCCACTATGGCTTTCCCCTGGTAGGCCGTTCCCCCCGACAGTATCGCAGGGTGGTAGGACTCTCCGTCACATCTCTTGTGTTTCCCGCACCTCTGCCCTCTCATCCCCCTCCCTGCAACCAAAACAAAGACAGAATTCGCCTTGTCCCCTCACATCACCCCACTGACCTCCATATCCAACGTGTTATTCTCCGCTACTTCCGTCACCTACAATCCAACCCCACAATCAAAGAAATATTTTCCTTATTTACCTTTGGTCAGGACCGCTGTCTCCATGACTCCCTCATCCACTCCACATTCCCCACTTACCCCACCACTCCCTGCACCTTTCCCTGCAACAGCAGGAAGTTCTGCACCTGCTACCTTACCTCCATTCAAGGCAACAAACAAACCTTCCATACCAGACAGAGGTTTACCTGCACATCTGTCAATATGATCTATTGCTTTCACTGCTCCCAATGTGGCCACCTCTACATTATTGAGACCAAGCAGAGGCTCGAAAGCAGCTTTGTAGAGCACCTGCACTCTGCTTGTGACAAATGATAACACCTTTCAGTCGCGAACCGTTGCCGCCCTCACTCCCTGGATGACGTGTCCATCCTGGGCCTCCACCAGTGTCATAATGATGCCACCCAGAAACCGGAGGAGCAGCATCTCCCATTCCACCTTGGGAGCCTACAACCCAGTGGTCTGAATGTGGTCCTTCCTAGCTTCACACTCTCCCACCCCGGCCTCATTCCATGACTAACCCTCCCTCTCATCCCTGCCTCCTTGACCTGACACAACCTGTCCATCTTCTGTCCTACCTATCCGCTCCTCCCACCTCACTGACCAATCCCCACCGGTGCCTACCTGTACTCACCTATCACTATCCCACCTACCTTCCCCAGCCCAGCCCCACCCCTCCCCTCTATTTATTTCTGAGCTCACTTCTCCTCTCTCCACCCCTCCCTTGCCATTTCTGAAGAAGCGTCCTGACCCGAAACGTCAGCTTTCCTCCTCCTCTGCTGCCTGGCCTGCTGTGTTCATCCAGTTACACACTGTGTTATCTTTGACTCCAGCATCTGTAGTTCTTACTATCTCTGTGTGTAATGGCTGCTTCTCAGGTCTCTTTTTTTAAATCTTTCTCCTCTCACTGTGGGGGGAAAAAAAACCCCTCTATATCTGAACTCACCACCCCTAGGGAAAAGACGTTTGTTATTCACCTTATCTATTCCCCTCATGATTTTGTAAAACTCTGTAAAGTCACCCATTAACTTCCTACACTTCAGTGATAAAAGCCCCACTCCTTATCTCAAACTGCCTAGTCCTGGAAAC
Source organism: Stegostoma tigrinum (assembly GCF_030684315.1). NCBI lineage: Eukaryota > Metazoa > Chordata > Chondrichthyes > Orectolobiformes > Stegostomatidae > Stegostoma > Stegostoma tigrinum. Next base: position 54,328,957 of record NC_081364.1, on the reverse strand, counting down.
ATCCTGGTAAATCTTTTGTGAACCACCTCCAGTTTAGTAATATTCTTCCTATAGCAGGGTGGCTAGAACTGTACACCGTACTCCAAAAGTGACCTCAGCAACGTCCTGTACAACCTCAACATGGTGTCCCAACTCCTGTACTCAGTGTCTGCGCAGTTAAGGCAAGCGTGCTGAATGCTGTCTTAACCACCCTGTCTACGTATGATGCAACTTCTTAGCATCTGCAATTCTTTTGATTTTTCTCAAAGAAGATATGCCTGAATTCGTCCTGTAGCTAAGCGCTGGATGAGGACTCTGGTCTGAAAATTGTTCAAAGCCCAGTAGATTTAGCTGTACATTTCCTGTGCCCTGGCCTGGCATGAGCAATAACAATGTGAATCCCACAATCATTTATTATTTTCCAGAGTTTTCCAAAGAACTCTGCACCTGAACCCCTAAATCTCTCTCTGTTCAACACTACCCAGGGTCCTACTTTTAATTATATAAGTCCTGCTCTTTTGCTTTACCGATGCCGTACCTAGCATTTGTCCAAATTAAACTCCAAGTGGCACTCCTCAGTTCATTGGCTCAAATGATCATGATCCCTTTGTAATCTTAGATAACCTCTTTCACTGTTGACCCTACCACCAATTTAGGTGTTTGTCATGTCCTCCATCAGTTCCATAACTGACTAACTATCCTCCCAGAAATTACCAGTTTGTTTTTTTTTGCATGTAATTTATTCTCGATCAGTGAGGAGCACCATAAGGAAGTTGTTGGACTGCAGCTGGCCATGATCCATGAATTTCACATTCAGCAGGTATGTCTCCAGTTCTTAGTCTTTGAAGGACACTGTGGTGATGGGGATTCTACTTGTGCAGCACAAAACTAGTGGACCATATGGGAGTCTGACACTTGAACACATTCTGGACTTTGTGCACATTATATTCTGAGTCCGTGGAGTAAAGTAATCCAATTCAATGAACCTAGGGTGCCACAAAGGCATAACGTGTTCATACGTGCAATCAGTTTTGTGAAATGAGAGAGACTGACCTAACTGAGTTATAGATCCACAGATTATTTTTGCTGTTTAAGGCTAGAAACAGACTGGAGAATGTATGTATCTTGTGAGATGTTGTAGAGTGGTCTCTCATTATTCAAATCACTTATCAACTCTTTAAAAAAACGCAGTTGGAACTGGTTATATTGGAACAAACATTTGCAGAAAGGGCCTATGTTAAAGGAATTGTCTGACTTAGAGGAGGGTGTATGAAAATTATGTATCAGGCATACACCGCAGAAAAAGAGACCTCAAGGTAAGGTGTGAAGAAAAAAGATGCATTGTCTGTGAAATAATTTCAATGAAATGACTGGCTATGTGAATGAACAATTCTGTAAACTTAAACATGTGCTTTAAATTTTAAATTTCTTCCTTTCAATCTGTTCCAAGCTGATCAGTGTATTCTCCAAATTTGCGGTAAATCTGCAAAACAAAGGTGAAATTTGTAGACTCCATAGAACAAGATTTGGCATTGCATTTGTCAGCTGTAAGAATGACTGAATATTTCTGGGTCACGCATCTTCCAAAAGAGTTCACTTCATTTTTAAGTTCTGAAGAAGAGCCACTGGACTTGAAACAATGATTTTGGTTTTTCTCCACAGATATTGTCAGACTTGCTGAGATTTTCGAGCAATTTCTGTTTTTGTTTCTGGTTTCTAGCATCTGCAGTTCTTTTTTGTTTTTTCTCATAGAAGACATGCCTGAATTCATCCTATAGCTATGAGCTGGATGAGGACTCCAGTGGTCTGAAAATTGTTCGAAGCCCAGTAGATTTAGCTGTACATCTTCTGTGCCCCTGACCTGGCATGAGGAATTCCACAATGATCTTTATTGTTTTCAAAATGCTGAGTCCAGATAATTTTCATTTAAATAGCTTACATTCATGAACTTGCTTCCTGGATCAGCCAGTAAAGGAAACCAAAGCTATACAATCTGTTAGAACCTGAGAACTATTTCTGTAGAGATTTAAGTGTGTTTGTTGTAAAACTTGATAATTACCTTTCCATCAAGTGGCTGATATTGATGTAAAAACTCTATCTAGCTTCAGTTTACCTTTGCAGAACTCTTCATAGGACTCTTCTTATATTGATCATTTTTGGAATGACGTTTGTCCTATGAGCTATTGAGTAACTATTCAATCATTTAATATAGACAAGGTACATTTGTATGAAAAGCCTCTGGAACATGGAGCAGCTGTTTACTAACTTGGATTGTTTTGTTTTCAGCATGCAATTGGTGAAGCAGTATTTAAGCACTTAAAAGTCAGTGAAGAATTGTTGGGAGAATATGTGACCTTAAAGGAAGAAAATGAACGACTGAAAGTGTTTAACTGACATACATATTTAAACCTGAGGCAATGTAGTCTGTATTCCAAGCCATAGTAATGAGGAGCTCTGCTCGATCAAATTTGTGCCAAACTTGACTACAATCAGCCTATCTTCACCTTTATGTCAAACCCTTGAAAAATTGAAATGGGAGAAATGTCCCTCTTTAATTTTTGTAAAAAAAATGCTGCTTTTCTGTTGTGATTTGAATCATCTGTTTCTGTACATAATTAAGAGTGACTGCCCATATTGAATAGACAGATAAATTTTATAATTCTGTCAGGGTGATGAGAGCGTGCCCTTCCGTGGAATTGGAAAAATGATTCCCCACTACTAAAGTAGACATAATTTACACTGGAATATTTGGTTACTGGCTCTCTGTGTGTACACAAAGTGGATGCAAATAGCTACTTCATAATGGTTATGTGCAGTGAGTGAGTTCAGCGGCAATTTATTTTTCATTTTGAGTGTTCCATTTTTTGATATTTGAAAAAAAATCACAAACATCAGAAATGCATTGATCAGTGTGTGACTAAGTAACTGTTTTGCAGAATGTCTCTTCCTACGTAATGGGGTTCAGGGATTCAGTATTTTGTAGAACTGTGAAGAATAGCTCTATTTTGAACTTGTGGAATTTACTGTAAGTGCCAACAAGTAACAATGAATCTTTCACTGTATCCTATCAGTGGAAAAACTGTTGTGGTTTTCAATGTGGATGTAATGACGTTTTTATCGATGGCTTCTAAGCAGTCATGGGAAGGAAAATTGATTATTTTGTATGTTGCCTCCAAGTCTTTTATGTTGTAGAAAGATGTGGGGAGAAGGTGGCAGCACTTGACAAATTAGTACTTGAATAGAAACTTCTCTTGCAAGCTCCAGCTTTTTTTCACGCTGTATATAGTTTGTGTCAGTTTGGGCTGTTTTTCTGTAACATTGTTTATGAGGCAGTTATATCTGGCCTTTTTATGTCTTTGCATTGGAGTGAAGGAATTCAACTTGTTTTGTGGCACCCTTTAGATCTCATCAGACACTTGTTGCTTGGATTCACTTTATTGAGGCAATCTAATATTTTAACAATAATGTAACAACTTATTTTCGCACTATATGAAAAACTTGGCTGGATTACTCACTTTGGCCATAATTAAGTATATTTGTATCACCATTCTTTAACAAGGCACGTTTTAAAAATAATCTAAATAGTTTGGGGTTCATATTGATTTCTGTTTTCTCTTGGATGTTAGTTTACATCCTCCTTTACCCTTATGCTTCCTGTCGTCTTCAGTATTCTACAATTGAAGATAAATAATGAAACGAGCTATCAATATGGTATTTTTAAATGGCTTATGTTCTGATATCATGCTATTTCCATTTTCACAATGGTTTCATTAAAAATATTTGGATTAAAGATTGTGGATTGATAATTAAAATACATATGCCTGTAATCTTTGTGCTTGACCTTTTCTGTGCAAATCTGTGGTGTCTGAGGATTTTTGTCCAAAGATTTTTCTGACGTGACTCTGATTCAATGGATGCTAATGGGGTTGGAACAAACGTGAGCCCATTACAGATGGGGACTGGAGACCTGGAGGTGGAGAACAGAAAAATGGCAGGGAAGCTAAAGAGTTATATTGTATCAGTTTTCATAAAGATGATATAGAAAATCTCTCAAAGGCTAGGGACCTAGTGAAACTGAGAAACTAAAGTTGACTGGATTGAAGTTTGTTAAATTTCCCTGGAACAGATGAGCTTGATACCAGACTATTAAAAGAGGTGGCTGGAGAGGTAGTTTATGCATTGGTGATAATTTTTCAGAATTCATAAGTTCTCAAAAGGTTGCTGAAGGCTGGAAAATAGCAAACGCAACTTGACTATTTAAGAAATGAGGAAGAGGGAGAATAGAGATCTACACAGTTTGACATCAGTAGTAGAGAAAATGTTCAAATCTGTTATCAAGGTATGATGATTGTACATGTATAATAAAATTGACAAATTTGGGAAGGTTGATGAGAGAGAAAACATGTTTTGACAAGATCTGAAGATTTTTGGGGAAGTTACTTATAGCATTGTTAAAGGAGAATCTGTGAATAAATTGAGGCCTTCCTTAGTGTCTTGTTTTGCTCTGGCAGCTGCTGAGTATGAGTTTTAAGGGATAATGTTTTGTCTAAGGTCTAGACTGTGCTTTAATTTAGCAATTAAGGAATCATTATGCTTTAAGTTAAGAGATGTTCAGTTTTATTGCAGACTTAATTCAGTGTGCATAAGCTCTGGCAGAAGTGGTAGCTTGTTAATTCATGGCTACTTTAATCAGCATTTTTTTTTCCAGATTGAGTAGGTATAACTATACCTTCCTCAGTAGGGCCACGACAGAACTTTGTGCTGCTTCGGTTTAAAAAGTACATGTGGAGTATAGCAAATAAAGCCAATAAGCTGAGGACAATGGTAGATAACAGGAGTTCACTACTATAGCAGAAACTTGGCTTAATGAAGCATGAGGATGGCAGCCTCAGAACTGCTGGCCCTCTTGCTCTTCAGCATTATTAGCCTGTCCCCATAACTTAATAGACAAGTCCATCCCTTTTTCCTGAATTTCTGGACTATAACTAATCTCCAATTAACTGTACCAACACAGAGAGAAACACATTGTGGTGCATTGTGATGAAAAGCTGAGCTGAAATGCCTCCTCCATATTTGATGATTATAACTGTTCCTTTGTTAGGAATGAGTTTAAATTAATGACAGAGTGCACTCTCCATTGTGAATATTTAATAAATGTTTCTTCTGAACTAATTGTGTGAAAATTTAGAAGTAGTTTATCCCCAACATCTCTTGCATGAAGTAAAGGTTTTCAGTATGTGCAACAGTTGGTGCTAATCTTGGCTTGCCCAACAAAGCTATAATCTAAAAATTGGAAAATAGCTTCTAATCATTGCATTGCACATGCCAAGTTGACGCATTCTGAGTTTCAAAGATAACGCTTCATACTTGGAATATTCCATCAGTAAAAAGTTGTTGCAGTTTTATATTCATGCTATCATTTAAATGATAGACTGCATTTGTGCATTCTAATGCTTTGTGACAAACATAATTTATGAATTTGGTTTGTCTTTCAAAATATTTCCATCAAGTGCAGAAAATCATTCTGTTTAGTTTCTCAAAGCTACTAAAATGTAAATCCTACTGCTTAATTTTTCTTCTCCCTTCCTGCGTGCTAAAACAGACAAGCCCCCAGTTTCATTCATCCAGGTTGCCCTATGAGCTGCCCCTCTTCTCTTTCCAGACAGAATCGCAATATTCCCATGAAGCAGTAATATATTTGCAAGAAGCAGGCACTAAGCTATCCTTATATTTAAATTTGTCATATCTTCCCATTATCTCCTCTTTATTGCTTGCATTTTGTTTCCATTCTGCAAATAACTCCTCCATGTTGCCTTTACCATTGTTAGCTAACAGCCAATTTTGCAAGGTCTGTTCCAGTGCTAATCTTGAACTAGCTGTTATATGGCAACGTTTGCTCACTTGATTGACATGCCCTTTTCAACCCAAAAAACAAGAAGGAAGCAGCAAATTCTTCTTCCAAAGGGATGGGACGAATTTGAACACTGTTGGTGGAGCAGATCTTTGCAAAACCTTCCACTTTTAGTTGAAACTCCAGCTTCAAATAAAACATGAAGGCAATAAAAAGAAAGCAATAGACTTCCACTTTACGTAATTTCTTTTCCTGGTCTATGATCTTTCATGGGTAAGGTTATGTAATTAATTATGGTAGCCATATAAATAGTCTAAATTTGGCTCTGGTGAGCCATAAATGTGGCTTGTAGGTCATAATTCGGACTCTGATTATCCAGTGGCAAGTACACCCTTCCTTGGATAAGAAGATCAAAACTGTGCTCAATAATCCAAGTGAGATCTCACTAAGATTTTATAAAACTACAGCAAGTTATCTTTATTTATGGACAGAAATTCCTTTGAAATAAATGCCAACACAACTTTGCCTTCCTAATTGCTTGCTGCACATTCATGCTAGCTTTCAAAGAGTTGTGAACAAGGATACTCAGGTCTGTTTGGACAACCGCACCTCCCAACCTCTTCCCCGTTTTAAGAAATATTCTGCTTTCTATTTATTTTTGACTAAAATGAATAATTGCATACAGACTTGCATTCCATTCCATCTGCCATGTTTCAGCCCCTTCACTTCACCTGTTCAAGTCCCTTGTAGCCCTTGCGCCCTCCTGACAACACATATTTCCATTCATTGATGTAATTAGTAAATTTAGAAAAAGTAAAATTGGATACCCTTTCTAAATTATCTGTACAGATTTTGAACAATTGCACACCTTGCCCTGACACTTATGGTACCCTGCTAGTAACAGTCTGTAATCATGAGAGTTATCAGTTTATCCCTACTTTCTGCATCTTGTCTTCAACCCAATTCTCAATCCATCTTTGTATACTGCCCCAATCTCATGCGTTCTAATTTATACTTACTAACCTACTGTGTGGTACCTTATCAAAAGCATTCTGAATTTTCAAAAATGCCACATCCACTGTTACCAATGTTACAAGTAACATAGTCAGAAAACTCCACAAAGATTGTTGAGCATGATTTCCTTTTCACAAATCTGTATTGTCTCTGCCCTTTTTGGCCATTCAACTAAACATTCAATTAACCTAACACTTATCATGGACCCTTGCCATTTTTCCTACTACAGATGTCAAGTTGACCGGGTTCTAGTTCTCTGCTCTTCTGCTTTCCTTAAATAATGTGGTTATATTTGTTACTTACCAGTTAGCAGGAAGCTAGGTAGAATCTGTTGAATTCTGAATCATGACCACACATACATCCATTATCTCTGTTGTTACTGCCTTCAACAGTTGGGGATAAAGTTCAACTCATCCAGGAGATTTATCAATCCTTGATCCAGCTGATTTCTTCATTATTACTTTCTTGTTAAAATAGCACTGATTTCATTTGACTCTGCAGTCACGCACTGTTTAGTTGAATGGCCGATTGTTTCTGGGAGATCAATATATTCACTAGTTTCTTTGCTATTTATCTGTTCTCCAATGTAAATTCACTTGTCCTCATCTATAACATTTTTACACATATTTATTGAGGTATAACTCCCCCTGCTCTTGTACAACAAGGAAGTTTGGAACATTTATATCAGCTCGAGAGAATGGACATAGCATCAGTTTAGATCTTTAAATGTAATCTTTAGTTTAGGATTATGCTTAACACTATTGTCTGTGTAACTTGACCCTTTTGTTCTCCAACTGGATATTCATAAGGTAATACTACCTATTCAATATACTTCAGGATATTAGGTTAGATTCCCTACAGTGTGGAAACAGGCCCTTCGGCCAAACAAGTCCACACCGCCCTTTGAAGCATCCCATCCAGGCCCATCCCCCAATAACCCCATAACCCTGAACACTACGGGCAATTTAGCATGTCCAGTGCACCTAGCTTGAAATCTTCGGACTGTGGGAGGAAACCGGAGCACCCGGAGGAAACTCATGCAGACATGGGGAGAATGTGAAAACTCCACACAGACAGTCGCCCGGAATCGAACCCGGGTCCCTGGCGCTGTGAGGCTGCAGTGCTAACCACTGAGCCACCGTGCCGCCCCATTAAATGATGTCTTCCATTGAAGAGTTGGCATTGGACCACATGTAAGGGGCATGACTGCCTCCTCTACTAATACCATGATTTTGTCAGCAATTACTGATCTTCCATCTTCCATAAACTTAGGATACAATTGGCAGTGTTTGTTTTAATGAGTTTAACACATAACTAAGTAATGTTTAATCATCATTGTTCTTGTAAAGCTGACTTGCATCAGGTCCCGTTTGAGCATTATCAATAGTTTCTTCCTTGTTTTCCAATTCCTTCACTCTCTCTCTCTCTCTCTACCCCTGTCATGATTCCAAATCCTATAATGCTGCAAGATCTCTGCAGTTCTCCTAGTCTGCCTCCCTGCACAATGCTGCACTATTGATGGCTATTTCTTTAACTTGCATGCTTAAAGTTTTGGTATACCCTCCCAAAAATTCCCCATCTCCTTGTTTCTTTTTTAATGTATTCCTTAAAACCTACCTTTTTAATTAACATTTTGAACAGCCGCCTTAATATCCAATGTGGTTCACCATCACATTTTGTTTAACAATGCTGCAATGAAATGTCTTTGAATGTCTCAATATGTCAGAGGTGCTATAAATGTAATTGTGGATTTAATGGAGATCATGACATCTAAGGCAATATTTTGAAACCGTGATTCAGGGGCTGACTTACACTCAAGAATAAAATTTGAGCCATTTTTAGTGTAGGTGATTACCATTTTGAAATGGAAATAAAGAATGAACACCAAAGTGTCACTTTTTAATTAATGATATAATTTCATGAGACTAGTTTGAACCATGATCAGTACATTATAAAAATGGTATAATTATTGTCTTAGACATCTAGTGCAAAGATTTCGTTTGAGTTGATTCTTGGATTACATTGACTATGATATCTTTGAGGGTCCAACTCTGGATTAGAAATTGTATTTTTAGTTCTGTAATCATCCTTCCAGGATTATTCAGCATCACTTTCATCTCTTGAATAGGATATTTGACATTTTTGATCTAATCGTAGTTCGTACATTAATAACATTCCATGCTTTTGTACCAAAAACGAAGGAATAAGTCATGCAGAGCAGAATGCCTAATTTTACTCTCTGTGAAAACAGAAGTTTGTTTCACTCCATTTAGCTTGTCACCAATTTCACCTGGTGTGAATGTGATCCATGTATGGCATGTCAAAATACACATCCAAATGTTGAGCTGTGAATGACAGAGCCCTCGCTACATTTTGAATGTTACTTCTTAACAGGTTTCTCTTTATCTCGTCAAGTGTGTGTGGGGTTAGAACATGCCCCACATTAACAAATGACATCCTTGATATTGGTAATCAACTTGTTCAGACATGATACCACTGAAGCGTTGGGACTTGAGCCTTCTAGTCCAGAGGTAGGAGTGCTACGGCTGTGCCACAAGAGTTCATCAGCCACATTCTTTGCATAGATCAACTGGATACTTAGTGCATGAGTTATTTATCTGCGAATTCCCTGTGTCCTCAAAAATCAATCTATTTTATGGACATTCATAAAAACCCCACTGGAGAACATGATTTTCAGAATAGTTTTATTGTTGAAAATTGCCAGAGACGTTAATATTTGACCAGGCTAGTGTCACCTTGATCTTTGTCGTCTTGTGATTTGTCCCTGCAACTGTTGCATGGGTGATCTTAAGTACTCACTTCGAAGGCAGATGTAACCATAATGTATATATCTGAGCATACAAACTGAGGCCAACTATTTTTACGAGTATTATGCTGAACACGCATTTATTAGCTGAAGAAGGCCTGGCTAACTTTTTTAAGCATAGGGTTAAATATACTTTTGACATCTAAAATGCACTGTTATACTAAGATCACTTGTGCTGTGATGTATAATATTACAATGCCCTTCAGGTACAAGAAACCATACTTAATTTTCTTTTCAATGAAATGTGAACCTGAATTTTGCAGTTGTAAACAATGAAGCTATTATTATTTACCATTGTCATAACTGTAAAAGCTAGTATATGCACAATCACAGTTAAATGTAGAAACCAACCAAAGTGAATGAGCTGGCTATTGACCTCAGGAAGTGGAATGGAGGGCCTTCCAGTCTGCATCAGTGGAGCTGAGGGTGTAGATGGTTGACAACATCAAGTTCCTGGGAGTGGAGATCATTCACAATCTGTCCTGGTCTGCCCACATTGATGCGATGATCAAGAAAGCATAACAACATCCCTACTTCCTCAGGAGGCTAATGAAATTTGGCATGTCCACAGAACTCTGACCAATTTTTATAGATGTACCATAGAAAGCATCCTGTCTGAATGTATCAGTGTGGTGTGGCAACTGCTGTTCCCAAGTTTGCAAAACAAAGCCTAGAGAGTTGCAAACCCACAGCCCAGTCATTCACACAAATCAGACTTCCATACATTGACTCCACTGTACTTGCCACTGCGTTCGGAAAGCAACCAACACGATCAAAGACTCTCCCATGGTCGGGCAGAAGATATAAAACTCTGAATTCACATACAAACAGATTCAACAGTAGCTTCTTCCCAACTGTTATCAGACTTTTGAATGGACTTCTCAAATGTTAATTTTGATTTTTCTTTCTCTGCAGCTGTAATACTGTATTCTGCACTTTGATGCACTTTGGATGGTACGATCTGCTTGTATAGCATGCAAACTGGCAATTTTCACAGTGACAACAATAAATTAATCAGTCAGCTCCTCCAAGGAGTGAACGCATAACATGAATGTTTTTGAAATTACACAAATTATTGCGGTCTTTGCTACTGGCCCTGGTATAAAACCCTTGGAAAAAGTTATGCCTTGTTAAAGAGGGGCGATTGGACTTTTAACAGCATACTAGGTTTATAATTTTGCTGAGGGCTCTCATGACACAGTGCTCATGGCCCTGAAGCCTGAGTTCAAATCCTGCTTGTTCCAGAGGTGGGTCTTGACATGTCTGAACAAGTGGATTCAAAATATCTATATTTATTGCTGAATCATCTCTCTAGCCCTGAAATACAGCCTATTTTATATTTGTAGAGTTCCACTTTTTTTTTTAAATACTCTTCAGAGCTTTATATTGTTTAAAGTTTTGATGTTTCAGGTTATACCTTAATCGTATGTGTATTTTATTTCACGTTCTAGAAAATCACAAGAAGGTGAAACATTATCAGTGTGTGCTTGTGTGCTTAGATTGCTTTATGGCATCACTGGAGGATGCCAGAAATTTCATTCAGTTGATATTGGAATTAACGTAACATCAATATGGGGGTTACCCACTGTCAATTTTTGCGGGCAACTTTTTTTTTAAGTTCGGTGGCTAGTATTGTTGTTTCATGGCTGATTGTGAAATTGGGACTTTATTTTTATTATGCAGTTTCAACAAAATAATTGCAAATCTCAAGTTAAAGTTAGGAATTTACAGCAGGCTATTTGATATTTGACTGGACATGATTGTTTCATTTGGAGTCTTTTATCAGACTTCACTGTACATTTCAAGCATTTAGGTCTTCACTCCAATCTTGCTTCGTGCATGGCAGAATAGGATTGAATGAAGCGGTCTTTTGAGCCTCGTGGATTTCATTCTGTTAAAGTCTGACCTTTCCCCTCAGAGCACCTCAGTCTTTCTTAAGATAACAAAGTGTGGACCTGGATGAACACAGCAGGCCAAGCAGAATGTGCTCCTAAGATGCTGCTTGGCCTGCTGTGTTCATCTAGCTCCACACTTTGTTATTTTGGATTCTCCAGCATCTGCAGTTCCCATTATCTCTGATCGCCAATCTTTTTTAAATGTGTTTTGGCTTTAGCTAGTCCAGCTCTTGTCTGCCTTCAGACAGAGGGTAAACATGCTAGTGTAACCCTCTGATGAGGCTTTATAGCCTCACACCTGTATTCTCTTTATTCTGTTGCTTCAATTTATCTCAAACAGATAGTTACAGGTCCAGTTCTCTATGCCCTTAATTAACTTAAACCACTGTTCAAAATCATTTCTGTCACTGTAGCTCATGAACAATACCACGTGATTAATGTGAAGACAGGATCATTCTCGGGGTTGGCTCTGTATAGTTCTCGGATTTGGATGACCTTTTTGTAGCATTTTGTCATGTTATAGAACACAAGGCATTGCTCCCTCCTCCTCCAATCCTTGAGACCTATTATTCGTTTTGAATTGTATTGTATGTCAATAAAGTTTACTCTAACTTGGGCTAATTTACAGCAGTAGCATCATACATTTTTCATTAATACCATTATGTAGAGCATTTGAATATCACCCCTGCACGTTTGACACTTTCAGCAAGAATGATGTAAACTATCAAACATTCATAAAGTGAAGTTGCATCTGTTTCAACAAGCCAAAGTTGCCTTCAGTTTGGTTCCAGTTAAATAGCTGAGCATAACACAACCTCCCAGCACCTGCTTTCTGCCATGAGGTTATTTCGGGCATTGAAAATACCCTGGCTCAAATGTGGCAACTATGCAGTAAGTTTTAATATATGGCCAGAGAAAAGACTATGCTTATGACACCATTGCACGTTGAAATGTGTGCTTAACTATCAGAAGAAAACTAGCACAATCATTTTGTGTGCATGAGATGGTTGTAGGTTTGAAATATACACACATGGCCAAACCAGGTGTGGTTAGATCTCTGAAATTGCATGTGAAATAGGTCAAGCACTTGTGTAAAAATAGAAAACATTTGAAGGATTTGCAAACATCTTCAACTGGAAGTGCCAAGTTGATGATCGATCTCTGCCTCTTGCTGAGAATAAAGCATCACTGCTATACTCCTACAGACAATTTGATTCACATGACATGACATCAAAAAATGGTTGATATTATGGACCAGACCAGGACCCCCCCCTCAAAATATGCGAAGGAGGTAGCATAAACTCAATTCTCAGCATCTGCCTTTAAAATAAGAAAAAAATAATTTTTGGATGCAATTTGATCAGCCAAACTACCCATTTTGAAGTAAAGCGCACTTTATTCAAATACTTTTGTTAATGTACAACAAAAAGAAGAAATTAGAATGACAACTCTACTTAAAAAAAAAAAAATCATTTAACTACTAAACAGTAGCTTCTCCAATGTAGTTATACCATATAAACACACCTTTGGCAAAGCCAAATTCAGTAAAGTTTATTGTCCCACATGCAGTTCTCTAGTCCAGGAAGAGCGACATCAAATGGAAACTCTCTCTCTCTGTGTGTGTGTGTGTGTGTGTGTGTGTGTGTGTGTGTGTGTGAGAGAGAGAAAAAGCGAGTAGCAGGGAGACATACTGCAGCTTCTAAACCCAGCTTCAAGATCCCAGCAACTGCTTTGGAAACTGAAATTAGAAAGCCTAGCTTGCCGGGGGGGGGGGGTTAAGTTTGACCATACCTATTCAAGCCGCTTCTATTGTTCCAACTTAAAGAAAACCCAAGGCCTCACAAGCTATTTATCGGATTCAAATGGACAGCACACTGCTTGTGTCTTAAAATCTCTCTTTAAAATCAAGAGTATTGTCACACCTCTCTTCTAGCCCCCCCACTAAAAAATGAACTGTCAGTGTACAAACAAAAACAGAAGTTGATGGAAAGTAATCAGCAGGTCTAGCAGCATCTATGAAGAAATATCAGAGTTAAATTTTCGGGGCCCGGCACACTTCCTCAAAAGTTACAGGTGATCCTGTTCCCATGCATCTGTTACCCTTGTCCTTCTCGGTGTCAGATTTAGGAACTCGGGAGGTGACATCAAATGAACTCTGGAGAAATGTTACCTTGTATCTTGATTATGCTCCATACTGCTGCCACTGCAGTGGTGGTGGAAAAATGTGAATACTTGAGGCAATGGATTGGAAGCAGATCAAGTGGGCTGCTTTGTCCTAGATGGTGTCAAACTGCAGTGTTGGAGATGTTTTCATCTAGGTAAATAAAGGGAATTCAGTCACACTCTGATGATGCTTTGTTGATAATGAACTGATATAGGCATGGTTCTCAATACAGAATTTCTAGCCCATGACCTATTACTGAGCACTATAAAGATGTGGTTATTTCCTTCAAGTTTCAGGTCAACGATAATGCCGACAATGAATTCCCCAATGTCAGCTTTGATAATACCCTTAATGGTCAAGTTGGGGTGGTCAGATTCTCTTCTGTTGGTGATACTTATTGCTTTGCACTTCTGTGGCATAAATATTAATTGCCACTAATCAACCAAGCCTAAATGTTGTCCAGATCTCTCAACAAATGAATGCAGCCTGCATTAGTATCAGTGGAATTACGAATTATGTGATTCCCAGTTTTGACTTTATGATGGAGGGAAAGTCATTGACGAAACAATTGAAGATATTTGTCCCGAGGATACTCCATTGAGGAATTGTACAGAAATGCTCCCAAGCTAAGGAGTGATCTCCAATAAACACAATCCTTTTCCCTTATGGTAGATATGATTCCGATCAGTGGAGAGCTTTCTCTGATTCCCACTGACCTTCAATTTTGCCTAGGCTCTACAAATGTTGTTTTGATGTCAAAGGAAGCCATTCTGATCTCACCTTTGAAATATAGTGCTCGTTCCTGTTTGGACACAGGTTGTAATTAAATCCAATGACAATGGCCGCACCCAGTTTGAGGAATGGTGAGCTAGTTATTGCCATGTAAATGATCATTATAGTGCAGTCAATGACTTCTTCCATCATTCTGCTTACCATTGAAAATAGACTGATGGAGCAGAAATTAGCTGAGTTAGATTTGGCCTGCTTTTGTCAACAGGACATACCTGGGCAATTTTCCGTACTGTCAGTTAGATGCTGGTATTGCAGCTGCATTTGAACATGTTGGCTAAGGATGCAAATAGTTCTGGAGCACAAGTCTTCAGTCCTATTGCCTTTGTAGAATTCAGTGCTCTCAGTGTTAGAATACTGGGGCCTTGAAGTGCATTTTGTCCTTTTTCGAAGAGAGATTTTCAGACAGAAGTGAAGAGCTGTCAATTCGAAACTAATAAAGTAAACAGCTTGTGAGGTGATGGATTTTTTTTAAAAGTTGGAACAATAGCGGCAACCTGAATGGGTGGCATCAAGTTCCCCCAGAGCCAAGATTTTCAGTTTTAGTTTTTCAGTAGCAGTTGAGGTTTTGAAGTTGGGTTAAAAGCTGCAGTACATTGCTCCCTGCTATGCTCTCGCTCTTGCTCTCTCGCGCTCTCTCTCTCTCTCACTCTCTGTTATTTTTTCCTTGACTGGAGAACTGTCTGTAAGACAATCTATTTTACTGGATTTGCTGTTATTCAGTTTTCCACCAGAGCTGTTATTCCAGCTTCTTCCTCCTTTTGTTGTATTTTAATTACAGAGCATGAATAAAGTGTGTTTTGCTTCAAGACAGGTAGTTTGACCAATTGAATTGCATCTGGAATGCAATACCTGGCATTTGCCTTTTAAATAAGAAAACATTAGGGTCTGGGCTATCTCCTTAGTATATCCTGACTTGATACTGTGTCACTGTTCCTTCACTGTCACAGAGTCAAATTCCGGAAATCCCTCCCTAAACAGCACTGTGGGTAACCCTACACCAAATGGATTATAATGGTTCAAGAAGGAATTCGCCACTGCCTTCTTGAGACAGTTAGGATGAGGAACCAACACTGACTTTGCCAACGGAACTATAATCCCATGAAATGATTCAAAACTATGGAAGTTCTTGAAATACTCAATGACTCAGTCAGGATCCGTTGTGACCAAAACAGCACAACATCCGTAGCTTGACATCTTTTGGCAGAACTACGTTTTCAACACTTCCTGGATTTTTACACACTTCAGATTTGCAGCCTCTACACAATTTTGACCATGTTTATTTTCATTGATATAGTTATTATTCAGTATTTTGTACAGTTTTGAAATGAGTGCCCATTTCCTCAGCAAATATTCCTAGAAATTTCAAATATTTACTGGAGTTTTAGCTTCAATGCTGCCTCTTACAGCACTTCAACTTTGACTTGTCCTGACTGATGTTATAATTCTTATTAGAGTATAAAATGTGCTTTATTTGCCTCTGGATTTGCTGTTCCCTTTATAATTTCTTGTAAGTTTCACTTCCAAGATTTTGGATGTGTAATTGCAGTACAAGACGTGTACATCAATGATGTCAGCTTTCATGTAACTTGATACTGAGAGAATGGTTTTGATGAAGTTCTGCAACATTCTACCTTGTAAACAGCCAATAAATATTTATTAGACTACAGCAGCATGGTTTCCAGCTCTCTTCTATCAATGACATTGCAGATCCCAGTGCAATAATGTCTGTCTGAGTTCCTACTGCATTAGAAATGTGAACAGTGTATTTGTCTTTTGATTGTAGTTGCTGTCCTGAGTTTCAATCTTTCCAAATGCGTAGCATGAGCAGCTTGATGTTCGACATGGTTAACTGCTAAGTATAGTACGGATTAGTTAAAACGAAGTGCTGGAGAGGGAAACCAAGGACTAGATTTTATGGAGGTGTCAAGGGGTATTGACTGCTGCCTGGAGAGCCAGAGAGAGCTTGTCATTGTCTTTCAGAAGGTCCACTGGCATGAAATGCCTTCCCAGGCAGTTAAGAGGTCACCCAGCAAGCCTTTCCCAAGATTACGAACTGTAAGCTGTGGAAGTTCTGCTTTTTGAGAACTGCTGGCTAATCAAAAGCCAGCAGCTCTACTGAGTGACAGTACTACTGGTTAGATATCCAGGAAGAGCAAAAGGCAACTCCTAGTTGAATAAATCATTCTGGCAATGGTTTTGCACTATGAGAGTCATTGGAAGAACAGTGTGGTGTGTTTGGCATTAAGGGAAAAGGAATAGCTCTTAATAGGCTTCCTTTTCCCAGTGCTTGATCCCTCAATTTGGTATTGAATGAGGGACAGTACACTTCCCTGCCTACTCTGGAGACTAGAAACCAACACGATGGGCTTATCTGCCATGCATGCTTAATGTTGATATGCTTGATTAATACTAGTGGCAGTTAGATGAGACCTTACCGGATCCTCTACTGGCAATTTTAGTGCCTAAATTCATGGTGGGATAGAAAGTTCAACCTTAGGCTACCTTTGACAGAGGCGGGTAAATACTGGGGTTTAGCCCTGCCCCATTCCACCTAATTAAGTGCCATACCCATCTCCAATAAATCCATGAGATAGGTCTCCAAGTTTCACACAAACTGAATGTTTTGAGTCAAATACTACTCTCCTTCAGAACAGATGTGCATAAATAATTCCTGATTCAATGTACTCAGTACATTTCTGCGCGCTGGTGTGACATCCTGAGAATGGTTAACTTATAATCATAGTCCATAACTCTTACATGTGAGAATGTTGACTCCAAAATGTTTCTAAAGGTGCAATTTTTAATTTATGTCCTGGACACATTTACAAGAATCCAACCAACTTGGATAGTGCTGCTATAACTCAGGAATCATTACCCCTCAATAAAAAGTTATTCATAAACTAATTAAGCTAAAGTTCTACAAATGTAATTAAACAAATGCATCATGCCACGTGCATGATTTTTATTTCATGAACCAAGTTAACGTTACTTATGTTAAATAAAACGGCCTCCTTGCAAGCATTGGCCAGGTGCTGTTTACAGATTTCCTTCAGTGATATTATTCAGGTTAACTGAGAGCATTTATGAGGATGTACTGATGACAATAGAGGGGGAATCTCCAATAAGGAGAGTTTAAGGCAATGACGATTGTGGTATATGTGTTCTTCACATTTTTTTTTTAATTTACTGAAATGCCTTATGGAAGTGTATCAAGATGTTATCCATTGAAGACTCGAGAGCAATGAAAATCACATTAAATCTTTCTACTGTTCTCTGGAAATTTAATTGTGAGACAAATTATTGCATTGCATTAGCATTTGGCCATAAAGGAACACCTGAAATGTGATTAGTTTCTGAGTGCAATGCTGCTTAGGGAGATTCAGAAAGGGCTGATGGAAGTTATATACAGTACCTTGAGGGACTTAAATTAGTGAGTAAATCAAGACTATGAGTGAATTAGAAGTTCAGACTTTATTTATATATTCAGTCAAAATAATGTCATGTAGCTGAGTCAGGTGAGCAATAATTGGGGTGAAATATAACTTTTTTAATTTTGATGTTGTGATCCATAATTCAGCTGTTATTACAGTCAATGTGATGATGTAATATTGATAGTTACTACACAGTACTCGTGGCCAGCACAACCAGAAGAAAATTAAGAATAAATCAAGGCCATTCAGCCAATTGGTACTCATCTCTCTACTAGCCTGATTAAAGATTCCAGTTCTACTTCTGACTTATTTTGTGATTGCCAGCTTGGTTTGGAGATAGTCAAACATATACAGAAGTTGAAGTTATTAACTATTTAACTTTGTTTTCACTGGTCTTTCTGTCTTGGAGTATTTAAAGTATACATTAAGAATATTGAAACTAGGAACTGGGATAGAACAAGTACCCAGTGAGCCCCTGCTTCACTGTCTGTTGTGACTATGGCAGATATCTAGGTTCAATTCCCCTTTCCTTCCCATTCCCAATACCCCTTCATTACTTGAGTGATCAAGGCTAATGGCAACACTAAAAGTGACCTGTAGGTAGGACATAAAGGGGACCCTTGGAAAAGGTGAACAGGAACAAAGCTAGGTTTGCTGTTGCTGTAGAGAAGAACTGTATTTGACCAGTGCTGGCAGGAGTGAGTGGGCAAGAGCTGCCATGAGATATTTAATTGAATCCCTGAGGCTTTGGTTGACTGGGGCCAGACTTTCTTACCAGCTGCTGGCCAGAAACTTCACCTCCCCTGGAGACTAAAAGGGCATTGGGGAAGGGGGCATTGGAATTGAGCAGTTATAATTGAGAGAATATGGGCTTCAAGCTGTTCAATAGCCTGATAAGATCTGGGAAGGTGTGTCAAATGCCAGCCAGCTTATAGATGCCTAACTCTGTACACTGCTCTGCAAAATTAGTGTCTGCCTTGCTCTCTAACATTGCCAGAGCTAGTACCTGTACTCATCACCGAAATGTCAGCTACCCTTAAATGTAGGGTGAGATTGAATAGAGGCTTCATTGAGGACTGCAGCTGCTTGTACTATGTCATTCTGAGAGAGTTGCGGAGGGCTGTCTTTTTGTGCATTTTTATTCCCTCATCTGCAGGACTATAGAGATTGCAAAGCCCAAATGATGAGGTGTAGAGAAGGCAGGTAGGTTGAATCTTCTGCACATGGACATGCTGGGCCTCGTACAGCTGCCATCATGGCAGGACATTGACCGTGCTGAGACCAGGAGCTGAGCAGGGCATGGTTATGTGAGACACCACCCTTGGGTGAAGAAGATAGAGGAGTGTGTGTCCATTGTGCACTGTAGCTTGTTGGCCATTCTTATTGATCAATTGGTTGTGCTGATATACTCGTTGAGTTGGGGGCTCAACCAAGTCAAGAACAGGGTCACACAGATTCTTAAAGAATAGAGCATGCTACCTTCATCTCTTCCTTAACACAGGGGGTCAGGGCAGCTTGTAGGAGTGAGCACTGAGCACAGTTAAGCTACAGTTGAGAGGTTAACTGAGCTCAGTTTACTTTTTATGTTTCCATTATTCAGACTTCTGTGTGCCTGAAGTGAGGTGGGAACTGAGAGAATGACTAAGAGGATGGCTGCTGAGAAGGGTCGCAGTGGTCTTTTTCAGGTGTTGGTTAAAGAATTAGGACACTGGTGGCAGTGGAGACACTACATTCCATGCAGAAGAGTTGGCAAAGTTATTCAGATGTACATCTGTCTGCAAAGCCAGTCTTGTTGGATCAAGTTCAGAATGGGATTCGTCTGACGTGGGCCCAGGAGTCACACAGTCATTGATAAATCAGCATGGCTCATGTAGCCATGCTGGCTAGCTAAATGCTGTGAGACCTGGGATGATGTTGGAGGTCTCCAATGCAAGGCCACTAGGGTCCTCTAGAGTACCCTCCTCAGTCCAGGACAACTATTCTCCTGTGGGACCAAGGCTGGAGAATCCTGGGTGTGAAGGGACATATAGGTTAGGCTTAAAAGAAAACGGGAAACTTCTGACAGATACTGAGTATGTCAGAGTCCGTAGAGAAGTATACAGCGTCCGGGGGGGATCTTTAGAAGAAATTAGGAAAGCAAAAAGCGTGCACAAGAAAACATTGGCAATTAGAATCAAGTAGAATAAGACTAAACCCAAGTCCATGTAGAATGAAGAAAAATCGATGTCGTGGATCGCTGGAAGTAACATTACGAGTGGTGTGCTTATGGGATCGAATACAAGAGTACGGAGGTTATGCTGGGTCTGTATTAAATTCTGGTTTGGCCAAACTGGAGTACTTTGCACAGTTCTGGCTGCAACACTATAGGAAGGGAGTGATTGCATGAGAAAGGGTGCACAGGAGATTTACCAGGCAGCTGCCAGGATTGGAGGTTCTGAGCAGTGAGAAAAGATTCCACTGACTGGTATGGATTTCCTTGGAACAACAAAGTTTGAGAGCAGACCTATAGAGGTATATACAACTCTGAGCAGCATAGATAGGCTAGATTAGAAAGGAACATATTTTATCAGTACAGGGAGCAATCACCAAGGGGCATAGATTTAAGGTAAAAGGTTGAAAGAGGAGTGAGGACATTTGTGTTCACTCAGAAGATGGTGCAGGTTAGCAACTCGCTGCCTGAAAGAGTGGTTCACAGAAAGTCTTGGAACATTTAAGTTGTATTTGGATATTCCCTCACATGGAGGGCCATGGGCCAACAACTGGAAAATGAGATCAGCATAATCGCAGAGATAGTAGGAACTGCCAATGCTGGAGAATCTGACATAACAAGGTGTAGAGCTGGATGAACACGGCAGGCCAAGCAGCATCAGAGGAGCAGGAAAGCTGATGTTTCCGGTCTAGACTCAAAATGCCAGCTTTCCTGCTCCTCTGATGCTGCTTGGCCTGCTGTGTTCATCCAGCTCCAGACCTTGTTATCTCAGCATAATCACAGCTTTGTTGACTGCTGCACATATAATGCACTGAATGGCATCCTGTGCTGAACCACCTGTAAATTATGAACCTTACATTCTCTCTTCCTCATCCATCTCGGAAGAGCAGTGAATGTTTTTCTTCCACTCATACATCTTCAGACCTCTCTGTATTGTCACGCTATGGACAATGCAGCAGATGATAACAATAGAAGAGATCTTCCTAGTTTGGGGTACAATCGAAACAGTCAAAATGCAGATGATCTCCTCAATGCAGATTCCACTGAGTAGATGGATCTGGTCGATGTGCCTTTTTGTATCCGTACCTGAGGATAGAAGAGCCATCAGAAACCTAGTGTAATGGTTAGCTCTCTGGACATTGAATCCAGCGATCCGAGTTCAAATCTCAGTGGGACCTCCAATTGGTTGGCATGGGAGTGCAGTGGTTAGCACTGCTCCCTCACAGTACCAGTGACCTGGGTTCGATTCCACCCTTGGGTGTTGTGTGGAGTTTGCACATTCTTCCCGTGTCTGCATGGGTTTCTTCCGGGTGCTCCGGTTTCATCCCACAGTCCAAAGATGTGCAGGCTAGGTGGATTGGCCATATTAAATTGCCCGTGGTGCATAGGGATGAGTAGATTAGGTGGTTTATAGGGGGATGGTTCTGGGTGAGATGCTCTAAGGGAAGGTGTGGACTTATTGGGCCAAAGGACCTGTTTCCACACTCTTGTGATTCTATTTTCTATGAACCTCTGCTGATCCACTCTCAAACATTCACTTGAAAATGACATGAAAATGTGGTGGATGGGACCACAATAGGCTGTATTAAATTATACTCCGTCCATGAGCAGAAAACCTAGCCTGACACTTCAGTGCAATACCTAGACAGTTTTTTGTAATCAGAGGTTCCACCTTTTAAGGATACTTTGAAATGAAGCCCTGTCTACCCTCTAAAGTGGAGGTAGAATATCCCATAGCATTAGTTTGACAACTATAAGGTCAGTGCTCCAAACTGGCCTGGTAAACATTAACCCCACAAGCAGATGATTAAATGTGGTCCCCATCATCATCATCATCACACAGCTGTCTGTGAGATTTTACTGTGTTTTAAAAATTTGCTGCTCATTTTTGTACATTTTAACAGGGATGATACTTCATTTGCCATTGTGGACTTTGAAACATCCTGAGTTGATTAAATAAGTGTACGTCTTTCTTTGTTGCTGGTAATCAACAACAATCACAAAATGCCTCATGTATACTTATTGTATGGTAATTACCATGATCTGCCTTCAAGTCACTCTGAAGTTAATGAAAGTCAACTTCAAAGTTGTAAATATTCATGTCATGAAACTTTGAGATATCAAGACAGTGTTTTGCCCAGTAGCAATGTTTACACACATCATTTAGAAAAAGCTGTAATTGGTCTGTACCAAATCCAAGTAGGATGGTGGATTGATAATGGCCTGGTTAACTCATCACTTAAGTTTATTTATAGGAATGACGAGAAGCAATGGAATGTTGTGGTGACCTGAAATTGACAAGTGTACATACTTCAGGGCTCTTTATGGCACAATCATAGCATTTCTGCCTCTGAGCCAAAATGTTCTGAGATCAAGGGTCCTCTGGACTTGTATTTTCAGTGCCTTCAGTTAAACTTTCCAACAGCATGCTTTATAATTTGTGTTCTAAAACTTGATGCAGGTGACCAAGCTATGAAGGATCAGTCCAATACAATTTTTTGAAAAATTGCAATATCTTTAGTATGAAGAATGGAATTGCAAAAGATGTTTAAATTGCTGCTTTGTGGCAGCTAATTATAGGAAGTAGCCTTTTAGCGTAGCTCCATATACAATTAGGGTGGAGATGCCCTTTAATACATGCCATACATTTTAGTGACATTGCCAAAGAAAGCAAACTTTAAATCAGTGAATTGGCAAAGTGTCACTGCATGTTTTAAAGCTGTACAAAGATATGTTAGTGAGCGTATGGAACATGCACTGGCTGTGAAAATTAAATAATTCAGAATTTATTGCACATCTGCCGTCAAGGCTATGGATGACTATTGAATACACAAACTTTGGTGTATGTACTCAGAATATTCATTTATAATGCTGTTTTCTTTGTGCTTCAGGTTCAAGCTGTTAGAAATTGTTTCCAAAATAAAGGATTTTAATAGTCTGTGCATTTTCTACCATTTTCTAAAATCTTGCAGACATACCAAGAATCTAAGTTAGAAGTCCATTTCCATTAATCAAAACTGATATAATTTTGCTTGCATTTTCACCTTACCTGAGATTTTCTCCTCTGCTGGAAGAAATGCCTGGTACTTAGACAATGACCTCTTGCTTCCAAATGGCCAGGCTTCAGCTTTAAATTGAACAAGATCTCATTTACTGTTGTGACAATGGGAATTGATGTTCTGAGGACTTTTTAGCTACGGAGGCAGCATAGATGACCCAATACTGCCCTAAGCAACTTTGTGTACCTTGAAAGATAGGGTCATTTCTCTCCTCAATCATTTCTGTTCTCTGCTATTTTCTGTTATAAAATGCTCCTCAACAATAGAAAACTCATGCTACATTCACTTTGCCAAGGCTCAAGAGCATTGTCAAACAAAATTTAATGTGGCCACATAAAAAGATATTAGGGAAGATGACCAAATGTTCAGCCAGAGGTATCTTAAAGAGAGGAAAAGAGACAAGCATTTAAGAAGGGAATGCAAGATCTTACAGTCTTTTGAGCTGAAGACATGACTACCATTGGCAGTATGATAAATATCTGGGATACTCAAAATTTAAAGGAGCGCAGTTAGCTTGAAAGGCTAAAGGGTTGGAAGAGCTAACCAAGATAATGAATGATGTGCTTTGTGATTTTATATATTTTAGCATACACAACATCTACCATAAGACTGGGTCCTTGCTGGGTCACATATCTTGAAGTTTATTAACAACACCAACTATTTACAACCCTACAATACCTCAGATGCACGTCAGCCTAGGTTCCATGCTTACTAATGTTATTATGCATTTTATTCATTATACATAACTGACTGAAGACACTGTGCTAACTCCGTAATGCAGGGACAGTGAGTGAAGATGAGGCAGGTATCTTTGTGGTGTAGCACCACATGTTGCAATGTCATGCAATTGTCTTAAAAGTAAATGGCTTGGCTGGTCTGGAATTTATGCTGTAATACAACAGAGAAGGGATTGTCCACGAATGGGTTTGTAAACAAGTATGCAAATATTAAAAATCAGGGCATTGCTGAACTGGAAGTCAATATAGACCAGTGATCCTCAGAGTAAGGAGTGAATGGAACTCTGTTTAATTCAGGACACAAAAAGCAGAGTTTGGAATGAAGTCAAGTTTGTGGAAGATCGAACTTGGTGAGGAAAACAGGGTGAAATAATCAAATCTAGTAACACAAGCATGGAATAGGGTTCCAACAGCAGATGAATGAGGGCGGGTATGAGCCAGGCAATGATGCACCAGTTAAAATAAGGGCTCACATTTTCCATTGACCAGATAATAATTTCTGAAGTGTAAGTGAGAGTTGTGCATGGGTACCCTGTGGAATCCTAGTCGTGGCAGATTCTGAATGCATTGCTTGGGAAGTTAAAGACTTGCTAGCTAATTGCCATAAACCAGAACTTCCCAAATGTATCCATTTAAACTGGAGAATTTGGGTTCTGTTGCAGTTAAATAAATAGTTACTTGGAAATAGAATATTAAATAAATAGTTTAACTCCGCAGTAACTATTTAACTAACCCCATATTTTACCTCAAAACTCCCAATTGAAACCACAACTCCAGACCCTCACCAGGCACCTCTCGAACCCTGATACCCAACAACCCATTCCACTGCTGCTGACTACCCTTCCCGCTCTGGACCCAACCTCCCAATTTCCCGCCAAACCCAATATCTCCCACTCATGCTGACCTATCCTATTTGTTATGACATTTACTTTGCCACCTTAACCTCCTGACACCCTACCTACTGATTTCCTACCCACTTGGCACTCTGCCCACCAGTCACCCAACTTATTGCCATTGAAATTCCTTGCATCCAATTGCCACTCTTTGAAACATCCAGCCCATATCATGTGTCTCAGTGGTAGCTTGGATATCTGATCAAAATTTCATCTAGATTAACAGTGACACTAATTTTGTAAATTGTCTGGTTAAACCCATGAACAATTTCCATGAAGAAAGTTAACATCCATTATTGGAGAATGGCATTTGTGGCTGTGGCAGTGACAGAAAGCAGTGACTTTATTGCAACAAACTGACGTACAAGATGTCTAGTGTAATCAGCTAGGTTTGCATCTCCCTGATTAACAAGAAAATCATGAAACCCTTTTGAAGATCAGGGCTATGGCACATTATTCTTTCAGATAACTTCACACGCTGAAAAAAAAATGTCTATTTTGTTTGTGAAATATGCTGATGCACACAATGTGGAATAAAAACGCTGTTACGGATATTATAGTAAATGTCTTTCTGAATGAATAGTCCATTCATGCACACTTATGTGAGTTAAAACAAATAGTGAAGACCTATAGTTTGTTACAGAACCCTGTAACACAATGTAGGTGTAATGTTTATTTATGATGTTTTTACAAAATAGCCATTAGGTTTCTTTTTATCATTTATTCTGTGATTTTAACTGGATATCTGTTCAATAAACTAATGGAATAACTGACATGTTGCAAATATTTTCATAGAAGTAGAAAATCAAAGCATTTTAAAAACATTTTCTATGATGGAATATTTCCATTTGATGTGTGTATGGCCTGCAGAAATTGGGCAGCTAATTGGAATTATTGATTTCCCTCTGTGAAACAGATGAATTAACATTAGACCGTTGGAGCATTATGATTACCAAACTGCTCTGGGTTAATGATGATATGTGTATAGGTTCCACTTCTACGACTTTGGAATTTCATAGGTTTGTGTTTCCACGTGTATTCCTATATATTTTGAGCTCTTTAAACAGCATTTGTTTTCATGCAGCAATTTTATAGCAAGGTTAGCATCTCATTAGAGAAACATTGTGCAATGTCAATCAGAAAGGCTTGTTTCTCTTACGGTGTTTTCTGCACCAATTCAAGACAATTCTTCTGAAAGTATAGCACATGCTTCTTGCAATTATTTACAAAGGGGGTGAGAATTTCTACTCTATCAATTTTTGGACTTGAAACAAATGTTACTGTTTGGGACAGTAATCTTCTTTTTCTGAAGGGTCTCTACCTGAAATGTCAGCTTTCCTGCTCCTCTGATGCTGCTTGGCCTGCTGTGTTCATCCAGCTCTGCACCGTGTTAACTCTTAAATAGCTCTTTATATTACGCTCTGAGATGTACCTTTTGAGGCTGAAGTGAAATTGATCATCAAGCCATTTCTCACAGCACATTTCTTGGATTATCCTTCTTACTCAATTCGAAATTATTTCTAATGCCTGAATGGTACCCATACGTTGTGGCAAGAAAAACACCGCAAACTATTTTATGCCCCTTCCAAAAAGGTTGGCATGTTTCTTCATTAAAATCTTTTATTTTCATGGAAAATTGGGTTGCTCGGTACATAAGCCACCACTGTCAATTCCCTGAGAAGTGGAGTGTTTGTTAGTGAATACGTGTACAATGGTCAGCATCTCAGCACGTACCCAATGTATTTTCTCATGCATCACAGAGTGACTCAATAGAGGATT
Organism: Stegostoma tigrinum; assembly: GCF_030684315.1. Lineage (NCBI taxonomy): Eukaryota > Metazoa > Chordata > Chondrichthyes > Orectolobiformes > Stegostomatidae > Stegostoma > Stegostoma tigrinum. The sequence continues at coordinate 54,302,327 of NC_081364.1, read as the reverse complement.
GCTCAAAATTCATGCAAATACATCCAATAAACAAAGCAAAATATCAGTGTCTGTCAGTGCAATGAAGTGTGTTATGAACAGCATTTTCCTGGTTCACTTGGCTTTTCATGGTCTGGTGGACAAGCAATGTTGAAGTCCTAACCTTTCCATATGGACACTTAAATCACTCATAATACTACCCCCATTTAATGTGATCTTCTGCTCACATTAACTGCTCTTTATTTCTGGTAATTTATCTAAATTTTAACCAGCACACTTAGGTTGCAAGTGGTATTTAACTCTCTTTTGCTGCCACCAGTTATTACAGCTTGGGATTTTTTCAACTTTCCAATTTTCATATTGAAACAGCTAGATGAAAGCTTCTATTAACAGCTTCCTATTAACAATCATTTGCATCTTATATATGCCATCTATGGGTTTGCTTGTCTGGGTTATGCAATTAACCTCAAATTGTAGAATATTGAAGAATGTGTATGATTCTTTCAGTAGGCTAAAAGAAGTTACACAGATTTTTGTTGCTAGCTACAATCAACATCTATTCAACTGTGAATTGATATCTTCTTCATTTGCAAAGCCGTAACACCATCTTGTTTGTAGTGATTTGAATTTGTTATAGTACTCAGGCTTGAATGAATCTTTGAATTATGTGCCTCATATTTGCATGGCAACCATCAAACAGAAGCAATAAAAGATATTGATAATTAGCACCTATGGTGCAAGCAGTTATTTTGAGGTATTATCCTTTAATATGGATGGAGGTATCACAGAGTTGCCAGTCATGGACAAAGTTTGTTGAATTGCAAGCTTAGTGCAATTACATACATGTGTGTGTATATATTTCAGTTCCCTTTTACATAAGGTATTTACATATCTAGTTTTTTTTCCCTCAGAGGGTAGTCAACTTGTGGAATTCTTAATGGGGCTGTAGAAGATGTGTTGTTAAGGATATTCAAGTCTAGGACAGATCTTTAATCAGTAACAAAATCAAGGCTTGTGGGGCTGAAACAGTGAAGTCGAGTTGGGGATTATCAGATCAACCATGACCACATTAAATGGTGCAGCAGACTTGATGGGATGAGTGGTCTACCTCTGTGCCTGCATTCTATAGTAGAATTGTTAAGTTTTCAATGCTACTCAGCAGTCACATTAAGCACATGACAGGATTTTGGATACAGATTAACCATTATTAGAGTTAATAGCTCTACACGTCCAAGAGGCTGTTGTGCAACTACTGTAATGTAGGCTTTGACTTGAGAAACAGGGAGCATGCGAATTAACTTGGGCCTCTCCTGTTACACAGAAAGTACAGCAAATTATGTGTGCTTAATGCAGTAAAGTCAAATTAACATTCCATTTAGAAAGTAGGTTCTAATCCCTGTTAATTGGCTCCTGGTCAAGGATTTACACAGACGATATTAAGAATATAAGAACTAAACATTTAGGTAATGCTTAACAATGAGCAAGAGGCCTAATCCTGTATAATATGTGAAAGTGACTTTTGATCCACATACGGAAACTTTACAGAACTCCCCTCAAACAAAGGATGGGAACAAATATAGGATGCTGATTTTTGCCTGATATTAGAGAGGACAATGAGCTCAATGATTTTCAGTATCTAGGGTTTCTCCAAGTAATTTGTCACTATTTGCTAACATTTAACATTTCAATGCCTTTCAGGATTTGGACTAAGGAAGAAAATGTGTGAAATAGAAAGTGTTACAGCACAGTGACCTGGAAAGATGTTGAAAGTTATGGTGGGCAAGTTTGAGAGTGTGTAAGTATATTAAATCCTTCAGAGATAATGGGAACTGCAGATGCTGGAGAATCCGAGATCACAAAATGTGGACCTGGATGAACACAGCAGGCCAAGCAGCATCTTGCTCCTAAGAAGCTGCTTGGCCTGCTGTGTTCATCCAGCTCCACACTTCGTTATCTTATAATAAATCGTTGCTTGTTTTTTTCAAAAGGCAGGTTAAATGCTGGGTTGCATCAGCGAGGAAACAAATGGAGCTAGGTTTCGTTGTTCTTCTGTAAAGCACTGATGGGGTTTCAGAAGAACTATGTGAAGTTGTGTTCGCCTCAATGTAGCCTTGAGTTGTGTCCAAGTGGTCCATGATGTGATCAACAAAAATGATCTGAAGTTCAAGTTGCGTTTTTGTTCTCTTTAAGATGCTTTATTACTGTTTTTGGAAGGAATTTGGCAAAACTCCCAAGTTGTATTCTTTCATTATACTGAATTCCAAAGAACACAAGTTTCAGAGAATGAAGTCAAAAGAAAAGAAACACTGGACAAAATACTTTCCAAACTAAGGGAAGTGTAATTATGAAAAATTATTAAAGCAGGCAGTATAAACAAATATTTCAGGAAAGAGAGAGATTGAGAAATATAGTGTGAATGTGTGGTTGATTTGTTTTTGAAAACTTAGCATTCTGACAAATATATTTTCCCTTGTTTGGTAATTTTAGCACAACACAGTTGGCGAACATGATGTTAGTGTGTTTTGATGATTATTTAAAACTCCATTCTGTATAGGATAGTAGATATTAAATGCTGGATACCATCAGTAACTGTTAAGGGAATGTAAAAGAGTTGTGGGTTACCATCAACTGAACCTCTGTGTTTTATTATGACATAGTTTTAGGAAGGAAAATTCTAATGAGGAATCCCTAATTTATGGCCTCACAAGGGTCGGCAATGTAACTTAGATAAATGTAATAAGTCTTAAATACTATATATTAAATCTGGTCTGTTCAACAAGTTTGAACCTATCTGCTGCTGAACACTTTCTGTGGTAATTCCTCTCCAATTGTTATTGGTAAATTAGACTGATATCAACATTAAAGATTGGTGGCAGGAAGTACATTTAAGGAATCTCTAGTGGTTCAGATAGTGTCCTTGTGATGCAGTGGTAGAGTCCCTATTTCTAATCCAAGAGGTCTAGGTTTGAGTCCTAACTGCTCCAGCAGTATGGCATAGCCTCTGAGCAGGTTGATGGTTCTGGTATATACAAGCAGAGCAGATACCAGTACAATACTTGTGGAGCCTTTATAGTGAATCTATCTGAGATGGTTTGCCTTCAACAACCATAACCATCTTCCTTTATGTCAGGCATATATTATGGTCATTTAAATGATCTGTTTTACATTTTTTGCTATTTTAAAAATTAACTAGTAATTCCACCAGGGAGCTGCCTAGATGGAATTATTAAGATAGCAATTTGAAAGAGGAAGATTAATTCGAATGCTTCTGTGATTGTTGTATTAATTAAGTGAATTTATCTCTATTTCCTGTCCCCCCCTCCATCCCTGCACACAGGCTCTGTAACTGCTCCAAACCGTTTCACTTATTAAGCTGTAAGTTCTTGACATTTTAATGAAGAAAATATTCCAATGGGAAATGATTGGAAAAGCATGCCTTCTAATGACCTGGCTTCAATCTTGGCGAATTCACTTAAATGGGTTCTGCATTCTGTATGAAATAGCCAAACAGATGTTACTTTCTAGCAAGGGCCACAATGACAATTAGGGACACATACTTCAAACAATTTAATTGGGTGATGCAGAGGCTGAATGCAATGCTCCATTTGCATCATGATTTGGCCTGACTCAACTCCAGGCAAGAAATTCAACCTGGTGCTTTCCTACTCTTTACGATGGAAAATTGAGCACTAAGTGTATTCGCTCTCAGTCCACCGAGATAGTTAACATTTTCCAAGTATGCTGCATACAAACAATTGCTCTGTGTGTGCCCTGTCGTACCCCTCAGTATTAAAGATGTATATAACTTCTCTGATCACCATCGTCCAGATGTTCCTGCTCAAGATGGAATATCACCTCAGCGTGCAATTTAAGATATACAAATCTTGATGTTAAGGATGAAAAGGCATACCTGTAAATGCAGCTGATGTGGAGTTCATGGTGAAACTAATGGCAAATCATCATTGTGATTTATCTCATCCATTTCCTGACTGGCAACTGACCGAAATAGCAGACTGTTTGCTTGGCAAGAGGAACAGAACAGTATAGTCTTGGGAGATTGAAAGGTTGTTTGGTGGGGGAGGAGGGTGAAAAAGAGGATGTCACAGATGATGAAAAGTGCTGGCACCTGCCTCGAGGTTTTTCAAAGCCCTGGGAAGCGCACATGGCAATAGTTTAATTTAGTCTTCTAATTTCACAATAGAAGTCAGCTATAAATACATTAATAATATAATACATCTCTCCAAGACAGGTCTCTCGTGTCCTGTAATATAGGGTGCTATAAACATTGCCAGAGATCGCAAGAACTGCTGATGCTGGAGCCAGAGATAGCACAGTGTGGAGGTGGAGGAACACAGCGGGCCAGGCAGCATCAGAGGAGCAGGGAAGTTGACTTTTCAGGTTGGGACCCTTCTTCAGAAATGGGGGACGGGGAAGGGAGCTCTGAAGTAAATAGAGAGAGGAGAGGTGGGGCTGGGGAACGTTGGTGGGATGGTGATAGGTGAGTAAAGGTAGGCAGTGGTGGGTATTGGCCAGTGAGGTGGGAGGAGCGGGTAGGTGGGAGAGAAGATGGAAAGGTTGTGTCATGTTAAGGAGGCAGGGATGAAAGAGCCGGTTAGTCATGGGATGAGGTCAGAGGTGGAAAGATTTTGAAACTGGTAAAATCCACTTGAAACCAATGGGCTGTAGGATCCCAAGGTGGAATATGAGGTGCTGCTCCTCCAGTTTCCGAGTGGCATCATGTAGAAACACGTACATCCTCTGCTGGAGGCATCTACTCCTTCAACATGGAGGTCTGCATTAAAGCCCTCTGTCCTGAGAAGCAGCAGGCGATTGAGGAGAAGGAACCGTTGGGTTTACATTTCCTCTTCTTCTTCAAAGGCCTAAGATGGAGCTCCATGAGTTGGAAGTGGAGAAGTATGAGTCAAAATGGGCACAAACTATTTCTGAAATTTTGGAGCTTACTTCGAAAGCATTGAAAGTATGCTGTCAGAACAAGCCTTTTGAATAACAACCCTTCTTCTAGGCATGTAAGTAGCTTACCTGCTTCAGTCACTAAAGCTATCTAACTGATCAATTTTACAGAAACAAAATCCTTGCAGTTCTCTCACATTTTTGGCTCTTGACAAATTTTATAGCTGTTGCACTGGCATTAAGTCAGAATATTGACTTCCACTTCCCTAATATAGACTGAAACCTCTGAAGTGCAAATAGTTTGAAGGGAGCAGATTTTGTCAGGTGTTTCCTGGAAGGATTTCTGTCTCAATGTGTAGACAGGCTGACTATGGGGGCGGGGTGCATATGGATTTGATGCTTAGCAACGAACCAGGCCAGGTGTCAGATCTCTCAGTGGGAGAGCATTTCGGTGATAGTGATCACAACTCCCTGACCTTTACCATAGTCATGGAGGGGGATAGGGCAGACGGAATGGGAAAATATTTAAGTGGGGGCGGGGGGATCACAATACTATTAGGCAAGAACTGCAGAGCATAATTTGGGAACAGATGTTCTCAGGCAAATGCACGACAGAAATGTGGAGGGTGTTTAGGGAACAGTTGCTACAATTGCTGAATAAGTTTGTCCCACTGTGGCAAGGAAAGGATGGTAAGGTGAAGGAACCTTGGATGACAAGACATGTGGAACATCTAGTCAAAAGGAAAAAATGAGCTTACTTAAGGTTGAGGAAGCAAAGATGGGACTGAGCTCTGGAGGGCTACAAGTTAGCCAGGAAGGAACTGAAGAATGCACTTAGGAGAGCCAGAAGGTGATTTGAAAAAGCCTTGGCGGCTGAATTAAGGAAAACCATAAGGTGTTCTATACTTATGTGAGGAACAAGAGGATGGCCAGAGTGAGAGTAGGGGCTGATCAGGATAGTGGTGGGAACTTGTGCATGGAGTCAGAAGAGGTAGGGAGGCCCCTAATGATTACTTTGCTTCAGTATTCACCAGTGAGAGGGACCTTGTGAGGACAGCATGAAACGGGCAGAAAGGCTCGAACAGGTTGATGTTAGGAAGGAGGATGTGATAGAAATCTTGAAAAACATGATGATAGTTAAGTCCCCTGGGCCAGATGGGATTTACCCAAGGTTACTGTGGGAAGCAAGGGAAGAGATAGCTGGCCCTTTGGCAATGATCTTTGTGTCCTCACTGTCCACTGGAGTAGTTACAGATGATTGGAGGGTGGCAAATGTCATCCCCTTGCTCAAGAAAGGGAATAGGGATAATTCTGGGAATTACAACCAATCAGTCTTACTTCTGTGGTGGGTAAATTATTGGAGAGGATTCTAAGAGATAGTGTTTATGATTATTTGGAAAAGAACAGTTTGATTTGAAATAGTCAGCATGGCTTTGTGAGAGGAGGTCACGCCTCGCAAGCCTTATTGAATTCATTGAGGACATGGCAAAGCACATTGATGAAGGTAGAGCAGTGGATGTGGTGTGTAAAGATTTTAGCAAAGCATTTGATAAGTTTCCCCATGGTAGGCTCATTCCAAAACTAAGGAGGCATGGGATTCAGGGAAATTTGGCTGTCTGGATACAAAACTTGCTGCCCATTAGGAGACAGAGGTTAGTAGCAGATGGAAAGTATCCAGCTTGGAGCTAGGTGACAAGTGGTGTTGGCAGGGATCTGTTCTGAGATCTCTGCTCTTTGTGATCTTTATAAGTGACTTGGATGAGGAATTGGAAGGGTGGGTTAGTAAGTTTGCTGATGACATGTAAGCTGGTGGAGTTGTGGATAACATGGAGGACTGTTGTAGGTTGCAACGTGATATTGACAGGACGCAGAGCTGGGCAAAGAAGTAACAAAGGGAATTCAACCTGGAAAAGTGTGAAGTGATTCATTTTGGAAGGTTGAATTTGAATGCAGAATACTTTGTTAATGGCAGGATTCTTGGCAGTGTGGAGGAACAGAGGGATCTTGGGGTCCACATCCACAGATCCCTCTAAGTTGCCACCCAAGTTGCTCGGGTAGTAAAGAAGGCGTATGATGTGTTGGCTATCATTGGCTGGGGAATTGAGTTTAAGAGCTGTGAGGTAATGCTGCAGCTCTATAAAACTCTGGTGAGACCACGCTTGGAATCTAGTGTTCAGTTCTGGTCGCCTCATTATAGGAATGATGTGGAAGCTTTTGAGGGTGCAGAGGAGATTTACCAAGATGCTGCCTGGACTGGAGGGCAGGTCTTATGAGGAAAGATTGAGGAAGCTAGGGCTTTTTTCATTGGAGCGAAGAAGGATGAGCGGTAACTTGATAGAGGTGTACAAGATGATGAGAGGCATAGATAGAGTGGTTAGTCAGAGACTTTTTCCCAGGGTGGAAATGACTATTATGAGGGGGCATAATTTTAAGGTGATTGGAGGAAGATATAGAGGCAATGTCAGAGATAGGTTCCTCACACAGAGGGTAGTGGGCATGTGGAATGTGCTGCCGGCAGTAGTAGTAGAGTCAGATACATTTGGGACATTTAAATGACTCTTGGATAAGCACATGGAGGATTGTAAAATGTAGGTTATGCATGGTAGTTTGATCTTAGTACGACAATAGTTTGGTACAACATTGTGTGCTGAAGAACCTATACTGTGCTGAACTGTACTGTTCTATGTTCTATTGGGCTAAGCCTTAATCTAATTTACTTTTCACATGTTTAAATATCAGACTAATCATGATGGATTCTCATATACCCAAGTGTGCAAAAGCAGAAGTTGGAAGTGATTGAGATCATTCTTTTTTCTTAAATGTGGTAAACCATCCCCCCCACCCCCACCGCCACGATCTCTACTGGCACCTGCCTAATTTTTGCAAGTGCAGATTTTGGCCCATGTCTTGCACCTTACTTCAGCCGTGTTTCAAACAGCATACAGCATGCACGATGCATCAGATATTATAGAATTGTCAGTTTTAATCAGTGTGCTCTATACATGTGCTCTAACACATACAGATTTTGCTCAGCATGTTCAGTAAACGGCTGATGTAGTTAGCAATTGAAGAACTGAATTGTTATCCAATGACCTTTGTGATCCTGCCAATTTCATTTTGTTTTTTGGATGCATAATTATCATCTACGTGAAACAGTTAAATGATACCCTGGCTTGTATCAGAATGAGTCAGGGAAATGTTATTTGTTCTAAAACTGAGTTAAGTCCTATTATTTGCCTTAACACTTAAAATTAAATATTTTGTTTGTAAAAATTTGGTGGTCTTATTATTTGTCATGTTTTTTTAAATACCTCACACACTTTTGTGTCACTACCAAGTGCCAACACGGGTGGTAATTAATTGAACATTTACCTTTTCGTTCCCAAATCACTATATTAATTTCAAATGTTAACTAACTGGCTTTCAGATTGCAACCTTTTCTTAACTTGTGGAGGAGGAGCAAATTTTTGAAGATGTAAATAGTAGAATAGGAGAATAAACTATAAATAGTGCGATGCATCCAGATGTTAGGCTCAACAAAATGAAGCATGTTATGAAATGTGAGAACATAAAGGAGAAAAGAAAAGTATATGATGCATGCAGGAATAATAATAGCAAGAGAAATTAGGAACAGTATCTCAAATATGGGAGAGAAGCTCAGACTAGAATAAGGAAGGTAAGAGGAAACATGAGAAAAGGATGGCAGGCTGCACTAAAACAAATAGTGAAATGTTTTTCAAACATATTAATAGTAATAATGTTATTGAGATAGAATGGGGTCTTTAAGCAACAAACAGAGTAAGCTACTCACTTGAAGCAAATGGTACAGCAGAGTACTTTGCTTCTGTTTTTACCAAATTAGAAGATGGTGCCTAAAAACCAAAAGAACTGCAGATGCTGTAAATCAGGAACAAAAACAGAAGTTGCTGGAAAAGCTCAGCAGGTCTGGCAGCATCTGGGAAGAAAAAAATCAGAGTTAACATTTCAGGTTCAGAGGAAGGGTCACTGGACCGAAATGTTAACTGTCATATTTTTCTTCCCAGATGCTGCCGGACCCGCTGAGCTTTTCCAGCAACTTCTGTTTTTGTTGTAGTTGTTGTAGAAAATGGTGACATTGGCCCAGTTGAAAATGTGGGTGTTGAGAGCAATTGAGCAGTTCAATGATGGATAAAGAAGACATGCTAAAACGGCTGGCAGCACTCCAGGTAGAGAAGTCACCAGGCCTGGATGGGATGCAACTTAGATTGCTGATCAAGGTGAGGGAGCAAATTGCAGAGCCGTTGAAATAAATTTTCTGGGCATCTCTGAACACTGGATAGGTCCCATGTACAGGAGGTTTGCAAATGTGATATTGTTGAAGAAAAAAACAGAGGATTACTCAGAAAACTGCAGACCTGTCGGCTTGACATCAATAGTGGAAAATCTGATGGAAACCAGAATACAGGATATAAACAATATTATTCAGGGAAAAAAAGTAAGTGAATACTAGACAGTCAGCATATCTTTGTCAAGGGCACACAATGCCGTCCGATGTTTATAAATGATTTGGAGATGAATGTTGGGGACGACAGTCTCCAAATTTCCAGGTGATGTCGAGCTAGGAAGGATAGTGAATTGTAAAGATGACGTAAGGCTGAGCGAGTTCAGAGGGGCATTAACAAGTCAGCAAAATGGGCACAAACTTGTCAGGTGAGCTTCAATGCAGAGAAGTATGAGGTGACACATCTTGAACAAAGAAAGGTGGAGCGATACTACAGACTCAATGGTACAACTTTGAGGAGCAGAGGGGCCTGAGCATTCAAGTACATAATTCCCTTGCAGGTGGCCAGGCAGGTTGAAACAGTTGTTCAGAAGGCTTATTCGGATCCTTGGATTTGTAATAGAGCCAGAGAGTATAAAAACAAGGAAGTGATGCTACTGCTCTACGAATCATTGCTCAGATCACATATGAAGTAGTGTGTTCATTTCTGGGCACCTTATTTGAGGAAAGATGTTAAAGCCCCAAAGATGGTACAAAGGAGATTTGATGAAGGGTCTAGGCCCGAAACATCAGCTTTTGTGCTCCTGAGATGCTGCTTGGCCTGCTGTGTTCATCCAGCCTCACATTTTATCTTACAAAGGAGATTTACTAAGATGATACCAACATTGAGGGATTTTAGATACAAGGAAAGATTAGAGAAATTGGACTTTTTCTCCTTGGAGCAGAGAAGAACAAGAACTGCCATTATTGAGGTGTTCAAAATAATGAGAAATTTTGACAGGGTGAAGAAGGATATTGAGTTTCCACGATTTGATATGTCCATAACTAGTGGTTCACAATTTCAACATTTTCAGCAAGAAAGCTGGGAGTGAGATAAGGAGAAATTTCATTTCTCAGAAAGTTGTTAAGATTTGGAATGCACTGCCTGGGAGAGTGTTGGAAGTGGATTCCGTAGGAGGTTTGAAAAGAGCGTTAGATATACATTTGAAAGTGATAAATTTAGAGAATGGGACTAGCTGGGCAGCTGTTTCAGGAGCTGGTACAGACATGATGGGTTTAATGGCCTCCTTTTGTACTCTAAAAATCTGAGATACTAAATTAAGCAGTCTTGTATTTGAGGACAAGAGAGAATGCAGAACAGGTTCTTAAATTGTGTTGAAAGATGTTTCTGTTCTACCATTTCTTGCGACTACGTTTTCTATTGATTACTTGATGCTCCTTTAATTTCAACTCTCCTTCTGGTTCTTCAAGACTTATGGTACCTAGAATGGTCATGTGGCTCATCATGTCTTTACCAGTGCAAAAGTATTGTTTTCCCCAATCCTGCTATCCAGTTCCTGATCTGCAGGATAACATTACTGTAGGGATGTATCCAAGCACTTTTTAAATGCATTGAGGATGTCTGCCTTTCTCACCCTTTTAGACTGAGAGGTCTAAACCCCTAGCCATCCTCTGGGTGAGAAAGTCCCTGTAATCCTTCTACCAATGACTTCATATTTGTGCTCATTCATTGTTGACATTTTAATGAATGAAAATAGATGCTTTTTATTCACTCTCATTCATATTTTTATTCACCTCAATTAAAATTCCCCTTAGACCCTCTGCAAAAACGAAACTGAATTCAAGTCTAATGAAATAAAGCAAAGAGTTGTGGATGCTGCAGAACTGCAACACACAAAAAGCATATATTATTGGACACTCAAAACATAACTCTATATTCTCTCCACAGATGCTGTCGGACCTATTGGGTTTCATCAGCAATATTTATTTCTGTTTGAATCCTAGTCTAGCCAATCTTTCCTTATGGTTAACATTCTCCAGTCCTGACAATTTCCCAGTGGATCTTTTCTTTGCCATCATGGCTGCTATTACATATTTTCTGTAATAAATTGATCAGAAATACATGCAGCACTTTATTGTGGATTTAACTAATATTGTATACAGATTAAAAATAACCTCCCTGTTCCTATAATCTATGTCTTGGCAAAACTAGAAAAATATCTTGCTTGTCATCTTAATCAGTTTGTATGTTCTCCTACCTTCATGGCATCCAATGTGCCATTGTTCTGTTGCATTTCTTAGTATTGTTTATTTCTTTGCCTTGTTTGCTTTCCTGTCATACTTAGATTATTTTTAAGATCACTTCACGCTTCTCTGGATTGAATTCCATTTGCTACTTTTGTATCCATCTTCTAGGCCTTTGACATCAGTCAATTTGGCAACATTGAAAAAGTTCTTAACCTTGGCTGCTATCAAGTCAAAATAATTGATACATGTACCACAAAAAGCAAACAGGAAACCTAATATTGAATCTTGCAGAACCCCAATCGAAACTATCTCGCAGCCACAAACAAACAAACAAAAACCATTACCCTTTGTTTGTGGTCACTGCAAGTTTCCCTCCAAGCCACTCACCATCCTGACTTGGAAATATATCACCTTTCCTGCACAGTTGCTGGATCAGAATCCTGGAATTCCCTCTTTAAGGCCATTGTGGGTCTATCTGCAGCATATGGACTGCAGCGGTTCAAGAAGGCTGCCCACCGCCACGGTCTCAAGGGCAACTAAGAACAATGCTGGCCAGCCCGCAACACCCATATCGCCCAAGTGAATTTGTCAAAAATCCACTTTGTATCCAACTACCACTTACGTTAGGATCCATAAGCTAATGCTGTTTGAACAAGTATGCCATGTAGGACCTGATTGAAAGCCTTGCTAAAATCCATGTAGCTTCCAACAAATTTGTGATATGCATTGATTTTTTTTGTGTAGTGGAAGTAACAAGAATATTCAATCAAATTTGTAAGATGCAATCTTCCTTTAACAAATCCATGCTGATCACACTTGACTGGTCCATTCTTGTCCAAACACCAATAATATTGTCCTTTAGAAATGTTTCAACAATTTGTCCACTACCGAGACTAGGCTAACTAAATCAGCCACATTATCTAGGAGTTGAGCTACTGGTTCAATCCTACCATTAACCCATTCTCCACCCCTGTTCAATGTCATTACGCCCCACCTCCTCTTCCTCTTTTTCTACTTAATGTGGGAAATTGAATCTGTTATAACACACCAAAGTGTACGTAAAGTAAGCCATGCCAGTACAGCCTAGGAATGAAAAAGAAAATGTAATTTTTACTAATACTTCTGACAATCTCTCTCATTTTCCCAATGCTTCAGCTATAGATTTCCATTGGATTGGTCAAGTTTTGCAGTCTAAGCATTCCAGCTGTCTGCCATTCCCATCTTCAAGATGATTGACCAGGAAAACCTTCTACTTGACTCATTAGGAATATCTGAAAAGAATTGACAGATTGATTATCACCCACTTTGGTCATTTTATGAATGCTCCTCTCAAGAATAACTAGTCCTGGTGTGGGAGTTGAACCCTGAACTTCTAGGCCAGATGTAGAAATACTACCACTGTACCACAAGACCTCCAATTTCCGTTTTGCCAAGAGAGTCAGCCAGGTGCAATAATAAGCAGTGGCTTGCATATGAAAACCATTGGGTTGGAGAGTTGCTCTAGCCATCTCCCACTGCTTCTTTCATCTAATGAAACAGAGGAAACAGGCCTGAGTTGCAGACAATGGGTACAACACTGCTGAAATAAACAAATGTTAATTTCCTAAAATAATATCCACCTACATATGCAATCAAAACTCTTTATTTTATTCAGCAGGAACAACTGATCCCAGTCATTAGCACAGTGGAAGCCAGCTCTCCTTCAGCATCAGTTGGATCTACTAATAAGCAGTTGCATTGTTCTTCACTGCTGTTAGTATAGCACAACGACAGAGTCTGTTTTGTGGTGGGTGTCAAGTTGCATATTGGAAAGTGAGGAAAATGCATATCCTTAATTCCTAAATTCTCTCTTTTTAAATAAAAAAGGCACCAAGGTTGAAATCTTCACGGTTACCAAGGATCACAGTTTCGGAGTAATCCCTTGAGGAATGTTTTTACCACAGTGTAATATTGCTACTCCAGTTATGTTTCTCATTGTGGTAACTCTTGGGATATTGATGGTGGGAGTTTCAGCAGCACTAATGCCATTTTATCATAGTGAGATAATTAGATTCTCGTTTGTTAAAGTTGATCATCGCCCAGCACTTGTGCAGCACAAACAGAGACCCAAATCGTGTCTGTAGCAACCTGCTGGTAACTTAGTTTACCACTATTCATGTCATGAACTTTTTCAGAGCGTAGGAGTGTCATGGGCGAAGGGGGAAATGGGGGTAAATTTAAATTATGATTTGTTTTTCCCCTCTTAAAGCTGAGATTGTTTGATTTACTCCGATCCCTTTATCACTCCCTTTCTTTTCCACCCCTTCTTGGGGAGGGCTGAAGGGTATTTCCCAAATCTTGTTTCCAGATTTTTGAAATAAGCCCGCAACAAAAACCTTTAAAATGAAATTAAAGAGCGAATTTGTTAACAAAACATAGGGGGAATCTTTGTCACTCCGTCCACACAAGTAGTCACTCTCAAGAAATTAAGGAAGATAGGACAGGAAAGAAGATTAGTTTATAATTTTGGTAATTCCAGAAGTATTAAGAATCAGTTCATTTGAGTTAGATTTCTTGGAAATTTGTGTCCAATAATATTTCTGCAGTAAGTTGGGCACCATAGTTTGTTTTCTTGTTAGTAAAGTGTGGGGATCTTTCCCACCTTCAACTTGCAAATGGAGATGGAGGATCTGAGGTAACTGGCACCTTAGGTGACTATCCTGAATGCCCCTGGAAGTCGAATCACGATTGAGTTAGGACGCCAGCTATTCAACTAGTTTGAATTCAAGGGCAGATACGTCAGGTGCTGATGACCTAACTCTGTTCGTTAATTGGAAGATCGTTAACAGTGTTGCTTTCTTCACCATTAGAGTTCTCAATGTGAAATAATGAGGTAAAATCTCAGAGGGAAAATAGTTTAAAAAGAAACAGGAATAGTTGAATATGAATGTGCTGGTCACACAAGAGCACAGTTCTGATGGATAACAAAAAGCCCAAACTGTATGAGTCACTTGTAAATTTTACTGGTTTTATCTGCTGGGATTAGTGCTGATTTAGTAGAATGGGTCTTGATAGTTTTCTTTGTCCAGATGTGGCTGGAGACAGGCGGCTCAGCTCCAAGCCTTTTGTATTAGCTTTACTGTAATATCTGTAGAATGCGGGGGATTCAGAAATACAATCGTGCAATCGGCCTTATTCATTTTATGAGTCCAGACAAGTTGTCCATTGTTAAAAGAAACAGAATTTAAACATAAAAATAGAGTTCTGTTTGTGATTTTTGTTCTTGCCTTCTGGCCATGATAAAAAGGCTGATTCTACAAGAATATTGGAGCCCACAGAAGCAGAATATTTACAGTCAATACCAGATAATAATAATAAAAAAGTATTTTTCAGGATATAGAGGCCACACATGATTCCATCTCAGGCTATAGATTAACACAATTCAGATTGAATCTGGGACCGTATAGTCTGTATGCAACAGATGAGTATACTTTCTGTTATCGAATCCAATACTTTTCCCTCAACAAGCACCACTAACAACAAATTAACTAGTTATTCACAGTATGCTCTTTGTGTAATGATTTATTTGCACAAAATGGTTGCCACTGTTACAAACATCGCAACAAAGACCGGAAATCTATCTAGTTTGGACAGTTTAAATAAATTTTGGCTAAATATGGGGTAGCACATTGACTCAGTGGTTAGCACTGCTGCTTCACAGTGCCAGGGGTCTGGGTTCAATTCCAGCCTTGAGGAACTGTCTCTGTGGAATTTTCACATTCTCAATGTGTCTGTGCAGATTTCCTCCCAAAGTCCAAACATGCACAGGCTAGATGTGCATGGTGAATTACCTATAGTGTCCAGGGATGTGCAGACTAGGTGGATTACCTGTGGCAAATGCAGGGTTATAGGGTTGGGGCTGGGGAGGTGTGAATCTGGGTGGGATGCTGTTCAGAGAGTTGATGGGTTGAAAGGCCAGCTTTCACACTCTAGGGATTCTGAGTTGCTACTGGAAACATTTAACAAAGAATACAAAAAATATTGGGATTATTGTATTTCCAAAATACTGGCAGAATCACGCTGGTCATTTTCTGGCCTTTTATACTGCAGCATCCTTGGTTTCTTGAGTGGCGCAGGTGCAGGTTATTCTTCGTACAGTGCAGCATTCAAAATGATTGCGAGGAGGCAGTTTTCAAGGTGTGAATGATTGGCAGTACATCTGTCCTCTGGCTGAGTCATGAACAAAAGCCGCATTCAGGGAGCTATTACTATTTCTGGAACAGAATAGCTTAAAACTTGATAACTTTCAGGTTAGATTGTTGTGTGAAAATCCCCCCCCCCCCATGTGGTGTTGGTGCTGTGCTGATATGGCGGGAGCTAACTGCACCTGTTAGTCTGAACAAGTGTGTATTGAATTCAGAAGTCTTCCCTTTGTTGCTGGTCTGATCCCTACTGAGCTCTGTAGTGGAGAAAATTTGGTCTTCCTTTCTGTTTCTGTTGGGAATAATGGATTTAAAAGGGGGGAGAAAATTATATGTGAGCAGAAGGTGTTGCGTAGGCCGCAGGCTGTGGAAAGTAGCTCAGAAACTGGAAGTAAATTGAGTCAGTCGATCATCTGCCAAAATTAAAGGCATCCAAAGACCAGAATAGTTTGGCAGGTTGTTGCACGTAACTGGCTTCTTTGTTGTGCTTGATTAAACATTACAAAGCAACCCTGGTGTTAAAATCGTTTTCCACTTCCATTTGTGTTCCAAGCAATTGTTTTCTTGTTTTTTTAAATGTCACTTGTACAAGCAGCTCTGCCCTGGAGGTTTCTGCCTTGGAAACTGAGGCATTGACCAAATCAATTCCACTCACAATTCTTAAAGTGACACAGTCTTCAAGGGAACAGGTCTGAAAATCTATTTTCTCTTTTTCTTTATATTATTGGTTGCGTAACCTATATTGCAACATGTTATTTGGACAAATATAGTACTTTTTTTTCTCTAACTAAGTATCCCAATCACTTTTTTCTGTCATGACAGTGTCCTTTAAAGAGATCCTGAGACCACTGAATTACATTTTGATTGATCTAAACAGACCATTTGAATGGGTAGAGTTCATTTGGAACGCTCCCACGCCCACCCCATTAAAACAATGTTTTTCATTGGGCAGCCTTCTGATGCTGGGAACTCATGCTGATAAATTTTGATTGCTGAACAGTTGTGCAGGCCATCACTTTAAAAGATTCTTAAAATTCAGTTTGATGATGTTGCATTTGACAGAAATCCAATGCATCAATCTCTGATATTATGGAAAACAAGCAGTGACAAAATTAGAAGCCCTCCCACCATTTTGGAATAGCTAGTTAGCAAAGGTATTAAATGTTTTAAGGACTCAGTTATATGTAATTTTTCATTCCCCTCACAACTTTCCAGGTGTCAGATGAGAAAGGCAAAAGGGAAAAGCACTTGGTTACTTTATGACTTGAAACGGGGGACCATCATGGCTGTTGATGTTATTCCTGTACCATTAATCCAGAGATCTGGGTAATTTTCTGGGGAAAACCAGGTGTAGAGCTGGATGAACACAGCAGGCCAAGCAGCATCAGAGGAGCAGGAAGGCTGACATATCGGGCCTAACCCGCCTTCCTGCTCCTCTGATGCTGCTTGGCCTGCTATGTATATCCAGCTCTCCACCTTGTTATCTCAGATTCTCCAGCATCTGCAGTTCCTACTGTCTCTGAAACAATTTTCTGGGGATCTGGGTTTGAATGCAGATGGAGGAATTTGAATTCAGTAAAAGTCTGGAATTAAGAGTGTAATGATAACTGTGAATTATTTGTCAGGAAGCAAACCCATCAGGTTCATTAATGTCCTTTTGGAAAGGAAATTGCCATCCTTACAACATGTGACTCCAATCCCACAGAAATGTAATTGATTCTTAAAGGTCTTCTGGAACAGGCAATAAATGCAGGCCTGGCCAGTGACACCCTCAATCTATGAATGAGTTTTTTTTTTAAATTAGTAACCATTTTAAGCCTGAGAAAACGAAAAGGAGATGTTGAGAGGTTAGGGACCTTTAAAGTGGTAGCTGTGACCCACTTCTTGTTTGTAACATCAGCCTTTCCTGCCTGATGTCCTGGCCCATTGCTGATTGATTGCAATGTACCCCCACCTTTGCAGTGGCTGCTTATCCACTGGGCAGTTGTTAATTGGTCATCCAATGCTTGATGACAGAGTGTGGGAGTGATTGGCTCATTCACTTTCTCCTCTGCTTTCCCTCACCCCATCAAAAATCATAAAATATAGCCCCATAACTCAAAAAAAGACGATTGATCTAAAGTGGACAAATTGTTAGATGACCATGCTCCACAATTTAATATTATGGTCCCTACAAAGGACGAATTCAATTAATTTGACTGACTTGTAGAAAGTTTCTTTTTGGCAAATTGCTTTAGCACTTGTGAATAAATTGCTTTATTCCCCATTACGTTAATGACTCATTGACTTGAATATTTAATGAAGTCAAATTATCAGTCACCTTATTAATTTTTTGCACAAAATGACTCATTTCAAAAATGCCTTCAAATTACAGCACAGCTACTGACCATACCTGACACTCTATGATACAGCACAGCCATTAACCAGCCCGTATGCCCTTTGCATTGCAAGACCACCAGGTGATTGATACAGGATGAAATGCCAGCAGGGCAGGAAGATGATGTACCGGATAAAATTCTTCATGACTTTCCATCTTCTTGATGTGTCTCATTTTGAAGAATAGCTGAAAGCGAAAGTGAGGTTTCTGATGAGTAATGTTCATTTAAGAATTTCACTGGAGGTTTGAAGCTTTCAGTATTAATGCTGACTGGTTCTGTGTGATATAATAACAAAGGAGAAACCGATCAAGATGTCAGTTGTGCAACTGACAGTTGCCTGTCACTTTCTTTGCTCTGTCTACATCTGTTGTCTACTTTCTCAGTTATGACAACTAATGCTCCAGGCAGGGTACAGGGATAAAGTCTGAAATTTGTACCATTATTTTGGTTTTGGTTTGGAGTCTCACTGTATTTAATCTTGCAATGTTGCTGGTGTACACGTAACTTGCTTCCAAAACCTTTTAGTTACAGATTAATGTATGCACATTATCTCCACATTAGGTTAGGGCTTCAGCTCCCTTCCAAATCACTGTCCTTGATCATGTGACCAACATCATTACTACATTGATATCATTGGCACATCATTGCCATCATAGATTGTTTAGATTTTAATCTCATTACTCTTTATCATATGTTGGAGATGGCCTTGTTAAGATCAATGCTACTTTTTGCACTTGGGTTTAGTCAGTATCAGGTGACCATAGTGAACACCTTGATATGTGCACAAGCTAAGCAATTACAAATTGTGTGATTCCTTCCATGGGTTGTTGGACGTGTGGCTGTGAGTTGAGGCCCACTTATACATAACTGACCAGGCTGTAACATACCAAATGGAAATTTTGAGGAAAATGTCCTATCTACCTGCAAATAGAAATTAGTTTTTTCTCATAAAGAAACAGAACTGCACACTTATTAAATGATTCTAACCTAACAGGCAACATCTGTACTCCATTGCATAATATAGTGATGCAATTTTAGAATTATTGATTGCTTGGGCAGCTGGAGAAAAAAAAATTTGTGTGGCTGTAAAATGATTTATAAATAATATAACTTGAAAATCATTAATTTGAGAAGCTATTAGTTACCTGTTAGAGTCACAAGCAAAATCTTGTATTATGACCAGGAGCATTAAGCAAGGTGGGTAGGAGATCTTAATTGTGTGGAAGGCCAAAAATTTATTTGGATTTGTAAGCCATGCCTGCTCATTAAAAGAACAGCACATGAGAATGAAGTTCCTGTTACCAATTAAGTGCTCTATGTACAAGTAATAAGTGCCTTCCAGTCTCTGCTTGCATTTAAGATGTGTGCAGGAGCAAGCAGCCCCTGGTTTGGGAAATATTTGGTCATGATTGAAATTGGGTGAAGGTCATCTAAACTGCAAGGGACACAGAGGAGGATTGAAAGCAGTGTGCTGGGAATATAATGTGCGTGAGCATGAATGGAAGTCAGTCTGACCAAGAGTGAAAGCCTTTCTGGGGAAGGGAGACAGGCTGACCAGGGATGGGTGAAAAAGTTTGGAATGTTCACTAGCAAGTGGCCACTCTGAAAGCCTGAGTGATATTTGTAGCTTGTGGGGAATGAATGGATGTTCTGCTACTCTTTAAATATAATGCCAAGATCTTCAACTTTTGGGATAACAGCAGGTGTGTTAACTTCCCAAAACATTCACTGTGCCCCTCACACTTTCATTTACAATCATGGTACTAATCATGTGAGAAAAGCTGACCCCACCCCCAGCATGGAAGTGATTCTCAATGCTTTCCCCAGAACTTTCTAACTTAAAGATCCCCATTCCTGGACCATTCAGATAAGTCTGCTCCAGTCTACTCTGGAGGGCTTTAACATCTTTCAAAATGTGTAGTGAGACTATGTGGGGCCTAAGCTAAATTTTATAAATGTTTGACCAATGTGTTTCAGCTCTTGTTCATTGATGATACATGGACTAAAAATATCGAACATTTTCTCCACCACTCTTGAAACTCTCAGTATAGCAAATAAAACAATGCTTTCTGCAAACGTTATGGATGGCTTCCAATGGCATTAGCCTCAATATCCCATCACAATTCCCAGGAGAACAAGAGAATCTCTTACAGCAGGAGACTGCATGAAGCTTTCACATCCTCAGACTGTCTCATGGACTCTGAATAATGAAAGCAAATTTGCATGCAGCAAAACCTCCCAAATGACGAAGAGTTTGGCCATGCATAACAGGTTTGTTTGGCATCACCTGTGACTCAATGGTATCTCTTTATTTCTAAAATAGGAGGTCATGAGTTCAAGTCTCAAAAGATTTGAGCACATGATCTAGCCTGGTATAATTTTGCGGTACCGTGTGTGTATGTGGGTGTGCGCATGGTGGGGGTGAGGAGGGTGGGGGTGTGGTGCCATTTTTTTTAAAGTGCAAAGATTCCACTTAGCTGGATGTAAAAAGGTCTCATGGCACAATTTAAGGAAGAGGGGTGAATTCTCCCCCAGGGCCCTGACTAACATTTGTCCCATAAACATCCACAAGGGTGACAGTAGCAAATTGATAATATCCCTGCAGTAGTAAGCCAGACAATGCTCTGGAAACAGGGGTTTAGATCATACCTGGTGAAGATAACTCGCAATAAATAAAATCTGGAATTGAAAGTCAGTCTCAATACTGATGAGAATAAGTTATTATTGATAGACAAATAATTATCTTTTTCACTAGTATACTTTAACATTGCCTAGCTCGACATACGCGTAACTCTAGATCCACAGTGATATGCCCTACAGAAAGCCTTGCAGCGCATTGGCCTGTGATACCTGCAATAGTTTATCTGAGCATTATCAAATTGCTGTTTCCAGGACTTTGCTATGCAAATTGTCTGACATATTTCCAAATTGTACATAGAGTGCTTTGGCGTGCCTTGACATTGTAAAAAGTGATAAAGAACTGCTTTCCTTTGACGGAAAATTGATCAAACTTATTGCTGATAGTGACAAAAATTCACTTGTTTTTGTTTCTGGATGTATTTCTATCCTCTGTGCATGTGATTGTGGGAAATTCTTGGCATTTGCATTACTTCCAAAAATACTGAATGATTCATCTGAACGGATATAGCACTAGCTTCATAGACAACATGGGTCATTGCAATAAACCGGTGTGGCATCCTCTACATTGGGGAAACAAAGCGGAGGCTTGGGGACCGCTTTGCAGAAAACCTCCACTCGATTCGCAATAAACTATTGTACCTCCCAGTTGCGAAGTATTTCCACTCCCCTGTCCCATTCTTTAGATGACATGTCCATCATGGGCCTCCTGCAGTGCCACAATGATGCCACCCGAAGGTTGCAGGAACAGCAACTCCTATTCCGCTTGGGAACCCTGCAGCCCAATGGTATCAATGTGGACTTCACCAGCTTCAAAATCTCCCCTTCCCCCACCGCATCCCAAAACCAGCCCAGTTCGTCCCCTCCCCCCACTGCACCACACAACCAGCCCAGCTCTTCCCCCCCCCCCCCACCCACTGCATCCCAAAACCAGCCCAGTTCGTCCCCTCCCCCCACCGCACCACACAACCAGCCCAGCTCTTCCCCCCCACCCACTGCATCCCAAAACCAGCCCAGCTCGTCCCAGCCTCCCTAACCTGTTCTTCCTCTCACCCATCCCTTCCTCTCACCCCAAGCCGCACCTCCATCTCCTACCTACTAACCTCATCCCACCTCCTTGACCTGTCCGTCTTCCCTGGACTGACCTATCCCCTCCCTACCTCCCCACCTATACTCTCCTCTCCACCTATCTTCTTTTCTCTCCATCTTCGGTCTGCCTCCCCCTCCCTATTTATTCCAGAATCCTCACCCCATCCCCCTCTGTGATGAAGGGTCTAGGCCCGAAACGTTAGCTTTTGTGCTCCTGAGATGCTGCTGGGCCTGCTGTGTTCATCCAGCCTCACGTTTTATTATCATGGGTCATTGTAATTTTGTTTGAGGACTGCTTTTTTGGTTTTCATCGGCTTTTTTCATTCTTACCAATTCTATCATTCTCTTCATTTTGCAGCCCCTAATAAACAGGACACAGTAATATTACCTCTCCTATTTGTGTTGACTCATGGGATGTTTGGATTCTCACAGAAGCAGAATTAGAAGAATTCAACAATCATTGCTGCTCCATCAAATATAAAGCCTGATACGTAGGAAAGCATTAATTCCTAGACAATATGTTACTTAAATTGCCACAAGACAGGAGGCATAAGTTAGGAACAAAAGTGATTTGGTGAAAAGCAATCCATTTATTTATACGCAAAAGGAAAGCTCCCCATAAACACATTTTCCTCAGATTGATGAAATCATAGCTAACTGGTTCCATGTTTCTCGAAAGCACAATAATCATACCTCAAGTAAATCATAGCAACTGAAATGATTTGAGATGTGATAACATAGAAATGCAAATTATTGTGAAATACAATTGCTCAGTATTATCAAATTCACACACTGATCATTACAAAGTATCTACCACATTCTTTCCATATCAGTAGCTGCTGAACCTCCCCAACCTTAAGTTAGAGACTCCACCAGCATTTGCAAGGAATCTATGATCTCAGTTCCCAGTTAACTGAGTATTCCATTATTGACAGGTGCAAGTCTATTCACTTTGCTTCCCTCTCCCCCATTTGTAATCCCTGACACCCAAAACCCCTCCCAAATTTCAGCAGCTGACATACCAACACAGTTTTCAGTTCATCTGACCCTGCTTTGCAGTCTCATTTCCTTAGAGCCATAGAATCCCTACAGTATGGAAACAGGCCATTCGGTTCAACAAGTCCACACCATCCCTGCGAAGAGTATCTCACCCAGACCCATTCCCCAACCCCTGTATTTCCCATGTCTAACCCACCTAACCTCAATATACCTGAGCACTATGGACAATTTAGCATGGTCAACCCACCTACCCTGCACATCTTTGGACTGTGGGAGGAAACCCACGCAGACAAAGGGAGAATGTGCAAACTCCACACAAACAGTCGCCCCAAGGCTGGGATTGAACCCAGGTCCCTGGTGCTGTGCAGCAGCAGTGCTGACCACTGAGCCACTCCACTCCATACCTGTGACTCCCAGCCCAGCAACACTTACCTGCTGTCACTTGCATTTTTAGCCTGTTAATTCACAGGATATAGGCATTGCTGGCTGTTCTACATTCAATGCCCATCCCTAGTTGCCCTTGAGAAAATGATGGTGAGCTTCCAGCTTACACTCCTGCAGTCTATTTGTTGTAATTAGACCCACAATGGCACAAGGGAGGGAGTTTCAGGATTTTGAAACCGTGACCCTGGAGCAATGGCAATATATTTCCAAATCAAATGGCAAGCAGCTTGGAGGGAGCTTTCACTTTCTAGATGGTAGTTGTCATGCTTTTGGAAGGTGCTGTCTGTGGGGCTTTGTTGAAATTCTGCAGTGTACCTTGTAAACGGTACATACTATGTACTCTTTGTTCCTGTGTTTGCTGTTGATAGGCTGACAATAAGGCTATCCTCAAACAAATGAGAGAGAGACACCCAGCCTGTGATTGGAGCAGCTGCTTCTCACCAAATCTTTCATTTCTACCTAAACTGGCAACCTTTCTCTGATTTCTTATCTCCATGATCAAATTTTCTAGGGTATTTTGAGGCTTTGAGGGGTGAATTCATTTGCCGTCCACCTACATTTTGAACCTTGATGGATGATGATGGTCACTTCATCTAAGGTTGTCCTCAATATATAAAATCTAATATACTGTATATAAAATCTGAAAAGCACCATCTTACAGCTATTATTGAATGCAGCTTTTATTTACCATTTGCTTCTTCTTTTGCCCCTCAGTCCTTGCCATTAACTTCTTGGTAGAGCACATGCTTACATGTGCCAGTTGGGTTTCCAAAGTGGTGATTTTTCAAGTATGAGTCTTGAAATGAGACGTTTTAGTTAGTGATGCAAGGTGCCAAGGAGCCATGCAACAAAGCCAATCTTGCCATCAACTGACTTGGTACCACCACAGTTTGACCATGGATCACTCAATCAGAATGACAGTCAGACTGGAAGCTTTCCCATTTTACTGATAACTTGCTGTACATCTATCCCCAGATTCAGATCAGCTAACTCGACAAGAGCTGAACCGAGGATCTCCTTGTCCGGTATGACTCAGCTATCTGATGGATTAACTCACCATGCCTTTGGGGACACTGTGCTCTTTTCTTTTTGTTTTCTTTCTTGCTTCTTGATTTCATTTCTAACTTTACATACATCATTAACTGTACTTGCATCTTTAGGCTTCACTATGGGCTTTTTTTTCTAATGAATTTATGGGAATTGTGAATCATAGAGGTTTATAGCACAGAAGGAGGTCATCATGGCAATGTGAAACCTTTGTGAGAGCAATCCAAAACTAATCTCGCTGCCATAGCCTTGCATACTCCTCTGCTTCAAATAATTATCCAATTATTCTTAAAGATGCAATGGTCTCTGCTTCAGCTGTTCCCTGTGGCAAAGCACTTTGTGCTTCAGCAATCTGCTGTATAAAAAAAAGCTCTAACCTAGCTCCTCATTCTAAGCGACAATTTTGAAATTGATGACTCCTTATCACTGACTTCCCAACCAGAGAAAATAGTTTCTCTTCTCTCTCAATCTTTGATAGTTTTAAAACCTATTTTAAGCCTCCTTTTAGTCTTCTCTGCTTCTGAATTCTCTCCTGATTGTTATTATTTCTCAGCCTTAACATCATTCTGGACAATGCACACTGCAAGCTCTTTCAACCTTAATGGAATTTTTATTATGGGATGCCCAAAACCACAGAGAGATTTCTAACCACAAGTTTTGAAATAATTAATCATTAGTTCTCCACTATTCCAGTCCATTTCCTGGCTTTTAAAATCAATTAAATTCTCTCTGAGCTTTTAGTGCTGGCGAAATAAACAATAACATACTTTGCAAAATAGCATATGATAAACATAAAGATCGCTTGATAAGTGCACACTACAGTGGCCTGCTGGTTCCAGTTGTTAGAATATTGCAAATATTGTGTCTAAAAATTGGTTAGTGTGGCTGGCGGATAGGTTTCGGAAATAAAAACAGAAATCTTGTAAAAAAGCTCAGTAGGTCTGGTAACATCTGTGAATAAAAATCAGAGTTAACATTTTGGATTCAATGACCCTTAGAACTGATGGTAGCTAGGAAATATTGTTTTTTATGCAGAAGATAGGGTGGGCGGAGGGGTTAAGGAGTAAACAAGAGGTGGAGATAGAGCCCAAAGAGAAAGAAGAGCAGTTGGACAGGCAAAAGATTGGATGACAATCAGCCCAGAAGAACAAATAGCTATTAATGGGAATTATTAGTGGCTGACAATGCGTGTGTATAATAGCAGACCACGTGATAACAAGGCCTGGTGGTGTGGAGCTTTGGGTAAGGACCTGGGAGAAGGTGACTCAAGCCCTAAAACTGTTGAACTTAATATTGATTCCAGAAAGCTTTAGAGTTCCCAAGCGGAAAAGGAAGTGCTATTTTTCTAGCTTGCGCTGAACTTCTCTGGAGCACTGCTACAAGCCTGAGACAGAGGTGTTGGCCAGGGAACAGGGTGGCATGTTGAAGTGGCAGGCAACGAAAAGGTCAGGGTCCTATTTGCAAACAGAATGTAGGTGTCCCTGCTTCATTCCCCTGTTGTTAAGGAGACCACATTGTGAACCACAGATGCAGTAGACAAAATTGAGTGAAATACAGGTAAAGTGTTTACCTGGAAGGTGTGTTTGGGCCTCTGCATTCAGAGAAGGGAGGAGGTAAAAGGGGAGGTGTTACAATTTCTGCAGTTTTGGGGAAGGTGCCCTGGCACTGTTGGGAGGTGCTGGGAGAGAAGGAGAAGTGGACCTGGGTGTCCTGGGGAAACGGTTTCTGTGGAAGACAGACAAGGGAAGGGAGGGGAGTATGTGTTGGGTGGTGGCAACTCTCTAGAGTTGGTGGAAATGGTGGCAAATGATCCTCTGGATGGTAGGTGAGGACAAGGGATACCCTCTGCTGTTGTGAGAGGGAAGAAAGAGGGTGAAGGGTGAAGTGCAGAAGTTGAGTTAGCTGATGGCTCAGCCAACAGCAGTGCTGGGGAATCCTTGGTTGGGAACGATGGTGGGTGTTTCGGAGGCCCCTCAGTCAAATTTGGCATCATCAGAACAGATGCAACAGATATGAAGAAACTGGTAGCATGGAAAGGAGTTTTTGCAGGAGACAAGATATCGTCAAGGCAACTGTGGCAGTTGGCTGGTTTGTTGTGGATACTGGTGGCCGGCCAGCATCCCAAGAATTGGAAATGGAGATGTCAAGGAAGGAAAGGAAACAGTCAGAAATGGACCAGGTAAAGTTGAAGGTGGGGTGGAAATTAGAAGAAATTGATAAACTTCTCCAATTCTGGAAGAAAAAGGGAAGCAGCATTGATGGTGTCATCGATATACCAGAGAAATAGTTGTGGATGGGGCACAGAATAGGTCTGGAATAAATAATGCTCCACATACTCCACAAAGAAACAGGCCAAACTGGAGGCCATCCAGGTGCTCATGGCCACTCCTCTGACCTGAAGAAAGTGAGAGGTGTGAGAGAGAAGTTGCTCTGTGTTAGGATGTGCTACGTCATTGGAGGAGGTTGGTGGTGAATACAGATGGTTCAGACCTTTTTTCCATGAAGAAGCAAAAAGCCCTGAGACTATCCTGATGGGGAATGGATGTGTAAAGGTATTGCATGTCCATAGTGAAGAGGAGGCAGCTGGACCTGCAAACTGGAAATTCTAAAACTGACATAAAGCATCCGAGGAATTGCAGAAGTAAATGGGAAGTGATTAGACAAGGAAAGAAAAAAATCAAGTTGAGGTGAGAAAAGATGGGTGCTGCGGGGCAGGAGCAGGCAGAAACAAAGATCTGCCTGGGAAGTTCTGTTTATGGATTTTGGGAAGGAGGTTGAAGTGAGCTGTTCAGGGTTGGTAAACCATGAGCTTGAAAGCAGTGAGGGTGGGGGTGTGGTGCACGGGGTGGGGTGGGTTTCGTATGATGAATTTGAGTGTAATGACCACAATGGACACAATGACCTGATGTTCAGTGGTGGGGTCATGGTCCGGGGGAGATATCTGAGACCTGCCACTCAGCCTCTGCAATGTAGAGATCTGCCAGACAACAACAATACTACCCTTTGTCAGCAGGCTTAATTACAAAGTCGGGGTTGGATCTAAGAGCACCGAGTGCAGTCACTTCACAT
Organism: Stegostoma tigrinum; assembly: GCF_030684315.1. Lineage (NCBI taxonomy): Eukaryota > Metazoa > Chordata > Chondrichthyes > Orectolobiformes > Stegostomatidae > Stegostoma > Stegostoma tigrinum. The sequence continues at coordinate 54,275,085 of NC_081364.1, read as the reverse complement.
GGAGGTGGGTTGGGAGAGGCAGAGAAATTGAGGTGACCAATGTCACTTTAACAGTTCTCAATGAACAGATTGAGTGCAGGTAAAAGCCTAGAGAGAGTGGTCGGGTGGAGGAAGAGCATTGGAGACAAGCGAAGGGGTCTGTGGGACTGGGAGAGGATTCTTAACCCAAAAAATGGGCATGGAGGCAAAGGCAATAGAGTAAGAATTCAACGTTATGTCTGCCTGAAAGTCATGATGGATAATGTTCCCTGCATTCATAAGATCAATTCTGTACTAAAAGGATATGAACAGTCAACCTTACAAAGGCCAACATAATTGAAAGTGTCCTTCTCAAAAATGATTTTTTTATAATAGGGCCTGGATGTGCAAATGTCAGGTTTAATTAATTGGTTAGAGTGGCAATCTGTGACTTCTGAGCTGGCCTCAGATTTTGAATGTTATTATACTGTATTTCAGAAAGCATCTACTCATAACAATTGCATTTTTTTTTCTTTGCTCCTTGTAAATGCAGGTTCTAAAAGGATTCTACTTGACTGCGGACTTTCTATCAATCCACATATACTGCATTGTTCTGATCAACAATATATCAAGAACAACAAGAGATAGTAGGAACTGGAGAATCTGAGATAACACGGTATAGAGCTGGATGAACACAGCAGGCTAAGAGGAGCAGGAAAGCTCACGTTTCGGGTGTCTGATGCTGCTTGGCCTGCTGTGTTCATCCAGCTCTACACCATGTTATCAAGAAGAACAACTTGTTTTGTGTGGCATCTTTGATATTGTAAGACATCCCAAAGTGTGTAAAGCATGTAATTAAAACCCAAAGTAATATTAATTACAGAAGCAGATATTTGGACAATGATAAAAACCTCGGAAGAAGAGGATACGTTTAGAGAATATCTTAAAGGAGAGACTCCACCAATCATGTCCATCTAATGAGAGAGCAGCCGTATGGGTCGTCTGGAACTATGGCACATTTTTATTTATCTTTAATGGAGGAGAGAAGGTGCTGAAGGTGGGGTTGGGATGATTTCTGAGCGAATTCCAGAGATAAAAGTTGACACCTTAATGCTCAATCCCCAATAGTGAAGTTAAGGATATACAGAATAAATTCTAAAAATAAAGGCTAGAGCTGGGGGAATGTGGCATTCTTAGATGTCACCTCAAAATTTGCTCATGAACTAGGATGGCATGATGCTGTGCAAGCAATAAACCATCTTATGATTTTGATGTCAGAAATGCCAGAAATATTGTAGAAAATCAAAGGGATCTTGGAACACAAATATAGCAATCGCTACAGGTTGCGTCATGGGTTAGCGAGATCGTAGAAAAATATGCAAACCAAGCACTAGCCTTTATTGCTACAGTGGGTGTAATCAGCAAGGAAGTTATGTGAAATCTGTATTGATCGTTGTTTAGACCATATTGGTACTGCATGTAGTTCTGGTTTTGATATCATAACAACAATATACTGGCACTGGAGAGGATGTAGGGAGAGCTGCGAGGATGATACCAGAAATGCAGGACAATCATAACGGGCTGGGTCTCTTTTTCTCTTGAAAAAAGACAGTTGAGTGGTGATCTAATTGAGGTTATTAAAATTGAAGATTTTAATTGAATGGATCCATAAAGACTGTTTCTTCTTGTGGGTATGAGCATGATAAGAGGTTATCAATAAGATATTTGCCAAGGAGCCCAAAAGGTATTTCAGTAGAACCTCCTTTATCCAACATGTGATGAAAAAAAATATATTATGGAATCCCTGTAGTGTAGGGAGACATCTTTCAGCCAATTGAGTCTGCACTGACCCTCTGAAGGCATCCCCCTCCATCCCCATAACCCCATGGCTAATTCACCTAGCCAGCACATCTGTGGACAATTCAGCACAGCCAATCTTTGGATTGTGGAAGGATACCAAACCACCCACCAGAACAGGGCAGACAGGGGAAGGACTTGAAGACTCTGAGCAGACTGTCATCCAAGGCTGGCGTTGAACCCAGGTCCCTGGCATTGTGAGGCAGCAGAGCCACCCACTGAGGCACTGTGCTACTTGCATGGAGTGTTTGAAGTAATAATATCAATGCACTTAAGAGAATGTGAGCTAACCATATGAGAAAGAAGAATTTAAAATAGATATTTAAGTGAAGAAAGTGAGGTAAGGCTGGTGTGGAGTATAAACACTAGCATGGACAGGTTGAGCCTAATGGCCTGTGTTTTTGTTAGTTATCCAAAACAGTCCTTTATAACAAAAAAGAAAATGAACTACAGGTATTAAGGAACCTAGTCCTAGGAAATAGTTAATATAGAGGCGATAAAGCCAGGCTAGCAAAACGAATAGCTGAAAATTTCTTGCAGCTTCCCACTGTACTATTTGTGTGGATACCTCCAACGCTACCACATGCTTCTCTTTTTTTAATTGAAAAACCAGTTGGAGCACAATCCATCCTATCTGACTGATTGCTTTCCTCATTCCACCTTGGAATCCTTTCTTTCTATCAAAGACAGTAGCATTTCAACTGAAAATGAGTTAGATAGAACTAGTGAGGCAAAGAGAAGAGGAGAGAGCAGTCAGATTCATTGGCCCTGTATTCATTGGGTTAATCATCACTCAGTGAGTGAGGAATAATCCCCGCTTCAGTGCACACAGCTGCTAGCTCAGGCTTTCCATGTAAGCAGAAAATACTTCCAATCAATTTCTTCAAAAGGTGAGACATTTTTAAAGATAAATTGAAAAGGGGCAAAAGGAAGTCATGGTGATGGCTAGCAACTATTTCAGGAGCTGGTGCATAAATCATTTGATGTAGAGTTATGATTGTGAATGTTTAAGGGTGCACACACTATATCATGACACTTGGCGATCCATGACATTCTAAAAATATTGCTGCTGTCTATTAATCCCATTTTTCCTTCAGTGTTAACTAACATATCATTCAGTTAAGGTAATTTTTATTTGTGTGAGACAGTTGGATTTCAATCTAATTTTGTTTTCCTGGAGAACTGGAAATATTATGATGTGCAATCAAAATCGGACTAGAAGTAGAGTTTAATAGCATTCACACTGCTCACCAATGTCATCTTTTCCCCCTAAATGTCAATTTTCTCTGAAACATTCAACCATAGAACTTTATTATCCTCACTCTGATACAATATCAATTGCATTATAATTAGTTCTGATCCTCAAAAAATCACAATTTGGATTTCATTTAAGTGATGCATTTGATTTAAAAGGACAATTACAAGAATATTTCATACCATTTAACTTTCTATTATTAGATTAATTGATGCAGAGAAAGCTAATCGGGCTCATAACTGTCTCCTTCCCACCATTGTAACACTAAATATTAACTGCTCACCCACCACAAATGAAAAAGAAAGCACAAAATGCTTGATTTTGTCTGTCTACAATTCCAGGCATAATGCATGATTTTTTTTTGCAAGATCTGAGGAGTCCATCACAAACATGTGCTGTGAATTTTCAGGCAGTGTGCTGATTTCAACATTTGTGAAAAAGAGCAAGGAGCATCAGACATGATAACTAAATTCACGCTGGCCCTCAACAATACACAGCACACTGATTCAGTCACTTGAACAGAATGAAGGAATATCTTGTCTTGGTCATTCAATGCCTCACTGACATGCAGAGAACCATTCTCCAGCTCTTGACTTGCAAGTAAGTGTAGATGTGTCATTATAGGGAACTTAGCGGATGTAGAGAGGACATTTGGAAGTGAGGATTTAGTTTGGGACCTTTGAGCTATCTCCTGATCAAGTCTGCCCTTGACCAGGCTCAAATGGTGCTTGCCTGACTGTCTTACAGGCTCCAATGCCTAAATAGCCCTGCGTAAACTTCTAAGGAAAAAACATGGACGAACGTTCAGCTTGCCTTCAGTTCTGCTGATGTTACAAGTTGGAATACTAGAGAAAGGAAGTACAGCTTGGAACTGAGCAAGACTAATGTGTTTCCAATGTATAATTGTCACCTTTCCATTCAATGATTATAAATCATAAACCTTATTTCAAAGCTTCATTGTCCCGTTCATCCAAATGTTTTCTGATGCCAGCCATTGGCCTTCAGCATTAGGGTGGTAGAATGATGACATTTGAAGATGAACAATGGGTTTCAGTGAGAGGACTGTATGGTTCACCGTGGAACTGCATTATGCCGGGGAGGTGGATGAGTAGGCACAGTGGGCTTAGAATTGATGTACCAGATGGCTCTGATTAGCCAAACTGCCTGAGTGTGTCTAGCAGCTGAATGAACAATTGTGGGTGCTGTTATACTACATCAAGCCCTACCTTCTCCTTTTGCTGAAGATGTAGCGTGATCATCATTTTCCTCTTCCTATACAGTGCAAGGCACAGCAGACAATGTTCACTCTGGCCTTTCAGGCTGATACATAGTGAAGATCTATTCAGACATCTGGATCACATCTGCAAAAATCCAAAAGTCTGCTCACGCTTGTTGTCGACAGTGTAGCTTTGTATCTTTCCTGTGTGCCAGTGATAGGCTGTTCACAAATATTATCAGCCAAGTTCTAACGGCATAAGCCTTGCTTCCAGGGAGCCATCTGCTGACTCTGCTTGGAGGTGCAAAGACCTCTAGACCATCATCAGCAGCATAATTGTACTCATCCACAATCTGTCAACACATAGTCTGGCACAGTCCTTGCTCTTTCATTAATGTCAAGCCTGGAGAACTGGTTCAGTGAAGAGTGCAGGTGAGCGTGCCAGGAGCAGCACCAAGCATACCTAAAAATGAGGATTTCAGCCTGTTGAAGACTTAGCACAGGATGAGCTGTGTGTCAAAAAGAAGAAACAGTGTGGAATGGAGAGGACAAATGATCAAATATAAGCTCTGCAGTCCTTCCACATTCAGTTGTGAATGGTGGTGGCAAATTAAACAGCTCACTGGAGGTGGATGCTCTGCAAATAGGCCCATCCTCAATGATGGGGTATTCCAGCACATCAGGGCAAAAGCAAAGGCTGAAGCATTTGCATCCATCTTCAGACAGAAGTACCAAGTTGACTATTTTTTTCCTGATGTCTCCAGCCTTACAGATTACAATTTACTCCACATAATATTGGGAAATGGCTGAAGGCACTGGTTACTGCAAACAGTTTGGGATCTTACAGCTTTTGGATAATTGTACTACAGACTTGTGATCCTGAGATAACTGCTCTCCTAGCCAAGCAGTTCAAGTTCCGCTACAGCGCTGACATCTACCTAATAAAGGAAAATGTTGTACACAGATGTCCTGTTCATAAAATAAGGGCAAACTCAACTAGGCCATATACTACTTTATTGATTAGATCTCGATTATCAACAAAATGATGGAAGGGGCCCCGACTGTGCTATCAAGAGGCACTTTGAAGGGAATAAGCAACTCACTTGCACCAGTTTGAGTTCTGCCAGAACCACTCTGCTCCTGACCTCATTACAGTCTTTATCCAAACTTGGAGAAAAGAGCTAAACTCCAGAGATAAAGTGAGAGTGACCGTTAGGGCAGCACTTATCAAGGTGTAGCGGAAAAGAGTCCAACAAAATTGGAGTCAATGAGAATCTGGGAAAACTCCCTGCTGGTTGGAGTTATACCTGACACAAAGGAAATGGTTGTGGTTGTTGGGGGTCAGTCCTCTTTGTAGGGATCAGTGCTGGGACTACAACAGTTTACAATATATGTTAATGGCTTGAGGGAAGGAAGTGAATGTAGTGTAACTAAATTTGCAGATGGCACAAAAATAGGTGTGGAGGCAGGTTGGGAGAGGGTAACAGACAGATAACAAAGAGATATTTAGATTGCATAAGTTTGCACTAAATTGGAATTGGTGTGTAATTTAGGAAAATGTGAAGTTGTCCATTCTGGAAAGGAGAACAAAAAACAATATTACCTAAATTGAGAAAAACTGCAGAAAAATGAAATACAAAGAAACTTGGTGGTACATGTACATGAAACATTGAAAGCTAGCACACAGGTGCAGCAGGCTAAATGGCCAACTTCTGTTCCAACTTCTTACACAGCCTTTTGGACACTGTCCCTCTAAAGATTGAGCCCATTGCACATGTGGGAATCTAACCAAAACTGCAAATCCAATAGCCCTGTCATTCTTACTGACCTCATCAACAGCAAGTTGGTAACCTTAGCAAACATGGCATCAGTCAACTGGGAGGTGCGCTGACATGCAATAGATGGTGAAGTTCCGCAGATGTCACCAGCAAATCCCTGGAAGGGGCCAGAGGCATTGAAATTCAGGGCCACTGACAATATTTGTCCACTTGACCTTCTTGGCAACAGTTTTGTTTTCCCATGGGAGGATACCATAAAACCCCAGCCTTCTGATTGTCAATCATGACCGGAAATCCAATCTCCTGTATACTGTGCGATGTGAATATGGCCCCCTCTGAGATTTTAGACCAGTGTTCACTCTCTCCCCCTAGTGAAGTGGCAGGTGCATGAGGAATAAATTGTTGCTGCATTGTCATTGGTATGGTACCTCTTGTTCCTCATCAGAGGCCGCAAGCAGAGTTTCAATGAAGGCTGACTGCTGAAAAGATTAATACAAAAACAAAAAAAAACTTCAAGTTATTGGAAGCAAACTTTTTGAGAACAAATTCTTCACGTACAAGCTTTTCAGCAGCACTACGAAGTAGCTCCCATCACTCTGTTTTTCAAAGACTTTCTAAACAACTACTTCTCCAGAGCCTTTAATTTCCTTTGTCCTCTCACTTTGCTTTCCATGGTGGCTTCCAAAACTCCTGGGAAATCCCACTTAGTTACTGTGTAAGGCAGGATTCAGCCTTAAAGCTTTTCCTTCTCACCTCTTTATACATTCGATTGCCAGAGTTCTGCTGTTGCTTCCATTCCACTTACTTCCCATTCACAGCCAATGGAACGCACGAGTGAACAGCTCAGTGCTGGCTTCCCAAAATTTTGTGGCTGGTATAAGCTAATTCCTTATCATGCCACATGCAGAAATGCAACTACTCTGGCAGGTTCAGATTCCTTCCAATACTTTCCCCTCCACTGAGTTCTGCTGTCTAACTGCTTGGAGCTTTATCTCAACGAGTCCTCACTAATTCAAAATTCCTCATCCAAGATTGTCTTCATTGTATTACCTTTGAAGCCTTGAACAGAATAGCTCCAGGGTGTTAAAATGTAAATTAAACATGGAGGAGAGTTGTAATAGATTTTAACGCAACAGGCAGTAGCGTATCCATAAAACTCACAAATTGTTAAAAACTACAACTCACTTTATATAAGCCTGATAAATACTTTCTAAACCATCAATTCACAGATATCATTACAGACGTCTTTGGTCTGGCTGGATCAAACAGTAGGGTCAACATCACAAAACCTCCCCCACCCTTTACCCCACCATGTAAACCTAATCAGTGTTTTGAGATGAGTGTTATAATAAAAATGCTAGGGTGGCACAGTGGTTAGCACTGCTGCTTCACAGCACCAGGGATCTGGGTTCAATTCCACCCTCTGGTGACTGCCTGTGCAGAGCTTGCACATTCTCCCTGTGATCGTGTGGAGTTTCCTCTGGGTGCTCTGGTTTCCTTCCAAGTCCAAAGATGTGCAGTCTAGGTGGATTGGTCATGTTAAATTGCCTGTTGTGTTCAGGGATGTATAGATTAGCTGGGTTATAGGGGGATGCTGTGAAGGCCAGTGTGGACTTATTGGACCAAAGGGCCTGTTTCTACACTGTAGGGACACTGCTATGGCTATAAACTATAGGTTGCTACCATAGTCATTCAGCAATGAAAGGTCTTCCATGATATTATTCCCTATCCAAATTTTGTGGAAATGATTTGAACAGGCAGAATAATCTTGATTATGTCTGAGCTCTGCTGATGTTTCCAGATCTGGAACATTAACTGTTTTTCTCCCACCAGCAGATGCTGCCAGAACCATTCTAGAATTTTCTGCTATATTTCTATATGCAAAAACTAACAACTGTAGATGACAAACAATGAATGAAAGCTTGGTCACCCACACATCTACTTCAATAGTGTCAGCTGGTTAGCTGGAGGCAATGTTGCCTCAAGCTACAGTTAATGCTTGAAAAACCACTTTGCTGAAGTGTGCAAGGTCAGTCAAAAATCACAGCAATTTGATTTAGATCTGAGCGTGCAGTGTTAAAGTATTTCCATGTAGTATACTACTTTGAGGGTCAGCAGACCAACCTCACTCGCCTTCCCCCAGGTGAATCTACTTTGGGCAGCAGAAAACTGTTAATGGAAACACCGCAATCAACAAGCTATTACTGGAAGAACAGTATAACAACTAAAACCGTAAACTTTACAAGGAACACTGATTAAAAGGCGTGCTGAGTTTTAACCCCTCCACCGTAACATGTCATCTGTAAACCACCAAAGATTTCAGCTCTAGGGAGCAGTAAGCTTTGCATGGTCAGAAATGAGAGGTCTTACCCAGAGCGAGATATAGTCAAATAAGTATGCAGTTCACAGAATTTAGAGGCACTGGGAATTCAGTGAAGAGGGGAAAGCAGTTCTTTTTGCTTTTTTGTTTTAGTTCATAATTTGTAAGGATTTACTTTAACAGGACAAATGGAAGCCCTGGATCAGGGCCCAGCACAAAAAGTAGCATCACAGGTAAACTGTAAGTTCATTGCTTGGTGACAGATATTAATTTAACTATATTATAGATTACTTCCAGATTGTAGGTAAATAGGGGAAATAGTTACAGGGTACAAACCGAAAGGGCAGTAGGAATTTTTAAACAACAAAGTTAAGAATGAGGTTATTAACATAGAGATGCTGAGCCAGGTGATATGATGTAACTACATGATGTGGGAGCTAGTGTACCCCCATTGTGGTTCATAGTGACCACATCTGTAGCATGTGTTGCTTGCTTGAGGATCTCCATCTCAGAGACAATGAGCTGGAGTCTGTGCTTTGAACACTGTGACATATCAGGGTGGGGGAGAATTACCTGGACACTGTTTTTAAGGTCATACCCTTTAAATTAACTACCTCCCATTTGGTCAGGGGTCAGGAGAATGTGACTACCAGTGAGGCAGGTGGAAGTTTGTGCTCGTCTACCAGGCTTGAGATTCTTGCTACCTGTGTGGATGAGAGTGGGTGCGTAAGGAGGATTAGCAAACTTGACACAGCACCGTGTACAGCAGATGGGGATGAAAAGAGAAATGCATTCGTAATTGGGGATAGCATAATCAAGGAAATAGCCACTGTCCTCTCTAGCTAGGATTGAGAGCCTGAAGGCTGTGTTAGCTGCCTGGAGCCCAGATTCAGATATCTCATCTGGGCTGCAGAGAAACTTGGAGAGCAGGGGAAAGATCCGGCTGTCATGGCTCACGTGGGTACCACTGACTTAGGTGGAAAGAGGACAATGACTCTGTGGAGGGAATGAGAGCAGATGGGGGCTAAATTAGAACGAAGAATCAAAAAGATAATAATCTCCAGATTACTGCCTAAACACAAGCAAATTGGCACAGGGGCAATAAGATTGAAAACGTAAATGGGTGGATTGCAGATGTAAATGTGTGGTTCAAAGATTGGTGTGGAAGAAATGGGTTTGAATTCATGGAATATTGGCACCAGTACTAGGGAAGGAAGGAGCTGTTCTGATGGGATGGGCACCATCTGAATCTACGCCGGGATTGGAATCCTAGGGTCATGGTTAGAGTTTTAAACAAATAGTCGAGGGGTTGGTTTCAGTTGCATGGAAAAAGCAGAAGTGTGGGACGGCTCAGCAGAGTTGGTAATGTTCCCAGAGCCAATAACAGGACGGAGAATACGGAAAGGATCAGGAAAATAATTTTGGGCACAGCAGATAAGGGGATAACTATGAGAAGGAGAGCAGTCAATGCAGGACTGATGGTGTTGTACTCAAGTGCATGCAGAATATGAAACACGGTCAAGGAGCTTGTGTGCAGATTGAAGTTGGTGGGTATAATGTGAGTATCACAGAAACATAACTGTGAGAGGGTCAGGGCTTGGAACTAAATATCCAAGGATTCATAGCAAGAAGTGATATTGAGTCAGATATCTAGCTAGAGCTGAGGAACCGCAAAGGGAAAAAAGACTGTGATGAGAATTTTGTAGAGATTTCCTAGTGGTAGTCAGAAGAAAATAAATCAGGAGATAGGAAAGACACGTAAGATGTCTTTTGTATTACAATAATCTTGGGTGACAATGTGCAGGTGAACTGGGAAAATCAGGTTGACTGTGGATTTCAATAAAAGGAATGTGTGGAATGTTTTCGAGATTTATTTTGTTTTGGCCAGCTTGCAGCACAGCCCTCTAGGGATCAGGCAGTTCTGAATTTCTTGATATGCAATGAGGCAGACTTGATTAGGGAGCTTAAAGCGAAGGATCCCTAGGGGGCAGTGATCATAATATGATTGAATTTACCTTAGGGTTTGAGACAGAGAAGCTTAAATCAGATGTAATGGTACTACAATTGTGTAAAGGTAACTACAAAGACATGGAATTAGCCGGAATTGATTGGAGAGGAGCCTAATGGGGAAGGTGGTGGAGAACCAATGGCAGGAATTTCTGGGAGTATAATTTGGGAGGCACAGCAAAAATCCATCACAAGGAAGAAGAAACATACTAAGGGCAGGACTAGGCAATAATGGCTGACAAGGGAAGTTTAGGGACAGCATAAAAGCAAAAATAAACATACAATGTGGTAAAGATTAGTGGGAAGTCAGAGGATTATGAAGCCTTTAAATACCAGCAGAGCATAACTAAAAAATCAAAAACGGGAGGAGAAAATGCAATATGAAGCTACACTAACTAGTAACATAAAAGAAGATTGAAAGTTTTTTTTTCAATTATCTAAAATATAAGAGTGAAGAGTGGACATTGGACTGTGAGAAAGTAAGGCTGGAGAAGTAATAATGGGGAATCAAGAAATGGTGGCAGAACTGAAAGCGACTTTTCATCAATCTTCACAGTGGATGGCACCAGCAGCATACCAGAACTTTAAGAGAGTTGGGGGCAGAGGTGAGGTGTAGTGGCCATCACTAAGGAGAACATGCTGGGGAAGCTGAAAGGTATGAGGGTGGATAAATCACCCAGAACTAATGGACTACAGGCAATGGTAGTGATCTTTCAGGAATCACTGGAGTAAGGGAGTGAGCCAGAGGACTAGAAAATGGCTAATGTAACACCCCTTTTTAAGAAAGAAGGGAGACAAAAGAAAGGAAACTGTAGGCCAGTTAGCCTCAGTCATTGCTAAGCCTTTAAAGTCTACCATTAAGGATGAGATTGCAGAGTACTTGGAAGTGCATGGTAAAATAGGGCAAGACAATATGGCTTTGTCAAGGAGGGTTCATGCCTAACAAATCTATTAGATTTCGTTGAGCAGATAAGGAACAATTTAAACAAAGGAGAGCCAGTGGATCTGACCTACTTGGATGTCCAGAGGTCTTTGACAAGATGGCACACATAATGATGCTAAATAAGATGGTGTTAGAGGCAAGGTACTGTCATGGGTACAGGATTGGCTGGGTGGTAGAAAGCAGAGAGTAGGGATAAAGGGGTCTTTTTCAAGATGGCAATCAGTGACTAGTAGAGTTTCCCAGGAGTCAGTGTTGGGACTATATTATTCATGCCATATATTAACCATGTGGATGAAGGAACTGAGGGCATTGTTGCTAAGTTTGCAGATGAGACCGAGATAAGTGGTGGTCAGGGAGTGTTGAGGAAGTGGGGAGAATGCAGAAGGAATAGGACAGACTATGAGAATGGGCAAAGATTTGGCAGACGGAATTCAATTAGGGGAAGTGCAAGTTCACGCACTTTGGTAGCAAGAATAGTGACAGACTTTTTTTTTAAGTGGGAAAAGGCTTCAGAAATCTGAAGTACAAAGAAGTTGGGAGTCCTAGTTCAGGATTCTCTTAAGGTTAGCATGTAGGTTAAGTTGGTATTTAGGAAGGCAAACATGTGGTCGGCATTCATTTCAAGAGTGCTAGAAAGTAAGAGCAGAGATATACAGCTGATGGGGCAGCATGGTGGCTCAGTGGTTAGCACTGCTGCATCACAGTGCCCAGGGACTGAGGTTTGATTCAGCTTCAGATACTGTCCGTAAGGAATTTGATCATTCTCCGTGTGTTTGTGTGAGTTTCCACTGTGTGCTCTGGTTACCTCCCACAGTCCAGAGATGTGCAAGTTAGGTGGATTGGCCATGCTACATTGTCCACAGTCATGTGTAGGATGTGTAGGCTAGGCATGTTAGATATGGAAAATATGGGGATGGGTCTGGATGGGATAGTCTCTAAAAGGTCTATGTGGATTTGTTGGGCCAAATGGCCTGTTTCCACACTGTGGAGATTCTATGATTTTATAAGGCTGTGATCAGACTGCATTTGGAATGCTGTTTTGGACCACACATTCAAGGAAGGATGTTTTGGTGTTGAGGAGGTCCAGAGGAGGTTTACAAGAATGATTCCAGGAATAAAAGGCTTGGCATGTGAGGAGCGATTGAGCACTCTGTGCCTATACTCAACAGAGTTTAGAAAGAAGGGGAATATCTCATTAAAATATACAGAATATTGAGAGACCTGGATAGCTGGGTGTGGAGAAGATGTTTCCACTTGTCGGAGAGATTAGAGTGTAAAGGCACAAACTTTTAGAACTGAGATGAGGAGGAATTTCTTCTGCGAGAGGATGGCTGATCTTTGGAACTCATTGTCACAGAGGGCTGTGCAGGCCAAGTCATTGGGTGTACATAAGGGAGGGGGAGAGACCGGGTTTTGATTGATAAGGGCATTAAGGGCCATGGAGAGAAGGCAAGAGAACAGGGTTGTGAAACATATCAGCCATGATGGCATGGCAGAGCAGACTCGATGGGCTGAATAGTTTATTCTGATCTCCCATTCAAGGAATTCTTCTTTCTGTTACGGTCTTATGGGCATGCTTATGTCTTAGCTTGTTAGGACTATTTTCCATAACAGGTGTAGATTGTGCTCACATTTTCAGAAACCTAATCCCCTTCCAAGAAAAGACAGCTAGGCTACTCGAGTGAATGACAGATTTTGAGAAAGAGGCCACAAATCAAATTGTAAATGAATATCTCTGATAACAGCACGTATATAACATCAAATTGTAATTTTAATACTGACACATTAGTGGATATAAATTGCCTAAACTGATTTTAGTGATCAGCATACTTATTATCCAGTGAAGTGGGGAAGTGCAAGTTAGGTGGATTGTGTTTCTGGACTGTGCTGGACTAATAAATTCATTTCTACAATTTCTTTCCTCTGGAAGTTCCTTGATTCTGAATACTTTCTTCAAAGTCAGTTTGGACTTGCAGTGACACACTTGCTCGGCAATACAGATCTGTCACCACATCCTTCATACATCTGTCTGTGGCTATGTGTGGCATTCATACTTTTCTCTGGATATGTACAACTTGAAAGCTCAGAGCAACTTTTGCAGTGGGGTATACTATTTCTCTGTAATTTTCATCTTGAGCCACCTGTGCTTCCCTTAATATTACTCTACTGCTGCCACTTCAAGCTGTAAAGAACCCTATATCTACCATGGTGCTCTGAAAAAGCCCAGGGAACTTTCCAGCTGACTAAATGATTTGGAAATTCATAGGTACTTACGTGTCAATTGCAAAAAAGAAAAACTGACTTCTCAGACTGGACTGTGCGCTGTCTGGTAGATAGTTTGTTATTTTTTAAAAATGGCATGACAGTTTCTGGTCTTTATTTTGTCTCGTAGGCAGGTAATCATTCATCTCCAGATCTGCTTATTAAATACAGTGTAGTTGTTTGTCACTTTGTGATGTCCTAGATAGCACATACAGTGTCAGTATGCATTTCTGTTTAAATCTCAATAATGTTGGTGGAATGGCTAACTGTGAGAAGAACTAGAATATATATTTGGTGTACATGGAACTTGTACTCAGGCTTTCCTAGCTGTGAGGTGGACACTATCTATCTAAACCCTAGGTATTTGGTGTATCATTAGCTTTAGAGCAGTTTTAACTATCTCCTGTTTTGGCACTTGTGGAATGTGTTTGTTATTGTGGATAATTTTGTGATGTGTTGAAGTTCAACTTTCTGAATTGGTTAAGTCTTTGTACAATTCCTGTTTCAGAATCTGGATTCTTTTTGAACTCACATCCTTGGGGTTACCGATATAACCTATTCCTTGGCTTGAATCATGCCTTACTGGCAGTATATTTTGTTGACTGTATTACTTTCTTGCATGGATCTCTTTTTTGGGTGTGATTCATGTTGTGCTAAGAAATTCTTCAGGCCTCCAGTGAAATTCCTGACACTGCCAGTTATGGTACCGTAGACCTGTAGCCTTATGCAGAGAACTGAAGGCGTCCTTTGCCTGGGAAATCTCCAAAAGCTTGGAAGCCACTGAAATAACTCCACAGAGGGTGGTATCCCAACACCAAGTCACCCATTGTTTACACAAGGAGAGTCTTTGACACTGATCTAGCTCCCTCAGAGCCAGCTCTCAGAGTGAACAGGATGTCTGACATTCCTGTGCTTATCTGTCAGCTAGGGCTCCCTAATTGGACCAGATTAACAGCCCCAGTCAAGGAACTCATATACTACGAGTGACAGAGGAAATTATTACAGCTGCTGGTATCTGTGCTGAAATCAAGAAATGCTGGAAATCACAGCGGATCAGGCAGCATCCATGGAGAGACAGCAAGCTAATATTTCGAGTCTAACTGACTCTTCATCATATTCTATGAGGTCCACTTGGCTGGCCTCATTACAGTCACTACATCTCTCCCCCTCTAAATCAGAGGACATGGGCTGTTTTTTTTTGTAGCTTAGCGGAATCGTTTATCCATCATTGGCATTCCTGATGCCATTTCACCATCATCACCACCCCACCCTGACCCCCCAAGTCTGGGAAGATCAGATTTAAACTGATGAGGAGTCTTCTTTCCATTAGCAACTTTGCTGGGGGTATCCCTATAGTTGCATGAGGGGTGGCACTATGATCAAATAGAAACCAAAACAGTTTTGTATCGAGTGAAACTGTAGGCTGTTTCTTTAAGACCGCCTTCAAAGTTTGGACTGCTCTTTCAGCCAGACCACTGGATGATGGATGGTATGGAGCTGCTGTCATATGTTGAATACCACTTGACTTCAGGAAATCCTCAAAATCCCTTCTGGTCAGTGATGGCCAATTATCTGTGACCAACACTTCTGGGAGTCCATATATTGTAAAAGATGCATGCAGTTTTTCTGTCATCGACCCCATGCACGACAAATAAGTTTAATGCACAACCAGCCACTTTGTGTGGTTCTCCACAGTGATTAAAAGCATGACCCCATGAAAGGGCTTCCATAGTTAACTTCCAAGGTTTAGTTGGCCATTGCCATGAATGAGGGGGAGCTGCTGGCAGTAAATTTTGTCCTTGGTGGCATGCTGGGCACTGCACCAAGGACACGATGTCTGCATCTAATCCTGGTCACCAGACATAACATTTTGTCAACATCTTCATTTTTGAAACCCCTGGATGACTCCAGTGGAGCTCAGTCAGTATCTGGAGACAAGCGTTGCTCAGGACAATCACTTTTCCTCTCCATTATAATATTCCATCCTCTTCAGTGATCTGGTCCCTGCAGGTTCAAAAAGCTTTTAATTTCGATTTGATTTCCCCTATTACCATCAGCTATTTCATTTTTGCCAGAACTGGATCTTTCAGCTTCCAACACCTAATGTTGTCAGCTGTGACTACAAGTGTGTCCAGAAAATTTAAAACCATTATCATCTCATCCAGTGGCAACACCACTGGTGTTGTATCTGCCAGAATGAGACAGATCAATGCACCTGCATTTGTTACATGGCCTCCCGGATGGTGTTCCAACTTGTAATTGTACACACTTGGAATTAGAGCTCACTGCTGAATTTACTCTGAAGTTACGGGCAATACAGTCTTGTCCTCTTTAAGTCGACCTAGCAGAGAATTGTAGTCTGGCATTATGACAAATTTATATCCATGAAGGTACTGGTGAAACTTCCTGACTCCAAATGTGACTGCCAAACCTTCCTTCTGTACCTTGATGTATTTACAATCTGCATTACCCAATGCCCTGGATGTATATGCTATTGGGCTTTCCTCTCCATTGGGCCACCTATGAGCTAATATTACCCCAATGCCGTGTGGGGAGGCATCACAATTCAAATCAAATCTTATTAGGAATCATAGTGTGCCAACACCTTGGAGGATGATCGCTGTTTTTTTTCATTTCCCTGAAAGCCGTAGCTGACCCATTTTTGAGAGTTGATGCAATGGCCCCAGGTTGGAGGCCAGGTTATGGATGAACTCAGTAATAGTTTACCAGCCCAAGGTAAGACCTAAGCTCTGGTACAGTTGTCGGAGCCATGCCACCTTTGATTGCCTTCACTTTATCTTCTAATGGGTGTAACCTAGTCTTGTCAAGTCTGTAGCCCAGGTGGGTCACTTAGGGTGCTGGAACGCGCATTTTCCTTTCTGAAGTGTATGTCTACCTGAGAGACATGTCTAAGGACTATGCCCAAGTTTTCTAAATGTTCCTTATTGCTCTTTCCTGTTCTTAGTGCGTCATCTTGTTAAATGGTGACCTGGGGTAGATCTTGTAAAATGTTCTATATCATCTATTGAAAAATTGCACAGACTAATGGTACCTCAAATCCCACTCTTGTTACCATGAAATAACTCCATGTTGGCAGGTATCCTCCCCACCAAGTCATCCTTTATTTGCACATGGAGAGTATTTGGCATTGATTCAGCCACAGAGCCAGCTGTCAGAGTGAACAAGATGCCTGATACTTTTTTCCGTTGAAGAGTCTAGGCCTGAAACGTCAGCTTTTGTGCTCCTGAGATGCTGCTTGGCCTGCTGTGTTCATCCAGCCCCACACTTTGTTATCTTGGATTTTGCAGCATCTGCCGTTCCCATTATCTCTGATCACAAGATGTCTGATACTCCTGTTCTTGTCTATCAACCAGGGCTCCCTGTTTAGACTAAATTAATAGCCTGAATCAGGGAACTCATATTCTGTAAGGTCCATCTGGCTAACCTAGTTATCATCAATATGCTCACCGACACTGTTGATACTCCAAAAATGTACCCAAAATTACGTTAATTTCTTTACTAAATGAGTCCTGGTAAATTGACAGAGGTGAAACAAGATGAAATGAAGTAATTAACCTCAGAGCAGAAGAAATGAAAAAGAGAAAGTATTCATGATTTCAACAAATTTCAAGCTTTTGTACCCATTGGTGTTGGGGGAAGCGGATTTTAGGATTGCTGGATGTGAGTTTGCTCGCTGAGCTGGAAGGTTCGTTTTCAGACGTTTCGTCACCATTCTAGGTAACATCATCAGTGAGCCTCCGACGAAGCGCTAGTGTTATGTCCCGCTTTCTATTTATCTGGTTAGGTTTCCTTGGGTTGGTGATGTCATTTCCTGTGTTGGTGATGTCATTTCCTGTTCTTTTTCTCAGGGCAATACAACAAACACATTGGCTCTCAATGCGGGACATAACACCAGCGCTTCGTCGGAGGCTCACTGATGATGTTACCTAGAATGG